>NC_138215.1:15607537-16207537 GCF_964194415.1 Vipera berus | reverse complement strand
ATTGTAGTGATGATTTATGGAGGAGCAGGGCCAGCTGAGGGCATGTTACCCTGAAATACAGTTGAGTTTACATCATAAACGCAAATTGTTTGAAGACTCATTCCTCTGGAAGGTTCACGGCTTCTAGTTTCACGGGAACGCAAGAAAGACATGAAACCAAACATTTTCAGCAACTGAATTTGGATATTTTCTCGTATATGCCTTGGGAAATTCCTTTTCTCTCAATTCCTTCTAGGTTTTTTTTTTAAAGACAACAACCCCCCCCCCCCCACTGCCTGATACACTTCCGTTTTTAAAATTGTGCAAACAGGGATTTCTTCGCATGAGCCTTCTAAAATGCATGTGGCCAATTTTATGGCTTACTTTGCTATTTTCACATTTCCTGCCTCAAAATTGTGTTGCTGGTTTTGTTTTGTTTTTTATTCCACCAACTTTTGCCACTTGGAAATGTTGATGTAATTGGGGACAGCAGACTTAGCCTTGTCTCAGTTTGCAGATCTTTATGGTGAACAAGCTCACCACAGCTACGTTCTCAGAGGAGAACTGTGTTACTTTATGGCAGCAAACAACCTGGAAGGTGCTAGGTAACACCTTTTCTGACTAACACCTTTTTTATTTAAAACCTTCCACTTATATTTGTTCCTTGGAAAAGGCACTGCAAGTTTCTTCACTGGACCACAGAGGCTTCTGATGGACCACAAGGCTTCATCCTTCTTCACCACTGCTTCGAAGTTACACTTAGTAACTAAGTGCCTTACTTTACTTCCTGAAGAGTGTTCCTAAGCAGATATCCCTTACCCACATTTCACAAGAAATAAAATATAATATATTGCTTGCATCTCCTCTGTTTTCATGTTCTCCATGGTGGCAAATCTCCTTGGACTTCAAAACACAAGTGGGCTGTGCATTTGGGTTTCTATTATGGCATTGTTTTGGTGGAATCCCAGAACGTAAGGTGGGATTCTGTCAAGAATTTCCTACAGTGAGAACATAGATCATCCCCTCACACTAAAGGTGGTGAGATGTTGCCATTTTGTAAGCATTTGCTGCCTTGACCTAACACTTCCCCATCCACAGACCCCCATATCACTGATAGGGGATACATGAAAACCACTGTTAAGTTCAAGACACTAGTTACATCATTTGACCTCAAGAAAACTCAGCTTCCAGAAATATCAGGGCTGTAGCAATTACTTAATAAGGACCATCACTTGACTCTCTCAATCCTGAGTGAAGTTTTGTGAACGGAGGTGACCCTTAGCATCAACAATGGCAATGGATGACTAATGGACCTATCAGATGATTCCCACCCCATCTCTTTCCTGTGGCCTTCAACTATCTTCTCCTCTCTGATCCTTACCATCCTTTACCAAGGATCTCCTGAAATGATCATCTGAATAGCTTCATGGTTGATGTAGTCTCATCTAAGAAGGACATGGAGCACCAGGTCTGTCTCACCAAGCATTTTAATCCTTCTTCCTTGATGCCTGCATGTTGCTTTTAGCTTGCATTCAAAAACACTCCTCACAGACTTGTGACTGACTTTATTTTTTTTTCCAACCAGCCAAGATTTCTTCAGCTCTCTAACTAACAAACAGTTTCATTTCTCCCAAAGAAATGTCCTTCTCAGATTGGCTTGCTCAGGACCATCATCTATGAAAGCAAAGGCCGTGGTGGGGGCTGATTTTTAAGAAGAAAACAACATTCTCATTGCAGATTGAATTAGAGGCAAGTCCTGCCAAAATTCCTCCTCTTCAAGGAATTTTTGGCGACTGCCTCTTTAGTGTACTTTCTTAGGGGGGGTCTTGTGACTCTGACTAAATAGATGACGTGACTTTGCTAGCTAGCATTGATATTTTTTGCTGCGTGCACTTCAAGGTTTTGTTTTGTTTTTTTAAAAAATCCTTTCTTAAATGCTATTCTTGCTGAAACAAGATGTAGCAATGTAGGTCCTTCTAGTCAAATGTGCTCCAGAGTTCTGGCAAACACCAAACATCATAAGATTCTTCTTAGCTGATTTTTTGTTTCAAATAGAGAATAACTGAAATAAGGTTATTTTAAAAGCATAAATTCCTATTTCAAGGAAAGACAAAGGCTGCTCTTTTGAAGATGACAAAGTCCACATTCTGGACAGAGAGGACCACTGGTTTGAGAGAGGGGTCAAAGAGGCCACCTATGTCAAAATTGAACAGCCTTCTCTCAACAGAGGGGGAGGGATACGACATCATCTATCTCTGTCTACACATTTGCGCCAGTGGTGGGATTCAGCCAGTTCGCACCAATTCGGCAGAAATGGTAGCTAAAGTTTGCTGAGTTTGGAGAACTGGCTTAATGAACGGTGCTTCTGGAAGTCCATTCTAGGCCTCGGAGGCCTAGAGGAAACCTTCCCAGCCTAGAACGGCCCACTGGAAGTGCGTGGATGCCACTTATGGAAGTCTGTTCTAGGTCTCGAAGGCCAGGAAGAGGCCTCCCAGGCCTAGTACGGCCCACCAGAAGTGCGTGGATGCCATTTCCGGAAGTCTGTTCTAGACCTCAGAGGCCCAGGCCTGCATCCAATAAGAGAACTGATTGTTCAGGTATATGAATCCCACCACTGATTTGCACTATTCAGGTGACTCTGAGTGCACAGATAAACCTCCAAGTGGGTCAAGAGTTCTCAGGGAGAGCGCTAATGCTCAGATGACTGCAAGGAATATAAATCCTTCCATTCTCCACCATTCAGTCAGAACTGAAGAAGCTTCTTGGGTGAGAAGTGAAATGTCTTCAAGGAAAAAACAAAGAAAGCCCAGCTGCCTTTTGAAAAAGCACCTCTGGAACAACCATGACCTGGATGACTAAGAATCTCCATAGCCATTTAACCAGAGGTTGTGGGGCATCTGGAGCTAGTTTCATTTGTTGCGAATCATTCAAGTGAAGATGCAGAGAGTCTAAGGATCTTCTTATATCAATGACTTTGGGAACCAATGCATGGGTGAAAACCATGTTTGTTTGGAATAAGCAGGTTGTAAAGGGTTATCCAGAGTTCAATTTTTACCGTTCACAGTCAGCATGGTTGAAGGAACTTGAGAGTTGAAGTCAAAAGACCTGTGAGATTCAAATTAGGGAAGGTTTAATGTGAATATCTATACTGAGTAGACAGTTGGGCTTCATAGTCTAAAACAGGGTTTCCCAACCAGGCGGTGTGAGATGATATTCCAGGGGATATGAAAACTTGGGTTTTCAAAATTATAGTCTATATACATAATTTGTTGCTATTATTTTGAACTTTTGTAAGGGGTGCAAGAATATATCCGAAGCGTTCTAGGGGTGAGGGGTATAGAAAAGGTTGGGAACCGCTGGTCTAAAGTATGACCTTTCCCGATTCAGCAATTCTTAGATTTTTCTCAAGTTGCAAAAATGATAGGAGAAATGGCATGTTAGAAGGATCAAGATCATTGATTGTATCCAGATGCTGCTGGGATTCATAGTTTAAATTTCATTTACTAAATTTATTAAATTTATTTACCGTCCAATTCATACGGAAGTCACTCTGGGTGGCTTCAGCAACATTAGAGAGCCCTAGTGCAGGGGAATATTGCTTCAAATTAATGTGTTAGATTTAAAACAAAAAACAAAAAAACCAGTGTTTGGCAAAACCAAGAGAGATCCAATCACTGTATTTGCATTATGCCATGATTGGGGCAGGAGAATCTCTGGTCTGAATTGTGTGCAGATGTAAATCACCATCCTTCCAAATTATTCAAGAGGCACAATTCATATGGGAATGTTTACATGCCAGTTTTATTGAAAAAAGGAGAATCACCAGAAAGACTAAAGGGAGGCAGTTAAGAGAGAGAGAGGGAGGGAAGAGGGAGAGAGAGGGAGGGAGAGAGGGAGAGAGGGAAGGAGGGAGAGAGAGAGAAAGGGAGAGAGGGAGGGAAGAGGGAGAGAGAGGGAGGGAGAGGGAGAGAGGGAAGGAGGAGAAAAAGAGAAAGGGAGAGAGGGAGAGAGAGAGAGGGAGAGAGAGAGGGAGGGAGAGAAGGAGAGAGAGAGAGAGAGGAAGAGAGGGAGAGAGGAAGGGAAACAGAGGAGGGAGGGAGGGAGGGAGGGAGGGAGGGAGAGAGAGAGAGAGAGAGAGAGAGAGAGAGAGAGAGAGAGAGAGAGAGAGAGAGAGAGAGAGAGAGAAATGTATGTTGGAATAGTGGGCATGGGCTGATTAACAATAACTTAGAGAATGAATAAACGGAACGGAGCAATTATAAAAATGAGGCATTTTTTTGGGGTGACATACTGCCAAGCCAAGAAAATGCAATGAATGCTAAACAGAAAATTTCACACTGTGATGTATATTGCCAGTCAATTGTTGATCTACGAATGTTCTTCTTTTTGGTATTCCTCATCTGATCTTCCTTCTGCTTTCCGTTTCCAGTTTTTCTCTAACGTAAGCAACATTTTAATTCCTCTAAATTTCTTGGGATGTTTTCAGTTTGACCAACTGCATACTCTGCTTCCTCCATGTTTCTTCCAGGAAAAAAAAGCAGCGTAACCTTCAGCAAGGTTGTCCTCAGGGTGTGTTACCCCAGAGAGCCTGAAGGAGACCAGTAGGTGGGGGAAAGCGTTTGGGTTCCCATAACTGGATCCAGGAGAGTCCATTTTTATATTTCTATCGGTCCCAAGGACTTTCATGACCGAATTGGAGAGTGAGCTGAAAATATTACTAGGATAAAATCTACTTTCTCCCTCTCCGTCGAAATCATTGATCACTATCCGATTATTCCTCCAAATGAGGTGGTCCTTTCTTTGCAGGAATACAGGTACCACAAGAGAGCCCAAAGTTTCTGTTGCTAAGCGAGACATTGGTTGAGTTTTGCCCCATTTTATGACCTTTCCTGCCACAGTTATTAAGTGAACTGCTGCAGTTGCTGTTAGTAACATGGTTACTAAGTGAATCTGACTGTGCTTGTCAGGCGGCCGCAAGAGGTGATCATGTGCAACCATCGTAAACTTGACTCAGTTGCCTAGGGTCTGAATTTTGATCACGTGACCCTGGGGATGCTGCACCGGTCATAAGTGAGAAAAGCAGTCATAAGTCCCTTTTCCCCCCTCCTTCCGTTATATATTCAAGATGGTCAGTATTCAATATTTTATTGTTATGTATATGTAGGGGTGTGGGTCTATACATATTTATTTATTTATTTATTTATTTATTTATTTATTTATTTATTTATTTATTTATTAATGGGGCTTATATCCCGCCCTATCTCCCGAAGGACTCAGGGCGGCTAACAGCAATAATAGACAATAAATACAGAAATTAAGATAAAATTAAAATTAAAGGCCTCTGTACAATAAATTAAAATTAAAAATTAAAATAAATTAAAAATTAGAGTTAAAAATTGTAAACATAATTAAAATAAAAATTAAACATAATTAAATCCCTGTCAGTCCAGGTCAGCCAGTTGAAAAAGGAGTGTTTATATGTTGCTTATAGTA
Organism: Vipera berus; assembly: GCF_964194415.1. Lineage (NCBI taxonomy): Eukaryota > Metazoa > Chordata > Lepidosauria > Squamata > Viperidae > Vipera > Vipera berus. The sequence goes on along the minus strand of NC_138215.1, from coordinate 16,202,065 downwards.
TGCTTTAGGTGTGTGTAATGTATGTGTTTCACTTTGAGAGCGGGCAACTAAATTTCATTTTTGATGTGTGCCGTTGTGCCCACAGTAAAAAATGACAATAAAGATTATCTTATCTTATCTTATCATCTTATCTTATCTTATCTTATCTTATCTTATCTTATCTTATCTTATCTTATCTTATCTTATCTTATCTTATCTTATCTTATCTTATCTTATCTTATCTTATCTTATCTTATCCTACCTTAACTTGCCTTACCTTACCTAATCTTATCATCATATCTTATCTTTTTTTCCAATGCAGTTGTAACTTTGAACAAACTGTTGTAAGTTGAGGACTACCCATTCACACTTTTAAGCTATGGATTGGGTGCTTCCTTGTTTCGTTCCCATCGCAACAAACATCAGCAGCAAGAAAGCCAACACTAATTGTTGGGCACGTTTAAGGCTTGATTAGATGCATGGGACAAAAGGCTGTATCTGAGATATTCTAAGACCGTGGTGGTGAACCTACGGCACGCATGCCACAGGTGGCATGCAGAGCCCGCTCTGTTGGCACGCACGCTGTCGCCCCAATCCTAGGCCTTCAGCGGGGTTTTATAAAACCTTTCTGCTTTAGGCCTCCACCGCTGTGTGTAAAAAAATAAATAAATGGCAATGTCCATTTTGCTCTATGAATTCATGGTGACCTAACCCTAACCCTAAGTGGAATTTTCCTCCAATGGGATTTTCCCATGTATTTTACCAGGAAACATAGATAGGGAAGCCGAAAAAGGAAAGTGCCCTCCTAACCATACCCAAGCACTCCGAGTTTGTTGGCGATGTCCATTTTGCTGTATGAGTCCATGGTGACCTAACCCTAAGCCTAAGTGGACTTTTCTTGCAGTGGGCCATGCCCACTTGGCATCTGATATACGTAAGTGGGTTTTATGTTGCAGTTTGGGCATTCGGTCTCTGAAAGTTTTGCCATGATTGTTCTAAGATATTTGGGGAAATCGCACCTTTTAGTAATTGTTGAGGTAGCCAGATAATCTGAGATGTTCCTCTTGACATCAGGAATCCCACCCCCAAAATCCTCCAGCTACCAAACGTTAATCTTCAGACTTTCCAAAAGGATTAACATTTGAGTCGAAGATTGCAGTTAAGGCAGCATTTCCTACCTTGCGTGTCCTTTAGTGTTGAGTTGGATACACCCAAGTCCTATTCAATTGGAATTCCAGGTGTTCAGCAGCCATAGCCGTTTTGGGAATTAGAAGTCCATAGCTCGGGAAAGTGCACAGATAGCAACATTATGTGGGTGTTGGTCTACAACAGGGGTCTTCAAACTTGGCCCTTTTATGACTTGTGGACTTCAACTCCCAGAATTCCTCAGCCAGGCACCTGGGAGCTAAAGTCCACAAGTCATAAAAGGGCCAAGTTTGAAGACCCCTGTCTTAAATCTAACAAACAAAATGGAGGCTGGCTGAGGAATTCTGGGAGTTGAAGTCCACAAGTCATAAAAGGGCCAAGTTTGAAGACCCCTGTCTTAAATCTAACGAACAAAATGGATGCTGGCTGAGGAATTCTGGGAGTTGAAGTCCACAAGTCATAAAAGGGCCAAGTTTGAAGACCCCTGCTCTACAATGTCCCCTTCCTCTTTGTACTTTGTCCTTCTTTGAAGAAGAGCAAGGTGCAAGGAACGCCAGCATGTCAGGAAAGCCCAGAAACATTGCACTGGAGATGTCTCTAATAGAAAGCAGATGGTGTTTTAAGACCAGATTGTTTGGATATGAATTGGACTGTTGTAGGACTTTTCCAGGATCTTCTGGCTGTTTATGATAGGCAGATGAACAAGGAAGAGCTTTAACGGATGCTAACTTATCAAATGCTCCTGCAGAATCACAGGCCACACCTCCAGCAACACGTTTGAATCCCAGCATTCTTGGCATGAATCGGTCCTGATGTTGCAATGAAAAAAAAAATCCAATGAATGAACAGTGAATGAAGAAAACGGATGAATGACAGGCAGGGCATGAAAATGGAAAGTGAAAATGCACCCAGAGCTGTAAGTCCTGGAGAATGCAACGAGAATTATGAGTCATCTTGCCAAGAAGGGATATTTTGTTTTCTAGATGGACGCTGCCCTTCCACACTTGTCTTGCAAGAAAGTACATGATGTCATCGGGATGGTGAACTTACATTTTGGCTCGGAAGAGTTTGTCAATATTTGAAAGGCATGCTGCCAAGATGTTGCTTTAAGCGGAGTGTTTGGACACAAGGAATGGAAAATATGCCACATAGAATAACAGAGTTGGACCTTGGAGGTCTTGTAGTCGAACCCCCTGCTCAGGCAAGAAACCCTGAAATACCATTTTAGACAAATGGCTGTCCAGTCTCTTCTTAAAAACTTCCAGTGTTGGAGCATTCACCGCTTCTGGAGGCAGGTTGTTCCTCCGGTTAATTGTTCTAACTGTCAGGAAGTTTCTCCTTAGTTCTAGGTTGCTTCTCTCCTTGATTAGTTTCCATCCGTTGCTTCTTGTCCTGCCTTCAGGCGCTTTGGAGAATAGCTTGACTCCCTCTCCTTTGGGGCAGCCCCTCAAATATCATGTCACCCCTCGTTCTTCTCTTCATTAAACTAGACATACCCATTTCCAGCAACCGTTCTTCATATGTTTTAGCCTCCAGTCCCCTGATCATCTTTCTTGCTCTTCTCTGCACTTTTTCTAGGGTCTCAAAATCTTCTTTATACATCGTGGTGACCAAAACTGGATGCAGTATTCCAAGTGTGGTCTGGAACACATTAGAGACACAATTTAGATAGGCTGTTTCTTCTTTGAAGTCAGAAAACAGGATAAATGCATCTCCCTGGTTACAGCACTTAGTTACAACAGCATTGAAAAAAGTGACTTATGACCATTTTTCACACTTACGTATGACCTTTGGAGCATCCCCATGGTCATGTGAACAAAATTCAGGCATTTGGCCACCAGTTCATATTTACGATGGTTGCAGCAGATCACGTGATCCCCTTTTGCGGCCTTGTCAATGGGGAAGCCAGGTTCACTTAACAACCATGCTACTCATTTAACCACAGCGGCGATTCGTTTAACAACCATGGCAAGGAAAGGGGGTAAGGCTCATTTAACAAATGTCTCGGCGACAGAAATTTGGGGGCTCCATTGCGGTCATAAGTCAAGGACTTCCTACATTTATGCCTGTGCGATGCATGTAAACATGGGTAGAACTTTTTAATTTTCACAGCTACCATCTGGAGCTGTCTTGGCCCTCTCTTATGGACGCTTCTGGAAATAAGGAAGAACGCTGCTTCTCCTCACTGTGTTTTAGTTAGTTATTGTATTGGTTCCCCCAAGATCTAAAGACAGCATGTATAGCTACTTTTTTTTTATCCAGCCAGCAATCTTGCAAGTGAGAAAACATACAGGGGCTGCAACTGGCTTGTCATCTAATGAACTTCACAGTTGAGTGTGAACTTCATCTTTTTGGTCTCCTGGGCCCAAACCTGAGCTGCCCGCATCACACAGGTTTAATGAAAAGCACAGTGGATCTTCACCCTTGAACGTGCCTGATAGTTCCCCCGCCCCTGCTTGGAGTTTTGAAATTAAAAATCCAGAGAAGAAGCACCCTAGATAGGAAATTTGTCCCTGCAAACCACACCGGACAGCGAAGTTGGGCAATATGCATCTGTTACATCTATATTTACAAAGAGGATTTCAAGACTGAAATTCAAGATTGCAGAGAAGGGAGTAGGACAATTGCCAAACATCCATCTGTTTTCTTTGAATATTTCTGAGAGAAAGAGCTCATGATGTTCAGGGTTGTTGTTTTTAGCGAAGAGGAATGTCTATATTTCTCATTAATCTATTCCTGTATGTCAGCAAGAACCCGTATGGGAAGATCTGTGGGCAGAGGCTGAACCACAGTGAAACCGAGAAACAAAACTGCTTGGCTGCATTTTTTTTCTTTCTTTCTTTCAGGCAGTGCTTCAAAGCTGCCCTAGAAGAAGCTGACCAGCCCAGGACTGACTAATAGCAAGAGTGTTCTACTAAAGCATTCAAACCGGAAGCCCAGCTCCGTCTTCGCCTGCAAAAAAAGCTGGATCCAAATCATGTGGGTTTCCTGCCTGAGCAGGGGGTTGGACTAGATGACCTCCAAGGTCCCTTCCATCATCATCATCATCATCATCATCATCATCATCATCATCATTATTATTATTATTATTATTATTATTATTATTATTATTATTATTATTATTATTTTCTCGCGGGTTTGCTTGGAGAAGATCGCAGAGTCAGAGTTGTTTTATCGCCCGCCTCTGATGTTGTTTGAAGCAGGTGATCAGGAAAGGTCACCCTCCAGTCCAATTCGTGGCACCAAGATAAAGTAGCTTAGCATCTGCCTGTAGCCCCTGGGCTTTAAATGTGACATTTAATCCCTAAGTGGTGGTGATGATAGAGGTGGCTTGGATGTACCCGTTGACTGTTCCTCCTTGTGCTTTTTTTAGTAGCTAAACCCTCCGGACAACAGCTTTCTCCAACCAGATGCTCTCCAGATAGGGTGGACTTCAACCACCCACAGTTTCAGTCAAGCTGAATGCATCCTGCCAAGCAATCGATTGGAGGAGGCAGCTTCAGTCATGGACATTCTTCTTTACTTTACATGGGTGTCAAATTTCCCCTCCCAGGTTTAAAGTGATATACCAGATTCTTTTTCCTCTAATAATAGACAAAATAGAAGAACAGAGTTGGAAGGGACCTTGGAGGTCATCTAGTCCAACCCCCTGCTTAGGCAGGAAACCCTATACCATTTCAGGCAAATGGCTGTCCAGCCTCTTCTTAAAAACTTCCAGTGTTGGAGCATTCACAGCTTCTGGAGGCAGGTTGTTCCACTGGTTAGTTGTTCTAACTGTCAGGAAGTTTCTCCTTAGTTCTAGGTTGCTTCTCTCCTTGACTAGTTTCCATCCGTTGCTTCTTGTCCTGCCTTCAGAAGGTACTTTGGAGAATAGCTTGACTCCCTCTTCTTTGGGGCAGCCCCTGAGATATTGCAACACTGCTATCATGTCCCCCCTCGTCCTTCTCTTCATTAAACTTTGTTGTTGTTAGTTGCGAAGTCGTGTCCGACCCATCGCGACCCTATGGACAATGTTCCTCCAGGCCTTCCTGTCCTCTACCATCTTCTGGAGTCCATTTAAGCTCACGCCTACTGCTTCATTAAACTAGACATCCCCAATTCCAGCAACCGTTCCTGATATGTTTTAGCCTCCAGCCCCCGGATCATCTTTGTTGCTCTTCTCTGCACTCTTCCTAGAGTCTCAACATCTTTCACACTTACAATATAGCTCCATCTTTTTCAAAGAGAAAGGTACATCAATAATTCCTCCCTAATTCCAAGGGGAAACACAAATGTCAGGAAGCACCGTCAGCGTCTTTCATGGAGATAAGAGAGTTCCATTCCAAAGAGGCAAAGGACTTCAGCCAGGCAGGGCAGGAAAACGGCTGATTTCTGTTTGCTTTAGGCTGCTTACAAGAATGTCGCCCGTTGAGCACTTTTTTGTTCTTGTGAGCAACAAATGTGACACTACGGAGGCCAGATACTAACTGCCAGATTAGCAGTTAGAAGCTACTAATTGTTTCAGATAGTAACCCCATTCAACGATAGTGGTTTTCAACTTCTATAGACTACTTACTATAGAATTTCTATAGATTTTCTGTGCATCTATTTCCTATAGATTTTCTACTTCTGTAGAGTACATTCACTTAACATGATTCTATTTTTTTCTATTAATTTCTATTATTGTTTCTACTTTATCTATTATTTCCATTTTTTGCAGATTTTCTATAAATCTAGCCTGTGGATTTTCTATTTCTATAGCGTACATTCACTTAATGGGATTCTATTTTTCTATTATTATTATTATTATTATTATTACCGGTATTATTATTATTATTATTATTATTATTATTATTATTATTATTTCTATTATTTCTATTATTTCTATTTTTATAGATTTTCTATAAATCTATTTCTATAGATTTTCTACTTCTATAGAGTACCTTCACTTAACAAGATTCACTTAATGACCTTAAAGGTCATAAAATCGGGCACAATTCCCTGAATAGCTTAGCCTCGCTTAGCAGTGGCAATTTTGGAGCTCCGTCGCGCTCGTTAGCCGAGGACTTCCTGCACTCTTTGGAGAAGGGCTGGCTGCAAGGGCACGGCGGTACGGCGACACGGATGGGCAGCGGCTCCTCTGCTTTGGGCAAGAATCCAGAGGCTCTTCAGCTTGGCCGGTTTTGAAGGCAGAGTTCAAGTGGAAGGTTATTATAGGCCAAATGGTGACAAGGGAGATTTGTGGAAGAAGGAAGGAAGGAAGCCTTGGCTTCCCCACTGGCCTCTGAATGAGATCATGGAAGGCTGCATTTGTCTAGCAGCAGCTGAGCAAGTTCCTTGTGCTGCAGCTTTGCCATTTGTTCTGATCTCACCCCGGCCTCATCAAAGAGCAGGCACTTAAAAGGATAAGCGGGACCCAAAAGGAAAAAAATGAAAATAATTTTTTTTTAAAAAAAATGTCTGGGCAAACCATCTCCAGCAGCCGAGACAGACTCATGCGCGTCTCTTGTGCTCGCTTCGTTTCCCCAAGCCTTTAGCTTCGTGGGAAATGAAGAGCTGGGTTCACCTGCACAAACAGCCTCCTGGGAGCACAGGAAGGGTCCTCCCACTGAAATGTTAGCTCAGCTTGGTCTAAAGCAGATGTGTCAAACACAAGGCCCGGGGGCCGGATCCGGCCCGCGAAGTGGTTTCATGCGGCCCACGAAGCCATCCTGGAAACAGTGAGGGAACAGCCCCCACTGCCTTGGCCCTGGCCCAGAGACCCTCCTTCTGCCAGAGACCCTCAGATCTGTCCCACTCCTGCCCAGGCCCCCATAGGCACCCTTGATGCGAACGATGTAGAGCTGGCCACGCCCACCCAGTAGGCCATACGCACTCTAGCCACGCCCGCCCAGTAGGCCACGCCCACCCAGGCCACACCCACCCGGCCCCCTGAGGGCAACCACAATGCTGATGCGGCCCTCAATGAAATTGAGTTTGACACCCCTGGTCTAAAGTCTCTGGATTTCAAGCCGGATCGACAGGAGAAGGATAGGTGTGAACTTGGAACCCAGCCTGCAGAGCAGGAGCTCCATGGGGCCTTCCCACCTCAACCGGGTGGGGAGCCGGAGAAGCTGCCAACGGCTGTCCTTTCATGCTGCTTTCTCCAAAATGTCTATGGCAGTGGTGGGATTCAGATACGTGAACAACTGGTTCTCTGTGTGGATGGCGCTTCCGGAAGTCCATTTTGGGCCTGGGCAACAAAAAAATTAGCTACTAGTCGTGCGAACCAGCTGAATTCCACCACTGGTCTATGGAGATTCTCAGTCATCCAGGTCCTGGTTGTGCTTCCTCCTCCCCCCCCCCAGGACTTTCTTGTTTTTCTTTGAAGACATTTCGCTTCTCATCCAAGAAGCTTCTTCAGCTCTTCTTCACCATCAGGTCAAAGCTGAAGAAGCTTCTTGGATGAGAAGCAAAAGGTCTTCAAAGAAAAACAAGGAAGTCCAGTTGCCTCCTGAAAAAGCACACCTTCGGGGCTCCCTCTAGTGGTATGTGAGTTCAGTGCCAGAACTCTTACCCTCTTTTGGGTCCAGCCTGGTTTAGAAATTGAGAGAATTGTGGCTTCAACACACGTGGAAGGTGTTAGATTGAGCAAGACAGCAGCTTTGGAAACATAGCCTACAGACCCTTTTTTAACCCAACCTCACCATATCATCGTGAGTAGAAAGATAAAAATTGTTGGTGGTAGTGGTATTACTATTAGTAGTAACGGTAATCCCAAATTAGTAATGTGCTTCCCGGTCTTTTTAGACATGCGAACCCTGCTAAACACTCAGCTTGGTGGTTATAGCCACGAAAGGATCTGGGTGAGGCTGCTGACAACTTGCATTAATTTTATTTTAATTTTACAACCAGTGATGAGTTGTATTATTTAGCTCAATTTATGTCCCATGGATATTGACACAATTAAGCCAATGACACACACATGTCACAGATGTCTTTTGTGAACTCTCCAGCTTCCTCCTTCTGTTATATATTCAAGATGGACAGTATATAATATTTATTTGTTATGTATATGTAGGGGTGTGGGTCTATACATATGTTGTATATAGTATGTTTAGGTGTGTGTCATGTATGTGTTTCACTATGAGAGTGGGCAACTAAATTTCATTTTTGATGTGTGCCGTTGTGCCCACAGTAAACAAAATGACAATAAAGGTTATCTTGTCTTGTCTTGTCTTGCCTTGCCTTGCCTTGCCTTATCTTATCATCTTATCTTTTACACCATTTATGTAGTGAGTAAATCTAATTTGTCTCATGACTTCAACACACACATGCTGCGCCTACACCCTCTTGCATTAAATGGAAATTTGGGCGTAACAGAGTCTCCGTGGCCTATTATTTAAGTCAATTTAATTATTGATTTCATTTTATAAAATAAAAAAAATAGTTTTTATTAAATTTTTAAAAAATCTATACTCCCTCCCATCTTCGAACACATCTCTGGACCACTCACAATACTGTTGTCATATGAAAACCCTGTTTGGGTTAAAATACAATATCTTCTTTGCTTTTCTTTCATTTTGTTTCTTTTTTTCATTATTTTTTTTTAGCTTTTCTTTGCTTTTTTGTTTCTTTCCTTAATATATGAAAGGAATAAAAATTGTAAATGATGATGTTTTAAAAAGTTTTCTTCTCATTTTTTTGCTCCTTTCCTTGATATATTAAAGGAATAAACATTGTAAATGATTATAACCTAAATAAACAACATTTAGAAATAGCTAATGAATATAGAACGCATGCTTTCAATTTGGGGGGAAAGGGATACAAGTTGCGGCGAAACGTGATTTTCAGTCGAATTGAATTCCGAGTGACCTTCTCTGTCTTACTCCTTGGACTTCAAGAAAGGACTCTTCTGTTTTGGAGAACTGAGGATTCAACTCTGACCTGTAAGGCACTAATGGTGTTGGGCAAGCAGGTTAACGGTCCAGTGCCAGCTGATCTGCTTTTCGCAAGACCTTAAGCAATGAGTGACTCAACTTGTCCAAAAGTCAGGCCAACATTTCTTCAGAAATGGGCCTGAACTTTGACATAAAAAAGACCTCTGTGCTGCGAGTGACATGAAATAAGGGTTCAGTAGAAAGACAGCAGCTTCGGATGCTTAACCATGTGAGTAGGTGGCATTTGCCCTTAGGTGTCAGCAAATGGAAGTTAGGGTTAATAGCTACTTTGGTCAACACCTCCATTAGCTTTGCAATGGCGGATTGGTTGTCCAGCCAACCTTTCCCTTATTTATTTTTATTTTTTAAACAATTTCTTTAAAAAAAAAACAACAGTGCTTCAATCAATGTTCCAAACCACTATGGGAGGTGATGAAGAAGATTGCACTTCCCCAGCTGTTAACGCCTTCCTTGCCTTCTCCAACTTAGGAGAAGGTGAAAACAAGAGGGCAGAACAGACTCTGCACTTAGAAAGGCCCCTGCTTGCAGCCACTCTAGCCTCTGGTCTTTCTACTTGGAGGTCAGAACCAGGTGGGTCATTTCAGAAGAAGCAGTCTAATCTGCGTCTAAATTGAATCTCCGATGTAAATTCTCAGCTTGGACTCTTGCTCTAGCTTTGAATGGCTTGCTAGGCCAAACCATAGATGTTGTTGTTAGCTGCGAAGTCGTGTCCGACCCATCGTGACCCTATGGACAATGTTCCTCCAGGCCTTCCTGTCCTCTACCATCTTCTGGAGTCCATTTAAGCTCACACCTACTGCTTCAGTGACTCCATCCAGCCACCTCATTCTCTGTCGTCCCCTTCTTCTCTTGCCTTCAATCTTTCCCAGCATGAGGCTCTTCTCCAGTGAGTCCTTCCTTCTCATTAGGTGGCCAAAGTATTTGAGTTTCAACTTCAGGATCTGGCCTTCTAAAGAGCAGTCAGGGTTGATCTCCTCTAGGACTGACTGGTTTGATCGCCTTGCAGTCCAAGGGACTCGCAGGAGTCTTCTCCAGCACCATAGCTCAAAGGCTTCAATTCTTTGGTGCTCGGCCTTTCTTATGGTCCAACTTTCACTGCCATACATTGCAACTGGGAAGACCATAGCCTTGACTATATGCACTTTTGTTGACAGGGTGATGTCTCTGCTTTTTAGTGTGCTGTATAGATTTGTCATGGCTTTCCTCCCGAGGAGCAAGCGTCTTTTAATTTCTTGGCTACAGTCTCCATCTGCAGTGATCTTGGAGCCCAGGAAAATAAAATCTGTCACTACCTCCATTTCTTCCCCATCTGTTTGCCAGGAATTGAGAGGGCTGGATGCCATCATCTTAGTTTTCTTAATGTTTAGTTTCAACCCAACTTTTGCACTCTCCTTCTTCACCCGCAACAAGAGGCTCTTTAGTTCTTCTTCACTTTCTGCCATTAGAGTGGTATCATCTGCATATCTGAGGTTGTTGATATTTCTTCTGGCAATCTTAATTCCAACTTTTGATTCATCCATAGATGGTGGGGGTTTTGTGTGTGTGTTGTGTGAAACGAGCCAGGGGAGGACTAGCCTTGTTCTGTTTTTAGAAAGCTGCAGCCTTGGTTTCTTGTTCAATTATTCTGTGGATGCTTGATCATTCCTAGAGCTTTGGCTGTTCCTTGGACCTGTGAATGATTAATTATCAAACTTTCTGTGAACTTGTGCTGCCTTCTTAAGCAGCCGGGGGATGGTAAATAAGCCTGGAATTTGGCTTAATTTTGGATTGGCATTTAACCCCACAACACCCCATAAAAATGAACACATAATTTGGTCCATGTCAACTTATCACGGTGGAACAAGGGACTTGGCTTTAATTGCTCCAACTGTTTAAGCAACAACCCTGACCTGGAACTTTCCTATAGAGAGCAAAATAGCTTTGTTTACCTTGAGCAAAAGACAATCCAAAGCCTTACATTACAAGCTGAAACCAGCCACCATCTCAAGACACAAGGCTCACCAATGTTATGGCTTGCTAAACATGTTGGCTAGCGTGTTTTGTTTTTTGTTTTTTTACATTTTTGTAGGGTGGAAGGCTTGGACATCATCCTATGATAGCAAGATGAAAATCTCTGGTGTATTTGTTAACCATTATGTGGGTCGGATGAATTCAGATGGGCATTGCAGCTGGGCACAGCTGGAGTGAGGCCCATTGGAGGGAGCTAATGTACCGTCCCATTTGAAAGGCATCTGGTACAAGCCACAATAGAATTTGATGACACCATGTATGTAGACGTTGGGTGTTCAAATACTGTATGTGGGTGGCCACCTGCTCCCCAATATGTGACCCACAGCCTGTGCCAATACTGGCCACTGCTGAATGGGGAGATACCATTGCTAACACCTATGTTGGGCTGCTTGCTTCAAATGGTATGAGCTGTGGTGACACAGGGGTTAGAATGCAGTATAGCAGGCAAACTCTGCCCACAGTTGGAGTTCGATCCTGATGGGGCTCAAAGTTGACTCAGCTTTCCATCATCTTTCCATCTTTCGGTAAAATGAGGACCCAGATTGTTGGGGGCAATAAGCTGCCATCGTAAGCCTCTTAGAAAGGGCTGTAAAGCACTGTGAAGCGGTAACATAAGTCTAAGCACTATTGCTATCTATCCCTTGGTCTTCAAGATGCCCAAGATGTTCCCCGAATACAAACATCTAAACGAAGATGACAACTGCCATTTTTGCAAACAAATTCCACCACTTGATTACACACAGCAGGAAGGAAGGCACTTCTTCCCTCTTTCTTAAACTGGCTGTCAGTCATTCTTCTGGGACAGATGATGGCTCCCAATGTTTTGACAAAGGGAGCAATTTCCCACTGTTCCTGCTCTCTGCTGAGCTAAATGTTTACATGCAGATGTGTGCAATTAAGCCCTTTCTGTTGAAAAAGGAAAGCACTGATTTCGGGGGTGGGGGGTGGGGAGGGGGGGTGGGAAAGGAGGGGGGGTTTGCAGCTTCGATGGCAAAGTGGGGATTTCTCAAGATCTCTTTTTCCACTCTGCAGAACCAGTAAGGATTTCATGACAGTTCATTTTGGAATTGCAGTGGATCTTTACAGGTCCTAGGTCAGGAAGAGTACAGAGTACAGAAAGAGGGCAGAGAAGGGCAACAAAGTTGATCGGGGGACTGGAGGCTAAAACATATAAGGAACGGTTGCTGGAACTGACTATGTCTAGTTTAATGAAGAGAAGGACCAGGGGTGACATGATAGCAGTGTTCCAATATCTCAGGGGCTGCCCCAAAGAAGAGGGAGCCAAGCTATTCTCCAAAGCACCTGAAAGCAGGACAAGAAGCAACGGATGGAAACTAGTCAAGGAGAGAAGCAACCTAGAACTAAGGAGAAACTTCCTGACAGTTAGAACAATTAATCAGTGGTCCACTTCAGAAAACTGCCGGGACTAATCTAGGCTGACTCCAGGCATCAACATGGACTCAAAGGCATCCAACCCTTTGGGTTTTTCTTCCCAAACTCCTTCAATCGCTCTTCCTACGTTTCCAGTCCTCAAACATCCTTCACACTTTTCTAATTTTATTCTGAACTGCAGAGGGAAGAAAAAGATGTGTTTACTTTTAATGTGCAAAGCAGGGCAGAGTGAGTGGCTTTCGAGGGGTGGGGGTGGGGGAGGGTGTGGCGCAAGGAATGCAATCTGCCTTTGGTGCTTAAGCTCCACTATCCCCTTAAGGTTGCTACCCCAAAGTTTGTTTTCAATAGCACAAGTGTTTGAACTGCCAGGCCAGCCGTGCAGCTACATACATTATCCACAGTGTAAACATTCCCCCATCCTGTACTCCAGAAACGGCAGTAATTATGGCACTCGAACAAGTCTTGCTGTGTTCCCATCATTAGGGTGTTTCACAGAACTTATCTGTTTAAGTTGGAGTCCCGTGAAAAGATCGATCTGTTTCGGTTCAAAGAAAGACAAGCTGACATGATTTCCCCAAGATCAGGCTTTGTACAGATCACTGTGGCCATGGGTCAAGAGGTAGGGTTTGTAATCACGATGGATGCTTGTCAAGAATGAAAAGAGGCGTCTCAACACGTCTGGCTAGGGCTAGGAATGTGAGGATGTTGCCCAAACCTGGCTGACCCTTTGCACCAACCCTGCCATTGCGGTTTATTCAATAAACCATGGCTAAGCAAGACAGTGGGAGTCTATCGCTGTTGCACACATCTGGATAAGCGTTGGGATGAACCCAACCTGAGCCAGCCACATAATGGCTATATATGAAAGGGGACTTAGATCTGGTCCTTTGGCCTCTCATCCTTGAATAATCAGCTTTCAAAGCATATTAATATAGATTTTTTCACATTCTCCCTTTTGGATATGTTTCCTGTTCCTTCTCCAGTGTTTGTTCTCCCTCCACTGCAGAGATGCAATATGTCCCTCAAACATTTCAGAGACCTGCAACGTCTGGGGTTCCCGTTTGCCCTCTCGTGGCAAGAGACAGAAATGGAAGAATGCACAAAGATTTGTGCTGCATCCCACAAGCCTGGAAAGACCCCGCTTTGGCGAGGCCTGCCCTCCTCCACCTGGTGGTGTCTCTTCCAAATGCTTTGACTGTCACTTCTCCCCATCGCTGGGGGTCGAGATAAGGCCGCTCCTGCTTACAAGGGGTTTGGAAGGGGCTCACAGGCCTTCAGCCATTTCCATATCTTGCTTATTCTCCTTGCATCTCTTCCTTCTTTCTCAGAAGGTTTGCTTTGCAGGTTTTGTCCAAAAGTGGACCTCAGTTCTGGGATGAATTTTGAGTTGATAAGGGGAAGAATTTTTGCCTTCTTTTTTTCTCCAGCAATCTGTGAATTAGGACTACAACCTTTGGGATACCACTGTGAAAATTCATTGTCTGTATGTATGTACGTCCATCTGTCGCTTTGTCTGTCTGTCCATTTATCTGTCCATCTGTCAGTCTGTCTGTCCATCTGTCCGTCCACCCATCCATCTGTCCGTAAGTCTGTCATCTGTCTGTCCATCTGTCCACCCTTCTTTCCATCTGTCTGTTGGTAGGTCTCTTGAACGCCTGACTTTCAGAGTTTTTTCCCCCCCGATCGTCATCCTCGCCTGAGAGTTTTAAAGCAGGTACTCTCCATTCTTTCCTCCAAGGCAAGAAAAATCAAATGTACAGGTATAGTATAGGGGGTACCTTGCTCAATAGCAGCAACTGTGAGAGGGATCTCGGAGTCCTAGTGGACAATCACTTAAATAGGAGCCAGCCGTGTGCTGCAGCTGCCAAAAAAGCCAACACAGTGCTAGGCTGCATTAACAGAGGGAGAGAATCAAGATCACGTGAAGAGTTAATGCCACTTTACAATGCCTTGATAAGGCCACACTTGGAATCCTGCATCCAGTTTCGGTCACCATGATGTAAAAAAGATGTTGAGACTCTAGAAAGAGTACAGAGAAGAGCAGCGAAGATGATTAGGGGACTGGAAACTAAAACATATAAGGAACGGTTGCTGGAATTGGGTATGTCCAGTTTAATGAAGAAAAGGATGAAGGGTGACATGATAGCAGTGTTCCAGTATCTCAGGGGCTGCCCCAAAGAAGAGGGAGTCAAGCTATTCTCCAAAGCACCTGAAGGCCAGACAAGAAGCAACGGATGGAAACTAATCAAGGAGAGAAGCAACCTAGAACTAAGGAGAAACTTCCTAACAGTGAGAACAATTAACCAGTGGAACAACCTGCCTCCAGAAGTGGTGAATGCTCCAACACTGGAATTTTTTAAGAAGAGACTGGACAGTCTATTATCATCATCATCATCATCATCATCATCATCATCATCATCATTATTATTATTATTATTATTATTATTATTATTATTATTATTATTATTATTATTAATTGATAGACCAGGTTTTGTGAAGGACAAAACAGATGTCCAGGGCAAAAATAGGCTTCTATCTTAATGCAGGCTCCATAGGGCTTTTTCCCTCTTGGTAAGGATGTCAAGAGGCTTAATCCCACTTGTCTTGTTAAGCAAAACTGGGTTAACTTCCAACTAGTTGATCAGAAATCATGGTTCAGTTGCTTTTCATTCATAATTTAAAGGCTGTAGAGTATAAAGAAGACTTCAGCCAACCTCTTATATCAGCATTTGGGTCTCCCCCCCACCCCGATGTTACCGAGGGAGGTTGCAGTGCTTAAGAAAATCAGCTGGTAACACTGCAAGAGCTATTCAGCTTGGTTGCTTCTTCTATAATTTTGTGATTAGCACTTGTGAGGATTGAGAATTTTATTCCTTTGAGGGTTTACGTCACAGATTGTTGTCAGAAACAGCCTTTAGAGTTATGACCGGACTGAAAACATGTTCACTTTCTAGCTAAACCTTGGCTGGGAATTATGGCATAAGATGTACGTCTGTGAGAGAAGAACAAAATTTAGTATAGTAAAGCAAGAACGATCATTGAGTTGGTTTTGGTTGACCCTCACCCATCATCTACTGTAGAACAGGGGTCCCCAACCCCCGGTCTGTAGACCAGTACCGGGACACCGCATGCCAGCAACCGGTCCACACAAACAAGGAAAGCCCCATCCACAGGACGCAAGCAGCACAGAAAACTACACAACCTCCAGTCCGCGGAAAAACCTCTCTCCACGGAACTGGTCCCTGGTGCCCCAAAGGTTGGGGACCTCTGCTGTAGAATATCTGAACTTTGGACCTTTTGCCAGACTGATTCATGATCCGTTTTGCCTTAACTTTTTTATTTTAAGTAAATTCTCTGTTGGCATCAGGACCCACAAACTAGCCGACTACTTTTTAGCTTATCAGGATGGGTAAAGCGAGCACATGTGGTTATTCTATAGCTATAGTTATTCCGAGCCGACTGAATAAAATACGATTAAATTAACCACAGTCAGAGCCAGCCTCATTGTGCAAAATGGTTACCAGTTCTGGATTGGCAAGCTGAGATCACCACTGGGTGGCAGCAACGTCTTGGTTTTTTTAAAAAACAATCTAGGGTCCCTAGGATCTGATAGCTAGCCTTAGATTAATCACTGATGGACGGGGTTTCAAAGGAAACAAAATCCAGATAAATTCCTTGCTGGGTAAAGGACTGCACTGCGCTTAACAAACAACACCATGGTTTATAGTTCTGAAAGGATGAAGTGAGATGGATGGAAACTAAGCGAGGAGAGAAGCAACCTAGAACTAAGGAGAAACTTCCTGATAGTGAGAACAATCAATCAGTGAAATTACTTGCCTTCAGAAGTTGTGGGTGCTCCATCACTGGAAGCTTTTAAGAAGAGACTGGACAGCCATTTGTCTGGAACGGTATAGGTCAGGGGTGGGCAACCTTGGCTCTTTTATGACTCGTGGACTTCAACTCCCAGAATTCCTGAGGCAGCGTGGCTCAGCTTGGAAACCTCCCTTTCCCCTCAGCATAGCTGGCTGAGGAATTCTGGGAGTTGAAGTCCACGAGTCATAAAAGAGCCAAGGTTGCCTACCCCTGGTATAGGGCTTCCTGCCTGAGCAGGGAGCTGGTGTAGAAGACCTTCAAGGTCCCTTCCAACTCAGATGATGTTCGATGTTCTAAGACTCTTGATTAACTATGGAGATTCTCAGTCCTCCAGGTCACGGTTGTCCCAAAGGTGCTTTTTCAAGAGGCCACTGGACTTTCTTATTTTTCTTTGAAGACGTTTCGCTTCTTCTTCAGAGCTGAAGAAGCTTCTCGGACGAGAAGCAAAATGTCTTCAAAGAAAAACAAGAAAGTCCAGTGGCCTCTTGAAAAAGCACCTTTGGGACAAAACTCGTGATTGTTCTCTTTTGGGGGAGAAGGGCGAATGTCCCATTGAGTCAGTCTCGATTCTTCATGACTAGACAAATCCACGCTGCCTTTTGGCAGCATTTTCAAAAGTGGTTTGCCATTGTCTCCTTCCTGGGGCTGAGAGAGAGTGACTGGCCCAAGCTCCCCCAGCAGTCTTTGCGCCTACGGCAGGACTAGAACTCACAGCCTCCCAGTTTCGACCCTGATGCCTTAACCTCTACAGCAAACTGGTTTTTACCATCAGCCTGAATCACATTTCACGCTTCGCTCCCAGCGAAAGACCATCCCCAACTGGAAGGCAGAGAGGGTTGGGAATCTAACCCCTCTGCATTGTTGTGTGATGATTCAGTCCCTGTTCAGATTTCCTTTGCTCATAAAAATTCCTGAAGCAAGGAGAAGGTTCCCACCCCAGTGATACAGTAAATTAAGTGGAACTACGAACCTAGAGGGCAGCTCTCTACTGCCAAAATACATAAACGGGAGTTTGTCACAGCAGTAAATTATGTGAGCATTCAAGATATAACAATGCTGTTACTTTCAGGCAGAGAAAAATAACGGAAATGGGGATACTCAATTACCCCTTGTATATTCATAGATGGGAATTTTTATTAAAAAACAAAACAAAACTACACAGAAAGTCCTCTCCCCCCCCCCCGATGCGATTCTGTCACTCTTGTGTTTTCAAAACAGACTTCCTTAGGTATCCTTCCCCCCCCCCGTTCTTCCCTACATAAAACATCTCTCAGGAAATGAGAAGATCTATATAAACATATTAACTGTTAATTCTTATTTTGCAGACCTCTTCATTCCTTTTTGCAACGGTTGCAGGAATTGGGTATGCCTAGTCTAGAGAAAGAAGGGACGCGGTGGCTCAGTGGGTTAGGACGCTGAGCTTGTCGATCAGAAGGTTGGCAGTTTGGCGGGTCGAATCCCGAGTGCCGCGTAGCAGAGTTAGCGCCTGTTACTCGTCCCAGCTTCTGCCAACCTAGCAGTTCGAAAGCACGTAAAAATGCAAGTAGAAAAATAGGGACCACTACGGTGGGAAGGTAACAGCGTTCCGTGCGCCTTTGGCGTCTAGTCATGCCGGCCACATGACCACGGAGACGTCCTCGGACAAGCTTTGAAACGGAGATGAGCACCGGTCTCTAGAGTCGGAAACGACTAGCACGCATGTGCGGGGGAACCTTTACCTTTACTAGTCTAGAGAAAAGAAGGACCAGGGCTGACATGTTCCAATATTTGAAGGGCTGCCACAAAGAAGAAGAGGGACTGGACTTATTTCCCAAAGCACCAGAAGGCAGGACCAAAAGCTAATCAACCTACAACCAAGTAGGAATTTCCTGACAAAACAATTCATCAGTGGGACATCCTGTTCCAGAAGTTGTGAGTGCACCAACACCGAAGATTTTTAAGAAGAGATTGGACAGCCAGTTGTCCGATATATGGTGTAAGGTCTCCTGCTTGAGCGAGGGATTAGACGGGAAGACTTCTAAAGTCCCTTCCGGCTCTGTTACTCTGTTATTTTTCCTTTAAAATTAAGAGCCCTTGAAAACTTGGCTGAGGCAAAATGAAAATGCGGCAAATAGCAAGCGTGCCGATCAGTGAAGGAAATGGAAAAAAAACCAAGCACAACCAGAGCCTGACCCAGAGGCAGAACATCTGGGCAGGGCAGAATAAAACTTGCCTGCTGGTTCATCCACACCAGCGGTCTTGGAGAAGGGAAAGAGATTTTCTGAATTAGGAAAGTCGTTCCATGGCGCCTGATAGGACAGACTGTGGTAGGGAAGCGTGAGATGATATTTCACAGGATCCCAAACACGATCCTAGCACTTCCCCAACTGAGCATTGTCACTCACACTTCAACTTCAAGATTAGTCTCCTGCCGGGAGCCTTACATGCAACAGCCACAGCGACATATTTAGAAATGGTGCGTGATTCAGATGGCAGCTTGCAGGGTTTGGGTGAGGGAGGGTGCACATCCCTTCAAAGGTTGGGTTCAACTCCACTGATGAAATACAGTAGGGCTGTGTTACTATTATCCTTCTCACCTTTCCTATTATCTATTCCTTTAGCATCATTAGACTACAACGTGTTCTTTGTATCTTATGATTATATTGATTGCTTTATTTAGTATCCTATGACTATCACTGAGTGTTGTATCTTACTATTTATGAATGTATTTTATGATTATGATCACGATTTATCACTTGTTGCTTGCATGTACCCTGAGAGCTTATGCACAAGAGACAAATTCCTTGTCTCTCCAATCACAGTTGGCCCATAAGGAATTCTCTTCTCCTTTTCTCTCCTCTCTCCTCTCCTCTCTTCATTCTAATTCTAATTCTAATTCTAATTCTAATTCTATTCTATTCTATTCTATTCTATTCTATTCTATTCTATTCTATTCTATTCTATTCTATTCTATTCTATTCCATTCCATTCCATTCCATTCCATTCCATTCCATTCTTCGTTTCATTTCCATTCCATTCCATTCTATTCCCATTCCCATTCTTATCTCCCTTGGTTGCCCATCAAAGGTAGTAAGTACTGTAGTCCTCCACTTACAACTTACAATTCCAACCAGAATGTTCATTGCTAAGCAAGGCATGTTATGAATAGATTCCAGCTGCCAAGTGCCCAAATTTTGATCACATGACAGAGATGTAAGTGTGAGGACCGGTTGTCAGTCACTTCTTTCAGTGTTATTGTAATTTCAGTTGCTAAGAAAAGGGCTATAAGTCAAGGACTAACTGTGTGCCTAGGATTGTCCATTATACTTTTGCAGAAGATGGTTGGCTTAGAAAACTATCTTATTCCAATGGCATCACCTAGCACTGAAAACCAAAGAAGTTGATGGATTGTGGCTTATCTCCTAGCAGAAATGTTTCACATCAGAAAGGTAGAAGAACAGGGAAAAAAGGTTAGGGAGCAGATTCCTTTGATAAAGGAAGTTCTCAACTTACAATCCCTTTAACAACACTTGCTGCAGAGGTTTGTGGTTCTCGCCATTACAGGATCAAAGTAGAATTGTGTTTATAGAAACACAATTATAGAAATGGTCTGATTTTTTTTATGGCTCACTCAAGAGAAGATCAATGGTTGGTTAGTTTTAAATTACTTAATTGATCTGCTTTATAACTCTTTGGAAACTGATGTCATTGAGATGAATTTTGGTAAGAAACGTTGGTAATTTCACTGTTTGGGACTAATGATGTTCAATACATCCTGATACTACTGCAATGCTCTTTACATGGGGCTTCCCTTGAAGACCACTCGGAGGCTCCAACTGGTACAGAATGCGGCCGCGAGAGTTGTCTTGGGAGTTTTCCGGTACTCCCATGTTACACCTTTGCTCCGCGAGCTACATTGGTTACCAATTGTCTTCTGGGTGAGATTCAAGGTTTTGGTTATGATCTTCAAGTCCTTACATGGCATGGGTCTGGGGTACCTCGAGGACCACCTGCTGCCGGCGTCAACTTCCCTCCGCCCTGTGCGTTCCCACAGAGAGGGCCTCCTCAGGGTGCCTCCGGTCAGAGAATGTCGACTGGTGGCCCCCAGGGGGAGGGCCTTCTCTGTGGGCGCTCCGGCTCTATGGAACCAACTGCCGGTTGAGCTCCGGATGGCATCGGACCTTCGCTCCTTCCGGCGCGGTCTGAAGACCCACTTATTTGAACTAGCTGGTCTGGCCTGATGGGGGACGTCAAGGTTTTTTTTTAATGGGTTTCTTATATTGTTATTGTATTTTTAACTGGGCACTTGTTTAATTCCCTTTTAATTTTTGTATTTGCTATTTATATATGCCCTGTTCACCGCCCTGAGTCCTTCGGGAGAAGGGCGGTATACAAATTTAATAAAAGTAAAAGTAAAAGATAGCATTTTCTTGTGGGCGCTCCATCGTTGGAGGCTTTCAAAACGAGACTGGACAATTGTTTGTCTGAAATGGTATAGGCAGTTTCCTGCTTGAGAAGAGGGTTGGACTAGAAGACCTCCAAGGTCCCTTCCAACTCTATTATTCTATGTTCTATGTTCTGAACTGTCTAGGTTTTTGTAGGTTGCAGCAACTGGGAAGTGTGTAAAAATGACTGCTAAAACCATGATCCCACAACTACCTGTTGCCAGCATATGTTTCCTAGAGGTGATTAATGAGTCCTGGGTTACAAGACCTGTACATTAATCTCTTAAATCGAGGAGTTAACTTTTCATCTTCTCTCCAATATTGAATTCTTATGTATAATTATGGAAAGTCACATTCCTAGAATAATTGCCTGGATTATAAAAGGAAGCAAATCTTGTCTGCCAGAGACATTTAAATTAGAAAGATGAATCAATGAGATATTGATTAGCCTGCTATTATTAAGACTCAGGGTCCCAATTGCTGTGTGTTAATTTATCAATGAATCTAGTTCTGGATAAATTGTTAATGGCCTTGCCAGCATTTAGGCTTTCCATATCTTGCACGAATTGTTCAAGGCGAATCCATTAGTTGCCCTGAAACACTATTTTAAGTTGTTCCAAGACTGAGCAATTTCCTCTTAAATTATCTGGAACGGAGCTGCTGCAGCCCATAGGCTCACAAAGGCTAAAAAACTCATCGTGACTAAGAACGTATTTTTAGTAGCTGCTCAAGATGAGTCAATGAGGACTTTTTATGCTTGCAAAGACCTCCAGGGAATTCTGACAAAGGTCAGCTTCTACAAGAAGTTACTGACACATTTTGGTTGCTGCAGTGTAGAAGAACACAGCAGGGAATGAGTGTGTGTGGGGGGAAAAAACTTCAATGTGTGGGGCAACCAGCCATGTGGCTACAGGTACTTCTTGTCTTACCCAAAATTTCTGTTGCTAAGTGAGACATTTGCAAAAGGCAATCACATGAGCTTGGGACACTGCAACCGTCATAAATGTGAGTCAGTTGCCAAGCATCTGAATTCTGATCACATGACCGGCCATAAGTGAAAAAAGGGTTGTTAAGTTGCTTGTTTTCAGCACCGTTGTAACTTCAAACGGTCGGTAAGAGGCACTTGCGCTTCCCTTCTCTCTCTCTCTCTCTCCCCCTCCCACTCTCCCTCCCACCCTCTCTCTCTCCTTCCATCACTCACTTCTATTTTTTTTCTTTCTTTCTTCCTAATGCACAGCTTGGAAATCCTTGCAAATCCCAAGATGATGGAGAAAAGCAGAAGGGGGAACCAAGTTTAAAGCAGCTTGGAAAAAGAACTAATTTGCAAAACGTAACAAACCCGTATTTTCCCAAGATTGCCTGCATATACCGTACGTCAGCCTTGAAAAGCGTCATCCTTATGACATTCTTAATCATTCCCCTAACTTCCTTTCACAGAGACCTGGGCACGGCGGACTTCCTATCCGATCAAATCCGCCGTCCCTCTGGACCTGTGAAAAACGACCTTTCCATCATTATTTATTTATTTATTTGTTTGTTTGTTTTATATACCGCCCTTCTCCCGGAGGACTCAGGGCGGTGTACAGAGCAATAAAGTAGGAATACAATAAAGCAATAAAGTGAGAAAATTTTAAAACCCAAATCCATCAGGCTAGGCCGGCTTGTTGGAATAGATAAGTTTTTAGATCACGCCGGAAGGAGCGGAGGTCGGGGGCCATCCGGATTTCAGCTGGTAAGCGGTTCCAAAGGATTGGCGCACCCACCGAGAATGCTCTCCCCCTGGGGGTCACCAGCCGACATTCTCTGACCAGTGGCACCCTGAGGAGGCCCTCTCTGTGGGAGCGCACAGGACGGAGGGATGTTGACGGTGGCAGTAGGTGCTCCCGTAGGTAATCTGGACCCACGCCATGTAGGGCTTTGTATGTCATCACTAGCACCTTGAATTTCACCCGGAAGGCAACTGGAAGCCAGTGCAGCTCACGGAGCAGAGGTGTAATATGGGAGTATCGGGAGACCCCCAAAAGCACTCATGCAGCTGCACTCTGCACCAGCTGAAGCTTCCGAGTGATTCTCAAGGGCAGCCCCATGTAAAGAGCGTTGCAGTAGTCATCATGGCTGGCTTCCGGTCCATCTTTCTTAGTCATCCTCCAACTTCCTTTCATGGTGACCTTCTGGGCACGGCGGACTTCACGTCCGATCAAGTGAGACTGTAGATTTAAAATGCGACCCTTGACCCCTGGAGCCTAGCTCCTATTCCATCTAGGGTCAAGGGCCAGGGGTCTAGGGTCAGGGTCCAGGGGTCAGGGGTCAAGGTCCATGGCCAGAGTCCAGGGCCAAGGGTCCAGAGCCAAGGGTCTAGGGTGAAGGGCCAGAGGTCTAGGGTCAGGGTCCAGGGGTCCAGGGGTCAAGGAGTCAAGGGTCCAGGGTCAGGGGTCAAGGTCCATGGCCAGGGTCCATGGCCCAGAGCCAAGGGTCCAGGGGTCAAAGGTCAGAGGTCAAAGGGTCAGGGGTCAAAGGTTAGTGTTCAGGGTTAGGGTTACGGTGAGGTTTCAGTCAGGTTAAGTTTCAGTCAGGTTAAGGCTTTTACTTTTAAAGAGATGGGGATGGAAATTGAGTAAGGTTGGGAGCCAAGTAAAAACCGCTAGAGGCAGTGGAAAACGGTGGGAGATTGCGATTGCCACCACTCTAAATATTGCAGTTTTGGTGGGAAATAGCAAGAGGGACCTTTCCAAGACCCTTCAACCCATGGCCTTTGGCCTTTGACCCCCTCGTGACCTTTGACCCCCCGGCCCTTTACCTTAGACCCCTGGCCCTTGACCCAAGACTCTTGGCCCTACCTACAGTATTTTATGTAAGAGGTGGGGCAAAAAAGTTGCTGTTTTTAGATTGCTTCGAGAAAGTCTTTTTTTTAAAGTAAAAGTTATATAATCATAATGGATTTTATTTAGTGCTGTTTTTTTTTTAAATGAAGAGACTGATAATGTACACTTCAACGCAATGGCTTTTAGGAACATCTCTGGTAGCTAACCTCATCTTTTGATACAGAAACTGCATTGCATCAAATTACACAACTTCTACAGTTTGCTAACACACTGTGATCAGATTATCATTGCAAATGCAAGCAGATTAGTTGTCTATTTACATGCATGACATGAAACCTGGTTGATGAGAATGCTTTCTGAAAACATTGCCCAAATCCAGATCTTTGGATTAAGGCAACTCGCTCTCAGTATCTACCAAATGGCATTATTTGGTTTTACGAGAGCCGAAATAGATTTGAGGCAAAGCAAACCGGTGTTGATACGAAAGACTTTTGGAAGCAATCTGTGATCTGACTGGAAGCATCTTGCGGTAGGAAAATAGAATTGGAAATTTGCCTAAACATGCTTCTTGCCTGAAACACTTTATAAATGCAGTACTAACCAGTACACGTTTATTACTAATGGATCAAAGGATGTAAACTTGCAATTAGTAAGAAAAAAAAGAGGAGAGGAGAAGAGAGATTAAGAAAATTAAGAGTTGGAGAATCCTGGTTTGGATATAATATAAAACTAGTATGATTTAATAATAATAATAATAATAATAATAATAATAATAATAATAATAATAATAATAATAATAATAATAATAATAATAATAATAATAATAATAATATAAAGTTGGAAGGGACCTTGGAGGTCATCTAGTCCAACCCCCTGCTCAGGCAGGAAACCCTATACCATTTCAGGCAAATGGCTGTCCAGGTTCTTCTTAAAAACTTCCAGTGTTGGAACATTCACAGTTTCTGGTGGCAGGTTGTTCCACTGGTTAATTGTTCTAACTGTCAGGAAGTTTCTCCTTAGTTCTAGGTTGCTTCTCTCCTTGACTAGTTCCCATCCGTTGCTTCTTGTCCTGCCTTCAGGTGCTCTGGAGAATAGCTTGACTCCCTCTTCTTTGTGGTAGCCCCTGAGATATTGGAAGACTGCTATCATGTCACCCCTCACCCTTCTCTTCATTAAACTACACATACCCAATTCCAGCAACCGTTCCCTATATGGGGGACTTCAGCACAGAGCAGAAGCACAAGGTGCCCAACAGGTCCAAGCTCCTCACTGCAGGATCAAAAATAGAGTCAAGGAAGACTTGAAAGTAGTTTCAAATTCTTTATTGTTTAGCACAAGCATCACATCTTCCAAGCATAACCCAGCTGCAACAGTTTGTACAATTCAAAACATAATACAGTCCTAAAGATACAATACATGAAAATATCATCCAGTATTTTAAGGATAAAAAGTCACATTTTTATCATTGTAAAAATTACAAAACCAAGGATAAAATAACATAATGGGTTAAATAGTTCACTAATTTAAAATGACATTTTTGATAAAAAGGTGAGGTGTAAAAGAAACAACAGTTGTCATAAAAAGAATTCTCCCAGAAAGAAAGAAAGAAAACGCAACTTCAGTGTTCAAATACATGAATATCACAACAGATATCTCTTGGTGAAGAGATGGCGAAAAGAACAGATACATAAAGGATACATAAAAACAGGCAAAAGATAAAAAATCTTGTCTACCATAAGCATCACAACTACTTAACAACAGTAAATCAGGAGTAAAACTCAGCTTTATTACAAAAAATACATGTCAAACAGAATGTTACCAAGTCTGAATCCCATTTAGAGATATTTCAGGAACAAAAAGATAAATGTGTGTGACACAGGAAATCAAAATTATTGAGGTGACGGCCAGATATTGTGTGTCATGATTATTTACCAGTCAAAACATAACTTACACATTTTAAACAAAAGCCAAGGATAAAATTCTTCCCAGGCGGAAAAATAGAAAACTTTTTATCAATCACTGGCCACACACTGGTCATTTAAAAGGGCCGTTGAGGTTTTCTTCCTGGTTCTAAAGAACCATTGCCAAGGCTAAAATTACACCAGGCAGAAAACTATAAAATCTATAATCCATCAACAGCCACGCCTAGAATTAAAAAGGGCCATTGAGGAGGGTTTTTTTTTTGGTTCTAATAACCATCGCCATGGCTAAATTTACAGCAAGCAAGAATGGTCTAAAATCTATTATCTAAAGGTCAGTTGTGATTGACTTGGTGAAGTAGCATTCTTGATGGAGATTATTTTCATTCTTGCGTTCCATTCCTCCTTCTTCCATCAACTCTGTAGGCTGACAACAGAGTCTTCTGTCTTCTAAGGTGGTGCAGAATACGTCCCTTTGAGATTAAAAAGCCTAACACTACTTAAGATGCCATTGGAGTTCTACTTCTAAGAATGCAAGGGACGCAGTCCTTACTATTACCTCAGTTGCAGGTGTTACTTACCTAGGAAGGACCATCAAGTAGTGGAAGACCATCCACCTCCCTCCATATCCTAAAACTTTGAAGAATACAAGACTCGGTTAAGCTTACCTCACAGTGTAGAAGGCCACATCACAGCCGAAGGCTAATAGGGCTTTTGCTGGAGACATTTTCATGCTCTCGTTTCTTCTTTCTTCTTTTGCTTTTGTTTCTTCCTGTCGTGCCCAGCAAGCGTTGTCTCTTTCAAAGAAGTTTTGGCAGCAGGTGTGGAATTGTTCCTCCGCTCAGTCTGCAAACCTAGAAAACTATAACATCTTTTATAGATCAACGGCCACAGCTAATATTAAAAAGGGCTGTTGAGGTTTTTTTTTGGGGGGGGGACGGTCTAAAAACCATCACCATGATAAGAAACAATACTGCAATCAAGGAACGGTCAAAGAAGCTATCAACAAACAGTGCAACTAAGGACCTCCAAGACCATTTTCAACAACACTGAAAGAAGCTACTCAAACATACATTGAGAGCAAACCACCCTCCCTTCTAGCACTGATGATGTTCCCTAGTTGGGTAATGAAACATCCAAAACCACCAAGCTCAGAGAGCACCAAGAACGCCTTATTTCAACCGTGAGCTACAAATATTCTCCTTTATTGGCATTCCTCGCATTTAAATTCCATCACCATGTTTACTTTCACTTCTAAGAAGTCTGGCTGGTACTGCGTTATTTCTAAAGGTGTGAAGGTGGGAGGGAGGGGATTCCGAAGGATTGCCTTCCGGTTTGAGTCTCACTGCGGGGGTCCTCAGGCACTGGAGGAGGCTTGTAGTTGAGTGCTGTTGACACTTCCAGTGGGATTCGCCCACACTGCTTGCTCAGGGACTGAAAGGGTCACCCAGGGTGACCCAAGAGAGGACTTCCAGTGTGAGTCCCCCCCCCCCCCACACACAGTGTGGGACAGGCAGCAGTTTGACTCCCAGGCTCATTCAGTGTGAGTGTTACAGAGTGGAAGATGAGGAACTGAAAGACCTCTAACAGTAGAGGCATCACCACCATCGCCATGCTTGTTGGTATGTGGAATACTCGTTAGGTCCTGTCTGGTTCTAAGAACCACAGCCAATAGCTAAAATTGTGACAGGTCAGAAATTTTGTTATTCTTTTCAGGTTACGTTTGTCACACTTACCACTGCTCTTTTTACCACTGATACTTTGTAAAAGTTTGTCTGTGTGTCTGTGTGTGCGCACGCACGCACACGTGTAATGCCTTCTCCTCAAGACTTTGACCCACCTAGGGGATCCTTGGACTACAAATCCCATCCATCAGGCAGCCGGCAGGTCTCCCCTTGTGCACGAGAGGCCGGAATAGGGTTGGAATAGGCTGCAAAGGCCCAGTTTTTAAAATATCCCCATCATTTTTGCAGCAGTGCTTTTTAGGACTGAGAGATCCAGAGGGGGACTTTGGGCTTCTACTGAGGAATGCTTTGGATTACAAGTCCCATAAGCCACCTCCGGGGTGGAGGGGTGTTGATATGGATGGTCCCTCCTTGCAACAAGAGGTTGGGGGTTTTTTGCTCATGTTGAGCAGGTTCCCCCCTGCTTAAAATGCTCGTTTTTACAAAAAGATCTGAAAATGTAATACAAAAAAATAAAAATAAAATTATGGTTATATGTACAGTATAGGACAGTGGTCTTCAAACTTGGCACTTTTATGACTTGGGGACTTCAACTCCCAGAATTCCTCAGCCAGCATGCCTGGCTGAGGAATTCTGGGAGTTGAAGTCCAAAAGTCATAAAAGGAGCAAGTTTGAAGACCCCTGGTATAGGAGATACTTTGGACTACAGGTCCCATTAGCCGGCCTTGGGGGGTGGGGCGGATATGGGGATTGTCTCTCTTGCAACAGATTGCTCTTCTGGTTGGTAGATTGTCCCCTCCACCTAAAATTCAAAGCTCTTTTTCTGGTTTTTTGTTTGCACAATCTTGCCAGGCAGCCCTTGGTTTTATTTTGAATTTATTTATTTTTTTCAGTCTTTTTTTCTTTACGAAAAAAATATCCAGGACTGGTTTGTTTTGCTTTGCTTTCTAGGGATTGTACTAAAATGTTATAAAAGTTTTTGATACATAGTACCTTGCCCAGTGAAAGAAATTGACTCAAATTTAAAACTATTTCTTCCTTTTTCTATTATTGGAACTCTTCCCAACCCAGAGTTAAATGTTTTCAAAAGACGTCCGATACATTTATATGCCCATCATAAGGATTTTAATAACTTTTAAAGAGACCCCTCTCAACATTTTCCACTATGTTGCGCCCTCCAGATAGGGTAGTAGAGGGTATAAAATCAGAGCAGCAGAAATCTAAACAGCCACTAAGTGGCAGCCATAGTTCTCTTCGCACTTTGTCACCATCTAGTGGTCACACAGAGTTGTGCAGCTGTTCGCTTTGTTTTAACTAAAATTCTCTGGCATGTAATTATAATACATCTCAGAAAACTCAAAAGTCAGGATGATTTTCTTAGTACTGTCCTCCCTGGAAACTTCTCAGGCTTAAACCTCCCTGGAGACACTCAGCCTAATCTCTAGGGGTTATTACCATAGCTGTTAGAACAGAAATACTTCAGCTTAACTAAGTCATGCAAGACGAATGGGATCAAAAGGGTCATTTTGAAACTCAACAAACCCCAACTATGCTTCCAAGTTAGCTCCGAAGTATGGAAGCAACAGGTTCACTCATTGCTGTCACAAAAATGCATTTTATTTAGCTCTCATTTTGCTGCTACAGGGAATGTACACATTTTTTCCCACGAAGTTATGTGCAGGAGCCATCACGATGAGGCAGAGGTTAGCCCAATCCATTCCATGTGGGGATGGGGAATGATGGGCACTGTGGTGAAGCTCACAAAGAACTTGCTAGACTAGGAGAGATTTCTGGACAATATTGTCTGGTGTGTGTATCTAGCTCACTTTCCAAGAGTCTAGAACAGGAGGCAATAACGTGGCATCTTTTGCCCTATAGATCCCAGCAAGCATTGGATGTCCAGTCCTAGATCCTACAGGGTCAAGAGCATAAGGAGACTTTATATGGTAGCACTGCCGCAGACTGAAATATCTTCAAACGAAGTATCTTTACTGCCCAACTAAACAGTAAAAAAGGATTTTGTTTTAAAGGGGATTTAGCTTAAAAAAACCAACCCTGAATTTAATTACTACTGGTGTGTTTTGGGTCCATTATATTAGATTTGTTTTAATCCCAGTGACTATTGGGACCTCTTTGCAGCTTACGAGTTAAAAATAATAATGCAATATAGCTGACTGCTGTAGCAATGTACAGAGAACTAGCTACACAGAGAAAGTGTCCATCTCCGTAGTAATAAACGTGATTCAAAGGAGGGTTAAAAAAAAGAGTTGGAGAAGAGGATTTCCATCACCACTGCATGAAAAGCTGAAATCGGGACAGAAGAAATAAAAATATTGCAGGGAAATTATTTACTTTTCCACTCTTTCTTTTCTCTGAACATTTCTTGGGTATTTATACCTACGAGTTACTGTGTCGGTTGTCTCAAGTTATCCAGGAGATTGAAGATTCTTCACTTGTTTTGAACTAGACAGTGTATTAGATAAACTCCATTCTCTTCCGATTCTCAAATTGGCATCACTTGGGGGGGGGGGAAAGGACTTGCCAGCCATAGGTTTCCACTCATCCACCCACACCAAGACCACCAATTGTTCTGGGTTAAGTGGCAGAACCACCTGAGGCTACAAAAGGGATGATGTTCAGATGTTGCAGGAAGAGACTTTCGTAACGTACAAGGAATCCGAGTAGCATCTTGCCTGGTGACAGTGAACAAGCTATGCAAGCTATGTCGAAACTGGTCAGTGGCACCCCCTCCCCACAGATGCCCATTGGTGGAGAGTGCCAACACAACCCATGCACCATGACATTCTTGCACTAATGATAGGACTGACCCCCTTGCATCGGACGTAATGATGAGATTGATACCAATGAAGTTATTGTGCCACAAATACAACTGTGCCATGGTGATGCACAGTCATTCATTGTGGCCAAGAATACTCATGGATAAAGCTATTCGGTCATCAGACAATGGCTCAGTGCCAATGTCTCCAAAAAAAAAAATTATCAAGTGTTCCTGCACACTCAAGAAATTCAGAGTAAGCTTAGGTGCAAAATCGATCCAGGAAGTAGCTGTAATGCTTGTCCACAAAACTATGTTCTTCAGCTATTGACCCTCTAGCATGGGCCAAAGATGTCCAGGATTGGAACAAATCTAGTAAGATGTCGTATTTGCTGTTATCGTATTCTTGATCAGGTATGGCTTAGGAAGGAAATTCATGAGGTAAACACTCAGGGCAACTTAGAATGCCAAGGATTTTTTCCCCCTTTCTTTCTAATTATAGCAGCAAAAAGAGCCCAGATCAATTCTCCTTACGGTCCTGTGTTTATTCTTTTGGACAAAAGTCTGCAACTGAAAGGGCATTTTGAATGTAATAGGGAGCCCACGTAAAATAAACCTCTTCGTAGAAGTGTCTCCATCTCCATAGCACTGCAATGCAGGTTGCGACATATTCATCCTAATCAGATGCAGTTTATCCAGATGTTCACCCCAGTTTCGAACACAAGAGAACATCTGGATTTAAGGTGTGAGTATCGGACTCGCCAGCCGTGAGGCCTTCCCTGGAACAGAACTGCAACGGTGGCCACATGCTCTCAATTAGCATTTCTCAACCTCGGCAACTTTAAGCTGGGCGGGCTTCGACTCCCAGAATTCCCACCAGTAGGCTCTATAAACGGGGTAAAAAACAGATGCAAGGAAAACCTTTCTACTACGGCTGCTTATCAAGGGCCTTGTGTCCAGTTACAAGACCCCCCAAAGAGGCCTCCAATATGGGTCGCTCAGGCTGGGAAGATCGGCAAGTCTACCTGAGGCATTTACCTGTGGAGACCACGAGATTCATTTTTGCTGGCCGTGTTTTTTATTCGTTTCTTTCTTTGAAACAGGGGAGCCAATGGTACATAAGTTTCCCAAATATGAAAAAAACCAAAAACAAAAAAAAAACCCCCACCCACCCCAAAATCCAGAAGGCAAAAACCAACTGCCAGAAGACGGAGAAGCTACATGCTACATTTAACCTAATCAATACTCATGCTTATTTGGGCAGGTGACACAGAAGCGTCATTCATAAAAACATACAATTAAAAACAAAAGGCCTGACCATATAGAACTTTAACCTACAGTAATGTTGTACCTTGTTTTCCATGCACACAACTAACATTACAAAAATCGTTTCTTTTTTTAAAAAAAAAAAAGATAACACAATTAAGACTTCTAGGAGCATTTTATGATAAAACAATTCCTAATTCCTTTGGGGGGGGGAAGAGAGAGAGAGAGAGAGAGAAAGAGAGAGAGCACCTCCAGATTGCAAATTCCTATACACATTTTACTTGAAGGGAAATATCTTTGGGGGAAAAAAACTCACACGGATCACCTCAAAATAAGGGGCTGTTATTTCATCTCTATTTCAGCTATGTAGGCAACAAACCACAGTGCTAGTAAGAACTTCATCTGTAAAGCAAGTCCAAAAGAATTTGACTTTTTCTACCGTTACAGAAAATATAATCTGCTAAAATAAATAAAACGCTGCATATTAACATTTCCACTATAAAGTATGCATACCAGAATATTATAAATATTGAAATTTTTTTTTCTTCGTCTCCATAATACCACCTACTACAATAATGCTGGCTAAATAGAAGTGCATTATGATAAGCACTAGGGGTGGTTGAATGCTTGCCACATACTGCGGTTACCTTGAGGTAGAACACACATGCGTACCAAATTCTGCATTCATTTACAGTTGCTGCTGGTATCATGTGTTGAAGAAATGTGTACAGTATGAAAAATTCTAAAATACATATGAATGAAAAAAATGTTTTTTTTGGGGGGGGAAATAAGATATTTTTTTTCATGCAACTATGAAGAGTCTCACGGTGTGGTTTTTCAAGGCAAGATTTTTCCTCTGCAAAGGACGAGTTGTTCAAAAGGAGTGTGTTTTTACTGGTTTAGTGCATTTCTCACCCCCCCATCTCCTCTAATTTGCATTGTCAAGCTCTTTCTTTCTTTTCTTTAATATACCCTTGTGTGCAAACGACATGCCGGTTTTAACAAAACATCGTCATGTTAAGAAAAAGGAATTTCGGATCGTTTAAAAACAATGGTAAACAGAAAAACTAAAGAGATCCATAGCGAAGTTACATCATTTGATTTCAAGTAAAAAAAAGACTACTTAGGATAATAATAATAATAATAAAAAGGAACACATTTCGCGAGTACAAAAAAAGAGAAATGTCTGCTGTTCAGTTTAGGTGTTTCAGAATGCTGCTGTAGGTCTTATGGGGGATTTGAGGAGATGACTTCATAGAAGAAGGGGTGAGGGTGGCCTGCAAGGACTTAAGGGGTGAGCCAACGGGGGCGGGAAACTGGGGAATCGCAATAGCTTCAAGGTGCTTGTTAAAGAGAAATTCTCCGCTATTACTCAGAAAGTTCCCCTCTCTTTCTTTCTCCCCAAGTTTTCCATCCTCGGCTGGCTCAGCGTCTAGCATCTCGGGGTCTTTCTTGCTAAAGAACCTGTCGAGATAACTGGGGTAGGGGTTCTCTTTCTCCATCTGTTCATCCTTCCTGACTTCACAGCAAAACTGATCTATGAGGAAGCACTCTTCCCCGCCGCTGACCAGCTGACCCTCCCACGAGCTTTGGTAGAGGGCCTCCAGTTGGGCCAAGTTAGCCATGCCTTTCTCCTGCTTCTCTCTGCTGACCGATTTAGAGAGGCCTTTGGATTCTAGGTGGGACACGGAGCTATTGAGGTCGTTCAACTTGTCGACAGCGGTCGACTCATCCTGCAAGCTAAGCTGAATTGTTCCCGCTATGAACGAATCAAAGTCAAAGCCTTGACTCTTTTCCTTTCCCGCAAGCTGTTGGGAAGCTTCCTTGAGAGCTATCTGAGCTTTCACCCATCCATTCTTTTCACACTTGGACTTGCCTTTCTTATCTGACTTCTCTTTACTCTGCTCCTTCCAGTTAGAAAGATCTATGATAAGCTTGGGCTCATAGTAATGGTTGACTTCGCTTTCTCTCCAGACTAAGTTATCTAGATAGGAAGAGGACCTCATTTTGTAATTACAAGTATGGTTACATTCCAGATCACAATACTTGTTTTCGTGGTGATCTGGGTACTGCCAACAAGACTCGGTGGAGAAGTGGGTATCAAAAGCCGGATCTTCTAGATACTTTTCGCGATCGCCATCCAAATATTTCCGCGGGTCTACTTGGACTTCCTCCTCGTCGGTCCCGTCCGAAAGAGCCCTTGGATCTCGCTGAACTTCATCAGCTTCAAAGTTGTTATGAACAGGCCATTCATGGTCTGAGAACTGGCTTTCATGATACCTGCAATCATGAATACCTTACATGAGTCCCTGAGAAGCATCCATTTAATTTCAGAAGAGCTGTGTGAGAATTTTGTGTAACACCACATTTTTAAGCTGAACCATTTTACAGGTGCGTTTCTCACAGTTTTAATTTGGAGAACCTCTCAGTGATAGCATACAGGTAGTCTTCAGGTTATGACCAGACACTTAGGGACTATTTGAAGTTACAAGAGAGTCCCACAAAAGCTGCTTACAACACGTTTTTGCCTAACAACCTGGGTATTCACTTAACAACCGCCACAAAAAGTGCTGGTCACTTGCTGCCTTGACTTACAACTGCCAACAACTAATGATTATTTCAGGGCTCAATTATGGTTGTAAATCAAGGACTATCTTTGCAGGCAATTTGAGAAAATACTTGGTCTTTAAGATGCCCGGAAATGTTTGTGCCAGACGTGTATTTTAGGAGCATCTAACACCACATGGCTTCTGACTATTTTATCATCAGCTGGTATTTCAAATAAAAGTACAAGCATCCAGAATAATTTCCCAAAAGTTTACCTTTCCCAGTTATAGATGTGGCTGTGACCGTCATCCATCAGCAGAATGTCATCCACTTCATCCTCAATGTGGAAAGGATGACTTGAAATGGGCTCATCAGTTGGGAAGGAATAAATACTCATGTAAGGGTGAGACAAAGCTTCTTCTGCTGTCAATCGGTCCATGGGACTGAAGGTCAGTATTTGTTCCAGGAAGTCCAAAGCTACAGAGGATAAATCCAAACACTTTTTTAAAAATAAAATCATTTATTTGAACACAATATCAAGACTACATCTTTTATTATCTAGTTTAACACTGTTAGGTGTTTCATATTTCTGAAACCAGAATAGCAATAACAATAGTACTTAGACTTATATATCACTTCACAGTGCTTTACAGCTGTCTCTAAGCGAATTAGTCAGCATAGTCCTACTACAACAATCTGGGTCCTCATTTTATTGACCTCAGAAGGATGGAAGGCTGAGTCAACCTTGAGCCCTGTCAGGATCGAACACCTGGCTGTGGTCACAATCAGCTTGCAATACTGCATTCTAACCTACTGCACCGCTATAGATTTAATGATTAAAATGTAATGCAAATAAGTGAATTTTTCCCTTTTTTCCCTTTTTCCTTCTGACGCAGGACATCTTCTTCACCTTGGCATTTGTGTAGCATCTGTTTGGCTATGTCTCTCACTGCTATAACCAGTAATGAATATGATGGAGCAACAGATAATAAAATGCGCACATAACAGCGGGTTGGCAATGAGCCAAATGAACAGTTTTAGACTTAAAAATGTCAGACATGGTGAGTAGCTTAACACCGTAGTCCACATTCAAACAGTACTTTTATGAAATACCTATTCACCTGGTAACCTTCGCCATTAAAATATCACCTGCGGTAGCTGGGCAAAAAGACTTACAAAAGCTGTCTTTTTTTTTTTTAAAGCCACAGATGAGTAATATCAGATGTGTTGAAAAGCAGGCATATGTTTGGAGACTTGTTTGTTCCATCACTGAAAGCTCACTACCCATTATGATGCAAATGTTTTGGTCCTTTATGGAGAACAAATCAACTCCTCCGTGCAAAGCGCAGAATTTCTCTTGTAACTCTTGAGTTAATAGCCCAAGGAGAATAATAAGAGGCATACATACATTCGGCTCCATGATGTTCCGGAACTGGAAAAGAGCAGTACATGGTATGCCCAGAGGTTTGTTCTTTTGTTTTAGAGGGCTTTGTACACTGTGTACCACAACAGTCAAAGTCATCCTGACCACAGGCTCAAAGTCTAACATAAACAAGGAGGAGTGAGGAAGGGGGGGGGGGGGAAGAGAAGAGCTGTTACCTTCGGGGCTAATGCCTGGGAGCAACTGAGTTAAAGGTCTGTGTGGCTCAGTCATGTCGTTTTTAATGTAAACTGGGATTACATTAAGAAGTTCCTGACGGTCTTCCTCATGCACAACGGGAATAGACTCCAAAATCAGCTGCATCTGTTCAAGTTCATGGGCGCCTACAAGAAGCAGGCAAGAAGCAAATGTCATGCACATTTGAGGAGGCTACTCCCTCGGTGTTGGATGATCAACACCTTTAAATAAACCAAAGAATAGGACAGTACCCTGGGATTCCTCATCGTACCACCCTTGGCAGGCACCATTGCCCCCTGGCACCTTCCCCTAGCCGGGATGTCGCCATCCACACCCATCTCTTTGGGCAAAGGGCCTTCCTTGCCATCCGTGGCATTCACCAGCGCATTTTTAAGGGGCAAGGTTGTACCTGTTTGTCTTTACCAACCTGCAAAGAGAGTTTTGCCTGTCAGCATTTCAGCAAAGATGCAGCCTGCAGCCCACATATCAATGGCTTTCGTGTAGTTGTTGGGTGACAGCAAGAGGCGGGGTGATCTGTACCATTTAGTCACTAGTCCTTCAGAAAGATGGCCCTGGGAAAGAGAGAGAGAGAGAGAGACGGTGCTTGTTTTCGATTTGAGCCACGTGCATTCAGCCTTCCTTCAAGCTCCTCCTGCGTCGCCACAAGCATTTTTTTTTAGAGAGGCGTGGCAGTGAGCCTTTCAAGTCTCCATGAGTTGCGCGGGCTCTGGGGAATGGGCCCGACTCCACCCCAATTACCAAGCCTCTATTCTGACTCAGTTTAGCCTGGACTCCTAGGGTTATTGTGGTGGCCAGAGTGGTTTTGAGTCATTCTCGGGAAGCATTTTCTTACGTCATGAAATATTTGCACAACCAACCAAATTTTGCACTATTTTTGTTGTTGTAAACACGAGAGCCAGTCTGGTGTTGTGGTGAAGGGGCTGGCCTAGAAATCAGGCCCCCTTAGTCATGAAAACCAGGCTGGGTACTTTTGCACCAGCCCTCCCCCCCACCCACCTCAGCCCAGCCCGCCAGGCTGTTGCTGTGGGGAAAGTAGGAAGTAAGAGGATTATGTATGTTTGCCCTCTTAAGTTATCCCTAAAAAAGGCAGGAAAAAAACCTCTTGATAATGACGATGGGGCAAGCAGGCCAGATAATAAAATTTGCTTTTCACGAAAGCCTTTCAAATTACTTTTCGTTTGTGTGCAAGAACCTGTATGGGGTCCATTAGGGACTTTTTAACACTTTACTGCTGTATTGTATACATGCAATCAAGATAGCTGTAGCCCTATACACCTCAAATGCTTTAGCCTGCTTTAGGAGTCACCAATATATAACTGAGAACCAATTATTTAATTGTATAGCTAGAAACAGACAGGTGACACTCCCTGGCCTCAAAGAGTGAGAGCCAGCATATCAATTTTCAAAGCCTTCAGGAGCATCAAAGTCTACAGCAAATGCCACTATATTTTCTGCTGAAGGTTTTACAGATAATAATCCCAGCTAGACTTCTAAAGATATAGAACATTCTTCTGTAAAGGAAGGTAAGCCCTTGTGGAGCAAAATTCATAAATCAATCAAATATGAGAAGTGAAGCTGTCTTTTCTAAGACCATCAAGGGCAGACTTCCTCAACACCTTCCCAAAGTGTTAGACTTGATGGCTGGTCTTCACACCAGTGATTAAAAACATCTCCAACAAATGCCGGAGATGCAGGACTGTCCAAGAAAGAGGCAGTATGTTATCTAACCATGCTAACGTAAAGGAGCTAAACATGCTGACCGAAGAACAAGATTTTACACGTCGCTTTTATGAAAGGATAAAGAATCTTGCTAAGACGCGCACGGGGTCTTGGCAAGATTCAAACGCTCAAAGCAGGAAAGCGACAAAGTTATGGAGAAAAAAGGTGATCAGGGGACTGGAAGCTAAAACGTATAAGGAACGGTTGCTGGAATTGGGTATGTCTAGTTTAACGAAGAGAAGGACGAGGGGGGAACAGGATAGCCATGTTCCAATATTTGAGGGGCTGCCCCACAGAAGAGGGAGTCAAGCTATTCTCCAAAGCGCCTGAAGGCAGGACAAGAAGCAACGGATGGAAACTAGTCAAGGAGAGAAGCAACCTAGAACTAAGGAGGAATTTTCTGACAGTGAGAACAATTAACCAGTGGAACAACCTGCCTCCAGAAGCTGTGAATGCTCCAACACGGGAAGTTTTTAAGAAGAGACTGGACAGCCATTTGTCTGAAATGGTATAGGGTTTCCTGCCTGAGCATGAGCAGAGGGTTGGACTAGATGACTTCCAAGGTCCCTTCCAACTATTATTACTACTACTACTACTACTACTACTACTACCACTACTATTATTATTATATTTGACCAGATATTAAACATCACCTGTGACAAACTGGTCTGGAAATGTGACTGCCCCCTCCCCCATTTTCAAGGAAAACAGCCACTTGTTTTTATTTACCTTATGAGAATAATGAGGATCCATGATCCGGGCGAGGCCAAAGTCCCCGATTTTCAGCACCAAGTCTTCCGTATTAATGAGCAGGTTTGCTGGTTTGAGGTCTCTATGCAGGACGTTTGCCGAGTGAATGTACTTGAGCCCCCGTAGCAGCTGGTACATGAAGAGCCGAGCGTGTTCTTCCAGTAAGGGCCCCTGCTCCACCAGCTTTGCCAGGTCGGTCTCCATGTACTCTTGGACAATGTAAACACAGTTCAGTTCGGTCAGAGAGCCAACGTCATCGGTCAGCTGGCTCCCATTGGGGCCAAGGATTTCAAAAACTTTGACAATGTTATCATGGTCGAGCCTCCGGATAATTTTGATCTCCCGCAGGGCATGCTTGACGCTCTGAGGATCGGAGAGGACGATCTTCTTGACGGCCACTCTCTTGTCACAATCGTTGTCGACAGCAGAAAAAACCAATCCGTTGCCACCACAGCCCAGGGGTTTTAAGTCCATATACCGAGAACCTACATCGAAGCCATGAATGTTCATCAGACTTTCGAACTTCTCTGCCATCTTTTTGTTTAAAAAAAAAAGGAAAGGAAAGGAAAGGAGGAAAGGAAAAGAATCTGTATCCTGTTTTCCTCCCTCTTAAAAACTATTGCCGTTCCTACAAGTATAGAGAGATGCTTCCACTGGTGGATCGCCAGGCTCTTGTAGAAAAGAAGAAGGCCGGGTTGACTGCTGGGTGGCTTCTTAGGGCTCTCATTCCAGGCTCAGCCAGTCAGGCCTTGATGTTTCCCCCTCTCGAATGAAGAACTTAGCACTCTTTACAGATCAGGCTGAGTAGAGAGAAGAGAGGTCGCAGCATTCATAGTTCGAAGCAAGGTGCAGCACTTCTGCAGACATCCAAAGGAAACGCCGGGTAAAATCAAATGGAACGAAGTGGCATCTTATGCCCTTCACTCTGCTGTGCCAAACTGGTCAACATTTAACGATAATGTGAATAAATAGGCATGTAGTAGGCTTGCGTTAACATCCTCCTCACAGTGCAGATACATTCAGTGTTGGACTGATCCTGAGCAGCTTCATTCTAAGGGTGGCCTTCCTCTTCCCCGCCTCTGTTTTACAGTCTCGCTCGCTAAGGAAGAGGGGACCCTTTGTGTGTGTGTGTGTGTGTGTTGCAAGGATGCTGTTAGTTAATGATCAGGTGGCTCCAGCTCACCACAATCACAATCAAAGGTACCATCCATCTTATTCTGTGAAGCACTGGAGAGAGAAAAAAGGAAGAAGCCACACGTAAGCACCCGAAATCATTAGACAGGCTTAAAACTTAAAATGGCATCGTGGTTTTACCGCAAATTAAACTTTTTTTGTTCTTTTTAAAATCGCACACAGAACTAGACATTAGGAATCTTTTGACCTGCAGGGTAGACCGGATCCATCAGTGATCTCATTCCAACCCAGCCGATTCTATCTCATTATGTGCTTTTCACGGATAGGAGCTTCTTCTATCAAAAGCTATAAAGTCAAAACAAATTCTCGCCTGTCTAAATAAATATATCGCCCAAAAACTTTGTATTTCTCTGTACTTTTTCAAAAAGGTGAAACTTTATAAAGAACTCATTTCACTACTTGAGATGAGTCGCTATGTAAAATAATTTCATTTTTAAAAAAAATAAAAATAAAACATAGTCCCGCTGGGGGATGCTTCCTAAAAAAAAAAAATGTAAAGAAGACAGTTGTAAAAAGCAAAAGATTCAAGCACATTTTACAAAGAAGAATGAATCTGAAATAATTTAATCTGCCAATCGGTTCTGGACGGGACTTTCTGCATCTTTAATCCACTAGGATGAAAACAGAATTAGAAATCCAAGATACTTTGCATGCTTAGCACATTCCAGGAAATACATACTTCTCAATAATAAATTGCTATTTTAGATGAAAGTGGAAGGCAGCAGAGACTACGTAATTGGGCAGAAAGGTAATCACAAGTACAGGCTGCTTTTGCGAATAACAAATCTAGAAATATTGTAGTGGAGAGCAAAGAACACAGATTATTTCTAGGTACATCTTAGTTAAACATTTTCAATAGCGGATCATACTCAGCTGCACGGAATGTGAAAAACCAACCTATAAACTATCTGCTCGCGCAATTAAAGCATCCCTTTTGTGGATCTCCCATATACCAGCTACACGCTCTAGTTTCCAATTGCTCCTCTCCAATGGTTCAGTTTCATAGATTATGACTGCGGTCTTCAAACTTGGACCCTTTTATGACTTGTGGACTACAACTCCCAGAATTCCTCAGCCAGCTTTGCTCTCTGAGGAATTCTGGGAGTTGAAGTTCACAAGTCATAAAAGGGCCCAAGTTTGAAGACCCTTGGATTATGACTTCACTTGACGACGTCACTTTCTATGGAGATGCCATTATTTTAGAAAGTCTTCTGTTACATTACAAAGCTATCTTGTTCGCCTCTATTCCTTTTCCCTTCAAGAACTTCCGCCTTCCATATTTGGCTGTAGGCACCAAACCGGCTGTTCTGAAATAGTATCACTCAAATGTGGCTGAGGTTTTTAACAGGAAGAAAAGGCTGAGCTTGTTGCTGAACCACTAGCTGAAAAACTAGTATATCGGTGTCAGAAAAACAAGTGTCTAAAGCAGCCCATACTGCTTTTTCAGCATGAAAACCGAACCAACCGCCCGGCAGGCAAACTCATAACTTTACAGTTGGACGTAGAGGAAAACTGTTAATTATTCTTTGGTAGTCAAATAAAAGATATGCCATTTAAATAACAAGTTTTCACCGCTAACTATGCAGATTGTCCACTCAAGGGGAAAAAAACACACAGCCTGGTTCACCTTTTCATCATCTCATACAACTTGAACTTCTGTTTGAAACTATTTCCAATAAACCACAAGTTCTTGCTGCCTATTTACTCACAAAGTGGGCCTAGCAAAAACTTGGGGCTGTTCGTTCTGAAGCTAGCTATACTTCAATCCCAGCTTAAAAGTATTTTTTGACCAAAGACGGCAGGGTTAAAAGTTTCCCTCTGAGTCAGATACTCCTGCATATGTCACAGCAAGAAAAAACACCATTCAATATGGCTCATTAACTCTTTTTTTTCCCCAAGTCATAGTGTGACCACAATATATATTAAGCAAGCAGACAAAAAAAAAAAGCTTTTAACATAGCTTTCTGGTTCTTCTACCTGGAAGACGCTACTCAAACTTACCCAGAAGCTCATGACATCATGAGTCATTAGGCTTCAACTCTCAAATTCTAAGAACAGCCCTACCCAACTTTAAAAGCGAGTAGAACAAAACTTCCTGAAATAAAGCATGAGTAACATTTGTCCTCTACCATTCTCACCTCTTTTACATTTACAATAAACCCACAAAAGGTCATGACAAATTGTGTTACCTGCCTGAAGACAAGAAGTCAGGTTGGGAGAACCAAGGGAGATTAGAAGCTGGAATTTTCATGGCCTACGCTTCTTTGCTCAAGCCACACATGGCCGGCTCACAACAAAACTTTGGGAGTTATGTCATTATACAGCACCAGCTATCCTTCAAGAATAAAGGGAATAATAAAAGATGTCCTGACTTACAGCAGAGGCCACAATGGATATCCCTTTCACACACACGCACACAAATCTTTACAATATCTGCAGTCCTTCATTTTCAGTTCAGCTGTTTTAAAAGTGTAGTCCAGGGGAGGGCAACTATGGCAACTTTATGACCTGTGGACTTCAGCTCCCAGAATTCCGGAGCCAACTGTGCTGTGCTGGCTCAGGAATGCTGGGAGTTGAAGTCCACAGGTCATAAAGTTGCCATAATTGGCCAACCTTGGTGTAGTCAGTAAGCCAGGCAGGTTTTTTTTTATTAGCAGCCCAACAATACACCCATTCTAGTAGAGAACAACTAGCCAGGTACATGGTGTTGTTCAGCTTTATTTATGCTCTGGAGACAGATTTATATGTCAGGCACAAAGCGCACGCACACACGCACACACACAAAGCTTTAAAGAGTTCTGCATTCTTTACAACATGATCCTTCCAAATTAACCTTAATTCTCTTGCCCATCTTTGTTGGGAAATATTACCTGCACTGACCGTTTCCCACACACTGCACTGTAGGGAAGGCAGGCAGGCGAATACAGGTAGTCTTCAACTTACAACAGCTCATTTAGTGACCATTCAAAGTGACCACAGCAATGAAAAAAGTGACTTATGACCGTTTTTCACACTTACGACCTGTGAATCAAAATTCGGACGCTTGGCAACTGGTTCATACTTATGACCACTGCTGTGTCCCGGGCTTACGTGATCCCCTTTTGCAACCTTCTGACCAGGAAAGTCAATGGGGGAAGCCAGATTCACTTAACAACCTTCTTACTAACTTATCAACTGCAGTGATTCGCTTCACAACCATGGCAAAGGAAGGTGGTAACATGAGGCAAAATTCACTTAACAAGCATCTCACTTAACAGAAACTTTGGGCTTGGTTGTGGTTGCAAGTCGAGGACGGCCTGTATTGGGGTTTATTTATTTAGAAAACTTAAAAAGGATGAAAAGCTTCTAGCATTGTTCAATGTTTAAATACAATTATGAGATAGGCAACAGCAATGTCTTCCTGCAAGAAAGAATTGGGGAGGAAAAAGCTGTTATACAACCTGATAAAACTCCCAGGCCCCATCTGTGTAAGACGGTGAGAGTGCTTATGTGGATTTTTTTTTTTAAATATCAGCCACGTTGCAAGCCATAGGCAGTGAGTCATGGTAAGGACTCCTGAAACTGCAGCCCTTTCTCAACCTCCCACTTAGTCCCCACACATTCTGAAGGCCAAGTTATTGTTAATTTACACATGCTCCCTCTGATTAAAAGTCATTAAATACTTTACTTTTCCCATTGTAAGCAAAAGATTACGCATCCCGTCAACACTCCGATTTCAAGCTCTTGAAGAAAGAGATGTGGTTTGTTCTTTGCCTAGTTTACTTCCAAATAAACTTTTACTTTATCAACTGTGAATAGCTGGGACAAGTTTCCCACTCTTTCAGAAAGCGAGGCCGACCACAAAAAAAAAATGGTAGCAGCATATAACAGAAACTATAACTAAACTGAATTACTTTGCTATGAGTAGGCTACTTTAGAAATTAATATTTTATTTTAGTGAAAATTTCTTGGACTGAAATAAACCTGAACAGACTGATTTTAGTCCTGAGAAAGTACTGTGTTCACCCAGCTTGCTAAACCAAGGTTTATTGAACTGTAGAAGATGGCCAGCTAAGAAACAGACAATAACTAAGCAACTATTAGTCAACCTAGCCTAAGATGCTGGCTGACCCCAAACCATCTTTACTGTCACAGTTCAGCTTTCCTTCTTAACTGTCTCCAGTCTGGTGTAGTAGTTAAGGTATAAGGCTTCA
Organism: Vipera berus; assembly: GCF_964194415.1. Lineage (NCBI taxonomy): Eukaryota > Metazoa > Chordata > Lepidosauria > Squamata > Viperidae > Vipera > Vipera berus. Next base: position 16,158,812 of record NC_138215.1, on the reverse strand, counting down.
ACCAGGAAAGCCGGGAGTTCTAGTCCTGCCTTGTGCATGACTTTGGGCCAGTCACGTTCTCTCAGCCCTAGGAAGAAGGCAATGGCAAGCCACTTCCAAAAAAAAAACAACACCAAGAAAACTATAGAAGCTAATCTAGGCAGTCACACCAGGAATCACACACTACCTTCAAACTACATGCTCTTAACTGCGCCTAATCTTTCCAAACAAATGAATGATCATTTTAGAACAAGCAACTTAATTCATTTATTTATTCAAATATCCCAGTCATGCATAAATCCCACTGGTCTCTGGAGATAAGTTTTAAGCAAGAATGATAACTATTCTGCAAAGAGAGTTACAAATTTAGAAATAGCTTCTCCTTCTAAAGGAGGATCTTGAGCTGCCTTTAGAGTTTGGAGGGATCTAACCCCTATCTTGGTTTGTACCCTTTGCGGGGAGGAAAGGCTATGTAAGACCGGATAGCGTTTGAATTAAAGACCCAAAGAATGGCACTTTCATAAGAGAAGACGAATTCAAATACACAGTTATCTACCCACCCCTAACTTAGGAACACAACACTCACCCAGCTGTAACCTGCTTCTCCTTGCAAGGGAGGGTGGTGCACTGGTCTTCTGAAAGAGTTACCCAGAGCAAAGACACCCCCCCCCACACACACACACACTCTATTAGCAGGCTGGGCTCTCTAATGGAAGGGTGGCAAGAGCCAATGGGTCCTTTTGAAAACCCAACCGAGGCAGTTCCTAATCCCATCAGGACTAAGAAGGCAATAGGGCGGCTGGTTTTTTTCCCATTTTTAATTTTAATCTGCAAAGAGCAATACAAGGAGGAAAGAGAGATCTAATTAGCAGCGACTTAAAAGAGTACCAGAGCCCAAGTTTCACCCACCCCCCCAGACACACTACACACACTGGATCCCTCTGTAACTTGACACAGACCTCCGCAGCTGCTGCGGGGGCTAAGGGGAGCCCCCCTCCCCGCGGCCCAGCAATGAATGGTGTCCGAAAGGCAAAGGGGAAGCTGCCAATGCCGCAGTCTTGACTGGCCAAGGAGGGGGTGGCTGGCTGGCTGGCTGGGGGGGGGGGCAGGAACTGGCAGACAAGGAGGAGGACGGAGACACTTGCCAGGGACGTGTCACATCTGCCACCCCAACATCTGCTGGGACTCCATCTCGGGCAATAAGGCAAAGAGACGTTCCACCCCCCCCCCCGTCTTAAATCGAATAGATTTGCTGACCATTTGGTAGCCAACGACCACTTGGAAGCTGGAGCCTCTCTGGGGGGGTATTGTGGCTTTTCCCCCAAAGCCCACCAGCCTTTCTTGAAGCCCACCCACCCCCCTTACCCTCCACTGGCTCAGCCACAGATCTTGGGGGTCCCAGGCTGATCCCGGCCTTTCCGTGGCCAAGAAGCAGGACTTCCTCTAGTGCAGTGTTTCCCAACCTTAGGAACTTGAAGATGCGTGGACTTCAACTCCCAGAATTCCCCAGCCAGCATAGCTGGCTGGGGAATTCTGGGAGTTGAAGTCCACGCATCTTCAAGTTCCTAAGGTTGGGAAATGCTGCTCTAGTGGGCCGGCGGCATAAAGGGGGGGAACAGGTTTCTCCTTGAGTTGGGGGGGGTCCCAAAGACTGCCCAACACCCCCCTCCTTCTTTTAAACCCCTCGCCCTCTGTCCCCACGACCACCTTTCCCGGGGGTGGAACACGTGGCGTCGGAGCGTCGTCTTCTTCAGCGCCAAGATGCCGCTTCTCCCAGCTTCCCGGAATGGCAACCCCGGCTCTCTTAACCCAGCGTCCCGGAGGCATTCTCACGACCGCGGGGGGGCGGGCAGCCAACCCGGGTTTTCCCCGGGTCGTGAGAAGGCGGCCAGAGACAGCCCGGCGCAACCACGCCGAGGGGGACGCCCGGGGAGTCGTGCCCGGGAGGCTCCCCCCCACCCCAGCAGCCGGGCAGAGGCAGAGCCGTCCCCGCCCGGCTTCGCCGCACTGCGGAAGGCTGGCTCGGCCGGTCTTCCCGGCGCCTCGGGCCCGGCGGGGCGCGCGAGAACAAAGCGCCTTTGTGCAGCGGAGGAAGGCGCCCGCCCGCCCACACGCCGCCCGTCCGACTCACCGGGCTGCCCAGGCTCATGAGGACGAAGAGCGGGAGGAGAGAGGGACGAGGCGCAGCGCCGCACGCCGCTCACGGCACCGCCGCCGCCGCTCCAGCAACTGCCGGGCCCCGCGCGAAGGATCTGCTCGGCGCAAGCGGCGCGGCTCCCTCCGCGGCTCCGGCCATCTAACCCGGCGGAGAGGGCGAGAGAAAGGGGAGGCGGGGCCCGGGGCGGGGCCGCGCGTGGGAACGCCCCTCCCTCGGAGGGAGGGAGGCCCCGCCCGCCTCCCTCCCTCCCTCTCTCTCTCCCTGACCCGTGCGTGTGCGCGCGCGCGCACTACGTGGCCGTTGGGCGCCAGGCGGTTCGAAAAGGGAGCGCGGTCGGGGGGGAAAAAACGAAAAGGCAGCTCGCGCACGCGCAGTTCTGCGCGCCTGAAGCGGAAGAGAAGGAAAATAAATCCGCAACATGAAATAGCCTGACATAAACACACACACACACAGACACACAATCTCTCTCTCTCTCTCTCTCTCTCTCTCTCTCTCTCTCCCTCCCTCCCTCCCTCCCTCTCTCTCTCTCTCTCTCTCTCTCTCTCTCTCTCTCTCTCCAACCTGCCTTGCCTACCCTACAAGGTTCCATCCAAAAAAGGTGCCGTTCTGAGCGTTCTATGAGAAAAAAAGCCCTGCACATATGTGTGTGTGTGTTTATATGTGTGTGTATACGACATCAGATGAAATATCTGTAAAACACAAAGATGGACATGTACAGAAGTATATATATATATATGTGTGTATAATGTATATAAGTCCATAAGATAAAATAGCCTATAACATACACATATACACAGACAAACACGACGTCATACTTTTCTCATGTTTCCATAACTATAGAAAATACCCACCGATGACAGGGCTGTACGTATTTACATGCATGTATTTGCCTAAACTGTATATCTATCTGCCTGTCTGCCTGTGTCCCTCAACACACAACACCTGGCGGTCAGCAGCTCTGCAACCCTTCCGTAGAGATGGGAATCCGTCTGGTGGTTTCTGAGAAGCAGCTGCTGCTGATCTCAGCTTCTCCCAATCCCGACACGGAAACTTTCCAAAGAAGAGTAGAAAAGCTGGAGTTGTCTTTGAGGGTAACCGAGGCCAGGCCTTTTGAAGTTTTCTGGAAAAACAACTCACTGAAAAGCAGGAAAAGTCGGCGAGAGAAAGATCCCTAAGGAGAGACGGCATGGCTGGGGGCATGAAGGGAAAACAGATTGGACAGTCACTTGTCTGAAATGGTATAGCCTAAGTGGAATTTTCCTCCAGTGCGATTTTCCCATGTATTTTACCAGGAAAGATAGATAGGGCAGCCTAGAAAACTCAGTGCCCTCCTAACCATACCCAAGCACTCCAAATTTGTTGGCGATGTCCATTTTGCTCTATGAGTTCATGCTGACGTAACACTAACCCTAAGTCCGTGGTGGCGAACCTAGGGCACGCGTGGGCACGCGCGCCATCACCCCAGTCCTAGGCCTTCAGCTGGGTTTTGTAAAACCGTTTCGCTTTAGGCCTCTGCCGCCGTGTGAAAAAAAAAGGTTCAATCAATCAGTCAATTTAAATTTCTCTCGGGGGAAAAAAAAGATCTTGCAAAGTTGGAATTGATTGATTGAACTTTTTAGTTCCGCCCAGTCTGCCGTTACCGCCGCAGCCACGCCCACCCAATGAGCCACACCCACCCGGCACCCAATGACACATAAGTGGGTTTTGGGTTGCAGTTTGGGCGCTCGGTCTCTAAAAGGTTCGCCGTCACTGGTATAGGATCTCCTGCTTGAGCAGGGGGCTGGACTAGAAGACCTCCAAGGTCCCTTCCAGCTCTATTCTGATTAAAGGTGGACCAATCAATGGAAGGCCTTACCTCGCTGTTCGGTTTGGTTTCCTTATTTATTAGACTTCTTGACTGGTTGGTACTAACTACAGTTCCTTGAAGGGACGTGGTGGCTCAGTGGGTTAGGACGCTGAGCTTGTCGATCAGAAGGTCGGCAGTTTGGTGGGTCGAATCCCAAGTGCCACGTAACAGAGTGAGCGCCTGTTACTCGTCCCAGCTTCTGCCAACCTGCCAACCTAGCAGTTCGAAAGCACGTAAAAATGCAGGTAGAAAAATAGGGACCACTCTGGTGGGAAGGTAACAGCGTTCCGTGCGCCTTTGGCATCTAGTCATGCCGGCCACATGACCACGGAGACGTCCTCGGACAAGCGCTGGCTCTTCGGCTTTGAAACGGAGATGAGCACCGGCCCCTAGAGTTGGAAACGACTAGCACGCACGTGCGGGGGAACCTTTACCTTTACCTTTTACAGTTCCTTGGGTGGTGCACCAAACCAGTGCACCTGGCTGCCAGGGTGGCATTTACTATTGCGTAAATAATTTTAGGATTGCGGGTGCAGCTCTCATCTTTACCGCACCTTTGCCATTCATAATCCTACCTGCTGTTGCCTGGTGACTCAAAAACCGGCTGCATTTAGCCCGGCTTATTGGGGTTAGCGCAAATAAGGCTGTAATCTAAACAAATCTTTTAAATAAACCCTTGCATCTGAAAGAACTGCAGGTTCTCCTCTGCTTTCTTGCTTTTCCTTCCCTCCCTGATCCATCTGTTTTTCCAAACAGCACCTCTTGACAGCTGCTGGATGGAACTCCTGGTATAAAATGGGTGTGATGCAACCTTTTACACCGTTTAATTCAGTTTTCTGAGTGATTCCGTGGTAGTGCTGTGTCATCCATGGAGGAGAAAAAAAGTCACTTGGAAGAACGGGACATGCTTTGCGTGCAAGTCCAAGGTTTAGCTGTTTTGTTAAACATGAACTATTTTGACTGAGCTGGAAAAACTCCAGGTTGAAACAGAACAGTTGCCAGATGAGGTAGGAAAACATCTCCCTATCTCCCTGGGGTGATGATCTTGCTGGCACAAGGTGCCAAAAACAGGGCATTTATGAGTTTTTAACCTCTTCTAACCATCCCCTGCTCCCAAACAAGAGTAAACTTCATAACAGAACAATGTTGGGTCATATTATGCAACCAACAGCCCTATGTTACTCGTCCCAGCTTCTGCCAACCTAGCAGTTCGAAAGCACGTAAAAATGCAAGTAGAAAAATAGGGACCACTACGGTGGGAAGGTAACAGTGTTCTGTGCGCCTTTGGCGTCTAGTCATGCCGGCCACATGACCACGCAGACGTCCTCGGACAAGCGCTGGCTCTTTGGCTTTGAAATGGAGATGAGCACTGGCCCCTAGAGTTGGAAATGACTAGCACACATGTGCGGGGGAACCATTACCTTTACCTTTACCTAAATATAACCACAACATTAAATATAAAGAAGGCTAAACTAATGACAACAGATAGAACAACCCACCTTAAAACTGACAGTGGAGGTAGCAAATTGGTGGGTATCTTCTGCCTTTAGCATCACACATCAATGGTACAGGAAGAAGCAGTCAAGCAATATGCCACACTTGATAGAATGGCCAGGAAGACCTTGGAAAAGATATTCAGATGCCATGATGTGTCTTTATCACAGAGATCAGAATTTGGCAAGCCATGTCCCAAAGGTGCTTTTTCAAAAGGCAACTTTACTTCCTTTGTTTTAACTTGAAGACATTTCACTTCTCATCCAAGAAGCTTCTTCAGTTCAGAACTGAAGAAGCTTCTTGGATGAGAAGCGAAACTTCTTCAAGGAAAAAACAAAGAAAATCCAGCTGCCTTTTGAAAAAGCCATGGGACAACCATGACCTGGATGACTGAGAAGATTAAAATGGGTGGGTTTGGAGGACCTTAAGATTGTATATCTGGCCATTTGGCAAAATGGCTCCATGAAAGTAACACTTTAATCATCTGGAATTCTTTCTGTTATCAGATTTTTATGAAGGCGGATTGATAGGAAGACAGGGTGCAAAGCTGTGGGTTGAGCCTATTCCTACAAATAAAAAATATATTGTTGTTATTATTGTGCTAAAACATTTGTTATCTAATCAAGGACAGTCATAACGCTTTTAGGAAACATCAAATCAAGAATATTGAATGTAGTAAAGCCTACAACAAATGACAGTTCCGATCCATTAAAATCAAAGCCATGGGTCAGAGAACAAAAATGAAACAATCCAATATCTGGCAAGGCCAAATTAAACTGGCACAAAAAGATCTCTCAATATTTTTAGAACCACATCAGGGAAGGGACCAGACAGATGTTCCAAAGCAGGAGATTTGACCATTTTAACAAATCACAATCACCTTACTCCATCTTGCTGGCTACGGAATAAAGAAGTGTATCTGCGATGAATTTCAGAGTGGCATACACACCTTGTGTTAAGCTACAGTTTTCTCACCATGATTGCTTAATTAAACTATGGGCTGGCAGTGTCCACAAATTACATTAAGTCTAAAACATGGTTTGCCAGTCACAAACAAAGGCATTATATAACACACACTAAGGTCACACCAAATAAATAACAATAAAGTTTAGGATCGTGTTTTTTTTTAACCTCAGCAACTTTAAACGTGTGGACCTCAACTCCCAGAATACTGGGAGTTGAAGTCCACACATCTTAAAGTTGCAAACAATGCTTGAAAAATATTGCAGTATGGCATCCCGGTTGCTCACAACGGCTGAAGTCGCCCCATCAGGGAGAATCTGGACGAAAGGAAATTAGAAGCCAACCAATAAAGAGGCAAATAATTTTATCATAAAAAGAGTTAGGGCTCTTCTCTATGCCACCAATCCGATTGAAAAAGGAAGGAAAAACTACTGCACCAAATGGTGGATGACTATCAATCAATCAATCAGTCAATCAGCTGGCTCAACATTTTGGACCGGATTGAGTTTAAACTTGGCATCCTTTGAGTATGAACTGTTTTTGCAACTGTCAAACAGGTTCCTAGCAAACTGAAGCATTGAATCGCTTCTCCAGAAAAATAGCTGCTTCTTAACCGTCGCCACCCTAGCTCAGTTGAAGATCACAGTTCAAAGCTGTTGCAGAAAGTTAACAGATAATGAAAATGATAGGGCGATAAAGATGGCCAGGTTGTCAGAGGTGTTGCACATATTTTCCGCCAAACTCACGTTGAATTAGATTAGGAAAATTCCAAAAATTTCCAGCAATGCATAACAGATATCTATAGGCTATATTTTAAATTTAAAAGAGACGGGCCAAAGGTAGAGGCAAGAGGAATAAGCCTGTTTTTTTTTAATTTTGATCCTGCCTTTATTGTTTTTATAAGCAACTTAAGGCAGTATCTTTAATATTCCTTCCTCCTCTTCTTTTCCCAACAACAACAGCAACAACAACAACAACAACCCTGTGAAGTGAATTGAGCTGAGAGTGAATGCCTGGCCTAAAATCAACCAGATGGCTTCCATGCATGAGGCAGGACTAGAACTCTCAGTCTCCTGGTGATTGACTCAAAGTCACCCAGCCGGCTTTTGTGTCTAACCCTGGAGTAGAATTCACCGTTGCTTAGTGATTGGCCAAAAGTCACTTAGCCGGCTTCCATGCATGAGGCAGGACTAGAACTCTCAGCCTCCTGGTGATTGGCCCAAGGACACCCAGCCGGCTTTCATGGGAAAGGTGGAACTAGAACTTATCCCTTCTTGTTTGCTAGCCTGATGCCTTAACCTGTAGACCAAACTGGTGTCAAAGATTTGATAGTGTTTAATGCAGCTACTTAGCAATGCAATGTGGAGAATCCAAAAGCATTGGTCCCAAAGTAGATTTTGTGATCTTTGGTGATTATTCCATTGATTTAAAGAGATACTTAGCATGGAAGCCAATAAGTTTAGTGACTGGCTTTTCTTGTATAACCTGTAGCTTTCTTCAATTTGTTTTCCAGGTGACTCATGTTTTCCGTCTCTTCCCACGGTACACACTTCTGTTGACCCTAATGCTTCATTAACCCTGCTCACCTCCTAGTCTCCCAGCCTGTCAATAGGGCACCTTCTGCAGAACAACCCGAGGTTTACCTTTTGCACAGTCCTAAAGTAGACTTAAAGGTAGCATAAGAAGCAAAGAAAACAACTTCTCCTCAGCTCCGTTTGCTGCACCCATCTGGACCTATTTTGCCTCATTGCTCCATCTTCTGTGGCCTGCTGTAAACATTGCAAGGTCTTCTTCTACAAGACTTTGCCCCATGGCTTTATCTAATGCGAACTGCTTTTCTCTCCGAATAAAAATAAGGGACCCACAATCCTAAGCAGAGAATAGATCTGTCAAATCCCAGAATTGCACATTGTGAACGATCACCTGGTGGAACCCTCTGCCAATGTACAGAAAAATTAATTAAAATGAAAAAGCTCCAGAGAGGAAGAAACACCTCCACAGATACATCCTTCCATTGTTGTGCAACTCTCACAATTGTTAAACTTGTCCTTATCACTTCAGTTGAATGGGGTTACTCTCAACTCAGAGTACATAGAAACTTGCCCTCAGGCCTAGAAGTCTTATGATGTATTAGAACTGGGATGCTTTTGACCCAACTTTTATTGGGTTCTTCACACAAACTTAGCATGTGGCTGGTGGACTTGCAGCTTTATGGGATGGAGAAACTCAGCCACCACAGCTTAGTTAATCAAGTCTAGTTACAAAATAAGGACTCAACCTGCTGTGCCTCCCAGGAGAACGAAACAGCCATGCAGAAGGAAGGTGATAAGTAGAGCTCTCATGTAGGAACCAGCAACTAGTACTCTACTCAGAGGCTGGCTGTGGCTGAGATTGAGCTAATACATAAGTGGGTTTACTGAGACTGGATTCATCTGTTGTTGTTCTGTCACTAAGTCGTGTCTGGCGCTTCACAATCCCATGGACCACAGCCCGCCAGGCCTTCCTGTCCTCCTCTACCTCCCAGAGTTTGCCCAAATTCATGTTCCATTGCATCGATGACCCTATCTAACCCTCTCCTCCTCTGTCGTCCTCTTCTCCTTTTGCCTTCCATCTTTCCCAACCTCAGGGTCTTTTCCAAGGAATCCTCTCTTCTCCTTTGGTGGCCAAAGTATTTGAGTTTTCAGCTTCAGGATCTGCCCTTCCACAGTACAGTCAGGGTTGACTTTCTTTGGGCTTGGCTGACTGGATCTGCCTGCAGTCCAAGGGACTCGCAAGCGTCTTCTCCAGCACCATTATATTTCTACCATGGCCTTCATGTTGGTAGTACATTAATCCATTATCTGAGTTTGCAGACTATTTATGCATTCCCTTTGGTCAGCTGGTCACTAGGGAAATGCAAGAATAACACACTTTCCACCCATGAGACTTTCCCTCCCAATTCCTTCTCCCCGAGAGACATTTCTAAAGCTTATTTCTTTTCGCCAGACTGAGTGAGGCTTGGTGGGGAAAGAAATGCAGAAAAAATGCCTTGATCCGACACTGCTTCTTACTCTTACTACATTTGCCCATCATCATCATGGCCTCTCAAATGTCCACTGAAGTTGAGAAGATTGCTTGCCTGGAGATTTTCAACTACGTGCAGTGTCGATAATATGGCATGTTCAATTGCTGCCTAAGAAACCCTTCTTTGCAAATATCCGAGGTGATTCAGATTAAAACAAACTACTCGGGGAGCCTTGCATTGAGAGTTCCCTGAAGACTGAGGTGGAAACATTTTTGGCAAATGTCTGCTATTGTATTCCAACTCTCCCACATTGTTGAATGTCTTCCCCAATAAAGAAAACACGGTCCAATCTTTCCTCCCCCTTCAAACAACAGGGGCCATAATCAGATAGGTTTTTCTGAATGGAGGGGGATAACTTATTTGGATAAGTTGCCAAGGACAATTAGAGCTTTGGTAGTTGTTTAAATATATGCCTGTGTGCGCTTGTCTGTCTGTGTGTGTGTGTGTTTCCAAAATGAGAGATGAACGACATAGGGAGTAGCATCCACTGGGGAGCACATTTCCTTTTGTGCATTTTGCACATAATGGGAAAGAAAACATGCCAGGTCATTACTTAATACTCTTCTCAAAATGCAATCCATTTTTTTTTTATGGAGCAGGTTTCATTTGACTGGGTGGCAATTATTTCAGAGTAAACATAGTCAGGATGATCTTACTCATCTTCAGCAATTTTCCCCTGTCGTGGTGCAACCACATCGGCCAACTAGCAAAACAGGTTGCATGGAGATTTGTAGTAGACTCAATCGTGTGAGTTGCAGGGCAATTTTTTAAAATGCAGAAATGGATTGAACACGGCAGCCAATTTTGCTCACCGTATCACAAAAAAGATGTTGAGAGTTTGGGGAAAAAAACAACAGAGAAGAGCAACTAAGATGATCCCAAGGCCTGGAGGCTAAAACATATGAAGAATGGCTGCGGGACTTGGGCTTGGCTAGTCTAAAGAAAAGAAGAAATAGGGGAGACATGATAGCAATGTTCCAATAATTGAGGGGCTGCTACAAGGCAGAAGGAGTCAGATTGTTCACCAGAGCACCAGAGGGAAGGACGAGAAACAATGGTTGGAAGATGATCAAAGAGAGAAGCAATCTGGATTTAAGGAGAAACTTCCTGACAGTGAGGACAACCAACCAGTGGAACAGCTTTGCCTCCAGAAATCATGGGTGCTCTGTTAGATGTTTTGTGCCAGCCATGGCAGTTCCCCAAAAAGGTCATCAGTTGGGAGCAAAGAGGCTTCTTTGCTCCCACTGGTGGGTCAGGGGTCCCCGGTCCCTGCAGCCCCATTGGCGAGAGTTTTATGGTAAGGGAGGGGCTGAGACCCCCCATAAAAACCTCTGCTCAGGGGCTGCTCTCTCTCTGTTCTCTTTTGTTCTTTCTTCTGCTTGCTTGCTCGCCTATCCATGAGCTCAACCCAGGCATGGATGCCTCCATGCCAGGGAACTCTTTCTATTTACTTTATCGTTAAATAAAGCTTTGAATGATTGCATTCCTGCATGATGCCTTTTACTTGGAAGCACCTTAACAAACCATCGACCTCGTGAGACCATCTCACATGCTCCATCACTGGAGATTTTTAAGAAGAGACTAGACATTTACCTGTCTGAGACGGTATAGGTTCTCCTGCTTGAGCAGGGGGCTAGACTGGAAGACCTTGAAGGTCCCTTCCAGCTTTGTCCTATTCTATTCCCAGAGACCTAAGGTCACATTAAAGAAAATCCAGACTTGACCAGAGAGTTAAGGACACATTGTTGGTAACAACACATTCACCCTTTCCAGAGGAGGAAACTTGTTACATTTCTTCTCCTGGGAACATCTGCGATAAGGATGAGAAGTTTTGGTAACAACCGCACTGTAATAAGCAAATTATTTCTCAAACACTGTTTAATTTCCTGCCACCTGCCCAGCCGGTTTTCAACAAGCAAAGTCAACGGGGGAAGCCAGATTCATTTAACAACCACATGATTCATTTAACCACCGTGACAAAATAATAATAATAAATCATAAAATCGAGGACGGCCCATCTACTGCTTCCTTAGCAACAAATTCTGCTTCCAGTTGTGGTTATAAATCAAGGACTGCTTGGAAGGCTCTTATTTGAGGCTCCAGACAACCAGTGAAGGCTCACTTGAGTCACACTTACCCACCTACTTTACCAGCTTCACACGAAAATTCAAACCTGTGAACATAATTTCCTTGCTCAGCCTCTCCCCACTACTACACCTTTTCCCCAAGGTGGATTCAATGTTCACGGGACAACAAGTCGTCTTGCTGACGTTCTTTCTTTACCCCCAAAGTGTTCAGCTTTCAGTATTCTCACTGTTTGCAATGGCACTCAGGAGAATATTATGGCAGCCCACGCGAATTTGATATTAAAACGCAGGGAGAGAGAAAAGCTGTTATCTCTCAGACTCAAGACATTTAACGATAACAACATCGAGCCCCTTATCTGGAGTTTTATGGCAGCATTATTGGGAAAGAAACATACTTCCTTCTAGGTAAAAAAAATATGTAACATTAACTGCAGTTTAATTACTGCCGGATTGAATTACCCAGATAAAATCCATTGTCAGGAAGTTATTGCTTGAGAAGGGAATTGCTGTGCTTTTTCAGGCCAAAGGCCCATTTCGAAACCTCCTAGAAACTGGATTTCAGAGCCTCAAGGAAAGATTGTTATAAAATGCCCTTGGTATCTGCAACGCAAGCATTCCCTTTAAGGAAAAAAGATGCAAGCGCTTTATTAGGTAATCACCTTTGTTCCTACCCAGTTACTTCTTTGGAAACCTAGAGGCCTTTTGAAAGCAGAAAGACAGGACACCAATAGATTTAGTTCCTGGGCATCAATGACACTTCTAAACATCTCTTACACAAAATCAACGACGCCACTAAACCAGCCTAGAGTAAGCCCTGAAGGAAATCTCAACTGTGCATCTGTGAGAAACGAGATGCTCTCCCGATTCACGTTTAAGTGAAACCAGCCAACTCAAGTCAAATTGTTAGGACTGTGCAAAGCCAATACTCCCTCCCAGACAGTGGAGATCTGTTGTCCAAGGTGGTCTGGTTTTTTTTGTTGTTTTTTGTTTAGTTAAATTAGTGGCAGCTTTAAGATCAGCTTGTGCCATGGCACTTGAGATTCTCTAACCTCTTTGAAACAGAAGCAATGAATCAGTTTTGTTGTCATCCTGGATGAAGGCAATAGAAAACCACCTCTGTACGGTTCTATGGACGAATCATATGAATTTGTGCATAGAACCCCCAGAAGTTAAACTTTTTTGAAAGAGTTATATTTATAGAGTAGCATATTATGTCGCGAGAGAGTAAACCTCCAAAGCGCCTGAGGGCAGGACAAGAAGCAACGGATGGAAATTAATCAATGAGAGAAGCAACCTAGAACTAAGGAGAAATTTCCTGCCAGTTAGAACAATTAAATCAGTGGATGACTTGCCTTCAGCTGTTGTGGGTGCTCCAAAACTGGGGATTTTAAAAGGTTTTTTTTGGGGGGGGATAACCATTTATCTGAGCAGGAGGTTGGACTAGAAGACCTTCAAGGTCCCTTCCAACTTTGCTTTTCTGTTATTCTGTTAAACCCTTTCCTTTTTGAGATACATCTTCTCTTTTCAGAAATGGTGCTAAGGAGAGAAGGAACAATAAATAGAACAAGGTTTGCCAGAGTGTTCAATATTGACCCCCAAGGGTTCATGGGTCTATCTAAGGGGTAAGTGTTGTTCTTATTATTCATAGCACTAATTGTTAAAACGGTACTATTAAATTATTTTCATATGATAAACGCTTGGGGGGGTTGTTGAACAACCTGAAACGTCTTGAAGAGGTTGATCAGTTGAAGAGTTTGGGGACTTCTGATCTAGAATGTCTTCATTTCTCCACTGTTCCACCTGTTTCTCACCCCCTTGGGCCCTTCAACCCTTCTTCTCTGGAGAACAGACATGCCTATTCCAATGTCTATGGAGATTCTCCATCATCCCAAGTCGTGGTTGTCCCAAAGGTGCCTCTTCCAAAAGGGAACTGGAGTTTCTTGGGGGGTTTTTTTGTTCTTTGAAAGCTTCTCATCCATGATGTTTCTTCAGTTCTTGGATGAGAAGCGAAACATTTTCAAAGGAAAAACAAGAAAGTCCAGTTCCCTTTTGGAAGAAGCACCTTTGGGACATGCCTTTTCTAATGTTTTCCTGGATTCTGCTGGGTGCAAGGCATTGCCATTGAAGTAGGTTCTCTTTTGCCTCCTGTAGGTTTCAAAGAAATGAAGATGTCTATTCCTAGTGTGCTACCATATCACATGCCAACCTTCATGACAGCTTAATTTAAGTGACCCTGCATGGAATGGGATGTCCCATCTCCGATTGCTGGTTTACAACTCAGCTTTGGTTTATGTTGCCATCAACTCAAAAGGCAGAGGATGGGTCTTCTGAAAAAGCAAAGTTTGGATGTTGACCAGAATCCATCAAGTGCCTGATACTGGAATTATTTTGCACCGAGCAAAGTCCTAACTTCAGCTTACATAAATACATATTTTCCAGCAGTTGCACCACAGGTTTCATCGGCGTGGTGATCAGAGTGCATCAAGAAAGCAAGGATATTTTCTCCCCTCAAATGCTTTTGTTTACATCTTTATTGTTTTTATGATTTTATCTCAATGGATCATCTTGATAATCTGTGTTCATTGACATGGCTTCCCTGCCTCTGTCTGTATCACTTCACTTTCTGCACACAAGGAAAGTACAAAGTGTTCTGCCATCTCTGAGCCCCTCATTCTGTTGTAAAGATAATTTGATTTGGTTTTCAGATATGAGCTATGCAAACAAGGCACGGAGAATTCCTGTAAACATTTCCCTGCATATCTTCAGGAAATGCAGGCAAGTCAGAGAGAATGAAAATAATTCAAGGCTGAATGTTCTCTCTCTCTCTCAGACCAATGAGAAAACTCATAAGATGCCAATGGATCATTCAGCGCATCATCCTGTTCTTTGTAATTACGGCCACTTTTGATCTGACAATGATTGTCCAGTATATGCACTCAAGTTAGGATCCTTGCTTGGAGTATTTTTTCCAAGTTGCTGTAAACAAATTTGAGGTGGTAACATTTACTGGCTATCATTTAATATAGTTAAATAGAACCTCCTGGGATTTGGAAAATATTCAACTATTCCTTGTTGGAGGTGGGAACAGCAAGAGAGGTTGGGCTGATTGCATTAATGTTTTCTGAACCACCAGGGTGGTTATGGCTGAAGAGAAGAAATGGTTGGACCTTACTCTCTAGAAAGATTTATGAAAATTTCAGGGTGCATTACTGCATCAGGAATAAATTCTCCCTGTTGAAGAGCAGGATACCTGCAAAGAGCCATCAACTGAAGACAAACAAGAGGAACACAATTGAGCTTGGATCAATTGATGCATTGTACCAATTGGCCATCATAATGTTCTTAGGGAGGGCTGTTTTTGTCTTCTTGAGGTAGTATCTCTTCAGTGGAGAGCATCAGTTATTAGAGAAGTTTCAGCTCCTCAGCTTTTCATTTTGGGAGGAAGAGGAGGAGGAGGAGGAGGAGGAGGAGGAGAAGAAGAAGAAGAAGAAGAAGAAGAAGAAGAAGAAGAAGAAGAAGAAGAAGAAGAAGAAGAAGAAGAAGAAGAAGAAGAACTTTGCACTAAACCAGCAATGACATAGCAGGTGACATAACCCCAGATCTTGTGGCTTATAAACCATGCTTTACAGCTGAGCCTGTGCTAACCAAGCCAGCTGTAGCACAAACTAATAAAGCATAGTTAACCAAATCGCTCTTTTAATGCACAGGGAAAGCTATCCAGGGGACATTACATCCCTATAAATACCCAAGAGCTATTAAGTCCATTTTCAGCAAAAGGCCGTTTTCTGCTTTCACAGAAGGCGAGACTAAATACCACTTAAAAGAAGAAGAAGAAAAAAGCTTGCAAATAAAAAGACCAGCCATTTTACTCTGCAATTATGTCTCTGAAAGCTTTTCAAGGCACTGACGCTGATCATTCTGTCATTTGTAACATTGCATTCAAAGTTATCTATCATCACAAGACATCTGGGTGACACTGGAACAAACAGTGTTTGGACTGTAACCAGAGTCCTTTTTCTCATTGTATCTCGCAAACAAAAGCCTTCACATCATGTCTGGAGGCCAACAAGCTTCCTTTGCTTTCCCCATTAATAATGGTGGGGAGGCTACTTTCTTTTCCTCTGCCAATAGCTAAAGGTTGGCATAGCCTAAGAGAGCTTTTATTCCCCCCCCCCTATTTTTGAATAGTGGCTTTGAAACCAAATGGGTGCCTGGGTCTTTGACTGTGAAGAAGATTGACTTAACTTAGGACTGTCCATTTCAAGTCTGTTTGGAGGATAAAGGACCACAAGAAATGGGAAGAATCAACCCTTGGCGGGATCTAACCAGAATGAGCTCCTGCACAGCAAATGAGCGTGAGACATTTTGATTATAAGTCCCCCTTCCCCCCTCGGCTCTTTTTAAATCGCATTCCTTGTGATACCTGGAGATCAGCATCTGCTATGATGACACAAGTATATTTTTCTTCTCTGGCAATGCATATAACTATAACTCCAGCATATTTAGTCCAGTTGGGGTTAGGGCAGGACAGAAAGCCAAGGAGATTTACTTACCTCTCTTGTAAGTGACTAGGACTTGCTTGGATCCCATGGCTGTGTCTTAAGAGTTTGAAAATAAATGACCCAAAGGAGTCCCAGGCTGAAACTTTTAAAACCAAATCTCCCCCACAGAATATAAGAAAAGGTCAGCCAGAAGTTGGCCGATCAAAAAATAACTGGTCTAGAGAGAGACAGGAAAGTTCAAGGGGTGAAACGGATGCCCAGTTCTATATCAGCACAATTCGTTGTAATATTTAAATGAGAAGAGGTGGGCAATCCGTTTGTGCCTATGTCTTCCTCCCCTAGAAACCACCCTCTTATTAGCCCGAGCCTATCCAATCCTGGGAGGCAGGAGAAATGGAGGTGGAGAAATCACAGCTTTTAAAAGAGGGGCAGCTTCAGAGGTCATTAAGGATGAATAAAAGTGCGCAGACAGTGGGTGAAAAGGAAGGAAGGAAGGAAGGAAGGAAGGAAGGAAGGAAGGAAGGAAGGAAGGAAGGAAGGAAGGAAAGAAAGAAAGAAAGAAGAAAGGAAGGAAGGAAGGAAGGAAGGAAGGAAGGAAGGAAGGAAGGAAGGAAGGAAGGAAGGAGAGAGAAACAGGGAGGGAGGGAGATGAAATGGGGGAGGGAGGGAAGGAGGGAGGGAGGGAGGGAAGGAGGAAAGAAGGAAGGAGAAATGGAGGGAAGAAGGGAAGAAGATGAAATGAGGAAGGGAGGGAGGGAGAAAGGAAGGAAGGAAGAAAAAGAAAGAAAGGAAGTAAGAAAAAAGAAAGAAAGAAAGGAAGGAAGGAAGGAAGGAAGGAAGGAAGGAAGGAAGAAAAAGAAAGAAAGAAAGAAAGAAAGAAAGAAAGAAAGAAAGGAAAGAAAGAAAGAAAGAAAGAAAGAAAGAAAGAAAGAAAGAAAGAAAGAAAGAAAGAAAGAAAGAGAGAAAGAAAGAAGACTTTCAGGGCTGTATGCAATAAAATAAAATAAAAATCAATGTATGCTAAGAAAGAAAGAGCAACGGGAGTGAAGTATCTGTGCTGAGCAGACCAAATCAACAGTCAGCAACAATTTATTGCACACTGAGGTTTGCCTGGGTCACTTTTAAAAAAAATACCCAGTTTTATTAGGTGATAAAATAAGAGCAGGTCCTTCCATGCCTCTGTGCTGTTGGTTGGTTACTGGGTGGGGGGGAGGGTGTGTGTGTCTCAAACATGGCAACTTAAAGATGCGTGAAATTCATCTCCAAGAATTCTGGGAACTGAAGTCCACTCATCTTCAGGTGACCAAGACTGAGAAGCCCTGGTACAGATTAGTCCAAAGTTCCTGGGGATGTAATACCAAGACTCTAGATGGGTATATTAGAAACCAGGAGAGGCAGACATGAAGCCACAGAGAAAAAAACCTGGGCTCATTTTTGCTTTCATTTCTTGGGAACAATTTTCTTGTTATAGAAAAGGGAGTCCAGATTTCCTTGCAGAAAGCTAAGCTGTGTGGCCTGTCACTTTTCCCTAGGTACATCTCACAAGAAGCACTGCTCTTAAAACAACCAATCTCAGCTTAAGGATCCAAAGGCGAGTGGCTGTTTTTCCAGACTTGGCTTTTTAGCATAGCCTGAACTATTGACTAACGGCCATCAGTTCTAGCACAGGTGCTGAACCATTTTTTTGCATTCTTTTTGGGTCAAACGTATGGGTTTTAGTTGAACAAACAAGCAAGCAAAGTAGTAGCTTAGGACTAGCCAGCTTTTCCCAACCTGGTGCTCTCTTACGAAATTTGACTTCACTCCCATGATCCTAGACTGCTAAGGATTATGGGAATTGAAGTCAAATAATTCTTCAAAGAACGTTGGCCAAAGTTGGTCGTCTCTCACCCTTTTAGAGAGATGTCCATCATTTGGAATGTCTGAATATATTTCTTCCCCAAGGGAGGCCCAAGGTATGCCTCAACGGTGTGTTCTATATGGATTCCTAAGACCCTTAACAGGGGCCCAGGCACCCCACGATTTGATCCAGGGCCTGTATTGTACTGACTAAATATTACAGCTACATTTGGAAAGGTCTCTGCGAGTTTGAGACACAGGTCTTGGTTCTCGTCCATCCGAAGGAACGGAAAAATCTGCCTTGAGCCAGGGAAATAAACGAATGTTGAAGAAAAGCAGAGAAAGATGAGTGCCATGTCCACTGAGAACGTAAACCTGCCCATGTTGGGTGGTTTTTAAGATAGCCTGATTTTATCCAGCTGAGCTTCATAAATAAATATTACTCCCTGTCATTTGTTCCACACTGATTCAGCTTCTTCATATTTTGCTCGGAAAATAATGTTACTTAAGCATCTCTGGCTGAGATACAATTGGAGCTTCCTTTTCCCTTCTTCTTCTTGGGGAAGGAAAGGTAAAATTTAAAAAGTCCAAGGATATAAGAAACACTCATTATTGCAAAAGAACACACTGTGTTGAAACAAAAATTTCCAAGCCAGCTGCTAGGGTAATCATTTAGGTAGCTTAGAACCAGGCTCCGCAACCGTGCCAACTTTAAGACTTATCTACTTCAATGGCTGGCTGAGGAATTCTGGGAGTTGAAGTCCACAAGTTTTTTAATTGCCAAGGGTGGGGACCTCTGGCTTAGAGCATTTCCTCCATACAGGTTGAGAATGGAAGTTTCTCTCCTCTCTAAAAACCCCAAAGCCATCCAGAGTCACTTGATAGTCCGATGGGTGACACATAAATGAATCAAATCTGTAAAGGTTTGCAGGCTGTTGAACAACTGATATTTGTTGCCTGATAATCTTGGTAGCAACATTGGTAGGTGCCCTGTGTGAAGCCACCTCCAATCTCCCCTAGACATTTTCTTGATTCCCCCCCCCCCATCTGCTCCTTTCTCTGGAAAGGGAAGGGACATGAACCCAGCATATCTGAGGCCCTCCAGATTACAACCCAGACCAACGCAAACAGAACCAATAACATCTCCATGCCATCTTCCACAGTTGAAGACAGTATCTCCTAAAGCCGGTCTTTGTGCCACTGAGCAGAGAAAAGAAGAATCCTTCAAGCCAGGATAAGAAGCATCATTCTGGATCTCTACAACTCTCCATCAACACACCTCCAGCTTTATTTTTCAGCTGTGAAGCAGGCGAGGTAGAGAGGTCAAGTCGCCAAGGCAGCTTGACCAACTTATTATATGTAGCAGAACTGAGCAAATGTCTGGAGCTGCCTGAAGTTGTTTTTACTTCCATCTCCTAAGTGCAACAGGCCACTAGGCTGAATTGATCTTCAGTGTCACCTTGACATCTTAAAAAAAAGAACGAAAAGAAAAACAAAAAAGAAATGAACTACTTCCAAGCTTTTACCTCACAGGCAAATTATCCTATCAGAGCTGTGCTCTCCAGTTCTCAGCGACGATGAATGATATCAAAAGAGCCTCTGCTTGGAACATCTTCTGGTCCCTAATAAGTCCTGAACATCTTCCATTTGGCCTCCACAATTCATCATTAAAATTAATAAGCAATTGAGGGTTGTGTCTCCGATGCCAAACCATTCCAATAACAATAAAGCTTCAGAGAAAGAAAAGTGACCAAGAACAGCTTCCTCCAAAGATTATGGAAATGCTGAGAGCTGGGCTGTCTCCTTTTATTTTATGAAATAGCTCATTAGAAGTAAAAGCCAAGAAATAGCCCTGAAAATGCAGTTGATGACCAGTTCCAAGTAGCCTTAGATACCCTACCGTGAGGTCAGTGGTGGGATTCAAATATGTGAACAACCAGTTCTCTGTGTGGATGCCGCTTCCAGAAGTCCATTCTGGGCCTTGGGCAACAAAAAATTCTGCCGAACTGGTGCAAACCAGCTGAATCTACCACTGAGTGAGATACAGGAAGTGAAAAATGAAGATGTCATCTAGCCAGCTTCGAGATCATACAATCAGTCCATTATCATTAGGGCTTTTTGCCTTATTATGAAAGTGGTCAAGCTGTGGACCTTCAGATGTTGCTGACCTACAACTCTTCTCAGCTCCTGCTCGCCAGATAAGAGATGCTAGGAGTTGTAGTTCTGAAACACCTGGAAAGGGACAAGTTATGATAATGATGGTTTACTCTACCACTTCCCGTTATCCCCAATCGTGAAGCAGTTTGTAGTCAACTAATGTAATGCAAAGCTCAACAGTTAAAAATGCATTCCATTTAAAAAGTAAGGGGAAGATCTTGGGAGGAGGCATGTAGGTAGTTTTTTTTGCACGTGAACTACTAGACAACATCCTGAACCCAGAGCCGTGGTATCCATGCCTGGCCACAATGTCTGCCTTGTGATGCGATGAAGGTCCTTCTGTATGTCTGCCTTGTGATGCGATGAAGGTCCTTCTGTATTTGTGTCACAGTGTTGCTTGCAAATACATAAGAACAAAATCATGGTCAAAATCATGATGTTCCTTGAGGCAGTCACCCACTCCTTAACATGTTGAGTTTCCTCACTGCTTGCTTCCTGACCGTTCCTCCGCAGTTGAATTCTGTATCAACCCACTTAAAATTTGTATTCCAGTCAAATTTACTTCTACCCCTAGCATTTTGGGCAGCCACCGGTTGAACACGAAGAACCAGAGGCAGTAGAAAGGCTATTCCAGATATGGCATAGAAACTATTTTGGCAACAAACTATTTCTGGGGAGGCAGATTCTGTAAAGTCCCCCTTGGGAGATTTCATGAAGCTTAAGCTCTGCATTAACAGATGGATAGAATCAAGATGATGTGACGTGTTAATATCACTTTACAAGGCCTTGGTAAGGCCACACTTGGAATACGGCATCCAGTTTTGGTCACCACGATGTAAAAAAGATGTTGAGACTCTGGAAAGGAGTGCAGAGAAGAGCAACGAAGATGACCAGGGGACTGGAGGCATATGAAGAGGAACGGTTGCTGGAATTGGGGATGTCCAGTTTAATGAAAAGAAGGACAAGGGGACACATGATAGCAGTATTCCAGTATCTCAGGGGCTGCCCCAAAGAAGAGGGAGTCAAGCTATTCTCCAAAGCGCCTGAAGGCCGGACAAGAAGCAACGGATGGAAACTAATCAAGGAGAGAAGCAACCTAGAACTAAGGAGAAACTTCCTGACAGTTAGAACAATTAACCAGTGGAACTCCTTGCCTCCAGAAGCGGTGAATGCTCCAACACTGGAAGTTTTTAAGAAGAGACTGGACAGCCATTTTTCTGAAATGGTATAGGCTTTCTTGCCTGAGCAGGGGGTTGCACTAGATGACCTCCAAGGACCCTTCCGAGTATTTACGTATGTATGTATGTATGTATGTATGTATGTATGTATGTATGTATGTTGTTGTTGTTGTTGTTGTTGTTGTTGTTATTCAGGCTGAAGCTTCTCAGCAGTTTCACCTGTATAATTTTTTTAATCTGTTTTTAACTTTTGTATTTTTTGTTTTAACCACCCTGTAAACCGCCCTGAGTCCTTCGGGAAAGGGCGGTATATAAATATAATTAAATAAATAAATAAATAAATAAAATAAATATTTTCAAATCCACAAAACAGTTTGTTAGTGCCGAATGGCATCTCCATAGAGTTCCTTTCTTTGTGTTGCCTTCGCCAGCTTGAACATTAAATGGGATGATGACATTAAAGAAAGACACACTCATTTCAGGATGCCCAGATGGACCTTTTCTTTCCCGCTCCTCGGGAGGCCCCTGAATAACGTAGAGGCTCAGATGGGACACCTTCTAAAAGGGGCCACTGAACTTTATTTTTAAATGTGACTTGAAGGAGAAAAATGGATGTGCAATACTTGAATTTGAACCAAACTCATGTGCAGAAAATTTCAATGTAGTTATACTCGGTTTTTCTTCTATCCTACCGATCTCTTTCTCCTAAGCCACCCCCATTTTGGAATGCCAACTGTAGGTTAAAGAAGGACGCACACCTTTCTGCCCCTTAACACACAGACCCCCATAAGGCAAAATATAAACTTTTGAAATCCCTGCTTAAAGTGCAGATGCTTCTGGAAAGTGAATCTCCTTATGCACTGCCCCAAATGCCTGCACGTTAAAAAGGATCATATGATTTGCAGGATGTGCTACTTGGACATCCAAGTTTTAAAAATAGAGGCCAAGTTTTCATTGCAGCAACTAAAGACTCATGATTAGGTTACGCATGACTTCGAAGGGACAGTCAAAAGCCGGGGTGGACTTCTGGGGCAACTAGCCTAAAGATACAGTATTTCACAGAGTCTTTTTCGGGGGAAGGAAAGCAAACAAAACAGATCCACTGGGCCTCTGCACTTCCCTCTCTTTCAAGCAAGTAAAATGAGTAGGTATCAAAGTGACTCTTGTTGAAGGAACTATGAAGAAAAACATAAAATTCCTCAGGTCCAGATGCTTAGCTGGAATAATAAAAACGAAGCGGTCGTCGTCTGAGGTGCCCTCGGTCGGTTGAAACCAGGACTTGGCTGAAAATAAATTATTATTTTTTTATTTTCCATCTCTTACATCTAAAGAAATTGAAATATATTTAGTTCATGAGTTACAACCGTCCTAAATGGGATAAACTGGATGGCCCTTGGGCCTCCTTCAGCCCTCTTCAAAGCTGACCGCAAACTCTCTAAACCAGGGGTAGGCAACCTTGGCTCTTTTATGACTTGTGGACTTCAACTCCCAGAATTCCTGAGCCAGCATGGCTCAGCTTGGAAACCTCTCCCTTTCCCCTCAGCGTGGCTGGCTCAGGAATTCTGGGAGTTGAAGTCCACAAGTCATAAAGCGGCCTAGGACTAGGCCAGGGGTAGGCCACCTTGGCTCTTTTATGACTTGTGGACTTCAACTCCCAGAATTCCTGAGCCAGCATGGCTCATCTTAGAAACCTCTCCCTTTCCCCTCAGCATGGCTGGCTGAGGAATTCTGGGAGTTGAAGTCCACGAGTTATAAAAGAGCCAAGGTTGCCTACCCCTGCTCTAAACTAAGAGCTCCTCCAGAACAGTCACTACTAAATTATCTATTTTTTTAAATATAATATATATAATGCCTCAAGAGGGTCTGTCCACCTTCACTGGACTTCCCATCAGGCAGAGGCCGACCAAGCAGTGGCCTCAGCATCCACAGGAGGAGCTCCCCCTTCGCCTAGTCAGGGGTAGGCAACCTCGGCTCTTTTATGACTCATGGATTATGCTGACTCAGGAATTCTGGGAGTTGAAGTCCACGAGTCATAAAAGAGCCAAGGTGGCCTACCCCTTCGCCTAGTTTTTTCAGTTACAACAGCACTGAAAAATGTGACTTATGACTGTTTTTCACAGTTACGACCTTTCCAGCATCCCCGTGGTCAGGTGACTTATGTTCAGATGCTTGGCAACTGACTCCCATTTATGACCCTTGCGGTATCCCCTGGGGTCACGTGATCCCCTTTTGGGACCTTCTGACGAGCAAAGTCAACGGGGAAGCCAGATTCACTTAACAACTGGGTTGCTAAGATAACAACTGCAGTGATTCACTTTAGCAGCTGTGGCAAGAAAAGTCGTAAAATGGAGCAGGCAAAACTCGCTCAACAAAGGTCTCGCTTAACAAAGATCTTGCTTAGCAACATACACTCTGGTCTCAGTTGTGGACGTCCGTTGAGGACGACCTGCCTTTAAAACCACCTCCAAGCCCGTCTTCTTCCCTTCTGCTGTGATGGAAGTGTTTCTCATAATCTCCCACCCAGTAACGCTTTGTGATATTTGGACCCATTCCTCTGATATTGTTCACTTGGCTAACCCTACATTCCGCCTAGCGGCTCCTCCTAAACCTCCACCTTCTCTGTCCAATGTGAGAGGCAATTCAAGCCAAGACGGAGTTCTGGAAAAATGGCTGCATTTTTATTTTTATTTTTTAAATCAAGGAAATTGGGGGTGGGGTGGGGTGGGGAAGCAAGGAAGCTGCAGCATGAGAAATGTGATCCGTGGTTTCGCTCTGCGAAAGAAATCCAGAGGGTAGCAAAGGAAAAAAGCACGCAGCATCGGCTCTGCTAGCCTGGCTCAGCCCTCAGCCCCTGGCATGCCTTGTCTGCAGGACTGGATTGCGCAGACCGCCTTAAAAAAACCCGAAGCTGACGCAACTGCGGAGGGGGACTCTGGTGTCACATGTGGAGGCGGGCAGGAGGAAACTGCCTTGGCAAAGTTTGAGATTCGGACTGGATTTGCACCAGGCTCTCATGGAGGAAGTCCTTGAGAGTCTTGGGATTCATCCCTCAGAGTCCTCAGAAGACTTTGCAAACTATTTGCAACGTTTAAAACTGCCAAAGGAGAAAATGATTAAATGCATTCGCTACAGAATGATCTTATTAACCATATGAAATGCTGGCAGACTCGCTTGAAATAAGCTGAACTCCTGGTGACATTTAGAGACACAGAGGTCCCATTAGCTCTCCAGGCAGCTGAAGGGAATTATCTTGACATTGCCTTCTTCCAAGAAAGAGAGGAGAGGAAAGAGAGGAAGAAGGAGAGCAGAGGAGAGGAAGAAGGAGAGAGGAGGAGAGAGAGTGAGAGAGGAAGAAGGAGAGCAGAGGAGAGGAGAGGGAGTAGGAGAAGAGAAGAGAGGAGAGGAGAGGTGAAGAGAGGAGAACAGCAGAATCATCACCAAGATCAAGACCTGATGATCTTGATCATCAAGCCCTTCCATAGCATTGTCTTTGAATGTTTATGTCAGGGTGGGCAACTATGGTGTCTTTACGATCTGGGGACTTCATTCTGGCTCGGGAATTCTGGGAATTGAGTTCCACAGGTCATAAAGGTGGTCATAAAGGTGGTCATAAAGAACACATGGTTGTGTTCTTCTGTGTTCCAGCAAAGCCTCTGTGCAATATCCATAAGACTAGCAGGCCAGTTTTGGTGGAAACCATATGGACTTTTAAGCTTGAGGTGTCAATCTTCAAGTAAGGAGAAAGTATAAATACTTTTTCCCATGGAAGCTGAAAGCAGTGCAATTTCCTTCTCTGAATGGGATCCGATGCAGGAAATTGTTCTTCCTGCAGTCAATAGAACTGCCTCATTTCCTATTGATTTGCCAGCTCTGGGTCAATTCACACGGCCGGGGAGTGGGCCAATTCTTTGTTTTTCAGCTGGACAGGCAACAAACTGGCCATCCAACAGCCAGCTGTTCAAAGAGAAGCCCAGGCCATCATCTGGGAAGGTTTTGCAACTCAGAGAGCTGGAAGACACATATGAATTAAGCATAGCTGAGTTAGTTCTAAGGGGAAACAGATTAAAAGCCACATGGGCAACACTTGCATTAGGTCAAGTGAAATTGTACAAAACTCCTGCAAGTTTGATGGTCAGAAGAAGAACTAAATATATAGCGGATCCTTCAATCAGGTTGGAACCAGTTCACCATCATAGATGGAAGGATGGAGATCCTTCAGATATGGAAAGTCGGTCTTATCAAACACAGGATGATGTTACCTTGTCAGAAGAGCTCACTCAACGCTTATTCAAAGCAAGACTAGAGGTGACAAGTGGTAGATGAGTCCCACCAAGCCAATGGCAAGAACCATCATGGAGCTTCTTACAGAAGTCAATTGGTTCTCTTGATCCCTACTTATGGATCAGGGTGATTTAGATTAAGCTGTCTTGCCATCGTACTTGGGGGGGTGTCATACATTTCTCATCGATCCCAAACAGTGTGGCCAGGGTTAATGAGAATTGCACAAGAAAATATCTGAATGCAGCTGAATAGGATTAATCAGAAAGCAGATTCTGGAGTGATTTATAATAGGTTAGTAAGAGGTTCTTCTTATCCCCAACACTTGAATGTTCAAAAGTGAAACTGCAGTGTTTCAAAAGCAAGTGCCAATCACATCTTTTTCAACTAGTGTTCCTGGTTTGCAGAATATGAGTATTATTCTGTTGTCGTTGAATGTGGCAGCATGAAAAAGGAGTGTTGATGACTCTGTAATTAGATTACTTCAATTATTTTATATATTACTTGAAGCAACGGGGACCCCATTTAAGCCGCCTATTGGCACTTGACTTCAATCCTTTGCAGTCACATTAAATTGATTCTACCCTGAACGGTAATGCTATATTTAGCCCTTCTCTGGGGCCATCACCATTTGGTGGCAGATGGATGGTCACCTCATCCCCTGGCCACCACCACTAGCAGCTGATCAGTGTTAAGTGGTTCTAGTAAGACAGTATAAGAAATGAGATCTGCTAGCTCAAAATCTGCCCAGTCCTTCTCTGGATCTAGTTTGGACAGAAAAGGCTGAAGTATGGGTAGAATTGTTTTACTTTTGGCAAAGAGTCAATGATCTTTGCTCCTTGCCACATAAATTGTGAGCCTTTCCTTATGGTCAGGAAATCTGAAAAGATGCCAGCCATCCTGGCAGAGTTGTTCAGAAAAAGCTCTAGATATTGGAGGCAAGTGTGTGTGTATGTGTGTGTGTGTGTGTGTGAGAGAGAGAGAGAGAGAGAGAGAGAGAGAGAGAGGGGGGGGGAGAATATTGTCTGAATTAAGAGCAGACAAAAGTCATCTAATCAAGGAAGATTCCATTATTCATTTTTCGGTTGCAATGAGTCAACATTATGTTTTCAGATGACATGTTGCTTTTGCCCCAAATAACATTTTAATAGAAAAAAACCCCACTGAACATAACAATCTGCTGTTGATATTCACACATGGATTAATTGCTGGCAGAATAGAAACATTTCGTTTTCACATGATGGGAAGCAACAGCCTTGAATCGCAGCAAGAATGAACACATTCCAAAATATCTCTCCAAGGAGCCACAACCAAACACGCTTTCCAGCTCTTCAAAGTCTCACGGCAATCTCACATATCTTGCCCAAATCCAATGGATATCTTCGGATATCGTGATCTCAGATTCTCACTGGTGACTTTAAGCATTTTCATAGCATCAATCAGACGTCCTGAACGGAATACAAAGTCTGTCCACATCACCATGATGGTAATTGTGCTACCATGAGGGCTCAGATGAAGGCCACTCCCATAATTTCTGACCAGAGCCACCAAAGAAACTTTGAGCGTAGACGTCCCTTCTATCTAGAAGACATCTTGGGAAGTCTGATCTAGCACCTGGGAAGGCAGGAAAGGACAGGTCCTCTCCAGGAGTCCTTTTCCATGGGGTCAGCCTTGAAGCCATACAGGAGGGTTAGAAAACACATTTGATCCCTTGCAAAAGAGAAGAACTAACTTAGAACTAAAAAAAGAGAAGGACTAGTAGTGACGTGAGAACAGTCTTCCAATATTTGAGAGGCTGTCACAGAGAGGAGGGAGTCAACCTCTTCTCCAAAGCACCTGAGGGCAAGACAAGAAGTAAAGGGTGGAAGCTTAACAAAGAGAGAAACAACCCAGAGTTAAGGAGAAATTTCCTGACAGTGAGAACAATTAATTAGTAGAATGGCTTCCCTTCAGAAGTTGTGGATGCTCCATCACTGGAGGTTAAGAAGCGACTGGACGGCCATTTGTCTGGAAGGCTACAGGGTCTCCTGCTCAAGCGGTTGATTGGGTGAGAAAACCTCCAACCTCCCTTCCAACTCTGTTATTCTGTATTCTGCAAATCAATAACCACAAATACACAAGGTATTACTAACTAATCAGGTCATCAAAAAAATCAAGATGGCAGCAACAAGGATGGGATCAAAGCTCCACCTATTTTTTTGTTCACCACAATGCACCATAAAAGGGGCGGAGCTTCAGTTGCAAAGTTGGGGTCACCAAGTTGATCCTTTTGACCCCTTCCTGTGGACACTTCTGCTGCTAATACAATTGCTCTTTGTGCTAATGGTAGTAGTAGCAGTTGAAGGCTAAATTTCCAGGTGAGTTGTGAGATGAAATCGGTATCCAAGACCTCCACAGAATGGTTGGGAGAAGACAAATTCAACCCCTTGCACACAATCATTGTGTCCACCGGGTACAAACAAGGATAGGAATATTTCTGCCTGAGTCCAGAATGCCTCCAACAAAATAAATTCACCAGATGAAGCATTCTTAGGAGCCCATCTCAGAACAAAGGGAGGAAGGAGGACACGTGGTGTGGACCTCTGCTCCTTCAAGGAACTTCAGGAAACTTTTGTTTATTTTTGTCCCTCCACACGGCACATATATTCTCACACCTACTTGCTTCCTCCAGCTCTTCCGTAGGTGTGGATGTCGCAGCTGTAACTACGAACTGAAAGAATCACTAATGAACAATTCATGTGCTTGTGTGGGTCATTTGCCACCTCCTAGTTCCTTCAGAACAGGATGGTGGAGAACTTCTCAGGGTCTTTTCATAGGATTGACGTGAGCTGGTTTTTATTCTTCTCAACACAACGGGATTTGGAAAATAAATTATGTTTGTAGTCTAGAGACTCCACCCATCCCTCCCTCCCTCCATCCGGCTGCCTGTCAGCCGCATGCTGGACGGGAAGAGGTCCAAATTTGGCCTGAGGGTGGAAGCCATCCAAAGAAAGCTTACATTGAAAGATGGGCTAAATGTACCTGGAGGCTGCAGAGAACCAAAATCCAGAATGAAATGTCCTCAACGTACCTTCATTCTCCTTCTATAGCAGGAAGAAATATATGGCAGCCCCAGGCTAATGATCAAAGCCAGATCTTGGAGGCACCAGCATCCAATAAAAGATAGTCCTCAAGTTACCATTGTTCATTTAGTGATGGTTCAAAGTTACAACAGCCCGAAAAAAGTGACTTATAACCATTTTTCACACTCACGACCATTTTTTCACACTTATGACCATTGCAGCATCCCCATGGTCAGGTGATCAATATTCAGACCCTTGGCAACTAACTCATATTTATGACGATGGCGGTTTCCTGTGGTCCTGTGATCCCCTTTTTGCGAACCTCTGACAAGCAAAGTCAGATTCACTTAACAGTTGTGGCAAGAAAGGTCGTCAAATGGGACGACACTCACTTAACAACTGCCTTGTTTAACAACAGAAATGTTGGGCTCAGTTGCGGTCGTACGTCAAGGACTACCTGGATGCTTCGTTTGAAGGCTTTCGTAGGAGATGTGACACCAGCAAAATTGTGTTAAGAAAAAAGATTTCTGGACAAATCTGGTTTTTCCCTCTCTTGAATATTTGACCAGATCAAGACCGATGCTAATGGATGCTTTGAGAGATGCTTCAGGGCTGAGGACATAATCTGTTTTAGCAGATTGTTCAGGGTACCACAAAGCAGAGGTCCCCAACCTTTTGGGCCCCAGGGACCGGTTCCGTGGAGAGAAGTTTTTCAATGGACCGAAGGGTGCATGTTTTTGTGTGCTGCCTGCAACCCCTTGAATAGGACTTTGCTGTTTGTGTGGACCGGTTGCTAGCATGCCGCGGCCCGGTACTGGTCCACGGACTGGGGTTTTGGGGACCCCTGCCATAGATGACTTGTTTTTTAAACATCCGTATTTATTTATTTATTTATTTTTATTACATTTATATCCCGCCCTTCTCTGAAGACTCAGGGCAGCTTACAAACTTAGCAGTAGCCTTCATTCGATGTATATGCCTGCGTATGGAACTTTAACAAAAATGTAACTCCTTGCTGGCAAGGGAAAACATGGCTTGCAATACAAGGCGCTCTAATTCTGAAATTTTAGTTTAACCTTACAGACATGTTTGCCTTAGGTGCTCCTCTAATGGTGTGCTAGAAAGCAAGAGGAATATTCTGTCTGCCTTGGGCAACTGAGTCCCTCACCCCCACCCCTCTTGAAACGCACACAGCCAGGTTACAATTCTTGAAATTGCTGCCTGAAATGACAGGAACATCTTTTCCCCCCGGAATGAATGAGGTAATTGCAAGCACTTCATCTATTCAATTTTTCCCTGGCATTTATTTATGTCTGCGATGGTTGGTCGTCCAGGGAGCTTACCATAACTTCCAACAGCCTATTAGTGAATGAATGAATGTTTTTCCTTAAAGCAACAGGATGCCAACTTGAATATGGAAAATAGGATTTCCGCTTCCCTTTATGGATCATTCAGCAGCCAGGCTCTGTCATCTTCACACATTGCCTAAATATAACTTGTTTGATCGGGTGGTTGAAGGAAAAACATTTTTTTTTTTTGCAATTGAGTTCCTCTCGCTGGAAACCTCCATTCCTGCACGGTTTTTTTTGGTAGGAAATGAAAAAAGATGTACCATTGCTTTTTCTTGGGATAGATGGCATCTCACCAAGGTAGCAATTGCAAAGATTAATCAAAGAATGAAGGACCATTGAAAGCTTGCAGGTCACTTTTTATTACTGGTCAAAGCTTTGAGCAGGGCAGGCAAGGAAGATGATGTTTGAAAGAGCATCATTTATCTCAAAAGAACAGAGTTGGAAGGGACCATGGAGGTCTTCTAGTCCAACCCCCTGCTCAAACAGGAAACCCTATATAACATTTCAGACAAATGACTGTCCAGTCCCTTTTTAAAAGCCTCCAGTGATGGAGCACCCACAACTTCTGAAGGCAAGCTCCTTTTACTGGTTTATTGTTCTCACTGTTAGAAAATTCTACTTTGGTTCTTTCCTCGGTTAATTTCCAACCATTGCTTCTTGATTTTTGCTTTCTGGTGTTTGGAAAATAAGTTGATCCCTTCTTCTTTGTGGCAGCCCCTCCAATATTGGAACACTGCTATCATGACACCTCAGTCCTTCTTTTCACTAGACTAGACAGACCCAATTCCTGCAACTGTTCTTCATATGTTTTAGCTTCCAGCCCCTGAATCATCTTTGTTGTCTTCTCTGTACTCTTTCCAGAGTCTCCACATTTTTTTTTATATTGCGGGCCTTTCAATGGGATGCCAGGCCCACCATCGTGCAAATTTGGGCACCAATCAAAGAGACCGCACAGGAAGAGATGTTTTCTCAACTTATTCTTACTTTGGAACCCAAGGCAGGATAGGGAGTTTTCTCACTGTAGATGTAGCCGCTCAAGTCAAAGGAGAAAGATCTCCACATTTTGTAAAAATTGGACTGGGAAAATTATCTACAGTCCTTGGTGTGTGATGTGGGGTATTTCCCAGTTGCTATTTTAATCAGCAGAATGCCATAGATTATGTTACATATGTAGATCTGTCAGCAAGGACTGAATGTTTCAGGACTTATTTAGCACAAACTGTTCCCAACTAGGTTTTTTGTCTATTGAAGCGCTATTTCTTTGGCCTTATTTCTTTGGGATAGATGGCATATTTTTGGCATATCCACTTAATAAATAAATAAATAAGGAAGCACGAAGACCAAGAACCCCTGTTGTTCTCTTGGTCCTTTGGTGTTCCAGGGCCGGCCCTACTCTCAGAAAGAGCAAAATTACCTTCTCAGACAGCAGATATTTGCTCTTACGGAATCCTCATAAATTCATATTATTATTTTTTTGTCCCAGATATAATTTGATGGCCCCTTCATGGATTACTGCCTTGTCGTGGCGAAGGGGCTTGAGTAATTCAATGAAGCTATGAGCCATGCCGTGCATGGCCACCCAAGACGGAAAGGTCATAGCAGAGAATTATGCTTAAAATCCTACAAGCTAGACTCCAGCAGTATGTGGATTGAGAACTACCAGAAGTACAGGCAGGATTTCGAAGAGGCAGAGGAACTAGAGATCAAATTGCCAACATACGCTGGATCATGGAGAAAGCTAGAGAGTTCCAGAAATACATCTACTTCTGCTTCATTGACTATGCTAAAGCCTTTGATTGTGTGGATCATAACAAACTGTGGCAAGTTCTTAAAGAGATGGGCGTACCAGACCATCTTATTTGTCTCTTGAGAAACCTATATGTGGGCCAAGAAGCAACAGTGAGAACTGGACACAGAACCACTGATTGGTTCAAAATTGGGAAAGGAGTCCGGCAAGGCTGTATACTGTCGCCCTGCCTATTTAACTTATATGCAGAGCACATCATGAGAAAGGCAGGGCTAGATGAATCAAAAGTTGGAATTAAGATTGCCGGAAGAAATATCAACAACCTAAGATATGCAGATGATACCACTCTAATGGCAGAAAGTGAAGAAGAACTAAAGAGCCTCTTGTTGTGGGTGAAGAAGGAGAGTGCAAAAGTTGGGTTGAAACTTAACATTAAGAAAACCAAGATCATGGCATCCAGCCCTCTCAATTGCTGGCAAATAGATGGGGAAGAAATGGAGGTAGTGACAGATTTTATTTTCCTGGGCTCCAAGATCACTGCAGATGGGGACTGCAGCCAAGAAATTAAAAGACGCTTGCTCCTCGGGAGGAAAGCCATGGCAAATCTAGACAGCACACTAAAAAGCAGAGACATCACCCTGTCAACAAAAGTGCATATAGTCAATGCTATGGTCTTCCCAGTTGCGATGTATGGCAGTGAAAGTTGGACCATAAAAAAGGCTGAGCGCCAAAGAATTGAAGCCTTTGAACTATGGTGCTGAAGAAGACTCCTCCTGGACTGCAAGGCGATCAAACCGGTCAGTCCTAGAGGAGATCAACCCTGACTGCTGTTTAGAAGGTCAGATCCTGAAGCTAAAATTCAAATACTTTGGCCACCTAATGAGAAGGAAGGACTCACTGGAGAAGAGCCTAATGCTGGGAAAGGTTGAGGGCAAGAGAAGAAGGGGACAACAGAGAATGAGGTGGCTGGATGGAGTCACTGAAGCAGGAGGCGTGAGCTTAAATGGACTCCAGAAGATGGTAGAGGACAGGAAGGCCTGGAGGAACGTTGTCCATGGGGTCAAGATGGGTCGTATACGACTTCACAGCTAATAACAACAACAACATAATTTGATGGACCAGCAGCAAAAATAATTGATCCGATGACTGGTGAATTTGACACTTTCTGACCCCCGTTTTTCTTTAATGCTTGTGCCTTTTGAACTTTGGGATTGGTTTTATTGGAGATCCGGTTGGCATGATAAATTATGTCCACCATTTTGTTCCTTTTTGGCTCCTGACAGATTGCTCGCTTCCTGTGCGGCTTCCCACTCTGGATTTCCTTTTGTACTGAAGCTTTTTTTCTTTGGGAAGCTGGCGCTGCTTCCAATTTTGTGACCTCAGCGAGTGAGCTTGAAAGCTAGTGATGTGTCAGTGGAGTTTGAAATTTGAACCAGCCAGCTGCAGCAACTCTCTTTTACCCTACTTACTCTAGTCTGGGGAAAGAGCTAGTCCAAAGACATCGCAAGGGAGATGCGAACATCTGTTTCGACACCCAAGATTTCCTGCTGCCCAGCAGATGTTCTTCAGCAACATCGCCTTTGAGGATGATGACTCTTGCCATTCTTCATGTGGAGTTTTCCAAGCGGAGAAACACGGAGTTGGGAGCTGAGACAGGAAATGCCCCCACATCCATCATGAACAGACAAGAGTGAGCCTGACTCACTGAAAGCCACAATTAGCAATTTGCAAAGAAATTATCCCACTGTCTCTTCTGTTAAAATGTCCTGTCTTGGCCATGGTGACTCACCCTGAAGCTGCACAAAAGATGACAAGTTATGACTAAATTCATTTTATTTAGGAATGTGTCGCTGTTTCTCTGTCCGCAAGGATGTCTCTGCATTTTCTCAGGATTCACAAAGCAACCAGCATGGCTATTCAAAAAAATATGGTACAATCATATGCTGATCGCACCCACGAACACAATGATCTGGGAATAGACAGCTTGTGGGTGTCACGGATACTCTCTCACACATTTCCCTACATCTTACGAGGCGGAGAAAAAGAAAGGATGTTTGATAAGAAAGGTATATAGAATATCTGCGCTCAGTAGCATTAAACATATCTACCTTTCAAAGGAGAGCAAGGAATTAATGCAGGGGTCTTCAAACTTGGCCCTTTTATGACTTGTGGACTTCAACTCCCAGAATTCCTCAGCCAGGCATGCTGGCTGAGGAATTCCGGGAGTTGAAGTCCACAAGTCATAAAAGGGCCAAGTTTGAAGACTCCTGAATTAATGGAAGAAAACTTCATCCATCTTCAGCCGTGAGTGGCTGCCCTCTGAGAGAAAGCTAGTGGATCACTGTGGGAGGAAGAATCTGAGGTGGGGAAGATCCTTCATCCAAGTCATAAGGAATCCCATTGCAATAAGTGCTTTTTTAGAAAAGTGTGCAGTCCTTGGTCTTCCCTGAGCTCAGTTGCTTGTTTGCTCCCCAGGAGCCAACACCCAGATAAGCAGGGATTAACACCAGACAAACAATCAAGAGGAAAGCCCCATCCCCACCAAAACCGCAGGGCAAGCTGCTATATATAGACAGGGAGCAAACTCCACACTCGGGGTTTGCGGGTTTGCGTCAGTGAGGTTACATAGTTGAGTAATGAAACATCTGGAGGCAAACAACCAAGCCATGAGCTACAGATATTCTCTTCTGTTAGGAGTGCTCAGACAGTTTTGGAGAAATTGATTTCCATATGGCGACGCAGAAAATCTGGTGTCCCATGGACATTTAGAATTTCAGCTGTTAAGCATCAGCACAACCCCCCCAAAAAAAAACCTCCATGTCACATTGAGACTATGTCACATGTGGGTCTTTGGTTCACAACTGGATTGGTTCCTTAAATTTATGTTCCCTAGTAAATATTTTTAAAGAAAAGTGATTTGGGAGGAGAAATAGCACAACGTTCTCCACAAATTCATCCAATTCTTTTTTTTTTTTTGGGTGGCCCAATGGAACATCTGTTGGCAGCGAATGCCACCATTTAATTCTGCATTGTAAGGTGCCCAGAATCACCGTGAGTTGGGCGGTTATACACATTTGTTGAATAAAGAAAAGTAAATAAATTTTATCAAGAAGTCCTTCTTTCATCATCCCACCTTTAGCTTCTTTTTACAGAATCCATCCTGCCCCTCCATCAATTCTCACCGAGTTTTGGACCTCTAAAATCTGAAGAGCACCAAGCTCTTGACTTGTAAGCCTATTCCTAGCAGAGATGACAATTTTGAAATTGTCGCAACATAATAATAACTATTTTGGGAACCACCCAATTCGTTTTGGAGTAACAACAGGCAGTGGAATGAATCCCGGAGGGGAGAGAAGAAAGACCATAGAGACCTGATGGGTGGGATAGACCGAAGGTCCATTAGTATCCCAGCCAGATAAAGACTACAGAGATAAGGCGACCTGTCCAGGCCCTTTTTTAAAATACTGAGAATCAAAGCAAATATTCCTGGAATGGGGTGCTTGGAAGAAATCTATTCTCTCCTGATAAGTCAGGAAAGGTCATCTTGATTTTGCAGCAGTAAATAGGCTGATGGGTGGTTGAAAAGAAGCATCCAGTGTGTGTCAGGCTGAGCCAGTGATGAGTAAACAAGGAATGAAAGAAGAACGAAACGGGTGGAGATTAGATGGATCTGTTGCCTCCCAGCAAAGTTTGTTAAGATCTGGTGTGTGTGTGTGTGCATTTTCAAAGCCAGAAATGCCAGGGTAATGCCAATTTATTTTCATTGGGTTGTTTTGTAAAATTCAACTACTTAAAGGAAGAAAAATGGCCACAGGCCCCTGGAAGATACTGGGATTAGGGTGGTCAAAATCTGCAAGATGACAGCCACGGAATCACAACAGAAGTCTCCCACTGCCTTTTTTGCAGAACCACAACTGGAAGTCTTTTCAAGAAAGATGGCCTTCCTACAACATTTGAGTGTGGCAAAGCTTGGATTGCCACGCAGAGCAATCTATCCAGAGTTTGCTTCTGGAGACTCCTGGGTATCCAAAATGGTTCAAAAACTCCTCAAATGACAAATTGTTCTTCTACATGCCTTGAGAACTAGAAAAGAGAGGGAACTCCAGAATTCGACGCTATTCATCCTGGAATGGTGTGCCAATATAGCAGTTTGGTCTAGGTGGGTAAAGCACCAGGCAAGAAAGTGGGAAACTGTGAGTTCTAGTCCCACCTTAGGCATCAAAGCCACTGGGTGACTTTAGATCAATCACCAGGAGACGGTGAGCTCTAGTCCTGCCTTAGGCATGAAATCCAGTTGGGTGACTTTGAGTCAATCACTCACTCTCAGCCCAACCCACCTCACAGGATTGTTGTTGTGGGGATACTAGGAGGAGAAAGGAGTTCACCACCTTGAGTTATTTATAAAAAATAATAAAGGCAGGATGAAAAAATAATAATCTTAAATACTCCTAAAGCATCCTGTCATGCAGCTGGCGTCTTCCGAAATCTTCTCGCCCCCCCACTGCTTTGGATTACACACTTCCCATCATCCCCAAGCTACCACAGTAGCTCTAGCGAGAGTTACGATCCCACAACACCTCACAAATGGCCAGGTGGGGCCGTCAGAACGTTTGAAAGTCACTTTTAACGCACAGATTTTTTCCCTTCCTGACACTGCTCTCTTCCACAAACCACAGTGATGCAAAAAAGCAATCATGGTAACAATAATAAAACACATACAAGTTTCCTCTTGTTCCCTGCTACACTTTTAATTGTCCGGGTGGGGCGTATTTTCCAATGGACTCTTGTGTAAATACCTTGATGTGTCAGATTTTGTGTTGTTTTTAAGAGGCGGGGGGGGGGGGAATAGGAAAAAGAAAAGAATGCAATGCAGTAGGCTTTTTTTCTTTTTTTTTATTGAAAAGTTTTACTGTACATTTTTAAATACAAAAACCCTCCCAACCCCCTCCCCTTTCCCCAAACTTCCCCAACTCTCCCCTCCCCTCCCCCTCCCCCCTCCCCGACTTCCCAGAGCTAAATACAGGGTATAAAAATACAAACAAACATAATCTACAATATGCAAACAACAATAAAATATTAAATTCTATCGCACTTTAACTCTTAATAAAATAACTACAAGCATTTTATGTATCATATGAATCCACTACTTATTCAAATGCTAAGTGAAACTTTTTAGTCCCATATTTATTCTGGATAGTAGGCTTTTTTTCACACGGCTGTGGGACCTTTATGCCATGAAACACCTTAATTGTTGTCAGTGGCGTAGCGTGGGTTCTCAGTACCCGGGGCAAGGCAAGTAATTTGCGCCCCCTAACCCGTGGATTTTAGCACTCGAGTCTCTTCCACTAGATTAGTTAAAGAAACCCTTACCCCCTAAGCACATGTATTGTTTGTTATGAAAATACTGATGTAATTAAAGTAAAATGCATCTAATGCGCCCCCCCCAGATGTTGCGCCCCGGTGCGGCCGGCCCCCCCTGCACCCCCCACGCTACGCCACTGATTGTTGTTATACATTATCCAGCGGGGGGGGGGGAGAGGAGGACCTTCTCGGTCCCAAACAGGCCCTGGAATTTTATCTCTGTTTGGAAATCACCAAACATTGATTGTTAGCAAAGTGTAGCCCCAGGAGAAGCAGCTGGAGGGTGGGTGGGGGTGAAATGAAAAGATCCTATTGATAGAGGAGAGAGGTGGGGTGAGTTAATTAACCTAAGAGGAAAGTTTGCAACTGGTTGTAGGTGGTAAGGGTGTTTGGCTGGGCTCTGCTTTTGGTAGGTTTTCTATTGGCCTGGCCTGGCCACCTTCTCTAAACTTGCTCAGCTGAGCTAGGATTGAATCAGCTGACACCCCGTGTTTCGCAAACAGTGTAAGTTGTGCCATTGAGTTGTGACAGGGTGAACCAAATTTTATTTCTGTACTAGGTCAGTGCCCCCCAAAAGGTCACGGTGTTACCCAGAAGGTGAACGGCCTTACTGTTTTGCAAGAAGCCAATTCCAAGCCCCAAAGGGTTGTTGCATTAACAATTGACCAAATAAACCATCGGATTTCAAGAGAGAGAGTTCGTGGTGTTAAATTGTTTTTCCAGTCATAAACCTTTGCTGCAGGTGCTTGTCCTTTAAGCCGTTAAAAAAAAGAGAGAGGAAAAGCCACATTGGGCTGAAACTTGGCAAACTCTGCCCACGTTTTTTGAAAATTTAGAGAAGCAGGAGGAGGAAAAGTTAATTATTTTCAGACATGAAAAAGCTGGTTTGACCCTTGTCTGACCACAAGAAAGGACCTTGCTATGCACACAGATTGCTCTTAGTAACGTACAGGACTTTGTAAAATGACTAAATACTGTAAGATTGTGTTGGCCCGTTGTTTTTTTTTTTAAGCAGGAGATGAGTACAGAGATTAAGGCCTTAAACTGGGATTGAAAACGAAGAGATATTGTGAGATAAAGTGGGGGGGGGGGAGGGAGAGAGAGAGAAACTCCCAAACAGCAGCTGGGAAAAACTAAGACCTGAATGGAATACCTAAATAAATAACAATGCAGAGAGATTCAGTGCACCCACCCTACATCAAGGAGGGATACATAATTGCTAAAGATATACAAATCCTTAAAAAAGATCTGTTATGTGTTAATTTAAAAAAAACAACCCCATGTATCCAATTTCCTGCAGCGATTTTTATTGTGCTGTTGAAAGACAAAACAAAAAAAGACACAAAAGGGAAAATGCGTCTAAGTGCAAACAAGAGCCCAGAAAGGGGGGGCGGGGGAAGAAAAAGAAAAGAAAAAAACAATAAAAATCCATCTGGAAATTGGTTGTTTCAAATTTGGGAAAGATTCCATTTCTTCTGGGGAAGACTCAGCATTTTGGACAATAGGGAATTCGGTCATCGTCGTCATGAGTTTTCCCAATCCGGAGTTCTCCCAGCGGAACACTTATAATTGTGCACATAAGAAGCATAAACCTGGTGAGGTTTAGCCGTCCCAGTTGGTGGGTGGTGAGGGATGGCTACTTCCTGGACGTTGGCCCTCCTGGTTGGGAAGGATGGACAGTGCAGATGGCATCTGACTGGGCGAGGCTGGAGTCTCCAAAATATGGACATGGCTGGCAAGCTGCATGCACAGGAAAAGCCTTTAACACACACGGCAACTTTATTTGAAATAATCTTTAACTCAGCTGACGGCAGAGAGAAAGTACATATTGACTTTGGATGTTTGGCTAACAGCTGCTTAGCAACCAGTGGCCCGGGTGGAGAGTCTTAACAGGGGCCGAGAAGCATTCAATGATCTGGTGGCTAGTTCTTCAGAAAGTGAATGTTTCCTCAAGAACAAAAAACAAGGAAGCAGAAGACACCCTTTTCTCCACCAGAGACTCTTGGGGGCATGTCCAAGGGCAGGCAGTTTTTAAACGTGATGCCAAATCAACCCAAATCCCAAGAAAATCGGAAAACTATGGGCATAATACCCATTTTGTGCTTAGCATAATGTGCCAAAATCAAAAGGATGCTTTTTGGTACGGGACACTCCTTGTCAAAGGTGAAAATTTGGCAGCTATTGTGAGACTGGACAGCCATTTGTCTGAAATGGTATAAGGGTCTCCTGCTTGAGTAGGGGGTTGGGCTAGACGACCTCCAAGGTCCCTTCCAACTCTGAGGGTCTAATGCTCTGATGTTCTAAATGTGAAGTCCAACCTGAAGGATGCCAGATCAGGCAAGCCTGAACCTTAGTTCATCCCCGCAACTTTCAGACAACTGACTTAGCTTTGGTTCACTTAACTATGGTTTGTGCATTGAGCCCGACTGACCTGGATTCACCCAAGACAAAGCTATAAATCATGGCTGACCATTCACAGGGACTGGCTTGAAAGAACCTGCTATGACAAACTAAAATAGATCGTATTGGTTGTCTTCACACATCACACTGATCCATGATGCCATTGGTTTGCTTCTGTCTAGAACTGAGTTCAGCCCCCTGTGGTTGGCCAACCATGGTTTAGCATATTCTCTGAACCCTCTGCATTGTGGTTCAATAAGCCATATTTGTAAAAGCTAATTTTTTTCTTAACAAATACTGCCTGGATGGGAATGGATTCTGAGAACTTAAATCTGTTTGGCATCAGAAAACTTGCACAGGTGATGAGTTTTGAGTGAAATTGGATCAAGGCTTGACCTGGTCTTCCCTTTGCTCCATTCACCACATGGTTCAGCGCCAACAATTCCTGGCTGAACATAGCAAGCGATTCCAAAGCAATTATAATTTCCATTCAAATTGCAAAGACAGGTGTTACCTTACCTGACCTGACAACACCTTTAACGTACCTTCACATTTTCACTGCAGATGAGCTGTCTCCCTTTGGCCTTTCAGCACTTTCTACCAGAAGATTCGGGCTTCTGCAGCTGAGAAGCAGGCAGAGGTCCAATAGATGTCACATTCCAAGCATCCTAAGCCAGGAGGACAATGGCCGTGTTTGAACTTTGGCTGGATGTGTAGCTATTGAAACATCTGCCTTGCGGTTGGGTTTGGGAGCTGGCTCCATGCTCACAGCAGGATTCTGAAGCTTTTCCTACCCCTAAATTTGATCCTCCAGTGTAGGGACCATCCATGGCGTGAGGTGGGGATGAAAACAAGTCAAGAAGACAGCCACAGTTGAAACCTTCTTTTTTGTGTTCTGCATGTAAAAAAAAGATTTCAATCGGATTATGATGGCTGCCATCTCGACTGTTTCCACATAAATCTACACAAGGGGTCTATGCATCTCTTGCGAGGAGGTACATTTTATGGGCTATTCAAGCAGCTGTTGGAAAGTCATTTAAGTGGCTTGCTAACAGGAGCAAAATAACCCACGATCCTGGCAAATCTATTAATTCAGGCCTGCCATCTAAGGAAGGAAAGAAGGGTCAGATGGACAGTTTACCCTTAATGTGTAAGATATGAATGTTGAGTTTACACACAGAATGAAGCCAGGGTTTGCTCTTGATGGGTTGAATACATGATCTTTGGTTGGGTTCACATAAGGTGCCAAGTCATAAAGCACAACTTTCAAGCCACAGCGGCATCACGCTACCCCAAAGCCAAATAGCACGGGGGAAGTCAAGGCGTGACTCCGGTTATGGACTGTTCTCAAGACACAAAGTCCTTTCTTCATTGCTGTTTTTCAACGTGCTCTGAATCCTCCAGCTCTGTAGAAGGCTTGGCTGAGCGACAGTCTTGGAGAAGCAGCTCACATTCCAGCCTGCTCCAGCCAGCCCTGTGTAGCAACTTGCAAACTCAGCTCAACTGACAAGTGTCGGTAGGTGATGCTTGCTAGGGAGCTGAACAGAATACAGAATTAAGGCATTGCAGTTCCTGGTTCACTGCATGGCAAAATGATCTGCCGAAAGGCCCTGGAAGCAGCACAAAAGGATTCCTCCTCATTCTCCAAGAAACAGACCGATAGTGACCTAGTATATAAAACTAATATCACAATGTCTGGAGGAAGGGCCATAATTCACTGAAAGGAACTTGCAACAAGCCTTGTGATAAATATTTACCACGTCTTTCCCCCCTTCAAAGGTGCTATCGTTTTCAGGATTCCAACAAACTCGTTCCACCATGGATTGCATCTTGCTCTGCCTTTCACCTAGATTTCTACTTTCCCTTTCAAGCTCCTTTCTCCATAGCTTCCTGAAAGTGGGGAAATTAAGGGACCATTCCTTGCCTGCTTGCAAGGCAAGCTGCTGCAGAACTATTTCCGGACCTCATTCTCTTTTTATCCCAACTACTGCAGTCACCTGAATTCCCAGGCAGACATTAATACTCTGTCTCTAGTTGATCTGAACTACGTTCCTAGGATAGAAGCCTTGGCATCTCTATAAATTGCAAAAAAATGTCCTTGATCCCATCCTACAAGGATCCTTGGCCGGTCAACATGGACCAGATTTCTCTTAACTCAATGGATTCTTGCTTTATTGGATGCCTAATCTTCCTAATCTTCCTAGCCAGTGTTTTTAAGGGATGTTACCAATATTTCTCTACTTAAAAAGTTGGAGGCTAAGACTTTGAAGGGCACAACTCCACCATACATGGAGGAAAGAGAAAACGAGGGTGGCCTTGGAAAACTTGGTGCCGAACACTCAAACAAGATCTTAAGATTATTGTGGACATGATGATGATGATGATGATGATATTAATAATAATAACAGAGTTGGAAGGGACCTTGAAGGAACCCCTTGCTCAGGCAGGAAACCCTATACCATTTCAGACAAATGGCTGTCCAATCTCTTCTTACAAAGTCCAGTGTTGGAGCATTCGCAGCTTCTGGAGGCAGGTTGTTCCACTGATTAATTGTTCTAACTGTCAGGAAGTTTCTCCTTAGTTCTAGGTTGTTTTTCTCCTTGATTACATTTCTTCTTGACCTGCCTTCAGATCCTTTGGAGAATAGCTTGACTCCCTCTTCTTTGTGGCAGCCCCTGAGATACTGGAAGACTGCTATCATGTCATCCCTAGTCCTTCTCTTCATTAAACTTGTTGTTGTTAGTTGCGAAGTCATGTCCGACCCATCACGACCCCATGGACAACATTCCTCCAGGCCTTCCTGTCCTCTACCATCTTCTGGAGTCCATTTAGGCTCACGCCTACTGCTTCAGTGACTCCATCCAGCCACCTCATTCTCTGTCATCCCCTTCTTCTCTTGCCCTCAACCTTTCCCAGCATTAGGCTCTTCTCCAATGAGTCCTTAAACTAGACATATCCAATTCCAGCAAATGTTCTTTGTATGTTTTAGCCTCCAGTCCCCTGATCATCTTTGTTGCTCTTCTCTGCACTCTTTCTAGATGATGAAGATTTTTTTAACCATCCTTTCATTCAAACTGAGCCAGGATTTGGGGCAGATTTAGCTGCTCACCTGTTTCATAATCCAGATAATCACGGAGTCATCCCTCTATGTTAGACCCATTGTTAAATATCTTTCTCAGCTTGGAGAGACATTCATTAGTGAGCTGCCACCCACCACCGAGAGTTGAATGTCCCCTTTGGCAGAAGTAAACAAGGAGTTACATAACCTTCATTAATGAGAATTATGTGGCAGAGATTCAATGCGGATCCCTTCTGTTGGGCCTGCCAGCTCAGGGGACTGGCAAACGACCTATTCATTAGCAACACTGGAAGCTCAGGATGCGCTGAGGATGCCAGCTTCATGCTGAGGGACATT
The DNA here is from genome assembly GCF_964194415.1 of Vipera berus. Lineage (NCBI taxonomy): Eukaryota > Metazoa > Chordata > Lepidosauria > Squamata > Viperidae > Vipera > Vipera berus. Next base: position 16,115,930 of record NC_138215.1, on the reverse strand, counting down.
ATAATGGTTGCTAAGCATATGGAGATGCGGCATAATTTTTTTAAAACACAGCGGTGGAAGAATATTCCAGAGTTCCAACTTAATCAGGTTATTTACTCTGTGTCATGGCTCAACTCGTTGTCCCAAAGGATGACTGTACTTGCTGAAGGTCTCCTCTTTGGAGCAACAAACGATGTCTACAAATCCAGAACCCCCTTCCTATCATGTTAAATATCTCAAAAAAGAAAATGTTTCATTCCTGCTTGAATGACGTTGAGACTTAGTCTAGAAAGGTGCTGAGATTCCAGAAAGGGCAACAAAGATGATTAGGGGAAGGAAGGCTAAAACATATGAAGAACTGTTGCAGGAATTGGATATGTCTAGTTTAATGAAAAGAAGGACTTGGTGTGACATGATAGCAGTGCTTCAATATCTGAGGGGTGGCCACCAAGAAGAGGGGGTCAACCTATTCTCCAAAGCACCTGAAGGCAGGAAAAGAAGGAATGGATGGAAACTAATCAAGGAGAGAAGCAGTCTAGAACTAAGAAGAAATTTCCTGACAGAACAATTAATCAGTGGAACCATTTGCCTCCAGAAGTTGTGGGTGCTCCAACACTGGAGGTTTTCAAGAAAAGATTGGACAGCCATTTATCTGAAATGGTACAGGGTTTCCTGCTTGGAGGTCCCTTCCAACTGCTTAATCTGCTACTATTTTTTGTCCTTACACAGCAACTTAACTAAAGGCAAGCAAGGCACTGTTTACTTACCTATATACTATATCGGTGTTAGGTTGTTGCAACAGCCACAGGAATGTAGCTAGGAAAAAATGGCAGCCAAAAAGAATAAGTCCTTAAGAAAAATACATAATAATTCCAGTTTGTTGTGCCTCAAGAAATGCCTCATTCTTTTAAATGAAAGAAACATTATTTCCAACAAAATTAATTAAAATCAGATAAGGGTTGCAGCTAGAAATTCTATTTCTGAAAGCTTTTGTGTGTGAGAAGGAAAAATCTGCAGATTTAAAATGGAAAGAAAATTCTCCCTAATTATATCCATTTGTTTTTAAAGTACAGTGATTTGAACCTGAAAGAATGTAATCACTGACCTATATAATCTGTAGCCCAAAAGAGAAACAAGCTTTACTGGTTAGATCCAGATAAAGTTAATCAGCAAACTCGGGTAGACCAGGTTAAGGCAGGCAAGATTTTGTAGATCCGGGCCAGCTCAATTCACCAAGTTCTGGTATGTTATGTAATTTAGAGCGACCAAGGTTAGCTGCTTGGCACCTGGTTTAACCTTTAACATGTTCAGGCAAGCAGAAATCAGGACCTTGGAGAGAGTTAACAAAGCTGGTCACCAAGGTCTTCTAAGCAAGCCCAAAATGGCCTTTTCTTTCCTTTTCCCCACTCCTGCAGGGCTGTAGACTTAATAATTAGATTTTTGCCTATTCACATTAACCAATTTTATTGAAAGACATAACCCTTCCTGGGGCACAACTCCCTTCAGTAGATGCTCCTTCTAGTTTTGGTGTTATCATATAGACTAACCCGGTTCTCCTCCTCCTCCAACAGAAACCATATTATGTTTGCCATAGGTAGGTGAGAAATAAAGCAGGATATTTACCAGAAAATTACCAAACATGATGTTGCTATTGGATGATTAACTAGAGCTGCCTGGAAAAAAACTTCCTGAACTTTGAAACTATAGATTGAAATTTACGTCTGTTTGCCCAGTCTTGTTCAAACACTCATGATACAGCAAATATATATATATATATATATATATATATATATATATATATATATATATATATATATATATATATATATATATATATATATATATATATATATATATATATATATATATATATATATATATATATATATATACACACACACACATATATATATATATATATATATATATATATATATATATATATATATATATATATATATATATATATATATATACACATATATATATATATATATATATATATATATATATGTACTGTATTTGCTATTTATTGTTGCCATGCAATTTTAATGGGAAACTAAGCAACACGCTTGCTCCATGGAGCTACCATGCTAGCTGTGTTTATTCTCACAGAGAGGCCCATTGATGAAACTGAGGTTGTTAACATGCCCCTCACCCCTTTAAGAGGCTGCCTCTGAACTGCAGCCCACCACTGACAAGTAACTCTGGTGCTGGAAGGTCCTTTGCTAAGCCCCATCCCGTCAAACGTGGAGCTTGGGTTAACTGCAGTCTTCAAACTTCATGTGAAGTTTGGAAAGAGCCAACTTGCAAAGAAAGTTTGCTATTATTGTCAAAGGGGGGGGGCATGATGGCTCAGTGGTTTAAAATGTTGAGCTTGTCAACTGGGAAAGCTGACAGTTTGAGACCCGACTGCTGCAGGAGAGGGTGAGCTCCTGTTCCTTTCTCAGCTCCTGCCCACATGAAAGTCTGCAAATGCAAGCAGATAAATAGGTACCACTTCAGTGGGAAGGTAACAGGGTCTGTGCACCCCTAGCGTATAGTCATGCTGGCCACATGACTTCAGAAGTGTCCTCGGACAAGGCTGGCTCCCTCGGCTAAGATGAGATGAGCACCACCCTCAACAGTTGGACATGACTGCACAGGGGAAACCTTTATCTGTGCTTTATTATTGTCAAAAGGCAATCACTTAGCTGTTTCCCGCAACAGAGCCTTTTCAGTAGGAGCTCCATCAACTCTGGAACCCTCACCCAACAGCAACTGCCCAGCCAGCAAAACTGGTCCTTCAACTGTGATCTCAAGACCTGGATTAAGAGGGAAATGAGGTGAAGTTTCCCCTTACTGATAGCAGGTGTGCTATTACCAGGGCTTTTTTTTTCTCATAGAACGCTTAGAACGGAGTTCCGGCACCTTTTTTGGATGGAACCTTGTAGGATAGACAAGGCAGTTTGTATGATATGTGTGAGTTCCGGCACCTTTTTCTTTTACAAAAAAATCACTGGCTATTACTATAGGTTTTTGATGATACTTTGATAGGTCCCAACAATGGTAGGCCTATTATTGCAGAGGTGAAGATCGATCTTCTGGAAAGATGTCATACAGCAGAGGTCTCCAACCTTTCTCAATTGGCGGATCGAGGGGAAAGGGAGGGGGAAGCATTTTAGGCACGCGTGCACACACACACAAATGGGGCTGTGAGCATGCGTGACACAAATGGGGCAGTGCTAGCGCCTGCATGAAACTCGCTAGCACTGCCCCATTTTGCTGCACAGGCCCTAGCACCGTCCCGTTTTTACTGCACAGCGCCCCATTTTCACTGCACGGTGCCCTGTTCTTGCTGTACGGCACCCATTTTTGCTGTGTGGTGCCCATTTTTCGTAGCGATGGTGGCACTAGCACGAGTGAAGTTGAGTACACACACATATGTGTGCACGCTGGCCAGCCTGTTCCGTGGCCCACAGGTTGGGGATCCCTGCCATAGAGAACAGGAGAAGATTCCTAGATAAACAGCCCATCTCTTTATCAGCTCATTTGTTCTTCAACAATTGAATTTGGCCACAAAGATGCAGGTCTTCAGATACAGGTCTTTGTCAGACGTGAAGACTTTTCTGCCCTGCCCTCCTTTGTCATTATGTCATAGCCATTATGGATTGCAAAGCATTCATTTTCAGGGGAAACTGCCTTTGGATAGCTCTAGGTTGCTTTGCATTGCAAATTCTCCTGCCTCTTAAAGTTTCTATTTGTTTAAATAGATTCATAAAGACAGAAAGGGGAAAGGTGGGGGGAGGAAGTTCATTCTTACACTGAAGCTCTTCTTCTCATCTCGCATTCTCACACACCAGCTCCGGCACAGAAGTAATTTTATCTTTGTATCTTGCCCTGTAATTTCAGCTGAGCACCCAAGATGCATTTAAAGCCTATCTGTTAAAAGTTTTATTTGCAAGCTTTAGAGTCCATTACATCTCCTTCTGATACCCCTTCACTTGTGTGGAGGCTGGGAAAGGCTGCCAATTCCAGCTGCCAGATCCAAATTGAATTTAAAGATAAGGTATATAAGAAGGAAGATTTGGGGCTTTGAAGATGCCCATTATAAGGACAGTACAATAGGCATAGAATAATAGATCATCCACTTACATAGATTTCCCAACACCGTAACTTGAAAGAAAGGGACCTACTCACTCGAAATCCATCCTCAACCCCGGGAGCTCATGGGCGAATTTGGGCCTGTCTTTTCTTCCCAATATAAGATGGGACAGAGGCCTTCAAGATTCTGTTACTAGAATAATAATCCCTCTATACCAGGGGTCAGCAACCTGAAACAGTGAGAGCCACTCGGAACTGGTTCCCTCACAAAAGGAAAAACTGGGAGCCGCAAAAAATGTGTGCACATGCACGTACATGCGCGCATGTGCAGAACAGGGTTTGACTGAAGAGTGGAGCCAAGGCGAGATATGCACCTACCCTGCATATTTGAATTGATTGGTTGAACTTTTTTAGTCCCACTTTTTTTTTTGGACTGCACATGGCAGAGGACTGGGAGCCGCAGGAGACGGCTGAAAGAGCCGCATGCGGCTCCGGAGCCGCGGGTTGCAGACCTGTGCTCTATACCATTTCAGACAAATGGATGTCCAATCTCTTCTTTTAAACCTCCAGTGATGGAGCGCTCACAACTTCTGGAGGCAAATCATTCCACTGAATTATTGTTCTCTCAGGAAATTTATCCTTAGTTCTAGATTGCTTCTCTCCTTGACTAGTTTCCATCTATCGCTTCTTATTTTGCCTTCAGATGCTTTGGCGAATAGGTACTTGAAAGTCTCTCCAAGTCTCTCTCTGTTCCGTGTTATAATTAAACAGCATCACGACCTCAGTCAAGTCAAGACTGAGGGGCAGGATATAGAATAATGCCCTCCACTTACAGGAAGGCAGATTTCTGTTGCTGCATCTTAGTGGCAGAAACAATGGAGCTACTATCAAAGGGGTTGACTCCCTTTGGCTGGGCGCTTTCAAAGAAAGACTGGATAGCCATCTATTGGGGATACTGAATTCCAGCACTGAGCAGAGGATTGAACTGAATGACTTTTGAGGTTCTCTCTAAGTCTATGATTCTGTAAACATAGCCTGCCCATCTACAGGGGACAAGTGAACAAATGCAGATTTGCATTTGCTCCCCAATGCATATATTTCCCATGTATTTTCCCAGGACACAGAGGCCTCCCTACCATACCGATGCACTACGAATCTATTGGCGATGTCTGTTTTGCTGTCCAAATTCATGGGTATTTAACCCTAACCCTAAGTGGATTTGGCCCCCAATGGGATTTATCCATGTATTTTCCCGGGACACATGGATAAGGCAGTCTCAGAAAGTCAGAGGCCTCCCTACCATACCGATGCACTACGAATCTATTGATGATGTCTTATCCATGCATGTAAACAGTGGAACCATTTTTTCCCCAACTTGTGTAAAAAAAAAGGTTTTCTTGTACCTACGAAGACCACTGGGGATGTGGGGATATGTTCTCTTTGGTAGGTATGGAGTTCTCTGCCTTTTTTAAAAATCAACTTTTGTTTGTGTGAATAACATAGATGAGGTAATCCCATTGGAATTTCATGCATTATTTGTGGTAATCCTCTTGAATAAAATCATGCTCCTGAAAATCAGCATTTTCCACCAAATTGCTGACCTTTAATGTATTTAGAGAAAAGGCAGACTAGACTGATAAATCTGAAAAGATGGGAAAATCCTTGTATCGGGACGCTTCCTGTGCCACTGCAATGAACTTACTAAAAGATTGGAGGACAGCTATTCTTATTGTTGGCTTCAGCCTCTGCCCCGCATGCCATCTCCACAAACATTCACCCACAAATCAATATACGAAGACAATGTCATACTGACGCTTTGTCAGGCACAGAGAATCAGGACCATGTACATTAACAGTTCAGGAGATTTATTGCTCAAGCTATATACAAGAATCTAATCAACAAAAGTTCAACACTAAATTGGCACTAGATAAGGGCCAACTAGATAAGGGCCAACAGAATTCATGAGGAGTTGGACTTAGACCAGAGGACACCAGGGGTCAGTTCCGTGGAGAGAGGTTTTTTCTGCGGACTGGAGGGTGCGTGGTTTTGTGTGCTGCCTGCATCCCATGAATGGGGCTTTGCTTGTTTATGCAGACCGGTTGCTGGCATGCTGCGGCCCGGTACCGGTCCACAGACCAGGGTTGGGGACCCCTGACTTAGACCATTTGTGGAAATGTAACAATCCTAGGCTGATGACTTGTTTAACTCTGTCCCTTGGCTCTGCCTGCTCTTCTCCTACAATTGGCTAGGTATGGTAGGAATTAAAGTCTGGTCAGTACTGTCTAGTAAAAGACCATTCTAGATATCTGAAGAACATCACAGAGATCCTGAAGAGTGAGGGCAAACATATCACGATATCTCCAGGACAGTTGATAGGTAGACCAGCCTTCCTCTTGTGACATTTTTTTTCCTTCTGTATTCATCCCCAGAAGATGAAAAAAAATACATATTCTCTTAGGGGGCAGGTGAAGAAGACACTGTTCCCAGTGGCTGGACAGATGGGAAGAAATCAAAAGAGATTCATCTTGGAGAAGTGCCAGCTGATGGAATACTTCTCGGGGAAAAATAATCCCCAAACAGAAAGATTCCTAAAGGAATAGAAGAAGCGTGTGAACGTACATCCTAATCTACAGAAGACAGGCCTCGGTTTCAAGTCCTTCTCTCCTGTGTGTGGTGTGTGGATACCACCAGATGCGCAGAAACATCTTCTAGTGCCTAGAAGTCTATCTGGCTTTGTGAAGCTGTCCTAATTCACAGAATGATGACTGATTGCTCACGAAATGAAATCTTTGGTGTTTTCCAGATTTAGGCCTTCAAGCTCTCTGCAGCTCTCCTTCCATTAAAATTGTCGCTCAACCCTCCTTTGTTCGTAGGCTTCCACAAACCCTGGCCCCTCCATTTTCATGGATTATATGCAATGTACTTCTGCAGTGAGCAAGGAGATTTGAAGTCTCTTCCGACTCCCAATTTCTCATATGGCCTCCATCAAACGCCTTGTTGATTTGCTTCAACAGATGGAATGGTGAAGGGACCAATCTCAGTGGAACTGGCCCGTTGCAGGATTGTTAACCCATAGGGATTCCTTCATCTGGGAGGTCCATCAGATCCTTAACAGGAACACATCCTATACAACAGGGGTCCCCCAACCTTGGCCACTTTCTGACTTGTGGACTTCAACTGCCAGAATTCCTCAGCCAGCCAGCATGGCTGGCTGAGGAATTCTGGCAGCTGAAGTCCACAAGTCAGAAAGTGGCCAAGGTTGGGGACCCTTGCTATACAAATAGTCCTTGAGTTACAGCCATTCTTTTAATGACCGTTCAATGTTACAGCTGCACTGGAAAAAAGCGACTTATTATCGTTTTTCATACGTAACAACGGTTGCAGCGTCCCCAGGGTCGCGAGATCAAACTGGCATGTCTTGATGACGGTTTGCAGTTCCCAGGGTCACATGATCCCCTTTTGCGACCTTCTGACAAGCCGAGTCAATGGGGAAGCCAGATTCACTTCACCACCCTATTACTAATTAGCAACTGCAGTGGTTCACGTAACAACGGTGCCAAGAAAGGTCGTAAAACGGAGCAAAACTCACTCAACCACTGACTTGCTTAGCCAAGGAAACTTTGGGCTCAGGTAGGGTTGCGGGTGAAAAACTACCTGTATGTAAGTTTTTATACAGCAGGCCTCCTTGACTGGAAAGTTTTAAAACAGAAGAAGGAAGACTGGTTAACACCCAGCAGAGACCACATATATTTATTTTTTGAAGCACACGGATCCATACCTGTGTACCTGGAGGCCTTGCTGGCACCGCGGCACCAGGCAACGTGACTATTTTGCATTGCATTGAAAGCATTTCCGAGTTCCACCTGAAAGTTAATTTTATTTTGCTGTTTGCCTCAAGGCATTCATGGGTTTGGTGACTTCACCCTCCTCTTAATACTCCTAGTAGCTGGGTGGGGCAATCAGTCTTAATAAAAATTTCATAATAATACCCATCACGCTATTTATTCCCCACAGTCTTTCGCAATAATAAAACCATCAGACTCAGTCTGTTCCCTTCCTGTCCCCTTTGGGTCTCAGGTGATAATTCCAAAGGTTTGGGGGTGCAATCCCCAATAGGGCAGATGCAGCTTTCTGTTGCCAAAGAAAAAGTAGCAATAACTTCTTGACATCTACAAGAGGGCAAACCCCGGTTCCTCAAATCGACCGATTTAAGAGTCCAACATTAAAACCCGTAACGCACGTTCAGAGTCCGTAAAGTTTTGATCGTCGTACCAAGATTGTTAAAAACACAGGAAAGAAAGAAGGAATTTTGGGAGCTACAATCCTTCTGCAAGGGGTCTCTTAAGAAGATATAGGCAGTCCTCAACTTACAACAGCTATTTAGTGACCGTTCAAAGTTACAGCATCACTGAAAAAAGTGACCTGACCACGTTTCACACTTACCACTGTTGCAGCCTCCCTAAGGTCATATGATCAATATTCAGACACGTGGCAACTGACTCATATTAATGACGGTTGTGGTATCTTGGGGGGTCCTGTGATCCCCTTTTGTGACCCCCCAAGTCAAGGGGGGAGCCAGATTCAGTGAACCATCTTCTTACTAACTTAACAATGGCATTAAGCAACTGCGGCAAGGAAAGTCGCAGAGTATAGCAAAAAACCTCACTTAACCAATGTCTCACTTAGCAACAGAAATTTTGGGCTCAGCTGTGGTTGTAAGTAGAGGACCACCTGTAGTATCTGGGAGAAGAGCCCTTTGTCATGTTATCGCTGGGCCTCGGATAATTTACGTGATGGAAAGTGGGGTTTTGTCTTAATCACCACTTGCCCCTGGATCTGAAAATTCCACAAACAGGATATGCAGAGGAAGAGCTTCCTGTTGTTCAGACAGGAGTTTCAGCTGGAACGTTGGTATTTTTGGGAGCTTATTTCCTTTCAGGGTGTTCCAGATTTCATTCTGATTTTGTTCATGTCTTAATCTGGTAATGCAAGTCTCCGTGGGAGGGTTTCGCCTGAACGGTTGCCTCAAAACATTTTAAACAGGAATAATCGTGATCAGTAAACAGTAAACATTTGCAGTCAGTGTTACATATACTTCTCTGCACCGTATCTAACAAAAAGACGAATAGGCCTAAACCAGGGGTAGGCAACCTCGGCTCTTTTATGACTCATGGACTTCAACTCCCAGAATTCCTGAGTCAGCTGACTCAGGAATTCTGGGAGTTGAAGTCCATGAGTCATAAAAGAGCCGAGGTTGCCTACCCCTGGCCTAAACCTATGGAAGGCGTCTCGTAAAAAGGAAAGGAACAGAAGACAGGGCCGTCAGAATAACAAGGCAAACCTGGGCATTCGTGAAAATACTCCGCGCAGCATTTCTCATTCCTATGCGAAGCAATTCCCCAATAGTGGGCACATCCCCAGGTTACGAGAAGAGAAATTGGAGCTTATCCGAAGGCAGGAAAAGCGATGATCAAGTGCAATCCAGTTGCAATGAGCCAGGCAAGAGGAGCTGGCTTTGCCTAGAGGAGAAAGGAGATTAAGAAGCAGGATAACCATCTGAGCTGGCACTGGGCAAATTTTCCCACAAAGTTGGAAAACAAACACCCTACAGTATAAGGATAGAGATAAAGGTCTGTGTAATTTGCCAGTCATCCGTGGTTGTCTCAAAGGAGCCTTTTTTAAAAAATAAAATAAAAAGCAATTGGATTGTTTTTTCCTCGAAGAAGAAGACGTTTCGCTTCTCATCCGAGAAGCTTCATCGGTTCTGGCAGGAGGGTGGGGCGATGGAACACTGTTCCCTTCAGCATTTTTTTTTACCCCACCTGTCCTTATCAAGATTCAGCTACCGTTCTTAATCTGGGGAGCTTTCTAAATGGGCGTTGATAAATAGTAGAATTGATACAGTATGCGATTAGTAAAGCTGATTTGAAATGAGCTGTTTCTCAAGGCAGGAGCATCTATTCTAAGAGACTGGATAGTCATCTGTCTGAAATGGTATGGGGTTTCCTGCCTGAGCAGTGGGGTTGGACTAGAAGACCTCCAAGATCCCCTCCAACTCTATTTATTATTATTATTATTAACCTTCCTTTTTGAACAAGCCGGCCTGGCCTGATGGGATGGGGTTGGGTTTTATAAATCGGTCTTAACTTTTAATGTGTATTAATTTATTTACGGGCATTGCTGTTTAATTACTTTTTAATTTTTGTATCCTGTTTTTTATTATGTATTGCCCTGTTCACCGCCCTGAGTCCTTCGGGAGAAGGGCGGTATACAAATTAAATTAATTATTATTATTATTATTATTGTTATTGTTATTATTATTATTATTTATTAGACAGAATCATGAGACTGAATTGGAGTGCATGATCAAATGTACTAAGAACAATATTATTTCTCTTTCATTCTAAATAAAACTGAAGTGTTTTTGAGAGAAAATGTCAGACTGATTCATTCACAAGGGAAGTACTATGCTTTTTAAATCAAAGGCTAGTGGTTTTTGTTTTTTTAAATAACAACTAAAGCTTTTTGTTCATTTAGCCAATTCACTATTTTCAGTCAAATATCCCTTATTTTTGTTCGGTGCTGCTTTCTGCTGTTATCTAAATGTCACCCAAAACATCGGACATGAAAGAGGCCAAGCATGCTTATTAGCAAATGGATTAACATCCTGCTCAACTAGAGCTTATGTCTTTAAGGCCCCAGTAGCTTGTTACATAAAGCATTTTTCTTCCTTGTAACTGAAGGAGAGAGAAAGAAGAGAGAGAGAGAGAGAGAGAAAAGAGAGAGGAGAGTGTGTGAGAGAGAGGGAGAGAGAGAGAAAACAGGAGAGAGAGAGAGAGAGAGAGAGAGAACTGAAGGCAGTTGACTAAGCAGGCAAGAAAAACAAGCCTTAGGATATTTGTGTCAAGCTTGGAGTCGTTCTTGTCATTCAAAGGTCAAAAGCAAGGTACAACTGGTTGCAACCCAGCGATCCAAACACCTCTGGCATTTGAAATGGTTTTGCTCTCTCTCTCTCTCTCTCTCTCTGTGTGTGTGTGTGTGTGTGTGTGTGTGTCCAGAGCTTAAGCTGGTGTGTGGCACAGCCATCCCTGAAGGCAGACTTGGTGAAGACCTTCAGCAAAGCAGAAAGTGCCACCCTGGAATGAAGGCAAAGAGCCAAGTTAAAAAGATTGCTGGGCACTTCTAAATCCCTCCCATTTCCAAGTTCACAAATATGATTGTGTCTGTGTTCCGTAAGTAGATGTGGAACTATGTCCGCTCCTCAGTTTGCTTTCTGAACTGGTGACCCGAAGAATGGAGGGACAACTTAAGAATATCTGCACTTGGATGCTAGGACATCTCCTCGCTCATGTCCTTGAGTTTTTAAGTTTTTAATTTTGTTCATTGTCTCCCTTTGATGTTGCCTCAAAAGGCATCTCCAAGAAACAGTCTAACACTTCTATCTATCATCTATCTATCTATCTATCTATCTATCTATCTATCTATCTATCTATCTTCTATCTATCTATCCATCCATCCACCCACCAACCCATCCATCTATGTCAATTAACTGGAGGAGCTACATTAATGACTGTGTCAACCAATCTTAAGTAGATCAAGAAACTGTTTTTTATGGGCAAGAAATGTACTTTATCTGAACTTTAGTTTAGGCTTCGGATTCAGTTCAGAAAGCCTGTAATGCCAGAGCTTCTTGGTGGTGAAAGTAATGTCTGAGGAGATTCTCAGTCATCCAGGTCACGGTTGTCCCAAAGATGCTTTTTTGTTGTTGTTGCAAAAAGCAACTGGGCTTTGTTTTTCCTTGAAGGACTGAAGAAGCTTCTTGGATGAGCAGCAACACTCAAGAAAAAGTAAAGTGGAAAAATCAGTTATTTCAATATCTCCGCAATAAAACAGTCCTGCAGAGGTGAAGGTTAGCTCAACCATGAATCAGCTAGACGTGGCCATCTCCTACAGTGTCCAGGGAACTGTGAAAGGTCAAAGTGCAACCTAGCAATAGCTACACAACAACCGATTTACACATTTTAGTTCCTTTCAATAGTCAGCAGCATTTCCAAGGTGTGATTGCATCAAGAGATTCCAGCAAAGGCTGAGTTTCTGGAGGAAGACACCTCAAGAATATCATGCTACTGTGACATTGTAATCCAGGGGTGTCCAACTTTGGCAACTTTAAGACTTGTGGACTTCAATTCCCAGTATCCCCCAGCCGGCCATGATACATCTCCATGCTGGCTCAGGAATTCTGGGAGTTGAAGTCTACCGGGGTCAAAGTTGCTAGGATTGGTCACTCCTGATCTAAACAGAACACAACTCTTCGAATTCAAGGACCATCTTCTTTTGGTGAAAGAAGTTTAGCTGATTTCTGCTTTGCTTTTCTGTCCAAGGAGATCTTTCAAGTCCATCGTGTATTCATTAGACTGCAGCAAAGTGTTCATCCTTAACAGTTACTTGTTATGGGGAATGTTCTGTGTGTTCCCCCCCCCGCCCCCTTCTTCCCTCTTACCTCCCTCCATCTTTGCACAGAATGTTCCATGAAATCAGTCAGGAACGTCAAAAACAACAGTCCCTAACTGGGTCATTTCGAACAACTTTGCTTCTCCTGTTATTCAGATCACAGAGTTCTGCTCGCTTTGGACCCTGCCAAGCTAGCTTCAGATAGGAGTGAGGTTTCCAGCCCTCCCATCCCTGTCAGGGAACATGAGTTGCTGCCATGAGGTCATGCTCATTTGCTTCAATGGCTTAAAAAGACTAAGCAGTACCCTTTGGAGGTCAGGATTCATTAGCCATAACTAGATTGGACCTCTGTTTTTAGCAGCAACGTAACTCTGAATAGCAGACCAGATTAGGAGGGTAGACGAGGGGAATTGGACGCAGGCATCGAAGGGACGAGGAGATGCTTCTGTTTTCATCCTGGAAATGTCTTCTTCTTTGTTGTCTTTTTATCTCCCCCTTATTAACAGCCCCCCCCCTACTTTGCCAACCAAGTCTAGAAAACTAGAGAAAATTTACAGTTAGTCACATTAAAGGACAACCAAAGTGACGAAGTGGTTAAGATAGTCAACTGCCTTCAGTTCTCTCTCTCTCTCTCTCTCTCTCTCTCTCTCTCTCTCTCTCTCTCTCTCTCTCTCTCTCACACACACACACACACACACACACAGTCTCTCTCTCTCTCACTCTCTCTCTCTCTCTCTCTCACACACACACACACACACAGTCTCTCTCTCCCTCTCTCCCTCTTTCTCTCTCTCTCTCTCTCTCTCACACACACACACACAGACTCTTGAAGAGGAAAGATTGCAGCATTTGGGACTTTCTAGCTGACTGAAAAGGTGGGTAAGTGAAGACACAAAACCAGGTGTGTGTAATAATTTTTTTTCCTCCTTGCTTGCAATATTTAAACTCAGTTACCCAGGGAAGCTAACCGTGGGGAGATTCAGGATTGATAAAAGCTAAGTACTTCCTTGCATGATGCCTCTTTAAATTCTGGAACTTCTTACTATCGCTTCTGGTGCTGGCTGCCATTTTAAATAGACATCCAGGCCATCAGTGCTTACTAATCTCAATGGCAGCATCAGAATTATATATATTAGATCGGGATTCTTCAAACTTGGCAACTTTGAGATGTAAAGACCGCAACTGCAGAAATTTTCCAGCCAGCAAAGCTGCCAACTTTGAAAAGGCCTGAAGTGGCAAACAAGGTTGTCTTAAGGACACAAGATGAAGAAAAAGAGCCCCTTGTTTGTTGCAGAGACGCAGGTCCTCAAAGTTGTTTTCCACGCATGGCAGCTTGAAGGACTGTTGAAGCAAAACACTCTCTGAAGCCTTGCATGGAGGTCAAACCTGCTAACATGCAGAGAGATTCCAGGATCTGTCTGGTTGGTGACGGATGTATGACGGAAGGGTTAACAGTCTTTGCCTGGAAGCCACTAAGCCTCATGTCTTCTCCACCCCGCCTCTCTCTCTCCCTTAATACAGGTAGGCCTCAACAGTTCATTAAGTGACCGTTCAAAGTTGCAACGGCGCCGGAAAAAGTAACTTAAGACCGTTTTTCACACAGCCATTGCAAGAACCCCACAGTCACAGGGTCAAAATTCAGATGTTTGGTAACTGGTTTCTATTTATGACGATTGCAGAATCCCGGTGTGTGTGTGTGTGGAGGGGGGGTCACGTGATCCCCTTTTGCGACCTTCTGCCAAGCAAAGTCAACAGGGAAGCTGAATTCAACCGTGCTGCTAACTTAACAAATGCTTAACCCTTAACAAAGAGCCTTGGTGGAGCAGTGGGCTAATGCCTCCTTAAGTAACACCAGCTGCCTGCAATTAGTGCAGGTTCGCGTCCCACCAGGCTCAAGGTTGACTCAGCCTTCCATCCTTCCGAGGTAGGTAAAATGAGGACCCAGATTGTTGGGGGCAATAAGCTGACTTTGTAAAAATGCCGCTTGGGGTGTGTGTGAAAGCCCTAATAAGCAGGCATATACATAGAATGAAGGCTACTGCTAAGCACATTGATTTGTGCTTTAGATTGTAAGCCGCCCTGAGTCTTCGGAGAAGGGCGGAATATAAATGGGATTAAAAACAAAAATAAATAAATAAACAAATGCTAACTTCACCCTTAACCGCTCTGGCATAGGGAAGTCATAAAATGGGGGGCAAGCTCAGTTAACAAACGTTGCTCTTAGCAGCGTCAAATTTTGGGGCTCGGGCCGTGGTGGGAACTTGAGGACTGCCTGTAAGGCTGTTTGATCTCACATTTAGAAATGAGAGAAGTGGAGAACTTCTGTGAACTCTGCAAAAAAACGGCAGGATCGATTTTGCCAGTCAGAATCCGTTATTGCTCAACCGTTCCAAGCCTTTCCCAAACCTAAACAATCGACGCATCACGTGTAAAGTTTCCACACAGGGTTTATGCAGTCTAGACGGACTGCCCCTCCCTCCCTCCCTCCCTCCCCTCCTTCCCTAATGCTATTTTCATACAGGCATATCTCAAACCTGAAATTGCCCGATGCCTCGTGTGGCTTCAAAGTATAGTTTTGCAACAATTAAATTAAGCCCCTGGAAAGTATGCATAACCCCAAATTGCTAGGCAATTAACATTCTCCATTTTTCAGAGAACTGCTTAGCTATCTGTGGCCTACTTACAGCACAAAGGAAGGAGCAAAGGGTTCAGGGCATTGCTTGTTCTGAAAACAGCTTCATTTCTCTCTCTTCCACCCCCCCCCCAAATAAAGGGCACCTTCTCAATGACCGGGTAGGGGGCAAAAGCAGATTCTTATACAATCTCATGAGGTCAGAATGAATTAAGAGGATGCCCAAGTTCAACCATGGGTTCCTTTTCAAGGAAACGTTCAGTTCAATCTCAAAGGAAAACAAAAGAACAACGACAAAAAATAAAAATAAATCAACAGAAGCATCTGATAGGGAGAGTTTGCCAAAGAGACAATTTATAACAGCTCCGGATTGAAAAAAAGAGCATTTTTTCCCCCTTGTATGCCTATTGTTAATGACAATGCAAGGCTGCCGAGTCCCCAGCCTAGATCCAGGATCTATCTGGATTAACAGGGCTCTGCTGGCCAATAGTGATGCTTTGTGATGGAGATCAGAATTGTTCCAGGACTCATCTGCAAACATCAAGAGTAGTTCAGTTAAGGCTTGTTCCACCCCAAAACTAGAGAACATTGAATGGGAACATAAGAGCTGTTTTAAAGTGAGCTGACTTCCCCAAGATCTGGGTTTGGAACCATCTTGTTTGGTCCTTGGATCAAAAATTACATTCATTCATTCATTCATTCATTTTTAACATGCTCTTAGGGTAGGTTTCTCAAAGTTGGCACCTTCCGGCTATGTGAGAACTACAACGCCTAGAGTTCCCTGTCAGAAGTAGTAGGGACAATGCTGGATGAGGACTGGGGGGCGGGACAAGGTTCAAATCCATCCTCTGTCAAAGAAGCTGATGGGGTGTTTTGGGGACTAAGCGGGGGTCCCAAGCTCAGCTCAACCGACTTCACAGGCTTGTTTGTTTAGAAGTAGTGAGTGAGTAGCGACTCGTACTCACTCTGGAAGGGAAGGTGGAATCTAAATGTAACAAAGAAAGAAGCCTGGATGGAAGTTCAGTTAGGGACAGTCTTGTTTAGGGAGAAACAGCAGACAAGATGGGTTTTCTTCATGGATGCAACTTCGTTATGTTATTTTTAATGAAAATAAATAAATGCTGCAAATGTACACAGGCAGCCCTTGGCTTACAAACATTCGTTGACTGACCTCTCAAAGTGACAACGGGACCCCAAAAGTGATTTAGAATTGGTCCTCACATTTACGACCGTTGCAGCATCCCCGGGGTCGCATGATCCAAGCACAGGAAGGCCTCGCCTTACCACCACAATTGACCCCAACAATGTTGTGGCTAATCGAGACAGTTGCGAAGGGAATTTCGCCCCATCCGGCGACCTTTTCTTGCCACCGTTGCTAAGCAAATCGCTGCGGTTGTTAAGTTAGTTACATGGTCGTTAAGTGAATCCGGCTTGAATTTGCTCGTCAGAAGGTCGCAAAAAGGGACCGCGTGACTGCCCCGGGACTCTGCAACCGGGGCAAGTGTGAGTCAATGGCCAAGTGCCCGAATTTTGATCACGTGACCGGGGGGGGGGGGAGAATGCTGCAACGATTGTGTGAAAAACGGTCATAAGTCACTTTTTTCAGGCCTGTTGTAACTTTGGATGGTCACTAAGTGAACTGTTATAAGTCGAGGACTAGCTGCCTGCATAGTGATTCACTTAATGAGTGGGATAAAACAAAGTCGTAAAATCGGGCACACTTCATTGCCTTGCTTAAAATAAAAATCCTGGTCCCGGTTGTGATTCTAATCTAAATCGAGGACCTAGCAGGAAGTGAACAGACCAGGCGAACTAAACTCAACGCGAACTAAACAAGGTTCTGTAAACAAGCCAGATTTGCCCGATGGGGGTTGAAATCCATTGCTGGACCCTGGTTTTTTTCCAAAAAATAAAAATAAAAAAATGAAAATAAAAATAAACCTAAGGAGCACATCTGCCCGGGCCTGCTCTCTCTAAGACCACCCACCATTCCTGCAAAGCTACACTTCGTGGGAAAAACTCACCAGCAGATCCGCAGAGTCCTTTGCGAGAAACGCTTGAGCTTCAGCCTTGCACTCCCCCTGAAGTACGCTCAGCCTTAGTTTTTTTTTTTGAAAACCCACCCAGTTTCCAAAAATACGACAGGCTGAGCGAGAAAGGCCAGAGGTGAAAAGAGGGATTCAATCTAGGCCTCGAAAAAAGGCAACCTAAAACAAGAATCGTCCTTAGCACAGGAGACGGGCCTGGTAGGAATGCCGCTCATTGGTCCTCCGTTTGGGGGGCGGGGGGGGACCTTCAGGGACGCAGAATCTCAGCTTGGCTGGAGGGGACTGGTCAGCTCATCGGTCCTCCGTTTGGGGGGGGACGCACAATCTCAGCTTGGCTGGAGGGGACTGGTCAGCAAAGGCTGGCTGAGCGTTCACCCTGCAAAGGTGCCTTCTTCTGGGTTCTAGCCTAGTCTGATATAGTGTGGGACAGGACCCAGCAGCTCTCTGGCTTCAGGTCAGAGGAAGGAGTCAAAAAGCCATCCGCTGGGGAAACCGACATTAAATTAACTAGCATTCCAAGTTAAAATGTTGTCAAAGCCTCCCTCAAGCCTTTTAAAGGCTCGCTTTGGCAGAAAATTGGAAGCCATGGCTTATCAGGCATCTACTCTAGAACGGACAAGGCTGAACCTGCCCAGATTAGGTTTTATTTTTAAATCTTCCCCCCCCCCCCAAGACATCATACGAAAGGAAACTGTGTGGAAGGGAGAAAGAGAGAGCCGGCATGCTGAAATTATGGGGGTGGGGTGGTGGGTGCTTGGCTTGCTGTTTCATTCCTTTGTCCAAGACATACAATTCTCCTTTCAACATCCAACGTGAGCTGCTGGAATCTGAAAAATACCAGGAAGAACCAAGTTTTTTGTAGTCTTCCAAATGGAATTATGTTTGGAACTGCTGATGGGAGCATTGAACTTGGGAACGGACGCTCCCACCCTTCGGTTCAGATCGGTGGTGCTTAGAGATTAAGAGTCATCCCCAAACCAATAAAACGCTTCCCTCCCATTGTTATCTTGGCATTTTTCAAGACAACATCGATGGGGAACTGCCCTCTCAACGTCTGGGACCTTACAGGACAGATTTCAGAATCTTAAGGAAGTGACCTTGAGGTTTACGGCCCTTATCTAGGCATTGTACTCCCAAACCTGAAACGCATCTTGATAATTTGCCACATTCTCGTCCTGTCACATCACCTTTGCCCTACTTTCATGGAGGAGTTTGGAAGGAAAAAAACAACAAAAAACCACAAGCTACAACACAACAGCAGGAATGCCCTGCGGAAAGACAGAAGAGAACGCCGGGATTGCAACGTCAAGTAAAGGCAGGGGGAAGAGAGGAAATGATGTAAAAACTCAGCTCCTTGCAGGAAAGGTGGGACCTGGAATAAGGAAAAACGCTGGATAAACCCAGTGGAGGAAATGACCAGGCTGAGCCCGAGGGAGGGGGTCAAATGCATCATCAGTCATGAATCCCTGCGCGCTCACAAGAGATCTAAATCCAGCCCACCTCGAATGCCTTTCTATTCTTAACGCCTGCTAATTTCCCTTGCCCATTAGTAGTTCAGATTCTCGCAGAGAGCTTACACTTAACAAATCTTTATACACATCTGAACTGCCTGGGTCTCTTGATTTCCCTGGCGCTTGACACGCCCCCACCCCCCGCGAAGGATAGGTTGTCTCCTCCCTCCAGCTATTCCTCTACTACAGGAAGGCCACCTCCATCAGCTTCTTCCTTCAACTGTACCCCAGGGAGGCGACACAGCCACAGGTTCAATCCATCAGCCCTTCTGAAGGATCAGCAGTTTTCATTTCCAGCAGTTTTCAGCTGTAAACTGAACCACGGTAGTTGGCTCTTAAGAACTGGTTTGCAAACCTGTATTTCCTTCCGCGTGATGTCCCGTAAATGGACTTTTCAGCCGGTGTACTGCTCCTGAAGGTTTTCTGGCTGGGAAGAATAAACATGTGTTAAATACAGGTAGTCCTTGTTTCAACCACTGCCTGGTTTAGTGACCCTGCGCAGTTGCGACGGTGAGAAAGAAGCAACGTCGCGACCAATCCTTAACTGTTAAGAGCGATCAACCCTTACCCTGAAGAAATGACTCTGAACAGTTCAAACCCAGAGCAGAAAAATAAAAATAAAAAATGAGGTCAATATGTTCGGAAGACAGCAAAGGCAACTCCCAAAATAGAGGTGTTCGTACTCACACCAAACAGGGCACAGAAGGATTTGAGATATTTTATAAGGGCATCTCAACCTTAACACCTTTTAAAATGTGTGGACTTCCAACTCTGAGTTCTCCGGCCTGCATGGGAGTTGACGTCCACACATCTTAAAACTTGCTGAAGCAGAGCTAGGCAACCTTGGCTCTTTTATGACTCATGGACTTCAACTCCCAGAATTCCTGAGCCAGCTGGCTCAGGAATTCTGGGAGTTGAAGTCCACGAGTCATAAAAGAGCGAAGGTTGCCTACCCATGGAACTTTAGGGTAAGGGTTTATATGATTTGTCCCTGGTAAAAGTTGATAAATCTGGGAGAAAAGGAAGGGAATTCACATCCCTTCTGAGGTCACTCTATTCATCACATTACGAAGTCAAACTTCTAGCAAGTTCCGGAGCACTTTTGAAAAACTTTTTGAGAAAAGGAGTGCAATAAAATAAAATAAAATAAAATCCCTAAGGGAACCCATGACTTTTCAAATGACTGTGTAATGACACAGACAAAAGTCACAAGGACTTTCTCATGGATCTTAATTGCTCACAAGTTCAGAGTCAATTAGCCGGGCGAACGTGTCCATCTAACTTTGGCCCCCAAATAAATAAAAAAAAAAGAAAAGAGGAAGGGTGGAGAAAAAGGAGAAAACCCCACGGGAAAATGACTGTGGTTTGGCTTAAGGCCAGGGGTAGGCAACCTTGGCTCTTTTATGACTCGTGGACTTCAACTCCCAGAATTCCTCAGCCAGCCATGCTGAGGGGAGAGATAGAGGTTTCCAAGCTGAGCCATGTTGGCTCAGGAATTCTGGGAGTTGAAGTCCACGAGTCATAAAAGAGCCTAACCCTGGCCTAGGCCGCTTTATGACTTGTGCACTTCAACTCCCAGAATTCCTGAGCCAGCCATGCTGAGGGGAAAGGGAGAGGTTTCCAAGCTGAGCCATGCTGGCTGAGGAATTCTGGGAGTTGAAGTCCATGAGTCATAAAAGAGCCAAGGTTGCCTACTCCTGGCCTAAGCGATGAAGGAGCTGAGAATAATGTTTTAATACAGGGGAAGGGTGAGGCGATGGCTTTGCAATACATACAATTCTTTGTGGTCAGACATGCAATGAGGCTCTTTTTGAAAAAAAAAAGGCAAGGTTAGTTGTTATCCCTTCACTGCTACACAGTTAGAACATAGAACACAGAATCATAGGCCTGGAAGGGACCTCAATCCTCTGCTCAAGGCAGGATACCAGTGGTCTTCAAACTTGGCCCTTTTATGACTTGTGGACTTGCAACTCCCAGAATTCCTCAGCCAACACGAAGAAGAGGCCCTTCTCCTAGTCCAGGGGTCTTCTAACTTGGCCCTTTTATAACTTGTGGACTTCAACTCCCAGAATTCCTGAGGAATGGTTGCTTGATGCCTTTCCTTTCTCCCGTCCTCCTGACAATCCTCAAACTCCTATCAGGTTTTCTATGTTCCATCATCCCCAATCAACAAATATCCTGACAGAAGCTGGAGATCCCGCAGGTATCCCGTCTTTGTCCATGGTGAACAGAATGTCAAAAACATCTTTTCTGGGTACAGATAACGGAGTCTGCCCATCCTGGTTGCGCTCTGCTAGACGATGAAAGAGTCACAGGCCTCCAAATTGGTCACCAAACATACCACACCAATCCCACAACATTTAAAAAAAAATCCCACAAAAAGTTTTATTCACATTAATATCATTAATACAAATGTTGCTCCCACCCCAATCTTCATGGAATCTACTTACATCATGGTTGGCAAAAAAAACCAATATAGTCTCTATTTTTTTTTAAAAAAAAACATCCTATCACCAATGTTCAAAGTCCATGCCTATTACATCTCCTCATCTTCATCTTCCTCATCACTGATCACATATTTCTTCTGTTTCTTGCTGGCCTTTTCATCATCTTCAGCTTTTCTCTTACCGGAAGGCTCACCCTCCTACAATTAAAAAGAAAGAAATTTCAAACACAAGACAGGATCTGGGGATAAAGTTCCTCCTAAATCTATTTCCTTAAAGTACCGTGGAACAAATATTTGTGTGCGAACACTCTCTTTAGCCGGAGATGAACAAGAATCACTTCTGTTTGAACATCAGAACTATTAAATTCACACACGTCAAAAGATAGAAAATAGGCTACAGGATATTAAAACACTGAAAAAAGTGAAATATATTCTTCTGAGTGGAAACAGCTTCTAATTAAATACAAGATCCTCAGGGTGAAGTAACTTGGCAATTAGTCTGATTAACTGCTTACAGCTCTAAATAGGTATAAATTCTGAATAATGACAGTAATTTTGCAAGCTGAGCTGAATTTCTCCCCGGATCTTAATAGAGATGGCTGCCTTCCAGACAAATACATTTCTTCTAGGGTCTTAGGAAAATCCTGAAAAATTCAAAGGTTCTCCCTCTGTAACCAGTCTCCCAAAACATAACCCTTCTAAATAATTTTTAAGCAATCAATGATGAGTTGTGATTAAAAGGAGGTTCTTATAAAAACACGCAGGTGTCTGGATGGACCACAATATTTGTGTCACATGTGATGTGGTTTTTTGTTGTTTTTTTATGCTGAAGCACCACCCTGTGGTGAATTTGAATAGCACTCAAACTGAATAGCTTGATAGCTTGAAAGAGGGGAAAAAACAAGGCCGTCTTTCCATTATCTGTTATTAGGAGTTCAGTTCAGGACAGAATCAATAAACCCCACAAAATTGCTGATAATTTTTCTGTTTATCAGCTGCCCCTTCCCCAGCCATAACCCCACCCCTGCAGGTTTTTAAAACAGAGGCTGGATGGCTCTGAAGCAAGGGAGTTTTGATGATGGATTTCTGGGTGGCCTCTGAAATCACTTCCAACTCTGGATTGACATAGTTATATTTTTTACGACCCTGGAATTTCTTTATTCTGGATGGAGTTAAGATAACTGAATGGAGCTGAGCGTTTACTGGCCAGCTGCCCTTCCTGACGCCTACTGAAAGTTCGCAGCACACATTTTCTCTTTGTGCCCCGATACAGAAACATCTGCCCGCTGCTTAGGATTGAATTTTCAACCTTCCTTGTGGGAGGCCAGCATTCTTCACCGCTAGGCCCCCAGGCTGCTCTCCAACTCTGGATTGACTTTGCTTTGCTGAAATTTTTATTATCATTCTTGGACATGTTTTCTATACCTTGTAGACCCCTCCCAACACTTCTGTAAGTTGGCAAAACAGGGGAAAGTATGTGAACGTTCCAGAAAGACTCCCCAGGACCTGTTTGCTCTTTCACATAAGTGGTTCACGTGGCCACAGTATTACGAAACGATGACTGGATGGACCAACTGCGGGAAGAGAATGTTCTTTCGGTCTGAGTGTAGTCGATGGTCTTACCCCATTTGCATCAATGTACCAGTACCACAGTTGTAGTCACATACAGATGCAAATGGTATAAACCACAGGTCTGCAACCCGCGGCTCCGGAGCCGCATGCGGCTCTTTCAACCGTCTCCTGCGGCTCCCAGTCCTCTGCCATGTGCAGTCCAAAAAAAAAGTGGGACTAAAAAAGTTTAACCAATCAATTCAAATATGCAGGGTAGGTGCATATCTCGCCTTGGCTCCACTCTTCAAACCCTGTTCTGCGCATGCGCGCATGTACGCACATGCGCACACATTTTTTCCGGCTCACAGTTTTTCCTTTTGTGAGGGAACCGGTTCCGAGTGGCTCTTTCACTGTTTCAGGTTGCTGACCCCTGGTATAAACTGTCAAAAAATGTCAGGGTGGTTTTTGTTAAAAAACAACAACAAAACCCCTACTGTAAGTCATGGTTATGACAAGATAGTGCAAGCGGCCCTCAATGCTGGCTAGTTGCTGAGCACCCAAAATGCAATTATGCAACTGCAATGTGTGTGTGTGTGTGTGTGTGTGTGCGTGTGTGGCTGTCAGAACTCTGAATCCAGGTCATACGTAACGCAGGGGAGGTGTGCTGTAACTATGAATGGCCACTAAGGGACTGGTCGTTAAGTCAAGGATTCCCTGTACACATATTCATTGCCTTTATTATTTTTATAAAGGATGCAGGTTGATCTAAATCAGAAGTGGGGAACCGTGGCCCCTTTATGACTTGTGGACTTCAACTTCCAGAATACCTGAGAGTTGGAAGTCCACAAGTCATAAAAGGGGCTTCGTTCCCCACCCCTGATCCGAGCAAAGTAAATTAGCTTGACTGTCCACAAAGACTATGAAAAACAACATACTTGGTTGTGTTTTCAGAGGGGGGGGAAACCAAATTTGTTCAGACACATCAGACTGTCCTTTAAATGAAGGTTTCGCTCTACATCAACCCAGAATAGTGACAGGTAGCCATGGAGAAACTGATCAGCTGATGTCCAGCCTGGTTTGGATTCTCTCACCTCATCACTGTTGAGTTTCTTCGCTTTGAGCAGCCTCTGTGTTTTCTCCTCATCCGAGCCGTCATCACTGTCCGAAGAATAAATCCGGGCGCGCTCCTCTGGAAGAGAAAACACGCATTATACTCCAAAAGGCCAAAGGCTGGAAAACAAATCTTAAGAACTCCTAAGTGCAGCTTAGAAACTGGAGATTAAGGACCAGGTTGGAATGAGCAACGACTGGGGGTGGGGGGTGGGTGAGAGCTCGCTACGCAACCCAGCGTGGAAAATGTCCACCAAGCAAATGGGATCGACGATACCGATAAGCTTATTTGTACAACAAACGCTGCGCTGTGCAAAAAAAAAAAGGGAGAAAGAGCAAGGGAAAGCAAACAGCCGGTGTGAAACGAACTCGCAGGGTACAAATTAAAAGCATAAAACCCAGCTGCAATGTTTGCAAAGGCCAAACAGCTATTAAAGAAGCTCACAGATGAGCAACTGACCGACCGGGCCATTAGATAATTTCAAGGCTTCCCCAACTAGGTGCCCCTCCCAAGGCACTGGACCAGCCATAGTGCTTTATGTACTGGGAGGGACAGAGTGGAACGACTCAGGAGGAGAGGAGGGGAAGGCTACCTCGTATCCCGCCTTTGTATCTGTTCTTGATGGCGGCCAGGCTGATGGCCTCCTCTCCTTCCTCCTCCTCATCGTAGCGGTCGGGCTCCAGGTAGCTGGCGCTCAGACCCCGCTGGTGTTGCTTCTCGCGCATCCTTCTCTGCTGGGATTCCCTACGAATGGAAGCTCGCAGCCGTTCCTCCTCTTTCTGCAGGAGAGAAGAACAGAAGTCAGGGTGGTTTCCTTCGGTTCTGGGTTGGGGGGCTGAACCAGGACAAGCCCGGATGAAAATCGCTCTCAACCAGGGTGGTCTCTGAATTGAAGCCAGCTGCTCAGCCCAGCCTGGCTCGCGAGGAGGAGTAAGCACCGTGCAAATAACGTTCATTTTTCATTGATTTATCTCAGTCTTCCGCTGACTGGCCCAAGGTTATCTGGTCAGCTTTCAAACCTAGAAGTCACCATCTTTAGATGACTGGCCCAGAGTCACCCAGCTGGCTTTCAAGCCTAAGGCCGGACTAGAACTCACCGTCCCCTAGTTTCTAGGCCAGCACCTTAGCCCCCAAATAAAGGGAGAATTCTACCTGGGCTGTATTTCAGAACAGAAACAGAACAGGCAAAGCAAGGAAACTGTGCACGGGGATACATCAATTGATGCATTTAGCAGACCTTTACTTTTTTTTGGGGGGGGGGGAAGTTGCTCACTCAGCATGACACAAGGAGCATATTCAGCAAGGTATGGGGGGGGTCTTCATCCTATGATAGCTTAGGTCCCTTTAACACTGTGGAGATCACAGATCAGCAGATTTTGAGCAGCAAGGCCAAGAACCTGATGACAAACCAGCCTAAATTTAGTCCGACTAGAGAAGAGAGGAGGGAGCGTTTCAAGGATGGGATTCGATTAATGCATACCTTAATCATTTCTGTGCGTTGGGACTCTGGATCACGACCAGCCATTGGCAGAATACGGATTTTCTGCGTTTTTGAACATCTGTCTGCCAATGAGAGGGTCATCTTCCTGTGTGTGGCGCTGTCTGTCGAATGTGGCCTGTGACAAATTAATCAAATTAAAAGGGTTTTGACAGAAAAATGGCAACACGCCATCAAATATTTGGGTTAATCAGCTTACCAGTGCAAGACTTGTCATTGTCACCCTGCTTGGTGAATGGTCACTGTGAATAAAGTTGTTACCCAGGGCTCTTCAACCTTGGCCCTTTTATGACTCGTGGACTTCAACTCCCAGAATTCCTCAGCCAGCCATGCTGAGGGAAAAGAGAGAGGTTTCCAAGCTGAGCCAGGCTGGCTCAGGAATTCTGGGAGTTGAAGTCCAGGAGTCATGAAGGGGCCATAGTTCCCCCACGCTGACTCAGGAATTCTGGGAGTTGAAGTCCACCAGTCATAAAAGAGGCAAGGTTGCCTACCCCTGATCTAGTCCAACCTCTGCTCAGGCAGGAAACCTTATACCATTTCAGACAAATTGTTGTCCAGTCTCTTCTTAAAAACTTCCAGCGTCGGAGCATTCACAGCTTCTGGAGGCAGGTTGTTCCACTGGTTAATTGTTCTCATTGTCAGGAAATTTCTCCTTAGTTGTAGGTTGCGTCTCTCCTTGGTTAGTTTTGAGGACTATCTGCATCTGACTGCAGGTCAAGCACAACTCAGCAATTCCTAACCTCTTCAACTCAATTCAATTCCCAGGCTTACCGGAAGGTCAATTTTGTCTTGAAGACGGCCTGTCCCTGAAGTCCAGTTCCTTGTCTGATGAAGAGATGGTTGTGGTCTCCCTGCAGGGGTGCCTTATACACATCGAAGACTTCATTCCCCAAATGTAAGGACATGCTTCAAAAAAAAAAAAAAAAAGAGGGGATAATGAATTGGTGCAATTCAAGACAATCCCATGTTTCCCCCACCTTCAATTAATGGGACCAAAGAACTGAAACCAAGGGGAAAATACAAGGCAATCACGCCTAAGAACTGCCTCTTGTATCCTCCACCCCCCCAAACCCGTTTTCAGATTAGCCGTTTTCGAGTCTCAACTTACCTCCCATCAGACCACTTGACAATCCGTGCATTACTCTCTCGAATCTCGTTTCCTTCGTCATCCCGGCGAGTTCGCCAACGTATTGTGTTCTCTACCTTTCAAGGCACAAAATTAGACAAGAGGATTGCGGACCCTGTCCACACAGGCAGGCAAGTACAGGGAGAGAAACGGCCGGCGTTTAAAGCCCTACCTTCAGTTTTAACCTTGTCCTGCCTTCTTCATCAAGCATCTCCTCGTCTTCAAATTCATCCTCGTAATACTGAGGATCAAAAGGCCTGCGGGACAGTAAGAAGATTGCACGAATCGACTCAAGAGGTGTCACTCTAGGAGCAAAGGACCAGGCTCAAAAGGGACTTATGACCGTTTTTCACACTTATGACCACTGCAGCCTCCTCGTGGGTCACGTGGTCAAAATTCTGAAGCTTGGCAACCGGTTCGTATTTAGGACGGTTGCGGCGTTCCCGGGACGTCACGTGATCGCCTTTGGCGACCTTCTGACTAGCCAAGTCAACGGGGAAAGCCGGATTCAATTAACAACCGTGTGACTAATTTAACAACTGCACTGATTCACGTAACAATCGTGGCGAGCCAAATCGTAAAAACGGGGCAAAAATTCGCTTAGCAAATGTCTCGCTTGACGACAGAAAATTTCAGCTTGATTGTAAGTCAAGGACTACCTGCATTTCCCCAAGGTTCAGCTTACAGTTTTCCCCTCCTTTACCTGGGTTCCACACTGAGGAAGTTGGGAAGCTTTACAAAATATAGGTCATTTCCCAGATCCGTGTTGACTTTCGGGATTTCCACTTCTATCCGTGTTTCAGGGATGGGCTCGTCTTCCGGCTGCTCTTCATTCAAACCGTTCTCATCCTAATCAGGAGGATGGAAAAGAGCCCAAATCAGGAATGAAATAAAGCGGGTTGAATATCGCTCCATATATTGGCGCACAAGCTCTTCGTTCAATTCTCTTATTGGGAATACCGAGGGATCGATGCGGCCTGCTTAAAATATTGGCTGGAGGAAGGAAGTTGAGCTCGGCTTCCTGCTAAAAGAGGAAGCAAGGCAGCCGGAAAGAATTACCTTGCTATCCTTTGCCTTGAAGGGGCGAGATGCTAAGAGGGCATTACTGCTTTGAGTAAAAGCCGCCTCCTCTTTGTGTCTGTGCATATCTTTGAGGAGTGGCTGGGGATGAATCTAGGCCAACTACTCGGTGGCTTCAAATATAGCTACCTTTAGAACACTGTTTTTCAGCTGGCTGCAATCTTATTGTATTGACTGCTACACACTATGACATGATATATTACATTTACATGCAAGGCAATTCACATGGGGACTTGGGAATTTTACCCCAAGCCACCTCCAAACACCACAGATGAGAAGAAAGCTGAATGAGATTCTCTGGTCTTCGTCCACTACACTAGGTTTTTCCTCTGCAGATGAAATTGTTCCGGTGCCTCTCCTTTTAACACCTCCCGTGTGGTGTTAGCTAAAGCAGGTGTACAAGACAAACAGACTGACTGTGCTGAAGATACTTCTCTGTGATTCCTTCAGAAAGTTGCTGGGAATTATCAATGGCCTTTTGCTGACAGAATGGTGACACGAGTTCCAATCTTGAAAACTACAAGATCCAATTCAGGCCCAGGCTTTTATTGAGACGGCCGTGTTAAAAGGATAAGGGAAGGCTCTTCTTTGCCACCAACTGACAACTCTACAATGAGCTTGGCTGCAGCCATTTTTTTCTTCTCGTTCTAGGTTGCCACATAGAACGGAGGGAGGGGGGTTGCCCAGGGGCTTGTTAATGAAAAATAATCTTCTGTCCCGTGGGAACCAAGGTCACCTACTGCTCCCGCGAGCAGGGCGCTGCATTAAAAAAGCCCACCAAATGAGTATATTGGGAAACTTAGTTGCTTGCATAGTTTTGTGGGTGGGATATTAAACTTTGTAACTGGGCAGTTGTTACTTTTTTTCCCTTTTGCTTGCGTGGATTGCTTTGTAACTAATAAAGATGTTCTCTGCGGAATTTTACTACTTACAATAGGCTGCCCTGGCGTTGGTGGCTTGTCTTCTCCATCACTTCCTGAAGAGATATCATCTGCTCCTCCAAACAAATCCATTGCATCTCTGTTATCTTAAGCAGAAGGTTAAACAGAAGAATTAGGATAACAGAAAAATACGGGCAAATCTGAGAACAAGAAAGAGAGAGGCCTATAAAACCAGAGATGGAGTCTTCAGAAGGAGGTTTAGAACAATGTTCAATTGTCAGCACCCCTAGAAAGCTAAGTAAACAAAATGGGCAAAACAGTGATACACACACACATCCCTTCACAAGGACAACCATATATATATGGTTTTGTGAGACAATCTCTTTGGAGGAAACCCGAGAAGGAAATAATTCACTGTTTTGAAAAAGAGCCGTAACGCCATTTCTCTTTTCCTTCCAAACGAAGTAGTCTTGTGGACACACCTTACATATTATTTGCAACAACCTCCAGATTCAGAGAAATTGGAGCAGGGCGAAGGATCCAGTCCACAGTACAAATTGCGGCTAGTCCTGGTTTAAAGGAAGCCTTCGATGCTTGAACACCAAACCTCCTTTCAACGCCACCCATAGAGCCCCATGAAACATTCCAGCCAGACTTGTGGCGCTTTTGGGAGGGACTGGGGGCTAAAAATATGCAGCTGAGCCTGGAGGTTTTTGGGGCTAGACCACTGGAGGAGAAGAGTCTCTTGCCACTGAAAAATCAAAGGGCAATCCAAACAGAAGATGGGAAAACAGCGTTGCTTACTTTTTTGCCCTTCCGTATCGCTTTCCATTTCGGAATCGGATGCAATTTGCTTCTTGCTCTTTGGTTGGGGAATATCATCCTCACTGTCGCTGCCTCTTGCTGATTCTGTGAAAGCAGATATTTTTTTTTAAGCTCTCCAGGGACACAACCCGGGCCAAACTTTCCAGCTGGAGCCCTCAGATGCTAAAGATTACAATTATCAACATCCTCTTTCCCCTATATTTGCACATAAACTAAACCCTAATTTGGGGCCACATAAATAAAGCAGACCGAGAAGCAGTTCCGAAGGTCACGGATCTTTCTGCCACACTCATCTCTGAGAAAAACAGCTGGCCAGTTTTGCTTAACCAAAGTCTGTCGTGCCACGTACAGTGGCAAAGTGTGACAGTCATTTACCCAGGACAAACAGGCCTGCATGGTCAACAGTTCGTTTTATGTATCTATGCAATTTAAAGGCCGCCCAACTCCACGAGACTCTGGATGGCTTACCACATTCAAAAAGCAGAAAATAATTTAAAAATAAAAAAGCAAAAAGCAAAGCCCAGAGGAGAACTTTAAAGAGATAAAATTATTCTGCTGGGTCTCAGCTCAACCTAATACAGGCTTTTCCAAGCTCAGCAACTTTTAAGCTGTGAGAACTTCAATTCCCAGCCAGGTTTGCTGGGGAATTCTGGGAGTTGAAGTCCTTAGAGCTTAAAAGTTGCTGAAGTTGAGAAATATTGCCAGCTACATTTTTTTTGCAACGTTTTGAGTATAATCAAGATGAACAAAGCAACCGATGCACCCCTTTGGATGTGCTTAGCTAAAACTCCCATCATTCCCAAACAGCGTGGTTAGAAATCATGGGAGGTGAGAGAAACCATCTTTAACAAGGTCAACAAAGAAAACCAACAAGAACGCTAAGCCATAAATACACCTCGCACCCCTCCATGGATCTTCATCTCTTTTACCCAATTTGTGCTCGCGTTCCTCGTCATCCTCTGACAAATGGCGCTCTTCGTCTTCTGAATGCTGAGGCCTCTCGTCGTCCGAATTGGGAAGCTTCTCCTCTTCCGAGCGTGCCACCCGTTCCTCCTCGTCCTCCGAGTTCTGCATGTTTTCTTCATCGGAATTCCGTGGCCTTTCCTCATCCTCCGAGTTCTGGAGCTTCTCCTCGTCAGAAACCTGGGCTCTCTCCTCGTCGTCATCGGACTGGTCCAGCCTCTCCTTGCTGTCAGAGATCTGTGCCCTCTCCTCATCGTCCGAGTTTTTCTCTTCGTCGTCTGAATGCTGAATCTGCTCTTCGTCGTCTGAATTTTGGAGCTTCTCCTCCTCATCTGACTGGTCACTTTTATCCTCTCTATCCCATTTTTCCTCCTCCGAATGGACTTTCTCGGAGCCTTCAGCCTCGGAGTGATGGCTGCCATCATCCGATCTGCGGTCCTCATCGTCTTCCTCATCGTGCACAGCTTCCGAGCCGCTGTGCTGCTCAAGGTCCGACTGGTCCTCGTTGTCCTCGTGTTCGGAGTGCGCCGAGCCCTCAGACGGATTGTAGGATTGTTCAGACTGGTTGTCGTTGTCGCTGCCGCTGTGGTGAGAAACACCCTCGTCCTCGCTGTCTTCACCGAACAACTCTTTGTTGCTGGGTTTTAAAGCGTCATCCTCTCTGTCGCTCTCGCTGCCGGAAACGTTGCTAACAGAGCCGGTGTTCTCCCGGTCCGAATCAGAGTCAGATCCAGAATCAGAGTCTAGCCAAAAGACAGAGAAAACCAGAGTATTAATCAGAGAATAAGGATCAGATTTCTTCCAAAGCAAATGTAACAACGCCACTTTGCAATTACAGCCTTCCTTCTGCCTGATGGAAAGCATACTCCATTCTCAGAAGGGGGGGAAATATTAATAGAGAAAATTAATATTAAACGATGCCAGGGTGCGTTTCAACACAGTACAGATAGTCCTCGACTTACAACATTTCATTTAGTGACCGTCCAAAGTTACAATGGCACTGGGAAAAAAAGTGACTTAAGACCGTTCTTCACACTTAAGACCACTGCAGCATCCCCATGGGCACATGGTCAAAATTCAGATGCTTGGCGACTGACTCATATTTACGACCGATGCAATGTTCCCGGGGTCATGTGATCTCCTTTTGCAACCTTCTGACAAGCAAAGTCAATGGACAAACCGGTTTCAGTTATCAACCGTTTTACTAATTTACCAACTGCTGTGATTCACTTAACAACTGTGGCCAGAAAAGTCGTAAAATGGGGCAAGACTCATTTAGCAAGTGTTTCGCTTAGCAACAGAAATTTTGGGCTCAGTGGTGGCCGTAAGTCGAGGACTCCCTGTGTAAAGAAACCGAGCCAGCATCAAAGAAGAGAGGGGTTACCGGACACCTAAACAGGCAAAGGAGGAAACGGACAATTGGAAAAGGCCACAAAAGTGGGGGAAAGCTGCAAGAAATGTATTTCCATGTGCCTAACGTGTATATCAAATTAAATCTCCCAGCCCCAGAAAGACTGGTTTCACAATTGCAGTATTTTTCCAAAAAAAAACTTTCTGACCCTGAACCAAATGTTCTGCCTTTTTTATTCTGCCTTTTTAAAAAAAATATAACTCCAGAAGGTGCACATACCTAATACTGTTGCCTGCTAACAAGAACCCTGAAAGGTGGGTTAGAGGAAGGCCCTCTGCACATGCTCGAAGGAAGGAAGGAAGCAAAGCAAGCAAGCAAGCAGAAGCGGTGAATGCTCCAGCACTGGAAGTTTTTAAGAAGAGACGGGGCAGCCATTTGTCCAAAATGGTATAGGGCTTCCTGCCTGAGCAGGGGGTTGGACTAGATGACCTCCAAGGTCCCTTCCAACTTTACTACTATTACTACTACTACTACTAACCAGTGGAACAACCTGCCTCCAGAAGCGGTGAATGCTCCAACACTGGAGGTTTTTAAGAAGAGACTGGGCAGCGATTTGTCAGAAATGGTATAGGGTTTCCTGCCTGAGCAGGGGGTTGGACTAGATGACCTCCAAGGTCCCTTCCAACTTTACTACTATTACTACTACTACTACTAACCAGTGGAACAACCTGCCTCCAGAAGCGGTGAATGCTCCAACACTGGAGGTTTTTAAGAAGAGACTGGGCAGCCATTTGTCCGAAATGGTATAGGGTTTCCTGCCTGAGCAGGGGGTTGGACTGGATGACCTC
The DNA here is from genome assembly GCF_964194415.1 of Vipera berus. Classification (NCBI taxonomy): domain Eukaryota; kingdom Metazoa; phylum Chordata; class Lepidosauria; order Squamata; family Viperidae; genus Vipera; species Vipera berus. Next base: position 16,083,546 of record NC_138215.1, on the reverse strand, counting down.
CAAGGGCCCTGCCATCATTATTATCATCATTATTATTAGGAAGCAAGCAAACCCCGGTGCCCGTCAAGACAACCCCGAAAAACTCCCGAGCGGCATTTCCAAATTGGGGAGGGCTCCCGCGCATGCGCGACCTTCGCCCCACTTTCTCCCCCCCCTCCGCACACCTTTTTGCTCCGGTTCCGTGTCGGCGTCGCTGCCGAAGAGCTCCTCCATGTCCGCCATGCTGAGAGAATCCCACTTCCCAGGCCAGAACCGCGGAGTCTGCACTGAGCGACCGGAAGCGGCGCTGCGTGGTGACGTCACCGGTCCGCGACTAATCCTGTGAGCGGAAGAGGCGGGCTTTACTCACAGCGGTTTATTCTCCCTCGCTGTTAATTGCTGCAGCGCGTCCTGCGATTCTTTAGTCTCACTCTTAAAAAGATGGACGCGGGGATTCGTGCTTCCATGAGAGGGGGTTAAAAAAAAGGCGGTCAATGGCTTTGCCAGCTTGCCAGCTATTTGTTGTATTACAGCAGGGGTCTACACAATTATAAATTGTGGACTTCAACTCCCAGAATTCCTCAGCCAGTCTGCCTGGCTGAGGAATTCTGGGAGTTGAAGTCCACAAGTCAAAAAAGGGCCAAGTTTGAAGACCCTTGTATTGCAGCTTTCATTATACCAGAGGTCTTCAAACCTGGCCCTTTTATGACTTGTGTACTTCAACTCCCAGAATTCCTCAGCCAGTGTGCCTGGCTTAGGAATTCTGGGAGTTGAAGTACACAAGTCATAAAAGGGCCAAGTTTGCATTATACCCAGGGAACATACCCTCAGGCTGTCCTGATTGAAGACAGTTTGGTCACAGCCTGTTTCTGTTGCTCCCCTCTGAAAGGAGGAATCGAACCATTTCCAGCAGGACTACCAGATTCTGTAACAGCTTTGTTCCCTATGCCATCCGTCTGGTAAACTCGCAAGATTTGTTTTTCTCGCAATGTATTTTCCCAGGAAACATAGGTAGGGCAGGCTCCAAAACTCAACACCCTCCTAAGCGTACTGATGCACTACGAATCGATTGGTGATGTCCATTTTGCTCTCCGAGTTCATGGGGACCTAACCCTGACCCTAAGTGGGTTTGTCCCCAATGGCATTTCCCCATGTATTATACCAGGAAACATGGATAGGGCGGGCTCCAAAACTCAACACCCTCCTAAACATACCGATGCACTACGAATCCATTGGCAATGTCCATTTTGCTGTCTAAAAGATTCAGGAGAGGGACTGAAATCATATTAGGCATGTGGAAGTTAAACACAAATGGGACTGTTCCCTGAATCCAAGTATGACATGTTAACTCTTATATTATATCAGGTAGAAACCAAGACACATTGAAGGGCAAGAAAATGAAATGTTTTCCCCTGTCAGAAATTGCACATTAATATCTAGGACATATACTATCGTACAGTAGAACTGTCTCTTATGTTTGGCTATGTTAGCAAAGCACCAGAAATTCAAAAAGTAAAAGTGCCCAAGCACACATAAATGCCACGAAGGAGACTTGAACACAAGTTCAAGATTGCAATAGTTTCTCTAAAAAAAAGGGTTGCATCCAGTGATGGACCTACTCAACTATATTATATGTATGTATGTATGTATGTATGTATGTATGTATGTATGTATGTAGCAAAATATATATAACTGTCCTTCAAAATGTTTTTGGAAACAGAGATCTGACATTAAATAAAGCTGGTGCTTCCTTTGTGAATCCTATTTTATATACAAAATGGGTACAACTGCCCCTTTTTTATGTTACCGCTGATATTTCATTGCCTTCCTCTTACTTTTCCCAAGGCCAGTCTGATGGGCTATGCTATAAAATGGCCACACAGTATGAAATTGTCAAGCTGTAAATCAGCAGCAGAGATTTTTCTTTTTTAGCGGCGGTTGTAGTGCAAGACAATATTTTACAGTGATAACCAAGCTTGTGAAAGCATCTCTTTAATTCCAACTGTTGCAAGGATTTTAAAAAAAACATTTATCATTTTCAAACATTTTTATCATTTAACCACATTTTTTTTATCATTTGAAGTTGAATCGGGGGTCCCCAAAGAACAAGTTGGAACTGTGGACCACCTCAGTTTTGTAAGTTCAAGAAATATACGGGGTTCTTTTTTCCTTTTGACAAGCGGGAATAGGAACAAGAAACACACTGCGATTCCTAATTTATAGCTTTCTCACCAAACCTTAAACTTGATTTGGACATAAGAAGCATTTGCTGATTAGCAAGCAAGAGTAACGGAGCAGCATTTCCTATTATGCTTGTTCTCGAGTAAACCTTAAAATTTTCAAAATCCTGAACTTGCCTTTTGCTGCAAATGAGTCCAGTGTGAGCCCTATCATTATTTTAAAATGAAGGATTCTCCTTGCATACTCAGTTGAGATAATGCCTATTATGGGATGGCTTCAAGAGAGCTTTGCCGTGTTAGATCCCTTCCAACTGCCATCAATGAGCTTTATCACGGAGAACGTCCTAGGATGCCACAACATGACCAAAGTATTGCTGCCCTTAGGCATTTGGGGAAATTAAAATCTGAATTTCCAACCAAGTCTTGAATTAATGCTCAGCTAGGGGTGACGGGACAGGGTGGGAAATTCAGAAAGGATACGTTTCTCTGATCCAGGAGCCTAGCTGCAGGCACGCATCAGGGTGAGCTGCAATAGTGTCCCAGATTGTGGCTGGCCGGAATGTGTGAAATTTGTAGGAAATCTGAGTCACAAGATATTTTCAACCCACACTGATGGACCAGCATGTTGTGTTACAGCTTAGCAGCCAGGGTTTGATATGCTGCAATTTATATATACAAATATATTTTCTCTCTCTCTGCCTCTCTCATGCACATATTTAAATACCAAAGTAGCAGAACCCAACGCAAAGTTGATGAAATAGGATTTTTTTTCCTATAAATACATCCAGTCTGGACATGTCAGAGCAAAATGAGGACATATCCTGTTCTGCAAATTCAGAGAAATAAGCTGCCCAGGTGGGGAAGGTTTTAAGGCAAAAAAAGGAAAGCATTTTGAGTGGGCCAGAATGGGGGAACAAAAGAAATATTACCGACGTGCATCATTGGTTGCTGAAGTCATTTCCCTTTGTTTTTTGGAAAAAAATTCCCTCCATGACACAGACAAAAACATTGGTTTGACGCCTCCATGCTTATATTAGAATTCCGCACTTCCTATCGGATTAGTTTCTCTCAGAGAATTGACACCGTTTGCCCCCTTAAACAGTAGCTGTTGACTCTGCAGCTTCCGCGCCACCCATGTTAGAGTTGGCATTAATCTATTCAGAAGCCTTTGGGTCCCAAGTCCTGAAACAAAAAAGGAAACAGCCTCGGGACAGATGGGGCTGGCAGCTTTTCAAATCGTGTATTGGATACCAGCACTAGTAATATAACTTTATCAAATATATATATATAGAAAGATATGTATATATATATATATATATTTGTTTATATATATATATTTACACGCTCATCCGTATGAACAAAAAGAGGAATGCTAATTCCAGTCTTTTCCCTTCTATGCAAGTAAGAAAAAAATCTTGGGGTTGCCGAATCCCAGGGGAAGTGGGCGCCCTTCACGGAGGTCCAGAATCTCTCCTCTTTTGTGCTTCTGACGGCCTGGAGGCTTCATGGCTGGTCACCTTCCACTCTCCGCTTGCGAACTGTCCAAAGGAGGAGGGACAGAGCAGAGGGACAAAAAAAAAAGAGAGAGAAAAGCGAGAAGTAACTTTGGTGGGAATTCAACATGTTCCGTTCATCAGAAGGGAGGGGGTCACAGGCAGTCCTCAACTTGTAACCATTCATTTAGGGAACGTTTGAAGTTGCACTGAAAAGGTGACCTGCAACCGCTCCTCGCGCTTACGACCGCTGAAGCGTTCCCAAGGTTGCATAATTGAAATGTAGGTATTGGCCAGGGGGTCCCTGGGCTCTGGCGATCGCCATTTGTGTCGTTCCCAGCTGGTTTCCGACAAGCTAAGTCCAAGAGGGAAGCTGGATTTGCTTAACGACCGCGTGACTCACTTCACAATCACAGTGACTCAAGGTCATAAAAATGGGTGTGACTCACTTAACAATCCCCTTTTTGCTTAGCAATGGAAATTCTGCTCCCAAATGGACTCATACTGTCGAGGACTGCTTGTAATCAAAACCAATGGGATATTTTGGGGGGAGGGGGAGTGCTATAACCCTAAAGGACAAGGAAATGGATGGAGCTAGGACAAAGTTAGATTTAGTTCAGCTTTAAACAAAAATACTGTTAATATTTAAACAAAAATACCATTAATATTTAAAATCCACAACAGGCACCGAAAAGCTCAACATGAATTCCTATTTCCCCTCTTCGCTATCGTTAAATGCACCAATTCAGTGGTAACCTTGGCAGTGGTTTGGCAGAACGGCACCGTACCTTTAAAGCCCCAGGAAAACTCCTGCATCTGTACACTCTGCCACCCATGCTCCACAGCCCTGTCATGCCCAAACCACCACACTAGTAGCGGCTGAAACCGCCCCTGAACAGGAGAGTTGTGTAGGAACAAACGACAGAAAAAAGCAGAAGGAAAAAACGCATGCAAGGCTTGTGCGAGGGAAGCATGCAGAGGCACAATTAGGCGACCTTTTCAACGGCCTTTTCTCCCCTTAGCGCTCAATACCAAGTGGACATTTGCAATAACCCCTTCAGAAGCTTCAGGGCTGAAGAGATGCAAGGAGATCGGCGGAGATTTTTACTCCCAGGCACCAGGCTAAAGATGGAAGAAGGAAGGGGGGGGGGAAGAGCAAAGTACTAGAGAGATTCCACAGTGCTGGAATTTGGGAGATGCAGAGAGGAGAGCAGAACGGGTCTCAGAAGCTGATAATTAAATCCCCGCCCCCAAAAAGGTTATTTTGCTTTCCCATTCAGAACGGTTGTGTTAAATGGCGGAATAAGTTCCGTCTCCTCACTCAGATGTCCGTCTTTCAGCTCATTCGAACGAGATGTACATGAAAAGCTGCAGGCCTGCATGGTGCCACTGCTCTGGCCACAGCTGTGAGCTGTATTTCAGTGGTCTCACCAAGCATGATTTTTCATGTCTGTCACCTGAACTAGGACACTAAAGGGATTACTTTCAGAATGAATAGTAAAGTAAGGTAAAGGTTCCCCCGCACATGCATGCTAGTCGTTTCCGACTCTAGGGGCCGGTGCTCATCTCCGTTTCAAAGCCGAAGAGCCAGCGCTTGTCCGAGGACGTCTCCGTGGTCATGTGGCCGGCATGACTAGACACCAAAGGCGCACGGAACGCTGTTACCTTTCCACCGGAGTGGTCCCTATTTTTCTACTTGCATTTTGACGTGCTTTCGAACTGCTAGGTTGGCAGAAGCTGGGACGAGTAATAGGCGCTCTGTTACACGGCACTCGGGATTCGACCCGCCAAACTGCCGACCTTCTAATTGACAAGCTCAACATCCTAACCCACTGAGCCACCGCGGTCTATCTCAGTTTTCCAGAATGCACTGAGGTAGATACCATGCCTAGCTGAATGATTGCTTAACAGAGTCAAAAGACTCTGCATTCGCTAATTCATATTATCTATGGAGGGTCTCAATCATCCAGTCATGGATGTCCCAAAGGCGCTTTTTCCAAAAGCCAACTGGATTGCCTTAGGTTTTTTTCCTTGAAAACATTTCACTTCTCGTCCAAGAAGCTTCGTCAGATCTGAGATATTTTTCAAGGAAACCACCAAGAAATTCCAGTTGGCTTTTGGAAAAGTGCCTTTGGGACAAATTCATATTGGGATGATTAGTAACTAAACCAAGTCTCCACCTCATTTTGGGTGGGAAACCTTCATCACTTGATTGTATTTAAGAAAAATCAATAAAGAATGGAGAAAGCCATTCAGGAAACTGATTTTTTTTTAAAAAAAACAACAAACGTGTATGGTTTATTATTGCTGACTCACTTGTACTAGAACGAGGAATCAAAGGAAGTTCAGTATCGCCCTTATTGACTATGGAGATTCTCAGTCATCCAGGTCATGGTTGTCCCCAAAGTGCTTTTTTAAGGAGGCAACTGGACTTTTTTCTTTTTTCTTTGAAGACGTTTCGCTTCTCAATCCAAGAAGCTTCTTCAGCTCTGACTGATAAAAATCCTTCCATAGCCCACCCTCCAGGCAGAGCTGAAGAACCTTCCTGGATGAGAAGCGAAACTTCTTCAAAAGAAAAAAAAAGCAAGAAAGTCCAGTTGCCTCCTAAAAAAAGCACCTCTGGGACTGTCATCCTTATTCCTTTTGCAGCACAGCTTATCTTACCTAAATCGTTGTTCTTTGTGATCGCAGCTGCTGCTCTGGTTCGGGGTCCTTGCTGCATGAAATGATACCCAAACTTAAGGATCTTGGCGTTTTCCTCAAGCATCTTGGCTATCTCCATTTCTACCGGAGTCCCGAGTTGCTGCCTCTGTCAGAAATCATCCAAGGAGGAAGTCAACAAATGCTGGTTTGTTACAAGAGAGTTGTTTGAAGCTGATGGGATGCATCAGCAAAAGCAACGTCAGGATTGGGAGATCCTTCTTCCTTGGCTAAAGCAAACTGCATGGCTTGAACGGCAAGGAGTTCTCATCTCCAAGGGCAAAATGAGCCATCTTTTAAGGTTAGAAACCATGATATATATTAAGCTCAACGGGCTGCACCCCATGCAACAAAGCCTTGAAGGAAAGAGACTTCCCCTTTTTCGGTAGGCTGGTGAACAGCACCTTGCTTGTGTTTCATAAGCAATTCTCCTGCAACAGCTCTCAAAAATAGCCGTCTTCCAGCTTCACTTTTAAAGCAAGGCTTGGTTGGCCCACCTTTTAGATCCCTCACTAGGTAAAAAGAACGTATTGAGGTTACCTGATTATCAATTTTGATCTCGGTCAAAGTTTCATTCTCTTTCAGTGCCTCTATTAAGGCCAGAATGCCTGCGCCAGTGATGAAGTTGGATTCAACGTTGAGGCTGTTCAGAGTCTGGTTCACCCGCAGCATGTCTGCAAAAGCCTTGAGACACACACACACACAAAAAGCAGCAATGAAGTTCACACTGGACTGGATTCACAACAGAACACACCCAGGCTTCTTTACATATTGCAATGCAAATGAGAGAAAGAAGTTGCCCATAACTGGCATCTCTCAAAGCTAAAAAAACTGGGGTATCTGGGGCTGTCCTGATTTGCACATTTCTCTCTTCCTGGTGCCTTCAAACATTACATCAATGGAGATTCTCAATCATCCAAGTCATGGTTGTCCCAAAGGTGCTTTTCCCAAAAGGCAACGGGATTGTCGTTTTGTTGTTGTTGTTGTTTTTCCCTTTCTTTGAAAACATTTTGCTTGTCATCCAAGAAGCTCCTTTAGTTATGCTGAAGACGAACCAAACTGAAGAAGCTTCTTGGATGAGAAGCAAAATGTTTTCAAGGAAAGAAAAACAAACAAACAAGACCATCCAGTTGCCTTTTGGGACTTCAAACATTGGCTCGTTTTCCTGAATGGCCCTGCTTGACAGAATTGGCTTGGTGATACATTACTAACTTGCCTCTCAAGTTTAAATATTAGTCTGAAATTAACCAGGTGGCTTTGTCCAAGCCAAACAAAAGTCACCACACGCCGTATGACTTTCACATTCGTGACAACTCCTCAACTTGAGGGATCTGACCAATGGGAGAAAGCTTAAGGAGATTTGGCCAGCCTCTTCTTCTTAAGGACCAATCACAGAACTGGCTCATTACAGTACTTCGGACCACATGCTGGGATCTCCTCCTGCATCGGATCTGAACCATCAGTTACAGTTGATCCCCCCCAAGGAATCCAACACCCACGACAGTGTTAAGTGTTTCAATCAAGGCTCTTCAAACTTGGCCACTTTAAAACTTGTGGACTCCGACTCCCAGAATTCTGGGAGTCGAAGTCCACAAGTTTTAAAGCGGCCAAGTTTGAAGACCCCTGGTTTAAATAGACATAAACAGCTGTTGAGTGGTCTGGACCACTTTCTCCCATCTCCAATGATCTATTAAGACACAGTTGTGAGTGCCAAATTTGCCTCTTTGCTTACAATGGCAACAGGGTCATTGCTCCGAGTGGCTGCAAGGCTGAAGCTCTTCACGTAGGTGTTCGTTTCCAGGGCTTTGGCAAATTCTTTTAGAGTTGGGATGGGAATGTTCTGGAAGTCAAGCAAAAAAGGCAAGCTTGTGAATATTGACTGAAACTTTTATTCCAGGAAAAGGTGCTGCTTCCTTTTCTAAATGGTGCAAAGAATCTGTGTATTTACAGCTTCCGATATTCTCTTCCAACACATGACAGCAGAGGAAGGACCAGGCTAGCAACTATGGCCCCATTAATCACCCTCATAAACTGCAATCCTATGAACTCTATCATTGTGATGCTCTGCCCTAAAAGAAATATTTTACTCCAGGGGTTCCCAACCAGGGGTGCGAGACAATATTCCAGGGGGTGCAAAAACTTGGGATTAGTTTCAAAATTATAGTGTGTGTATGCACTATATACATACGTGGTCAAACAAGAGATGACAAGACTGAACATCGACATCTTAGGTATCAGCGAACTAAAATGGACAGGAATGGGTGAATTTAATTCAGATGACCACCAGGTATACTACTGCGGGCAAGAATCCCTCAGAAGAAATGGAGTAGCCTTCATAGTCAATAAGAGAGTAGGAAAAGCAATACTGGGATACAATCCTCAAAATGACAGAATGATCTCAGTTCGAATCCAAGGCAAACCATTCAATATCACAGTAGTCCAAGTCTATGCCCCAACCACCAGTGCTGAAGAGGATGAAATTGACCGGTTCTATGAAGCCCTACAGCACCTTATAGAACTAACACCAAAAAATGATGTTCTTATCATCATGGGGGATTGGAATGCTAAAGTAGGAAGCCAAAAGATAACTGGAATAACAGGCAAGTTTGGCCTTGGAGTGCAAAATGAAGCAGGGCACAGGCTGATAGAATTCTGTCAAGAGAATGCGATGGTCATAGCAAACACTCTTTTCCAACAACCCAAGAGACGGCTCTACACATGGACATCACCAGATGGTCAACACAGAAATCAGATTGACTATATGCTCTGCAGCCAAAGATGGAGAAGCTCTATACAGTCAGTAAAAACAAGACCAGGAGCTGACTGTGGCTCAGACCATGAGCTTCTCCTTGCAAAGTTTAGGCTTAAACTGAAGAAAGTAGGGAAAAGCACTAGGCCACTCAGGTATGAATTAAATCATATCCCTGTTGAATATACAGTAGAGGTGACAAATAGATTTAAGGAATTAGATCTGATAGACAGAGTGCCTGAAGAACTATGGACAGAGGTTCGCGACATTGTACAAGAGGTAGCAACCAAAACCATCCCAAAGAAAAAGAAATGCAAGAAAGCAAAATGGCTGTCTGAGGAAGCTTTGCAAATAGCTGAGGAAAGGAGGGAAGCGAAAGGCAAGGGAGAAAAAGAAAGATACGCCCAATTGAATGCAGAATTCCAGAGAATAGCTAGAAGAGATAAGAATGCCTTCTTAAATGAACAGTGCAAAGAAATAGAAGAAAACAATAGAATAGGGAGGACCAGAGATCTTTTCAAGAAAATTGGAGAGATGAAGGGAACGTTTAATGCAAAAATGGGCATGATAAAGGACCAAAATGGCAGGGACCTAACAGAGGCAGAAGAGATTAAGAAGAGGTGGCAAAATTACACAGAAGAACTATACAAGAATGAGCTTAACGTCCCTGATAATCACAATGAGGTGGTCACTGACCTCGAGCCAGACATCCTAGAATGTGAAGTGAAGTGGGCCTTAGAAAAACTGAGCAACAACAAAGCTAGTGGAAGTGACAGTATTCCAGCTGAGCTATTCAAAATCTTAAAAGACAATGCAGTAAAAGTGCTACACTCAATTTGCCAGCAAATTTGGAAAACTCAACAGTGGCCACAGGATTGGAAAAGATCAGTTTACATTCCAATTCCAAAGAAAGGCAGTGCCAAAGAATGTTCAAACTATCGCACCATTGCACTCATTTCTCATGCTAGTAAAGTCATGCTTAAAATCCTACAAGCTAGACTTCAGCAGTATGTGGATCGAGAACTACCAGAAGTACAGGCAGGATTTCGAAGAGGCAGAGGAACTAGAGATCAAATTGCCAACATACGCTGGATCATGGAGAAAGCTAGGGAGTTCCAGAAAAACATCTACTTCTGCTTCATTGACTATGCTAAAGCCTTTGATTGTGTGGATCACAACAAACTGTGGCAAGTTCTTAAAGAGATGGGAGTACCAGACCATCTTATTTGTCTCTTGAGAAACCTATATGCGGGTCAAGAAGCAACAGTGAGAACTGGACACGGAACCACTGATTGGTTCAAAATTGGGAAAGGAGTCCGGCAAGGCTGTATACTGTCGCCCTGCCTATTTAACTTATATGCAGAGCACATCATGAGAAAGGCAGGGCTAGATGAATCAAAAGTTGGAATTAAGATTGCCGGAAGAAATATCAACAACCTAAGATACGCAGATGATACCACTCTAATGGCAGAAAGTGAAGAAGAACTAAAGAGCCTCTTGTTGCAGGTGAAGAAGGAGAGTGCAAAACTTGGGTTGAAACTTAACATTAAGAAAACCAAGATCATGGCATCTGGCCCTCTCAATTCCTGGCAAATAGATGGGGAAGAAATGGAGGTAGTGACAGATTTTATTTTCCTGGGCTCCAAGATCACTGCAGACGGGGACTGTAGCCAAGAAATTAAAAGACGCTTGCTCCTGGGGAGGAAAGCCATGGCAAATCTAGACAGCACACTAAAAAGCAGAGACATCACCCTGTCAACAAAAGTGCGTATAGTCAAGGCTATGGTCTTTCCAGTTGCAATGTATGGCAGTGAAAGTTGGACCATAAGAAAGGCTGAGCGCCAAAGAATTGAGGCCTTTGAACTGTGGTGCTGGAGAAGACTCCTGCGAGTCCCTTGGACTGCAAGGCGATCAAACCGGTCAGTCCTAGAGGAGATCAATCCTGACTGCTCTTTAGAAGGCCAGATTCTGAAGCTAAAACTCAAGTACTTTGGCCACCTAATGAGAAGGAAGGACTCACTGGAGAAGAGCCTAATGCTGGGAAAGATCGAGGGCAATAGAAGAAGGGGACGACAGAGAATGAGGTGGCTGGATGGAGTCACTGAAGCAGTAGGCGCGAGCTTAAATGGACTCCAGAAGATGGTAGAGGACAGGAAGGCCTGGAGGAATGTTGTCCATAGGGTCGCGATGGGTCGGACACGACTTCGCAGCTAACAACAACAACAATGCATATATTCACATATGCATATATTTTGTAAGGGGTGGGAGAATATATCAGAAGCCTTATAGGGGTGCGGGGTATAGAAAAGGTTGGGAGCTGCTGTTTTATTTGTTCTACTCAATTCTTACCTTGATATTGTTCAGGTTTATTTCAACAAGGCGAGGATCGTTATCTTTAACCCTCTGCAAACAGTCTTCCACATTTGTGGGGTTGGGTGGCTCGTCAAAGAGTGGGGTCATCTTTTCACCTTTAACTACATCTGAAGAGGTAAAAAAACATGTATTATAGGCACTCATTATGTATTTTCATTACAAGTCCCGGCCAAATCTTCCTACAACTAATACAGGGTGGGACTTTTTAAAGTAGTATATGACCCCTATTTTTCATGCTCACGCATCGCTGCATTATTACCGTACCAGCTCAGAAAGTGAATAGCAATTTAATGCCTTATTTTAAAAGGTATATATTTCTTTCAGGATAACCCATTTCTAAATCACACCCTGGGACAGATTGTCAATCGTTAAGTCAACAGGACTTCTCCAAACGCTGACCTCCAATTTTTAAATAGGCAGTAAAGGGGATTTAGTTAAGTTTATGGAGGTAGCCCTATGAAACGTTATTTAATGAACGGAGTTTTCATGCAAATTTAATTTAATCGGACGCCGGTTTTGCGGATCTCTTTAGTCTGGCCCCACCAGTGCGTTGAGAGCTCATTGCCCCACTCTACAAAAAAGCTGCATGCTTCATCTTCAGACTTTCCAAGTGGAACACTCACTTGTGAAATTCTCACTGCCAACCCCGTTGCTGCTTCCCACAATTTCGTGGAACTGAGAGCTGCTTATCAAGTTGTGCATTCCGAGGATGGCTGGAATTAAAGAAAAGAGGGTGGGGACAGTATAAACCTTTATTGCACTTTATCCTTTCCCTTGCAACGAGGCAGAGAGAGGCAATCAAACTTCCCATTTCCCATGATTACTTCCGCTAAGCCTCCAAGGGGCGAGAAAGGAAGAGGGAAAAAGAAGACGAGGATTGGCCCGCAAAACGGACAAGATCCCATCCAGAATATTTATACACCGGCATCTGTATCCCCGATAAACAAAAACGATTAAGCGACTGCTCCACTCGGAACAAAAACCTCCTTCCCACTGTGAGACATTAACAAATCTGACAGACCTGCAAGATCACACAATTCTGTGTCAGTGGCGCTGGTCAGTGCCTCCTCCAGTTCTGGGTCAAGCGTCACTTTTTCTTCTGTGTAAGATTGTACTGGTTTCTGTTTGGGGATGAAAACTTTTCCTGTTCAAGGGAAGATTAAAAACAAGCAATTTAGGATGGCCTCAGTCTTTAGCCTTTTGGTACTGTCCATAGGGTTTTCATGGCAAAGATACTGGAGTGTTTGCCATTTCCTTCTCCAGTGGATCACGTTTTGTCAGAACTCTCTGCTATGACCTTTCCGTCTTGGGTGGCCCTGCACGGCATAGCTCATAGCTTCATTGAATTACGCAAGCCCCTTCGCCACGATAAGGCTGAGCGCCAAAGAATTGAAGCCTTTGAACTCTGGTGCTGGAGAAGACTCCTGCGAGTCCCTTGGACTGCAAGGCGATCAAACCGGTCAGTCCTAGAGGAGATCAACCCTGACTGCTCTTGAGAAGGCCAGATCCTGAAGCTAAAACTCAAATACTTTGGCCACCTAATGAGAAGGACTCATTGGAGAAGAGCCTAATGCTGGGAAAGATTGAGGGTAATAGAAGAAGGGGATGACAGAGAATGAGGTGGCTGGATGGAGTCACTGAAGCAGTAGGCGTGAGCTTAAATGGACTCCAGAAGATGGTAGAGGACAGGAAAGCCTGGAGGAACATTGTCCATAGGGTTGCAATGGGTCGGACACGACTTCGCAACTAGCAACAACAACAGTCTTTAGCTCAGAACAGTTGGCTCTAAAGCAGAAGTAACCTGGTACCTCTGTTCGGGACTGCCCTTCTTATCAGCACCAGGAAACGTTTCTTTAGCAACCAAATACTTTTGAGACCGGATTTTGGATGGAAATTCAAGTCCCAACTTAGCCATGAAAGCTGGCTGGGTGACTTTGGTCCACTTTCTTTCTCTCAGCCCATCCCACCTAACAGGGTTGTTTTTTTATGGGGAAAATAGGAGGAGGACGGTGGATATGTTGGCCGCCTTGCACTCTTTGTAAAAAATAATAAAGGCAGGATGCAAATAAAGAAAAAGAAGCGAGAGGTTTAAACTGTAAAACGGCTGAAATAAATAAGTTTAACGGTAAGCATAAGTCAACGGTGGAAACAGTAACGCAGGAAAATAGTGGTTCTCCTGTTCACTGAGTGTGCTTGGTCAGAGGGACAATTTATTCTGAATTTCTGAACAGCCTCTTCCAACTCTGTAACTGTACTATATATAATTATGCCACACTCTATCATTATACCACATACACTTCCCAGAATAAAGTGTAAGTATATCTGTGTGTGTTTAAATCTTACTTTACTTAGCTGTGTGCATGTCTATACTTATAGGTTGCCTCTAAAAAGGGATTTTTTTCCTATGTACTCTAGCATCTAGACACATATAGGAAGACAAAATGTAGATATTTTAAACGATACGAGACTAGCCCAATATAGGAAACAGAATTGCACAAACAGCTGTGGATCTCTTTATTTAACTCCCTTCACCATCTGGTTTCTGTTTCTTTTACATTTACTTGCACATCATCGCAGGCCTTGGCAGGCTCTAACCTGGATTATTATGATTATTTTAAGATGAAACGTCAGAGCAAACATTTGCAACATCTGGAATCTATTTCAGCAATAATGCAATTAATGGAAGCCAGAGGACGACACAAAGGTTGGCATTTTCTTGGTGGGGTGTATGAAAAAAGAGCCCTTGGGTGGCATACAAGTGTCACAAATGGCTGGTTGAACAAACCATGATTAGCTCGAATCAAGAGGCTCATGTCATGTCAAGCCATCAATCGCCATTTATCAATTATCAGGGCAGGATTCACACACCCCCAGCTGTATTTCATGGGGATCAATCTTGGATCGATATCTTTAGGACGGGAGCCAAACAAGAGTTTACACAAGAAGTGTTGCAACTGTTCCTGTGGTTTTATTCAAATCAGGGGTTTTCCAACTTGGCCCTTTTATGACTTGTGGACATCAACTCCCAGAATTCCTGAGGAATTCTGGGAGTTGATGTCCACAAGTCATAAAAGGGCCAAGTTGGAAGACCCCTGATTTAAATCAATGAAAAAACCCTGCATGCTGAAACCTCCAGGTTGTTTATTTCACTCGCCTCCCACTCTTTGTCTGCTCCAAATGGATCGTAATCCACCTGTCACTTTGCTAGCAATATAGGAGACTCGGCCAAGGCACAATTGAAGAAATTAAATTTTGAACAACCCCCTCTCCTGAAAAAAAAACCCAGTGTTTCACAATCTCAACTTAAGATGTGTGGACTATGCTGGCTGGGGAATTCTGGGAGTTAAAGTCCACATATCTTAAACTTGCTGAAACACTGTTCTAGAACAAAGCAAGCATTCTCTATTGTTGGTCCATTAACCAGACTTTCCTGCTTTTCACCTTGGCTCCAAATACTATTATTAGCCATAGCAAAGCTTGATGATTTTTTTTTTAAAGTAAACAAAACAGTTAAGATATTTTGTCAGCTCTATTTGGAAGTAACTTTTGCAGAGCTGGGACGATTAGTTTCGAAGTGAAGCAGGCTAACCTCATCTGAACCACATTCAAACCCAAGATGGGCTATTGTTCTCTTCCAGATGCGGTGACTAAACTCCTAAGAATGCTACGTAGCTGCTCCCTCTGTAAAAAGGGCCATACCTGAAACATAAGTTTGTTTCACCGAAGCTAACAAGATTCTTCTCGGTTCGGTTTGCCTTTAGAGAAAAGTTCAGATTCCTTTCCAGGTAATGAGCAAATACTTCAAGGAAAAATCTTAAGCTTATTGTTTACTGACTCCAAAGATTTTTATTTCTATTTTTTAAAAAATCCCTACCCTGTATGGCCTTTGGAAATAATGACTTAGCAGTTGGCAGACGATCAAAAAGCTCTTGCAGATTCTTCCTTCTTGACGCATAACCCACACAAGCGTTGCCCAGAGAACACATCTGCACAGGCGTTCACAAAAGCCGTGGACGTTCTGGTGATAATTTGGGAACACTGCTATTATTTACTGAGGAAGCTGCTCAGAGGAAGGAGAACCGGTTCTGCTCGGCTTGGAAACCAGGAAAAAAAAAACACATCGAGATTGCCTCAACACTTAATGCACTGACGATTGCTTGAGTGCAACCAATGGCATCAAAGCAACGAAGAGAGATTAGGAACTCCTCCTGTGCTAATTGGGGTTTGCCAAGCAAGTTTGTTCCAGATGGTTTGTTCCATATATTATGCTGAACTATAAACCATGTCTTGCCAAAGGAATAGAAGGGGCTGCCAGAAGGCAGAGGGGACCAGGTTGTTCACCAGAGCACCAGAGGGAAGGACGAGAAACAACGGTTGGAAACTGATCAGAGAGACAAGCAACCTGGAATTAAGGAGAAACTTCCTGACAGTGAGCACAATCAACCAGTGGAACAGCTTGCCACGAGAAATCATGGGAGCTCCATCACTGGAGGATTTCAAGAAGAGACTGGACATTCACCTGAGATGGTATAAGTCAGGGGTCTTCAAACTCGGCCCTTTTATGACTCATGGACTTCAACTCCCAGAATTCCTCAGCCAGGCATACTGGCTGAGGAATTCTGGGAGTTGAAGTCCATGAGTCATAAAAGGGCCGAGTTTGAAGACCACTGGTATAAGTTCTCCTGCTTGAGCAGGGGGTTGGACTAGAAGACCTCCAAGGTCCCTTCCAGCTCTCTTCTTATTCTTATTCTTATTCTTATTCTATTCTCATCAAAAACCTGAGTTGGCTGGTTTCATGCAACGCACAAAGCTCAAATCAAATCCCATTATCCACCCAAACAGAAATGAGATAAAATTCAGCCACACACTCAATTCAAGTTTTAGCTATACTCCCAGACTGAAGCCATTGTAATGTTCTACCCTACTACCCAATTGTAGAGACCCAGTAGTTCTCTATTATTGGGACCACCACTTCCAGCCAATATATCTATTGATCGAGAACGGGAGCTGCAGTTTAAATCTTCTGCAAGCCAGTAGGCTTTATTTTATTTTAATAGCATGTGCATTTATTTTACTAGCATGCACATATAAAGCTTTATAACATTCCTAGAATATTTTCTCCTTGAGAAAGATCACTAGCCTTGACCTAAAGACATTAGTTGAATTAGAATAGAGCTGGAAGGGGCCTTGGAGGTCTTCTAGTCCAGCACCCCAACCCCTGCTCAAGCAGGAGAACCTATACCATCTCAGACAAGTGACTGTCTAGCCTCTTCTTAAAAACTTGCAGTGATGGGACGCCCACGATTTCTGGAGGCAACTTCTGTTCCACTGGTTAATTGTCCTCGCTGTCAGGAAGTTTCTCCTTATTTCTAGGTTGCTTCTCTCTTGGTTCAGCTAGAGGAGGTTCACAGAGATGAACCCATACAGAAACACGCACACAGAGGGTCACAATTCAACACGGTGGCATCCAGCAGTGCCGTCCTGAGCTGTTGACCGCCCAAGGAATTATGGGACTTGAACCCCAAGGCTTCTGGACACACCAGGGTGGAGAAAGGTGACCTCAAGGTTAGTTCACAAGGGATTGGCTGGAGGTGAAGGTGTGTCTGGGACACACGGCACCACTGAGCTAATGACAACAGCGGCAACCACCGATCCACTTCCATTCTAGGCGAGTCTGGGCGCACCCTTCATGAGAGGCAATTAAGCAAGGCAGTTCCATCCATCATCAACATCCCAAGCCAAAGTCAAATCTCCGTGTAGCTTCGGAAGCGATTAAGCGGCTTCAGACCAGTTGCATCACAGGGCGGCCACACCTATCTCAAAACTGCACCATCAGAGATACAGAGGAAGCTGCTATACAGGAGAGTAGTATTCTAGTATCTGAGGGGCTGCCACAAGGCAGAGGGGGGTCAAGCTGTTCACCAAAGCACCAGAAGGAAGGACGAGAAACAATGGTTGATCAAGGAGAGAAGCAACCTGGAATTGAGGAGAAACTTCCTGGCAGCGAGGACAATTAACCAGTGGAACAGCTTGCCATCAGAAATCGTGGGCGCTCCATCACTGGAGATTTTTAAGAAGAGACTGGACAGTCACCTGTCAGAGATGGTATAGGTTCTCCTGCTTGAGCAGGAAGCTGGACTAGAAGACCTCCAAGGTCCCTTCCAGCTCTGCTCTATTCTATTCTATTCTATTCTATTCTATTCTATTCTATTCTATTCTATTCTATTCTATTCTATTCTATTCTATTCTATTCTATTCTATTCCTACTCCTACTCCTAATCCTACTCCTACTCCATTCCTATCCTATCCTATCCTATCCTATCCTATCCTATCCTATCCTATCCTATCCTATCCTATCCTATCCTATCCTATCCTATCCTATCCTATCCTATCCTATCCTATCCTTCTCATCAGACATGGTCCAAGCTAGTATTACCAGCATAGACCAGGGTTGTCTGACTGGGGTCATGGGCCAGGTTTTTTTCCCAGACTACCCATTTGAGAACTCAGCGACCTCTTAGCCACAAAGCTGCCCTTGTCAGTTCAGTGAAAATTTACATCAGAAATGCCATCTTGTGAAAGGAAACTCTGTTGCATCAGCTCTCTTTGCAGGCTACAGTGGCTCATTGTTCCTTTCAGCCAAACTGGAACAAGAGGAGAAAACGGTCAAGCCTCTGCGTAGCAATGGTGAATTAAAAAAACCAAAAACGTTTTGATCTTTTGGAAAGATGGGGGTGTTTGGCCCATTTCTTTTTTTAAACTCCAGGGAATCTCGTTCTGCACGCTTTCTATTACGGCAACCCTCGCTCAGAACCTATGGGGCTTTCTCCCTTACCCATGTTTCCTTGAAAATAAGACTGGGTCTTATGTTAGGTTTTGTTCCAAAAGAGGCAGTAGGGTTTATTTTCCAGTTAGGGCTCATATTCGGGGAAATACGGTACTAAATGCGTCCGTCTGGCTGATGTTCTTAACTGGGGCTTATTTTGGGGGTGGGGCTTATATTACGAGCGCCCTGAAAAATCAGGCTAGAGTTTATTTTCCAGTTGGGTCTGATTTTGGGGGAAATACATTAGTACAACTCCTTCCCCCTACTAGAATCGGGGTCCTCAAACTTGGCCACTTGAAGACTTGTGGACTTCAACTCCCAGAATTCTCCAGCCAGCCATTGGGAGTTGAAGTCTACAAGTCTTGAAGTGGCCAAGGTAGGACATGGCTGACTGGGGAATCCTGGGAGTTGAAGTCCACAAGTCTTAAAGTGGCCATGTTTGAGGAACCCTGCACTAGAATGAAGGGATTGGACAGGATGAGGGGACTTCCCTCCTCTCAGCCCAGCCTCCTTCACAGGGCTGTTGTTGTGGGAATAAATTGGAGAGGGAATTGTGTTGCCTAGAACTCAAGACAGGGAAGGCAAGAGAGACATGGAATATGCCTTCACACTTTGGGCTAAGTCCAGAGCTTGTTATAAGATGGGTGGTAAAATAAAATTAATAATAAAATAAAAATAAAATAAAAAATAAACAAAATAAAAAATAAAATAGGTTAAGTGTGATTCTGAAGGAACTCAGCCCCCCCGCTTATTAATTAGGGGGGGTACATCCAATTGATGGTGGCTTAATAAGCCCAAAATAGCTTAGTCTGATAAAGGCAGCCCTCAACTTACAACCAATCGTTTCGCAACTGTTCAAAATTACAATGGTGCCGAAAAAAGTTGACTCAGGATTGTTCCTCACACTTATGACTGCGACAGCTTCCCCGCAGTCATGTGATCAAAATTTGACAACCAGCATGTATTTGCAATGGTGGCAGCATCCTGGGATCCCGTGATTGTCATTTGTGACCTTCCCAGTTGGCTTCTGACAAGCAAAGGCAACCGGGGAACCTGAATTCACTTAGCCATGCTGATTCGCTTAATGACCACAACAAAAAAAGGTCAGTAAATCAGGCGTGACTCATTTTACAACTGCCTCATTTAGCAACGGAGGTTACGACCCCAACTGTGGTCATAAAGTGAGGACTACCTGCATGTGAATCCAGCCTGCGAGTGGGGGCAGAGAGAAAGGAAGTGGAGCTTGGACAAGCCAAGTTGCTCAGTGGAAGCCACTACCTTTCTTTTCTCCCGTGTAAGGCACAACGTCCTCGACGTCTTTCTGCTCCAGGGCTTCTTTCTCCAAAAAGGAAAGCAGCTTCTCTCGGTCAAAAGGCCCGCCAGGTTTTTTCACAGTCTGGTCCTTCTGCCGGAATCCCGCTGGCAACAGGGCATTCTGTGAAACGAAAGAAAGAGGTGAATCTTCTTGCACTCCCACGGGGAGTGAGCCAAATGGCCAGCCTTATTCTGAGGCTGCTCAATGTTGTTGTTGTTGTTAGTTGCGAAGTCGTGTCCGACCCATCGCGACCCTATGGACAACGTTCCTCCAGGCTTTCCTGTCCTCTACCATCTTCTGGAGTCCATTTAAGCTCACGCCTACTGCTTCAGTAACTCCATCCAGCCACCTCATTCTCTGTCGTCCCCTTCTTCTATTGAGGCTTTGGTGCCTAGGAAATATCTCCTACCCATTTAGACTGAAATGTAATGTGTCAAGGTAATGATTTAAAAGCTAACCAGCTGGTGTAAGATGTATGATGTAATGTTGGGAATGACTCAGCAAGGTCTGTGTCCCTTTAAGAGCCAGCTGGGCCTGTATCTCTTTAGGAGCCTTGTATAAAAGGGAAGGCTCTGCAAATGGGTTCTCTCTCTCTCTTCTGTTTCCTGCTGTAACTGCTGTGTGTCGGAAACTGCTGTATTAACATGTGCTTTACAGAACTGCCAGGCGCCAACAACCAGGCTCACATCTGTAGAGTTCAAACTAGCTACTTCATTGTTCTCTGCCTATAGTACAGGAATCTCCCCAGATTGGCAGTTTTCACCTGGGAACGAGCAGATAAGGCTGTAAGGCAGGGTTTCTCAACCTTGGTAACTTTAAGACGTGGGGACGTCAAGTCCCAGAATTCCCTAGACAGCATAGGGAATTCTGAGAGTTGAGGTCCATGCATCTTCAATCTGCCAAGGTGGGAAACCCTGCTCTAAGGCATTCGAGTCAGGGCTAACCCTCTTGTGCTTACATAGTGAGTCTAGTCTGATTCCTCACTTGAACCCTTCTTCCATCCAGAAACCTATGGAAACACTATAGAAATGCTAACAAAGCATTGGGGCCATATGTACACACCTCTGGATCAAGGTCATCCAGGACAGTTTCCAGTTGCTTCAGTTCTTCTTCAGTCAACTTGCCCAAAATTTCGTCTTCATCAAGTTCCCTGTATTTGTCCAAGTCTTTCCGGAAAGGGAGCGCCATCACTCTGGCAGACCAATGTTGAGTAGCTTGACCAACTAATAGCAAGACCAAGGTCTTAGCTTTGAGTTTTTAACTGGAAGGAAAGAAGAGGGGGGGGGGAAATGTACTCACAGTCTTGAACATTTTGCGAAGTTCCACCAACTGAATGTAATTCACACGAGCAACATATCTGAGGGTGCAAAAGTTATCTACAACTGCTTAACGCTATGCTGATGCCTCCCAAAACTTAAGACGATACACAACAATTATCGGATGATGGGCATGTATTTATCCCAAGCATTATTAACATACATCTAGAACAGCCTTGACAAACTTTAAAGTGAGGGACTTCAACTCCTGGAATTTCCCCATCAGCCATGGAGAAGATGTTGGCCTTCTAGTTCAGCCACCCCAGAATGTTCTCTTGCTAAAAAGCACACGTTTCCTATCAACCTTCTCCAACCTGGCTCTCTCTCAATATTCATTGCACTTCCTGTTATGTTAGCCAGGGATTGTGTACACTATCACACAGGGAAACGGATGTTGTATAGGAAAGCTAGCCAAGTACCTTTGGCTCCACAAGTCCAGTCAACATCATAATCAACTCTGGTGCTCTTCAGGGCAACACGAAACACTTCCAAGTTCTGTGGGGACCTTGGTGCAGTCTGAACTTGGTTGTTTACTTGCAGATGTTTCATTACCCAACTACATAATGTGATCAGTGCTTAGAAGGGAGTGTGTGGGGGGGTTGCTCTTATTTTTATATACAACTGGTTTGCCTAGTCACCGTAGTTGGAAGTGTTCTTGGCAGCTCCTTGAGTAGGCTGTTGCTTAATGCAGGGGTCTCCAACTTTGGCGACTTGAAGACTTGTGGACTCCAACTCCCAGAATTCTTCAGCCAGCCATGCTGGCTGAGGAATTCTGGAAACTGAAGTCCACAAATCTTAAATTTGACAGGGTTGGAGACTCCAGACTTAATGTTAGCTTGTTCATCTCTGTTGGTACCAAAACACCTCCGCCCCAGCAAGCAACACACACATATGAGCAGTGATTAATAGGAAGATTAACACTAGAGCAACAATCAAGAAGTAAACAACACCCCAATCAAGGAACGACCAATGCAATGGCTTAAAAAAAATGAAGCACCCTGATCTCGCACACAGTGAGCCCGCAAGACTTCCTGCCCTTGTCCACAAGCGTTTTCTTCTTCCTGAGCCTACTGTTCAGCTCAAGCCAATATCTCAAAAGAAAATGGCTTCCTGTGGTTAATAGGCATGGCACCACCGTTAGCTGTCAAGCTGTGCACGGTCTGTGCCAAGCCCCCATTGTGTGTGTGTGTGTGTTCCCCTCCCCTTGAGCACCAGTGCGTATGTTTTAGAATCACAGATCATCACAGTACTGGTAGGTGGGCGTGCACCACAGAAAAGATCTTTCAACAATGGGTTGGACACACACAAGAACAATTCTGTTCTCTTCGATGATCGAGGGATGCCAGCGGGAGTTTCGTCTTACGCCAGTCTAAAGAAAACGCTCAGTTATATCTGGAACTGGCTCAGCATGCAAAGTTGTTACTCGTGGGCAAATTTGGCACCTCTGGTTGGTTCCACCGAATGAGGCTTTGGAAGTTCTCCAGAAGAACACATGACGGCTGCTGCCCTACCACAAAGCCCAGCCATGTACACCCTCTGCTTCCTTTCTTTCCAGGTGTCCCTCCCTCTTTGGCATTTGGGTATTCCTGGCCTAATACGCAGAGAAATGGGTGGCTGGCTGGTTTCGTGGAGTTCGACGCCATGCTGAGCCGCAACCACCTACAAACGAGTCAGAGCATGCTTTGCTTTGCAAATTGTCCTGGATAAAATCATTTGGAAATAATTCAGCTGCTAAGCCAGACTGCGTAAGCCTTTCTTCTAGATAAATAGGCATCAATCCAGCCTGACTACAACCTTAAGACTCTCCTGTTTCTCCACACTGGGTTGATAATAGTCACCAGATGATGGTGTGTTGGGAGTACTACAGGCTGACTTGTAAGCCAAATTAGCCTGGCCTAAATATAAATAGAGCAGACAGTACATCTGGTTGATCTCACAAAAGGATAAGCAGAAGCAGATTGATTAGCATATAGTGTTTCTCAACCTTGCTAATTTTAAGACCTGTGCACTTCAACGCCCAAAATTCCCCAGTACTTGGACATCATTAGAAAATGCTAGGATTGGGAAATTAAAACCAAAAACCAAAGGCACCCTCCAAGGTGGCAGTGGTTAAAAAAAATAATAATCCACGTTTTGCCAAGCAAACAAGGAAATCTCACTGTTGGAAATCAAGATGCATGAAGACGGCCCATGGGAAAAAGTAGGAAGAGACTTCTGGAGGTCTGTGACTCGCTCTTCTGTCTACAGCATTACGTTTTTGCCTGCTTTTGATCTGCTGCTGGTTGGTCTCAGTATCCTCTATCTGTAAAATGGGTGCAAAGTTTTCTAGAACTCTGTCCTGATTGGCAAAGGTTTCATCAAGCTCCAAGACAAATTCATGGCATAAAAATCAGTGTTTTAATCCCTCATCTGCACAAGGGACGTTATGGTCAGGTGATGGATGAAGGCAGCAACGCCAACCTTCCTGATTTAAAGTCTACACAAACACATGGGCAAAATGCACGTCTCCAGGACCTTTTGACCTGGAGTGTTCTCAAGTCCTGGAGGAGGTTATCGAGAGAGGCACATTTGCAATCTTTGAGTGTTGTTTTTTTCCCCCCGCATTCCGAATACCTTTAAAGAGGAAGGTTGAACTTCAAGTGGACTAAAGGTCCCATTACTCATTATTTTGAAATAGAAAATCACCTCATAGGAAAATAAATGGGGGGGGGCTAATTTGGGCCAGCATGCCACAAAATGTACACTATTATCATTATTTCTAGCAGCACATCTTCTGCTAATCCGTCTCCAGATGAACCTTCACTAAAGAAAGCCGAGTTTATCAGTTTTCCACCATCAATCAAAGACTTGAAACTGGGCCAGTAGTTCAGGAAGACTAATCTTAGAGGTTTTTATTTCTCCCTCTAGACCCTTACAAGGGTAGAAAAGTTAACTCTTCACTTCTGCGCTGTGCGTGGTCTAGCAAAGTTCTCTGCCTGATTGTTACCATTAAATCCATTAACGTGGAAACGCAACAATATACTGTAGAGCGGAGGTTTGGGATTCCTTTTTAACACGATCCCTTGCTTGCTTCCCTAGCCAGCTTGAAATCTGCAGGCAGCCGTGCAAACCTGTTCAACAGGTACGTAAATTGTCACTTCAGGTTTGACTTTCTACCCTATGCCTAAAGGAGCCATGTTGCGACGAAGAAACGATTTGTTATATTGCCTGTCTGCTTTAAACAGGTTTTACGAGTGATCCTTCTATGTTTCTTCTTTCAAGGATTGATCTAGCACTGTTTGACAGCCAGAGAAAACTTCCCAAGGGGAGAAGATTCTTGGTTATTCTTGGCTTTTTAGCTGAAGTCAACTAACAAGCCAGAATGCTGCATAATCTGAATGTTATTTTGGAAGAAAAGTGTTTTGAATACACAGGCTACAGTAGTGGCCAAAATTGTGGAAAACTTTTTGGAAAAGTGTACAGTAGAAATGCCACCTTTGGTTTAAGGTAAAGGTAAAGGTTCCCCCGCACATGCGTGCTAGTCGTTTCCGACTCTAGGGGCCGGTGCTCATCTCCATTTCAAAGCTGAAGAGCCAGCGCTTGTCCAAGGATGTCTCCGTGGTCATGTGGCCGGCATGACTAGACGCCAAAGGCGCACGGAACGTTGTTACCTTCCCACCGTAGTGGTCCCTATTTTTCTACTTGCATTTTTACATGCTTTCGAACTGCTAGGTTGGCAGAAGCTGGGACGAGTAACAGGCGCTCAACTCTGTTACGCGGCACTCGGGATTTGACCCGCCAAACTGCCGACCATCTGATCGACAAGCTCAGCATCCTAACCCACTGAGCCACCGCGTCCCTATACCTTTGGTTTAGTTCCCACCAATTTTTCTTCTAGTTTCTTTATAACTGTAGCCTTGTTCGCTTAATAATACTATTTTACACCGCTTTCTGGGCAACCAGTCAACTCTTTGCACCATTACTTTAATTTTATTACATTTTACAAGCTCACTAGATGAAAGAAACACAAAAAAACCCAACCAACATGATGGCGATCACATAACAACACAATGACAAATGTCCTCCTCTCGGCTTCAATACATGACATCAATAACCGGATCCTACTGTGATCTGACTGGCTCATTGCCAAAACAAGATGACACCTGACTGGCTCTCTAAACACTCGTGCTCATTGGCTACAATCAGATGAAGGAAAGCTAGCTGATCTCAACCTAAGCAAGTTGTGCTTCCTTTTCCAGGTTATTTGGCTATAACTTTTCACAGAATACAGTACAGGTAATTGAAGAAACTGTGTTGCATTATGTTCTTGATTAAATTAGCTTTCCATGGATATATAATTTTATCGTGCTGCTCCAAAAAAAAATGGTGTTATTAGCCATCAAACCTGAAAAATACACTTTTCCTAAAAGGTTTCCACAATTTTGGGCACTACTGTATCTTGTCACCTTGAAGAATTCTGCCACTTGGGAATATTAATCATCATTTCATATGGGTCTTCTTTTGGGTAGGCGATCTGAGGCCATTCTGGATCAGTTATTGCCGGCTTCATATCCAGATTTTTGTTATTGTGTAATTGCTCTTTGCAGGACACGGATGGGAAAGCATGAATGAAATTGGGAAATGGCTGTCTGCGCCAAAGGATCATCGCTTCATCTTCATCATTCTAACCACGGAAGCAGATTTTCCTGGAAAGGCAATCCTATTTATACGGAGACACCCCTCCCCTCCTCTTTCCATACATGATGACACCTTGTTCACAGGGAAATAGCTCATCCTAGGTAGAAATTCTTGCAACCCATAAGCTAGTTTTGCTATGAGAAATACCAGGCACATCTTATGCATAATATCTCCCTGAAACACACCAAAGAATGAGCCAGCATTAGGCGCAGTAATGATGAAGATTAAAAAGTTAACCATGATATTCCTCCAAACCATCCTTATGAATTCTGCCTCATCTGGGACTCTTCACACCAGCAAGCAACTGGGCAGGATGTCCCAGTTAATTATGAAAATGTTTTGAATAGGTCTAGATTTCCCAAGCAAACACAGCCCAGAGCAACAGGGGAGGCCTGTTATTTAAGTGTCATTTCTGGATGGAAACAGACCTTTCAAATGCTCTTATTTCCGGCTTCCACTTAGCTGTACTCTCAGCACCGGAAATGCCTTTCTATTAAAGCAACAGAACCCAATTTACCTTTATCAGCAGCAGAGATTTGGATGCACATTCTTTAATCCCACAATGTTCGAGAAAATACATCCCCTCTGTGTATTTATTTTTTTTAAAAAAAAAATCTGAATGGTAGCCGTGTCTGAAATTGAGGCACAATTGCAGAAATGAAAAAGAGCGGATATCTGGATTCTACCAGTTAGGCTCCTTTTCCTCTTGGTCAAAATTTTAGGAATTCAATAACTTTTGACATTCCGTCATTCATCTAGAAGCCAGTGCCTGATTCCAGAGCCATTATAAGAAAACATTTCTGAGATTAGGTAGTTGTCTGAATTTAGGATATGCCTACACTAAAAGTTAGATGTCAGCTATCAAGGCCCGCAGCCTAGCAGGTAGGAAAGATCAAACACTAGTAGTAGTTGGTCAAAATTCAACAGGCTTTGAAAATTGCTCTTTATTTTTTTAACAAAAGTTTCTATGGCTGCCCCTCTTAAACAACTCTGGGTGACTCATGTTGTTCTTCCTATTTCTAATTTACTACACCACACTAGCCTTCCCATCCCAGTTTTTCACCACCAGGAGAAAATCTGGGAGGTCTTGGAAAGTTTTGTTTTGATTCTACGCTCTTTGCTTTGTTCTTATGCCTGGAAAAAGAGTCAGACACAGCCACAAACTTTGCCCTAAACACAAACTAACCAGCAGGCAAGCCATTTTTAGAGAAATTCCTGATTTAATATAGTGACCATATAGCATGGGGGTTAAACCTTACATCCAGGTTCTGCAAAGTGAGAAGAGTTCTGCCCTACATCAACAGATACACCCACCAACGTTTGCTGACAGATAAGATTTAGCATCCAAATGCCGCTGAAGAAACAATAAAGGAGAATATTTGT
The DNA here is from genome assembly GCF_964194415.1 of Vipera berus. Classification (NCBI taxonomy): domain Eukaryota; kingdom Metazoa; phylum Chordata; class Lepidosauria; order Squamata; family Viperidae; genus Vipera; species Vipera berus. The sequence goes on along the minus strand of NC_138215.1, from coordinate 16,056,555 downwards.
AGCTCAGGGTTGACATGAGGGGTCCTTGCTGCTCTCTGAACTTGCTTGTTTTCTTGCAGAGGTTTCATTACCCAAACTAGGTAACATCATCTAGTAGTGATGATGTTACCTAGTTTGAGTAATGAAACCTCTGCAAGAAAAGAAGCAAGCTCAGAGATCCCTCACTGAACAGCTGTTGGAAGTTCCAAAAAGGAGCATCAGTGGATCTATCTTTACACATCCTGGACTCAATCTTGCAAGCTGGGATCGGCTTGTAGTCTTTTCGAAAGCTGCTAAGTTTATCCTGTTCTTGGTGCTGGTTTGTTGAACCTCTAAGCACGCAAGGACAGGGACAAGAACATGGGGAAGGAGCTAGCTAGGCCTGGATGGAGACATTTGTTGCCTGAGGCAAAGGACACAATAGCAGCCTTTTCTATTCTGTGTATAAAAACTAGCAGCTTTCTCCAATCTTGGCACACGTCCCTCACCACACCTTAAAGAACAAACTGTAGGCAAGCAGTTCTTTACCTCCTCACTGCTCTGTTATTCTGCCTAATGGGTAAAGCCAATCTAATTTCTCTCCCGATTCCTTCTGGGCAATGCTGCAAACTGGATTCATAAACCTACTTTGCAAGGGGATCCACTGACAGCATCTTTACCTGGGAATACACCCTCCCCTCCTCGCCCAAACTGAAACCAGGCAGAGCAAACACATCCAAGATGACAGAACGTTAGCAAGGGGACATTTCAAACCACCTCAGCAAGAAAACAATTCCTCCCAAGATCCTAAATGAACAGGTCTGTTTGTAACACCCTTCCTTCCTTGGAACAACACCCTGTGCACGCTTTTGTCTCCTCCTGCAGCGATTAAGAAACGGGCTCAGACAGTTGACTGGACAAATTCCAGGAAAAAGACGAAGGGGGTTCTACAAACGGTTGGACTAGAGACCCCTGGCCAGCTAGGGTGAGACAGACAATTGCAAACACTTCTAACCCAGGCATTATATAGGTAAAGGCTGCCCAACTTATTCTAGCACAACACTATCAGTATTGGCTTGTATCGGCTAGGATAGTCTTTCCCCGACTGAGGTGGGATTGAAGTTGAAACTTTGTGGGAGGTGAAATAAAGCTGGTACCCCTGAACCACCTTAGCAACAAGCTTTTTCACGCCTCCCCTCCTTACCCAAAGGTAAAAAGCCAGTTTTTGTTCAGCCCAACAAGGGCGGGGGAAGAAAAAGCAGGCATGGAAAACAATAGGAGAGCATGCAAAAGGGGTGGGGGGGGGAGAAATCCAGAGGGAATGCATATGGGGTAAGGAAGAATACCAGAGGGATCTAATCCATAAATTCCAGAGCACTTAAAAGCAAAACACGGGCTTTTAAACTTCGCTGGAAGTCGATTCTAAAGGTCGGGGCTGCCAAGTTCATCAGGAAGGGTCCAAAAGCAACTAAGTAAGACGCAGCTCGAGAGCCAGGTTTTAGGCTGGGCTGGCCCGGGCAAACCTGAGCTTGAATGGGAGATGGTAGAAAAGGGAACTGCTCCAGAATTTGGGGCGGGCTGGGTGGGGAAAAGGTTTGTTCCCAGCGACAAGGGGGGGGGGGCAGGGAGATCCCCGGGTGCGGAGGGTCCCCACGTCTCCCGAGCAAGAGCAGAGAAAGAGAAGTTTGCCTGAAGTGGTATAGGGTTTCCTGCCTGAGCAGGGGGTTGGACTAGATGACCTCCAAGGTCCCTTCCAACTTTATATTATTATTATTAAGTGGAAGGATCGGGGCTCCTGCCGCGCCCCAACCTTCCTTTGCCTCCCCTCCCCGAAGTTCCACCCCGCAGCCTCCCCTGGCAGCCCCCCCCCGCGGGGGGAAAAAGAGAGGCGCCCCCAGTTGGACTCCCCAGCCCATCCTCCTTGGCCGCACGACCTGGCGGCGCGCGAGGGGAGACGGGGGTCCAGCGACCCCGGAGGGCGCCAGCTTGCAGAAGGCAGTCCGACCCTTCCCCCCCCACACACACCGCCCTTGCTACGGCAGAAGTCAGCTTTCGCCGCCTGCCCCCCCCACCCCCCATTTGCTCGCTCGACTCTGCAACTTTCGAGAAACAATGCAGACCAAATTTGGGGGGGGGCAACAACAAAACAACCCCCCTCTCGCTTCTGGCTCATTTGAAGCCCTCCCCACGCGCCCCCCCACGCGCCCCCCCCCTTCCCGGTGCCTGCCCGATGCTCCGGAGCCCCCGCCGGACTCACCCAGCCGGAGAAGTCAGTCCCAGCCCCGCAGAGTTGTAAAAACTCCAGGCGCTGTTTCCACCCCGGCTGCTGCGCCTGCGCGTCCTCCCTCGGGTACACGGTGGTTCGGAGGTGCCGAGTGGCTTCCTGGGAGTTGTAGTCCGCCATTGATCTCCGGCTGTAGTCCATTCAAACCAGGCGGGATCTTTGCAAAGAGACGAGGGGCGGGGAGAGGAGGGGTGGTTTTTTTTAAAAAAAATTCCCTTTCATCGCAGCTTTTTTCTTGTTTGAACGGGAGTGGCCGTCGGGTGCGAGGAGGCGTTTTTGCTCCTAACAACCCTTAGTCGGGCTGGCCGGGGATGATGGGAGCTGTCGCCCCAACCCATCGGGAGCCGCTGGGTTGGGTAAAGGCAGTTGCACAATATTGAGTCTGCTGATCTTCCTGTGACGCTGCAAATGAAAACCAGATTCACGCCGTGGAAATAGCAGTTGCGTTTTCCCCTCAAGAACGACTTGTAATGACAAGTTGACTTCACCACCCCCATTTCGTGCCACAGGCAGGCTTCCTCAAAAACTTTGTGGTTGCATTTACCCCAGAGATAAGCTTGGTTATTTTTAATCTTCCTCATTTAGTCCCCTTGACTAGCACTGATGATATTACCTAGTTGGGTAATGTGTATGCCCGCAAGAAAACAAGCTCAGAGAGCACCAGGGACCCCCCATTACGACTCTGAGCTACTAATATTCTCCCTTATGGCAGGGGTCCCCCACCTTGGGCACTTTATGACTTGTGGACTTCAATTCCCAGTGCTGGCTGAGGAATTCTGGGAATTGAAGTCCACAAGTCATGAAATGCCCAATGGTTGGGGACCCCTGCCTTATGGAATCTTCCTCGTCATTCGTTGCTCTGTGCGGTTTAGCATGTTGTGCAAACCTGGCTTGCAGCTCGTTCAGCATTTGTGGTCCCACGTATTGTGCAAAATCCAAAAATGGGTCCAGACAGTAACCAGGCAACCCTTGTGGGGACGGGGCTTGCACATCCTAATGATGCTATGAGCAGTTCCATTAGGAATGCCCGCTTTCCAAATAGTCACTGATGAGGAATTGGACTAAGTACGGTTGGTTGGCCACCCGTGCTATCTTTTGCCAAGACAAGCAAATAGACACTCACAAGCAAAACAATGTTAATCTGTTCATCAATTGCCTTCCGATCTGGGGGACTCGTCTTCCAGAAAGTACCTTACTAGGAAAGAACAGAGGGCAACAACAAGTATTTCTGGTGTTTATGATCATCACCATCATTTTAGCCGTCTGTCCACTGCTGGATGAAGGCCTCTTCTGTATGTTTCCAACCATTACGGTCCTGAGCTTTCTTTAGCCAATATTTGCTGATGCCGTCACTCCATCTTGTTTTAGGTGTCTTTCGTGGATGCTTTTGATCAAGTGGGATCCATTCTATGACAGCCTTGGTCCACCTGCCCTCAGTTCTTCTTGCTATGTGACCAGCCCATTTCCATTTCAATTCTTTTCAATTCTCTCTTGATGATATTGTATACTTTTGTTTGTTCTATAATCCATGTGCGGTTCTTTCTGTCTTGTCTTATGCTGAGCACATATCTTTCCATGGCTCTTTTGTGTCACTTGTAGCTTTTGTGCCATTGCCTCCTTCCTAGGGCTGAGGGAAAGGAGCTGGTCCAAGGTCACCCTGCTGGCTTTGTGCTTAAGGCGGGACTAGAACTCACGGTCTCCCATTTCTGGCCTGGTGCCTTCAGCACTAAATCAAACTGACTCTCTTTGACTCCTGCATACATGGGTGCCATATTCAGTGCAAATGGTCTAACTAAGCAGTTAAGAAATCATTCCAAGATCTGTTTCAGTGTTAGGGTCTTACACACACACACACACACACACACACACACACATTGTCAGAGTAAGTAACGTCAACAGAGGAAACCAATAGAGAAGAAGGGATAAGATCAACTTAAAGAGAAGAAACGGGAGAGAAACATCAGCCTGACTCTCAACATTCTACATATATTTAACCGCTAAATAAATCTCAGTGGTTTGATCCATACATTGCATTATCAACCATGGTTTACAATCCACAGTGGCTCAATTTATACAACACACGAAGCCAAAGCCTGGTGTGAAAGACAAAGCTCTCTGGGGGCTCTTTTCTGTTGTTGTTGTTGTTGTTCATGCATTAAGCATCTCTGCAATTTTTCTGCCACTGAGCAGCTTGGACAGTGTAATGATTGTGTGAGTTTCACTTGAAAATGAGAGTGAGCAGGGTGAGAACTCTTGGCACGCTGCCTCTGGCGTAAGTGAAGGGGGACCTTTGTGTGTTCAGAGGGTGGCTGCCATTGTGTGGAAGTCCATTAGAATTCAGTAGGGCTTCTTAATGGGCTAATATTTTCAGCCATGGTTCCAACAGAGCTGAAAATAAACAGGTCCTTCCCCAGAGGGAAAGCTCCGCTTCTGGAAGAACAGAAGAAAGAAATTTAATGGCTTCAGCAAGCCTGGAAAAAATGCAGACTTTTTAAAGCATCTGTGGGCTCATCTCTGTTCTAATGAGAAATGGGGACTGTTTGGGTACTCCAAAAGACCAAATTGAATGTTTTCATGGGAAATCTACTGCTGTGCGCATGCTGTGTGCTGTAGCACCTGGGATCTGCAAAAAAATAATAATGGTGCAGGATGTGAATGGTGGAAGCTTTGAAATGCTTCCAACTCAGGATTAGACCAATGGTCTATGCTAAAGTAGACAGTAAATATTATTTGGTGATTCATCACAAATCGGGGCTCAGACCTGGAAAGCACCATTCTCATAACAACAGAAAATAAAGGCGGGTGCCTTCCTCCTGCTTGATTTACACAGCTAGTGGGTTAGGACGCTGAGCTTGTCGATCAGAAGGTCGGCAGTTTGGCGGGTCGAATCCCGAGTGCCGCGTAACAGAGTGAGCGCCTGTTACTTGTCCCAGCTTCTGCCCACCTAGCAGTTCGAAAGCACGTAAAAATGCAAGTAGAAAAATAGGGACCACTATGGTGGGAAGGTAACAGCGTTCCGTGCGCCTTTGGCGTCTAGTCATGCCAGCCACATGACCACGGAGACGTCCTCGGACAAACGCTGGCTCTTCGGCTATGAAACGGAGATGAGCACCGGCCCCTAGAGTCGGAAACGACTAGCACGCATGTGCGGGGGAACCTTTACCTTTACCTTTACCTTTTCTTTTACTGTTAGCTATAAAATTCCATCCTAAAATGATTTCTGTCCAGGAAGGAGACAGAATTAAATCAATTGCTCCAACAGGCAAAGCCTCATTCATCAGGCATAATTTTTGAGAAATGAGCCTCTTGTCTTTCGCCAAGCAATCACAGAAACACTGTGAGAATTCAAACATTGCACGACTAAGGCATGGATTCTTTAAACCGTGATGGTAGCTTCTTTATTTAGATAGACAGAGAAACATTGGGAGCTCTGCATAGGTGCTATTTAGTCAGCAGGAACCCAGAGCTCAGAATGGAGTGTATTTCAAGGTTCAAAGTGGGCCAGTGGAACTCAATTAAACCCAGCCTTTGATGACTGTGGTTTTTACAGCAGGGATAGTAATGAGATGAACGTCTTAGCATTAATCTTAGATGACGTGTTGCGAAATGCATCTTATAATTAGCTTATTTATAATGCCTTGTTCTAAAGAGGCACCCTGTTTAATTAAATAAGCGCATGGCTCATTATACTTCAATGATAGTGGAAGATCTAGTTTGATGTTTACCAGACTAGTTTTATGTATGATTATAGTTCCGGAAACACGAAGCTGTTAAGAGCTGGGTTTATCTTTGATCTGGTAAGTCCAAATAGACAGAAGAGGTGACAGTTGGCTTCCTTCTGTGATTCAAATTGGTAGTAATAGACTTAGTTAACCATACATACTAACTATTGGGAATAATACTCTTCCTTTAAATCAAAGTAGCCCATGCCAACTGGGTGTGATGGGAACAGGATTTCATCAACATCTATAATGATGATGATGATGATGATGATGATGATGATGATGATGGAAGGGACCTTGGAGGTCATCTAGTCCAACCCCCTGCTCAGGCAGGCAGGAAACCCTGGCCTATACCGTTTCAGACAAATGGCTGTCTAGTCTCTTCTTAACAACTTCCAGTGTTGGAGCATTCACAGCTTCTGCAGGCAGGTTGTTCCACTGGTTAATTGTTCTCACTGTCAGGAAGTTTCTCCTTAGTTCTGGGTTGCTTCTCTCCTTGGTTAGTTTCCATCCGTTGCTTCTTGACCTGCCTTCAGGTGCTTTGGAGAATAGCTTGCCTTCCTGCATAACCACATGTTGTCCTGTGTTTTAGATGGTACTGTATCAGTAAAATCAAAGCATAAAATCTCCTTTGAGTTGAGCTTAACTCCTGGTGACTGGGGACACATTCTCGTTGCTTTTAGAAGTAGTTTGCCACTGCCTTGAGGGGGATTGTTTTCAATTTTTCAGGATGACAGTTCTGGGATTTCTGTAACTACTAACCAGTTCCAATCCAAGTCAGCTTCCAGGGAACTGTCAGTGTCAGCTAAATATTGTTTCTTCATTTCACATGTTGGAAAGCCTACTCCGCTGTGTTAACAAATGCTCTTGTATGTTCCGCTCCGTGGTCACAACTGCCTGACAACCCTGTCCTGAACATAATTCTGCCGTGCTTATGCGCATGACTGATGAGTCTTCCACAGACTTCAGAATTCTGTCTGAGATGTATAAATGCTTTCGGGAAAAGAACTGTTTTTGAGCATTGGTTCATCTTTAATCCAACAGACACTAAGACCTGTCTTTTTTTTTTCCTCCTGGAGACCGTTTGTCTCCTGGAGGTATGAAAGCTTGGCCCAATGAAACATCTGGTGAGCATTCTGTTTTATGGACTAGCCCTGGGGAAGTCCAGGCGCTAATAGCAAAATTTGTTTATTGTAATAGGACTGCAGTTTTGCTGTGCAATCTTCAGCCTACATTTTTGTTGTAATGGGATTTAATTTTAATCATGCTTCTCCATCCTCCTTTGGGTTCAGGCCTAGAATCTCTTTTCTGTTCCAAATGAGGATTGGAATAGGCATCTGAAGATGTGTGAGATGCCTGTTTACTCTTTTATTGCCTTTAAGGCTTGTATTACAGTAAAAGCTTTTATTGACAGGTAGTTCCTTTCATCAGATTCATACCCTGTTACTCGGTGCAGAGCTTTAAGCTGTGCTGTTGTGAGTTCAGAAAGAAAGAAAAATAAGAAAGCAATGAGGTCAGAGCCATATAAAAAAGCTATAGACAGGTCCATTAAAAGGACTAAATCACAGTTTCTTTAACTACAATTGGTGAACCCATTATAGGCAGATCAATTCACGTAACACCCAAAACAAAACCATATGAGTCACATTATAATAGAAGTGTGAATACACAGATTCTCATTGTTGTATTAAAGGTTAAATGGATATCAGAAACTGACCAGGCATCAGTTACTATTAATTGTAGTCAAGTAACTAAGATTAACAAAAAAAAAGCCTTTTAAAGTCAATAGGAATGGATTGGTAAGGTAAGAACATTTTCAGTTTAGCTACTCGAAAGTGATAAGATGTTTGCAGAATCTAGTTTCATGACACAGATAAAATCTGTGCCAAAGTATTGCTTGAATTTTCCTTCTGATTAAGGAAACCTAACATGTTTTCATTCTAATTGATAAGCGATAACGGAAAAGGGGAGGGTGATATTTGTCCTGAGTGGCCCCATCTGTCTCCCTTAATCTATTTTCTGCAATCTGCCTTATATAAATCATTGTTTCTGAGTTTGCCCTGGGGATGCTCTCTTGGTGCAAACTCAGCTGTAGTCATTACTTCAGGATTTAGCTGCCTCCCGGGATCTCTCTAAATTAAATCTCAGTCTGAGGAATGGGGATGATGGATCTCATTTGCATATGACCATAACACCATATAATTCTTGCATGCCAAATACCCTAACGCCTGCATTAACAGGAACGTAAGCATCAGCGTTCACCCTCCTGATCAAACACCAATATGTTCTTAAGCGAATAAATGGCACTCTTGCACCCATTTTATTTTGTTGCAACTTTGCCTACTTGTAATTTATTATAAAATATTAAAAGAATTTAGTGGGACTGCTAATTGGAAAAATAGAAAGAATAGCAGTTCATTAGATCGGTGTTTCTTAAGCATTGTGTCTTAAATTCCACCAATCGCTCTGTCAAAGAACTTGTATCCCATCACAATAGATACAAAGCCCAAGGGACATTTATATGTTTGTAAGCATTTTGTTTATAATTTATACTAAATTTTAGGGACTTAAACGTTTCATGGACTCACCACCTAACTGCTTCAGAATCTTATCTGTGGTAAGCATATCGTCAACTGAGAAGCAATGGTGAATTTCAACTTGACGGTCTCATTTAACTTTCAGAGCTGTGGTAGTTTGGTCTAGTGGTTAAGTCAGGGGTGTCAAACTGGCGGCCCACAGGCTGGATGCACCATGCCGAAACCGCACCCACCCCAGCTCCGGCAATGGGGAAAAAGTCGTGACACATGACGTGGTGAGTTTGACACCCCTGGGTTAAGTCATCAGGTTAGAATCTGAGAGACCATGAGTTCTAGTCCTGCCTTAGGCATGAAAGCCAACTGGGTGACCTTGGGCCAGTCACTTTCTCTCAGCCCAACTCACCTCACAGGGTTGTTGTTGTGGGAAAAACAGGAGGAGGAAGATGCGTTTGGGTATGCTCACTGCCTTGCCTTCTTTGCAAAAACAATAAAAGAGAGGACAAATAAAATCAATAATAATAATAATAATACAAAAAGACAAAACAGGATAGGGAAACTTTTGCCTGCCAGAATGAAATATTTGGATGAAAGGCATTTTAACGCCTGAACTCAATATTTAGTTGGGGAGAAGGGGGCGGAGATAGGACTATTTTTTGGCAGACAAGGGGTTTTTTTTGTTTTGGGTTTTTTTTTTGGGGGGGGGGGAGATAAATGCACTTTCAAATCCAGTAAGCCGTGATTTCTGCCCCCCCCCCCAACTCCAGCTCCAAGTCTGCAAAGCGAGTCTCCGGCTTCCACTCAGGCTGGAACTGCAAAGCCAAAGCAGCTGGGGGTGGGGGGGGGGCTTCGGAAGACACGCCGGTTCATCTGGCCTGACCTCGAAAGAAGAAGAGGAGGAGGAGGAGGAGGAGAAAAAGGGGATGCTGCGGCCAACAGGTGCCAGCGCCCTGCATCCCGCGGGAGAGGAACCGCTGCTTCCCGGGGAGCTAACCCAGCAGGGCCGTCCGGCCGTCCTTCTTCGCTGCAGGGCATGCCGTAGCGCCGAGGCCCCCTCCCCTCCCCTCCCCTCCCCCTTCCCCTGCCCACCCCCGGAGAAGCGTTACCATGGCAGCCGCCTCGAACTACGCGCCCCATAGTGCTCGGCAGCGCGACTGAGGCTGCGCGCGCGCCCTGCCTCTTTTTTTGACAGCCGCTCGGGGCTGGTTCGGCTGGAGCGCGCGGAGAAAGGACCGGGCTGCCAGTCGGGCCGGAGGGACCCGGGCCAGGGAGAGGCGGCGGTGCTGGGTAAGAGCCCTGCGATCGACCCCCTCCTTTTTTCCCCCCACACCCCCTCGCTTCTCCGGGTCGCTTGGCTCCTTGCCTGCCGCCGCTCTCCAGCAAGGATGCTGATGCTGCTGATGCTGCGGGGGAGAAGGCGAGGGCATCCCGCGCCAGCCGGCCAGCCTGGCAAGGCGGCGGCTGGTGCCCACCTGCCTGGAGGGGCGACGGCGTTTGCTGGATGCTCCGCTGCCCGGGGCCGTCCGCTGCTGCCCGGAGAGGGGCGGGTGAGCGATGGGGTGGGTGCGTGGGGAAGATGGGGGGGGGGAAACGCATCGGAGGATCCGCCCCGTGTCTTGCCAGCATCGCCAGATGTTGTGAAAAAACCAGCGCTTTGATCGACAGGGTCTCCTGGTTACACATTCTTGAAAGGTGTATTGAGGGGGGGGGAGGATGGGAAGAGAAGGATGCTCCGCCAGGACACGCTTTTTCCTAACTGCCCCCGCCCGTGCGGCTTCCAGGGTGGCTATTTTGGGGAGTGGGGTGGGGTGGGGTGTGTGTGTGGGGGGGTCGCCCTTAGTTTTGAGTTGCAGGGACCAGGGGTTTGGGCAAACGGCTTCGGTTCACCCCGACCGCGATTCTCCGGGAAATGAGCGTGTGTGGAATGCAGAAGAGCAACCCTTCCCATCATCCCCCTCCCGAGGGGGCCGAGGTGGGGGAGAGGAAGTCGATTTTTCTGACTCCAGTTGATCATTTGGGGGAATGGATCTCTGCTGCAGCAGACGCTCACACTGCGGGAAACATCCCCCTTTGTGCAGGGTATTGATTGATTTTTTTTTAAAAAAAAATAAATCGGTGAAAACCCTGTGGTTTTTTCCAAAGGTTTTGGCTTCCTAGAAAGCAAGTCTAAGATGGCAGCCAAGATTTTTTGGTTTCAGGAGATGGACAGAGCCCCAAGCTAGCTTGTGTCCATCTCTCTGAACTATTGAGATTTTGACCTTTTTAGAATCAGGAACTCTAGTACAGAGTGAAGCGACATCATGTGCCAATTGGTATAGAATCTAGTCACTAGATTTATTTATTATTTATTATTTATTTATTTATTAATTGGATTTGTATACCGCCCTTTCCCGAAGGACTCAGGGCGGTTAACAGGGTAATTAAAACAAGAAATACAAAAATTAAAAACAATTAAAAAGATTATAACAGTCCCTGAAAAAGTAAAAAAACCCATTTAAAAATTAGAATTAAAATTCTCAGCCTGGGCCAGAGAGCTCGAAGAGCCAGGTCTTCAGGTCCATGAGGTCATGGAGCTACGTCAGAGTGGATTTAATATTCCATACCCCCATTCAGACGATGAGAATGCTTCCCCCCCCCGCCGCCCCCCAGGATCGCTCCCATGTTGGTCTTGTGATTTAACACAGATGCCTTCCTTGCAATCTCCTCTCTTTAAATTCAGAGTTCACGCCACTTGTTTGACCCCAACAGGACTTGTTTGCTTTTGATTCAACCATGGGTGTGTTGGGTAAAATGACTGACTATACTTTGAATCTCCTCTAGGACTGACCGGTTTGATCGCCTTGCAGTCCAAGGGACTCGCAGGAGTCTTCTCCAGCACCAGAGTTCAAAGGCCTCAATTCTTTTGCGCTCAGCCTTTCTTATGGTCCAACTTTCACTGCCATACATTGCAACTGGGAAGACCATAGCCTTGACTATACGCACTTTTGTTGACAGTTTAAGTTTAAGTTTAAGTTTAAGTTTAAGACTGCTCTTTAGAAGGCCAGATCCTGAAGCTAAAACTCAAATACTTTGGCCACCTAATGAGGAGGAAGGACTCGCTGGAGAAGAGCCTAATGCTGGGAAAGATTGAGGGCAATAGAAGAAGGGGACGACAGAGAATGAGGTGGCTGGATGGAGTCACTGAAGCAGTAGGCGTGAGCCTAAATGGACTCCAGAAGATGGTAGAGGACAGGAAAGCCTGGAGGAACATTGTCCATAGGGTCGCGATGGGTCGGACACGACTTCGCAACTAACAACAACAATACTTTGAAACAATCTGTGGCTTGTTTCCAGTTTGTGTATAGAGAATTAAGGGGCTAGTTCAGGGATCTTCAAACTTGGCCCTTTTATGACTTGTGGACTTCAACTCTCAGAATTCCTCAGCCAACGTGCCTGGCTGAGGAATTCTGGGAGTTGAAGTCCACAAGCCATAAAAGGGCCAAATTTGAAGACCCCTGGGATAGTTGGTATATGTAATTCTCTGAACATTGGATGTCTTTTTTTTAAAAAAAACCTATTTTCTTTAAAAAAAAAATAATTTCATCTTTCGTCTTGCATGCTTGTTTATTATTTAACAAATCAGGGAATTCAGTTAAGACGCCCGATTCAAAACAAAAAAGGCTCAAAGAGACTCACTTGTTGGTTAACTTCACTTTCTTGTCCCATCTCCTTTCTAAATCCACAGATGACACTGCTTCCCTGTGAGCCAGCTGTAGTTGTGTAATCAGTACATTTTAAGAGCAACCATGCCAGATGTATCTGCCAAAATAAGCATGTTCGAAGAAACTTTAAAAGCTCAAATTAAAAGAGATTAAAAAGAAAAACTAAATCCTGGGAATCTGGATTGGTAGGGGGAACAGGCACTGCCTGCATAGCTGGTTATAACCTTCATTTGTTGAATAAGGCCCAATACTTCATTCATTAATCTATCAATCATACTTCAGAGTTTCATGGAATTGATTGGAAGATGGATTTATGTGGCTGTTTTGTGAGCAATGGATATGCTTCCAAACGCATCCTCTTCTTTATCTATTGCTCTGCTGGCTGTCCTTATTTCCTAACAGTGTAGATTTACAGGTAAAATTAGCCTTTCAACAGTGGTTGCAAATCACCATGGAAAGCTCACATGCAAAAAATCAGGGCTATACGCAGAATATGGTTTAAAAAAACCCATGATGGTGGTCATGAGTGTCCAATCAATGCTTGCCTTTTTTTTAAATATGTATCAAACACAAAAAATAGACAAAGCTTCAACTGCATCATTGCAGCCATCATCCTGACTTTTCTGACCACACCCTGCAGACAACCTGCAAATAATCACAAATGTCCATTAGTTAGTTATGACTGAAGAATTAATGCTGGGTTTGCAGCAGTTGTTTTTTTTCTGAGCACACCCATTGTTGAATTTTTTTTGGCATGTTTGTGGGATAAAAGCTGTATTTAGATAAATTACTCTAAGCTTGAACTTTTTTTTACTCATCAGGCTATAGATAATTTCTGGCACGCTGCTGTCTTCTCTGTAGATGGGTAGTTAATCTTATCATTATGGAAAAAAAATGTTGCTTCAGGGGAAAGAACTAGAGACAAATGCTCAGAATTGCAAAAATGACTATTTTAGCTAAATGGTAGCAAAATGTGGTCAAAGAGTAAAAATGATTCAATGCAGAAATGAAGTGCTTTGGGAAACAGTCTGCCCAAATAGCTGGGAGGGATTTGAGCAGAATTTGTCTTTCTATAGGAGAAGCCACTGTGGCAAGATTATTGCATGGCAGTCAGTCAGAATAGATGACCTCTAAAATTTCTTCTCGTTCAAAAATCAAAAGATTTCATTATGTTAGAACTGGGCGGGGGGAGAATCACAACTATTAATGCCCTATATATTCTTCAAGACATGTCTTTTCATTTTTATACAGCTATTCTTGGTTCCCATGAAATGTTATCTCAGAAAGAAAGAAAGAAAGAAAGAAAGAAAGAAAGAAAGAAAGAAAGAAAGAAAGAAAGAAAGAAAGAAAGAAAGAAAGAAAGAAAGAAAGAAATGTATCCAAAACAGCACGATGGAGAGTTTCTCCTGGAAGAACTCAAAAAAGGGATTATCGGTTTATGACCTTGCTCGAAGTGTAGAGTTTGCTGTTTTCTGAAGCAGGAATTCTTTCTGAAGAGAAACAATTTATGGAAGGAGCATCTAGAAGAGAATGTAGGATTGCCTGAAAAGACCAATTTACACGGGGCAGAATAGTTGTTCTGCATGAAGCCGGTGTTGAAATATTAAGTGTGCTCCCCAAATTGTTTCTCTTGATTTCTTTCTTTACAACAATCCTGTGTAAGGCAAGTGATCAGGAATAAATGATTGGTCCAAAGTTATCCAGTGTGTGAGGAGTTGAATCTATGCATGCAACCTAATTCTGACCCAGCTTTAACCTGGTCTCCCTACTCTGGTTTGAGAAAGAGTTCAGAACACCCAATCTTTTGAACTGGCCTGCAAACATATGTGGAAGAGGATTCTGTACATCAAGATAGAGATGGCTGGTTTGATTATCAATAGACTCTGACTTTTTTATATTCTTTGCTACAAATTAGGAATTGGGTTTTCAAATGATGCTAAATAGTAACTCCTAGCAGTTCTCTTTACTGCACCTGCTAGCCAGATCAACTGTGAGTTGCAGTTGGGAATCATCTAGAATGCCCCAGGTTTGGTGCACCTCAACCATCTACTTGTAATCTGGTTGGGTGCTTCTGATGTTGGGATGCCAATTCTGGGAGGGTCGTAGAGAAAATCTTGCTTTCTGTGACTATTTTCCATATTTCCATAAAGAGAATAACCAAACAATATTTCTCATTGTAACTGGGCTAAAGTAACAAGTAGATTGCTAGACCAAGCCCATTAAATGTTATCCTTGTATAGTTCTGTTAATTCCTTTTTTTTGGCACAGAAAAGTGAGATATTTTCCTTTTTTCCTCCACTCTTTAATCTTCTCTAGATCAAAGCAAGAGTGAGCTTGGTGTGCATAAATAACCACACAATTACATCAAATGATCAGAAAAGCATCTGTTGAACATGACAACAAGGATCAGGTCCAGTTTGATCGTTTTCTTTTAATAGAATAGAATCATGTTTTTTAAAAAAATTAGTAAGAAAAAAAAATTAAGCCCAATAAAATTGTTTTTCAAGACCAGTGCTCAAAAACAGAATTGATGTGTCCCATTGGGAACTTTTCAAACTGAGCAGTAAGAGTCGTTTTTTTGAGCCAATGTTTAACTCTCTCCAAGGAAGGTTGATATATTAATTGTACTCAGAGTGACACTATATCAAAAGCATTGTGGGAATTCCAAAGTATGTATTTATTTTGAGTCATCTATGTTTCTTGGGAGTGTTGAGATGTTGAAATTTTGAAAACAAAACATTGGTAAGAAAGGGGCCACATGGGTGAGCTCTGACATATTGCTAAGGTTCCAGAAGCAGTCCAAGAATAATAATAATATTAATATTAATAATAATAATAATAATAATAATAATAATAATAATAATAATAATAATAATAATAATAATAATAATAATAATAATAATAATAATAATAATAATAATATAAAGTTGGAAGGTATAGTAGTACAACGGGATCTCCACATAGTTTAAGACTCATGCACTCCAACCAGTGCAATCACATTGCTAGATGAGATCATAAAGCTAAGTCAGAGTGAAGGTAATATTTCATACCTTCGCTCAGAATATGTTTTCCCCCCTAGGAGGAAAACATGTTTGAGAAACAAGGTCAAGTATGCAAATGAAAATTTTGAGGAAACTGATCTCAGTTATAAACATGACTCTCTTTCTTTCTCACACAAATTTATAATACTTCTTGTCTCACTGTTAGGATTTAGAAATTCATCATCAATAACCTTAATGCGTCAGTCTGCGTGCAGACCTTAATAAATGAATCCAGTGGGTAAACAGCGCAGTAAACTTGAATGCACAACGTCAAAATAGTTTCCAGGTCAGCAAATATTTTCTATCTTTTGCTGGAATGGAGAAATTAACCTTGAGAAAAGTGTGGGAAGAAATTCTCCTGGGTAAATCTCATTCATTCCAGTTCCACAGATGCAGGCATTGCACAGGAGATGAAGATCCGTCTGCTCTGTGAATGGCTGTGACTGGGCCATGGGACAACCCAGCACTCAGCTCACGCCAAGTCAAAGGACAAGCAAAAAGGCAGGGCTAAAAAATATATATCAAAGATTAAATAATGTCTCTGAACACAGACCGATCATGGTTGCTCCACCAGTGCAGCTTTTTAAGAAGAGGCTAGACAGCCACTTATCCGAAATGGTATAGGTTCTCCTGCTTGAGCAGGGGGCTGGACTAGAAGACCTCCGAGGTCCCTTCCAGCTCTATTCTATTCGAATGAAAGGGTAGAGTTAGCCTATAACTTGTGGGAACTTCATGAGATGCTGCTAATAATTCTTACAGGATTGTTACAAGGATTACAGCAAACTAATTTATGTGAAGTACTTTTAATAGTTGAAAGCACCAAGCAGATATTAAGATTCTGTATTGTATCATGAATCATATCATGTAAAACATCACCAATAAGCCATTTATGCAATGATTGTAAATTATCAGAGAACTGACCATATCTCTTTCTTCCAGGGATCCAGAAGACTGTCTTGTGAATGACTGACAAGTAAACGTCAACGGGACGTGATTGAGAGACATGTCAGTGCCATTCCGGAAAGAGTTGGAGAAATACAAAAATATCAATGAAGATGAAATTCTGAACAAACTCTCTGAGGATGAACTCAAACAGCTGGAGAATGTCCTTGATGACCTAGATCCAGAGGTACGTTCTAAACAATGAAACTACATTTCCGATTTTCAAAATTAGCTCCTGAAATATTTATAACGCCTGAAGGCGTGTAGATACAAGCTGGATTCATGGTTAGTTTTAACTATAGCCACAATGTCTGTCACAGCAAATGCAATCCATTCTATATAATGCCCAAATTCACAAGACAAGGATAAACAATCTAAATGGGATGTCTTCAGCTCCATCAATGTGGCCTGTGACAATAGACCATGGAATTTACCATCATTCAGAAGACACAAAGAGGTCTATTACTAATGTTTGAAGTGACTCATGTAGCGGCAGAAGGTGATGGTCTGGAGATACATACTGAGAGGGTGATGATGATGATGGAGCTGCAGTTTCACGTCTCTGTGTGCTTTGATAATGATTCAGAAGTGCTTCATAGGGTATAGAGAGAAGCATCGTTCTGCTATTCATTCAATGCACCTAATTTTCCCTAGACTCAAGTCTGAAAAAATGGTGTTACTTTCATGAATAGCTCCCTTCAGCTCTGAAGCACTTCTTCCAAATCAGCTTTGTAGCGTGTATAGCGGGGGTCCCCAATCCCCCGGTCTGTGGACCAGTACCGGGCCGCGGCACGCCAGCAACCGGTCCACACAAACAAGCAAAGCCCCATCTGCGGGATGCAGGCAGCACACAAAACCACGCACTCTCCGTTCTGTGGAAAAACCTCTCGCCACGGAACCGGCCCCTGGTCCCCAACTGATGTATAGCATTTACCTCTTTTTCTCACAAGGGCTCCAAATGCAATGTGATTTTTGAGGGGGAAAAACGTTCTTCTGGCAGCTGCCATTTGTGTATCTACACACTGAGTTAGGTAGGGGAACAGTTGTAAATGAAAGAACAGGCTGTAAATCACTGTTTTGAGTGCCATCGTAAGTATGAATCGTTATTATACAGATGGTTTCAAGTCAGGGACTATCTGTACCCTTCTTCAGCTCTGTCTGCTCTGAAGCAAACGTGCGCATGAGCTAGATGTGCCAGTAAAGAAGTTGTGGAAATGTTCCACTCCTCCTAACCGAGTAATTCCTTCTGTTTCTCACGCTGCTGTGGCAGAATGCCCTTCTGCCAGCGGGCTTTCGACAGAAAGATCAGACCAGTAAACCTGCCACGGGACCTTTCGACAGAGAACGACTATTGTCCTACTTGGAGAAACAAGCGTTGGAGCACAAAGACAGAGAAGATATTGTACCTTTTACTGGAGTAAAGAAAGGTATGTTCCTGACTGCAATGTCAACAATAAAGAAATGGAGATTCCCGGGTTATATTTATTAAATATTTATATTTATTAATTTATTAATTTATCTTGCTGCCCCCAACCTGGCAGACAAAGACCTATGCAGATTGCAAGGGTTGAATATGCAATTTGCGTAGACACCCTTTCTTAATCTAAATTATTCTTACGTAATAATCAAATTCAATATGAAAAAGTATATAATATTTAATTTTATACGTCATCTGTCTTCCAGCAACTCTGGGTAGTTTACAATTGTTTAAAGCATTTTAAGAACAAAAATCAAGGCAAACAAGCTGCTGGTTTTACAACTTGCTGATTTTGTTTGTGGGCTACCTTCGTCAAATTCTGTTTTGTCCTCATTTCCTGGGTTCTACTTTAATATTCAATATCAGGCTTGGATACCATGACTCACAAGGCATACGTGACCTCTGGGTGATTCATATTGGGTCACGAAGATTTAAAAAAAAATTGCTGGTTGGCTTCTCAAAGTATTTCTATAATTTTTAATCTTAGAAGCCATGTTGTTCTGATCCATATTTTCCAACTATAAATTCCATGGTTTTCATTCCGGAAAAAGAAGTTATTCCTAGCCAGAGGCTAGGCATTTTGGGACCTGTGGTGTCAGTCCACTTGCAAAGCATCAGCTTGAAGAAGGCTGATCTAGAGGATTCTCTTACTCAGAGTTAAATGGCAACTTCCTTTGTCTCTTTCCACTGGAATAGAACAGCAACAGGAAACTCCACCCAGAATTAACTCACCCCAACAGCATGTACTAATTAGTTGCTAAATGATTTAATAGCACTGATCAGAAAGCGGTAGGCATGGATTTGAGAAATAACACTTCTACAAAAGGAAATGGTGTGGGCATTTGAAAATGTCTAATATGCTTTGTTGCGGTTTTAATATATATTTTGCATTGACCCTAATGAGTATTAAGCATAGACATTTATTCATATTTCAGATGAAGTTGGTAGAAAGCTTTGAATACAGGTCGTTGGGGGAGAAGATATACTCCGTTGAATTTAGCAAAAGGTGCATATATTTGCACTTTACAATAATAATGTATTAGCAGCAGCATAACTTGGTTGAGGAATACTGAAGTGAATGGCCCGATACTGCTTAGCTTAAATATTCTGGCTCCTATCTGCCTAGGAAAGTGGTTTCCATCAGCTTTTCTTTCCAGGATTACAGTATTTATTTCATTAGCATGGAAGGTCTCTAGCAAAGAGGAGTAACAGCAACCACTCTTCGTTGTTGCTGCTGCTGCTGTTGCACAGCTGAAGCTGGACAACCTTGAATGGGCTCAAGAACTAAAAGAAAAACTTTCCAGCCTGCTTTGTGGTTCATCCTGCAGCCCCCACCTCATTAGGGAACACTCCAAATTAGAAGAAAAGAGCAGCGGCACAAGTCAGTACTCAGAGGAAGCCTCCTTGTTAGAAATAGAGCAAATGTTCCTGAATTCACCTGAAGTGTCCTTCAAATTAGCCGGATCCCCGATGAAACAAGGGCGCCTTCACACAGTGTTCGGCATTTACTTCCCCAACTCTCTGAAGCAGCTCGAAAGCAAGCTGTGATCGTCTTTTTATTTCCAATAACCTGAACTGCTGAGGGCTTTGGTGTTTAAGGGTTCTGCATCTCTCGGTCTTTGTATTTTCATAATGTCTGAAGTGCTGGGGAGCTGAGCTGATTTATTTTCAGTTCAGCAGAGGTGTAGTAAGGGACGCGGTGGCTCAGTGGGTTAGGACGCTGAGCTTGTCGATCAGAAGGTCGGCAGTTTGGCGGGTCGAATCCCGAGTGCCGCGTAGCAGAGTGAGCGCCTGTTACTTGTTCCCAGCTTCTGCCAACCTAGCAGTTCAAAAGCATGTAAAAATGCAAGTAGAAAAATAGGGACCACTACGGTGGGAAGGTAACAGCGTTCCGTGCGCCTTTGGCATCTAGTCATGCCGGCCACATGACCATGGAGACGTCCTCAGACAAGCACTGGCTCTTCGGCTTTGAAACGGAGATGAGCACCGGCCCCTAGAGTCGGAAACGACTAGCACGCATGTGCGGGGGAACCTTTAGCTTTTTACCTTTTTAGAGGTGTGTATTTGCAACAGCTAGATTGTGGAATTTTTTTTTTAAGATAAAAGGTAAAGGTAAAGGTTCCCCCGCTTGCTAGGGAACTTTACCCTTCCATCACACTTGACAACTTCTAAGCTTCATGTCTTTTAAAGGGGAACATTGGCTTGATGGCTTTACGCCCCACCCCGCCCCCCCAAACAAGCAAGTAAAACGACTGAAGGTCAAATGGATGAAATGTCGCCAATGTTAAATTTTGTCTTTAACATCTTAGAACTGTCCGGGAGAGTACCAAGTTGCTTTTTTCTGGGATTGTTCTCCCCTTTTTGTTTTCTCCCTTCAGTGTCGCGTAGGTTAGAAAGGATTTTTTTTCTTTTTGCTGTTGCAGGACTTGCAGCTGTGCGTGACAAGAGCAATGATGCAACCTGTGTCCTTAGTATTTCATGCTGCCAAAAACTTTGGGGACTGAAAAGAATAGCAGTGAGAGCAAGAAGCAAGGATAGGATAGCCTGACTTGCAGCAGGTCTTGCAGCAATAAATCTCCTTACGTTCCCTCCATTTCACATGAAAAGAACGAGGACCCAGATTGTTGGGGGCAATTAAGCTGACTTTGTAATAATGCCGCTTGGGGTGTGTGTGAAAGCCCTAATAAGCAGGCATATACATAGAATGAAGGCTACTGCTAAGCTTGTAAGCCGCCCTGAGTCTTCGGAGAAGGGCGGGATATAAATGGATTTTTTTTTTAAAAAAAGGAAAAACAACAACCCCACAATAGCTTGACACGCTGCCACGGGATTGTCTCTGCGGAAGAAAGTACAGTACAGTGGAGGGAAACTGACAAAATGCTAGCCAATTTCACCCATCCTCCTTTTGCCTGGAGTACGGGGGGGGGGGGAAGCTGTCAGTTATCCAGCCAATACATTCCTTGCAGAGACGGAAGCCAGAGGGAGGAGAGGCAAAGCAAGAGTTGTTCTGAATGAGGAAAGTAAGCCATGGCATCTGAAAACAAGCCAGCTCTACCCTAGGCAATGATTTCAATAATCCTGTAGCTGAATTAATCGACCAAGTTCTCCAATCTTGCTGATCTCAGGGAGACGAGAGAAAACCAGACCTGCTTACAAACTAGCAGAGAATCCTCTTGTCGAAGGAGCCCAAAGGAAATAATATTTAGCTTATTTGTCCCTGGTGATCAGAGTTTCTCCCTGCAATATTTGTCTTTGTAATCCTAACATGTCTGCTGACCTGGAAAAGCCTGTTTTCAAGTTTCCATCTGTTTTCAAGTTTCCATTTTGTTGAGAGGTCCAAGGACGGTGTTCCGATATTTGAGGGGCTGCCAGAAAGAGGGTGTGTGTGTGTGTGTGTGTGTGTGAGTGTGTGTGTGTGTGTGTGTGTGTGTGTGTGTGAACCTGTTCTCCAAAGTAGGAAGGCAGGAAAAGAAGGAACGGGTGGAAAGTAATCAAGGAAAGGAGTTAGAACCCACCTGGAAGTAAGGAACATTTCCCGACAGTTAGAACAATAACTCACTGGAATGGCACGCCTCCAGAGGTTGTGGGTGCTCCAAACACTGGACAGCCATTTGTCGGAAATGTTATCGGGTTTCCTGGTCGAGCACGGGGTTGGACTAGAAGACCTCCAAGGTCCCTTCCAGTTCTGTTACTCTCACAGGCATTCTAAAACTGGGATCCTGCAAAACTCTGCCATGCTGCGATAACCCTTTGCAGCCCCAGTGAGCCTGGAGGAAAAAACGGCCAGGCTGTTATGCAAGATGAGCCTGCTGATTTAAAGCTGGCAAAATCATTGAGATACTTGCATAAGAAAGAATAAGTCGTGATCCTTGTTGGCAGGACATCCAAGACATGTGGTGTTTCTGGCCACTGCCTTTATTTAATTTTTTTTTTGGCAGGCCCTTGCAGTAAAAATGGCTGGGGAGTGATTATTTGGAAAGCTTAAGAGGCTGATGCTCCTTGGAGCTAAACTGCTTGGGAACTGCTCACTGAAATAAAGCAGAAACAGTCCTTTTAAACAAGCCTGACAGTGCCCGGCCCAGTGGAAAAATCAGGCAGTAAACAGTAATCGGGAATAACCAGACTAGGTGAAAATAAGCATCTGATAAAGGGATGCTGCCCAGGAACATGTATGTTATCCTACAATATCCCCAAGACTATCACTGTTTGATGAAACTCATCACTGAGCCCACAGACTGAGCTAAACCATGGTTTCAATAAACCACGGTTGAAGTTTCCCATCAAGCCAAACTATAAACACGTGGCTGGATTTACATGTCATGCCCAGCCACAAATAAGCAAATGACATCATGCCTTAGTGGGATGTGTAAAACCAGTACCTAACATCGCTACCGTTATGGAAAAGGAGTAATTACCTATTTGCATCAAATATTTCCCCACTGGGAATCTTTGAAAATGTTAGCTCTGCTCTGGGTTTTCTGCTTCTTAATATGGTGAGCTAAATGATTTCCTGACACACGTGCTTCCCTCTGGCATGGAGAGATAGTGGAATTTTCCCCCCCCTTTCAATTATCAAAATATTTTTACTTTTCACTGTTGCCAATTTAACTGGCAACTTTGACACCAATTTGGGCTGTATGTGTGGAGATAAGCTAGTGAGAAGGGGGCATGAACATCCTACTGGTTTGTGTGTAACGCAAAGGTGTGATTATATACATTTGCTAGCCTTTAAAACAAATGCCCTCTCGAATATGAACGTATATAACAGAATAACAGAGTTGGAAGGGACCTTGGAGGTCTTCTAGTCCAACCTCCTGCTCAAGTGGGAAACCCTACACCAGGGGTAGGCAACCTCGGCTCTTTTATGACTCATGGACTTCAACTCCCAGAATTCCTGAGTCAGCATAGGAATTCTGGGAGTTGAAGTCCATGAGTCATAAAAGAGACGAGGTTGCCTACCCCTGCCCTACACCATTTCAAACAAATAAATGGTTGTCCAATCTCTTCTTAAAAACCTCCAGTGTTGGAGCAGCCACAACGTCTGGAGGCAAGCCGTTCCATTGATTAATTGTTCCAGGTTGGACTATAGTGTTAAAAGCCAATTCTCCTAACGTATCTTGTTTCCCCCTCCCACTTCTTTCTAGACCACCTTTGTTCTTTGTTTAGAATAGACCCGTTCGCTCGGGAAGTCTTGGGACAGAATGAATTATCCCACACTCAGTTGCTTGTGGAGTTCCAGTAGATACGTTAAAGTTTTCCATATGATTTCATTTACGCAGGCTGGGGGAAAATTGGGGGGAAGGTGGGAGAGGAGACAGCAGAGGCAATTTGATCACTTTTCTAGCAAATATTCATATCTGCCTCGGGAAACCCATTTCACACATCTGGAGCACTGTGGCTTTATAGATCAAAAGTATATTGAACCGGATGAGTTTGCAGAGTGTTCTAAGCTGTGGTTTCTTTTGACTGCAGTTGGCTGAACAATCATTGGGGCCTCCTTCTCGTATAACATTAAACAACAGCAACGGAATGAATCCATGTAATGCATTAAGTCAAAAATCAAACCCATTATGGCTTGGCACAAAAGTACGAACATGATCCGGAGAACCCCTCCTCATACGGCATTGGTCCTGCGTCAGAAAAAAAATATCACACATATTATCCTTCTTGGACCGTAGACTCCAGTTTTCTTTCAGCTGCAGCACAGCTCAAATGACAACATTTTATTTTTCTGACACTGGAATTCAAGAGCAACTTATAGGCAGGGTGAACTTGGAACTCTCTAATAGATTTCACAGGCCGTCCAATCAGCAAACCCAATATAATCTTTCCAGTCAGTTTTATAGCTCCCGTAAAAAATTGCTAGCTCGATTTTCCTGCTTGGGTAAACAGTGTGCAGTGAACTCCTGCTTCACCTTGACTCACCTCCCAATCTTTGGCCTCAAGTGAGTCATTTTTCTCTTCCTCTCACACATGTGAATGTTGCATGGTGAAACTAGGATTAGAGCCCTTGCGAAAGGTATCTGGGCCCAGGCGGGATCACATGGTGCTATCCTCAAAAATTTATATTCAGGAGGAATGACATCTTGTCAGCAATGAGCTTTCCTCAGTTCAACAACTCAGATGTTTTGCAAAGTGGCCAGACAAATGCATCCAAATGTGTCTTGACAAATGGGGATGGGAGTTAGCTGCTCATTCCCCCCACCCTCTTTTTTTTGTAATTCTTACATGAACTGCTGTAGCTCCCGTAGAGGGCAATATCAGGCTAGTAATTTTTGCATTCGCTTATTGTTGACGGAGGGACGCGGTGGCTCAGTGGGTTAGGACGCTGAGCTTGTTGATCAGAAAGGTCGGCAGTTTGGCGGGTCGAATCCCGAGTGTCGCGTAGCAGAGTGAGCACATGTTACTCGTCCCAGCTTCTGCCAACCTAGCAATTTGAAAGCACGCAAAAATGCAAGTAGAAAAATAGGGAACACTACGGTGGGAAGGTGACAGCATTCCGTGCGCCTTTGGCGTCTAGTCATACCGGCCACATGACCACGGAGACGTCCTTGGACAAGCGCTGGCTCTTCGGCTTTGAAACGGAGATGAGCACCGGCCCCTAGAGTTGGAAACGACTAGTACGCATGTGTGGGGGAACCTTTAACTTTACTTATTGTTGATGGAGATGCTTGTTCTCAATGATCCAAGTTGTACAGGAAGGAAACTTCCAAATGCTTTTTGCAAGACTGGGGAAGCAGAGTAAGAGTGTGAAAGTGCCTACATCTGAACTTATCGAACTATAGTTGAGAAAACTTCCTACTGCAGATATTCCAGCAGGACAGGTCACAGGCCTGGAGATAGGGATGGACCAGGGGTAGGCAACCTTGGCTCTTTTATGACTCGTGGACTTCAGCTCCCAGAATTCCTGAGCCAGCATGGCTCAGCTTGGCAACTCTCCCTTTCCCCTCAGCATGGCTGGCTCAGGAATTCTGGGAGTTGAAGTCCATGAGTCACAAAAGAGCCAAGGTTGCCTACCCTGGGATGGAGCATTGGCTGTAGGCAGGGACTGGACCTGTCTCCAGCTGATGCTCCAGGCCTGTGACCTGTGCGAAAGAGAACAATAAGGAGAAACAAGGGCTTTGGACAGCAGTTGTGATACGGCTTGGATGACCGATATTCTCTGCCATAAATTCATACAGTGGATGTAAGCCAATCGCAGCCTTATTCATCTGCTCTCACTCCATGATCAATAGATTCCAGTGATGGTTTTTCTTACAAAGCCACTGCAAAAATCCTGTAAGTAGCTGAAGTGCTTCTGTCTCTCAAAAATGCAACACGTGACTATTGTATTATTATTATTATTATTATTTTCTTTTGTGAATCTTCCCACCTTATAAGTAGAGAGCCAACACAGAACCATAAAGCTGCCTGGATAGTCTTGGGATAGTCAGTTTCTCTTATCCCAATCTACCGGACATGCACTTGACCTAAGTTCTTCGGAGGAATATGAGGAGAACAACATCATGTATAAAACAATGAAAACAGGACAACCCTGTGACTGAGCAATGAAGATACATCATTTTATCCATCAGTTATGGGATCATGTCAGGAAGATGTTGAAGAGCTGATGCATTCCTTGGAAAATTATTACCGTATTGTCAGCTTTTATATTTGGAAATTATGAATCATTTCCCTAAAAATAATACCAGCAGGCTTTTACTGTGTGAACAGGCTGGATGGCTGTCTATTAGAAAGCCTGTCGTTGCACTCTAAATCACACATGCTTTGCTGCACAGGAGCTGACCCCCAATAACTCCTTTAAGACTAACTCCTAGGATAGTCGGTATCCATTTACATGTTGAATTTCGGTCATTCCCCTGGTTTGCCTATAATCCATAAATGTTCTTCCTCTGAACTCAGCTCGCAACCATCACGCTCTTCAATTGATTCAGTTCATTTCTGTCTTGAAGGAAAAGCATTTGTGCCTAAGGAGAGGCCAACAGAGACCCACGCAGAAAAGAAGGTGACTCTGGATCCAGAATTAGAAGAAGCTCTGGCCAGCGCCTCTGATACTGAGCTGTATGATCTAGCAGGTGTGTGGCAAGATTTGTGTGCTTGTTTGTTTCACAGCAGGGTCAGCTTTTCAGTCACGCCAAACCTGTTACCACCACAAGCCATGGATCCTATTCCTCAAGTTCCCTTGTTGTCAACAGCACACGGATATGGCTCAGTTTGGTGAAACAGGGGTGTACGTAAACACTGCAACTGGGAGCCTTACTCTAAGTGAATCCCACAAACACGCTAGCAGCACTCCTATGGTTGAGAAACCCAACCGTGTGAACTCTAGAAGTGGGTTTAATGGCAATGTTGATTATGTTGGCTAATCGAAGGTTTCAACCTATTCAGATATGCTGAATATTCAAAGAACTAAACAGCCAGTCAGGTACACAGGGAGGTTTGAACAGAACTCAAACTATAGGCATAAGTCTATTTTCCAACACAGAGAACTGGTAACCACATGCAAATATTTGCTCAGGGCTGTTATATAAGACAGGGGTCTCCAACCTTGGGAACTTTAAGACTTGTGGACTTCAACTCCCAGAATTCTCCAGCCAGCTGGCTGGAGAATTCTGGGAGTTGAAGTCCACAAGTCTTAAAGTTCCCAAGGTTGGAGACCCCTGATATAAGAGTATAGGTATGCAGCCAGCGAGTACAGATTTTTGTCATCCACACTTATTGAAATATACACACGTGACTGATAAGGTCTTCCTATCTTTTCCCAAATGGAAGGGTTATTCCGTTTAGGAAATGCATTATGGATGAAATAGCCATTAGAATGCTGATAGTATATCATGAAGGGGCACAATGGCTCAAGGGTTAAAGACCGTGGAGAGCTGATAGCCCGGGTTTGAGACCTGAGCTCTGCAACAGGGTGAGCTCTGGTTACTTGCTGCAGCTCCTGCCCATCCAGCAGTTCAAAAGCATGAAAATGCAAATAGGTATCACTGCAGTGGGAAAGGAACAGCATTTCGTACATCTTTGCCATGTAGTCATGCTGGCCACATGATCATGGAAATTGTCTTCAGACAACATTAACTGTCTTGGCCAAGAAACACAGTTGAGCAACATGCCCTAGTCAGACACAACCGAGACGGAAAACTTTAGTATATCAATCCTCACTCCCAGCTGTTCTCATATAAACCCATTTCCATTTTTTTAAACTGGATTTTTAGTTTTTGCGGTTACATTGCAGGTTTAATTGGATTACACTTTGCATTTTCATTATGTAAAATGTTACCTTGTAAGCTGCTTTGAAGGGGCTTTTTCCTAAACAGCAGGATAAAATAATTTAAATAAATCAACCTAAATGAAAAACAGTCCACTGGATTATCCTCCTCCTGATATATATTAGCTGCTGACGGGTAACATGGAAGAATTCTAGGAGAAAAGCAGGAGAGTCTAGATCAGGGGGTCTTCAAACCTGGTCCTTTTATGACTTGTGGCTTTCAATTCCCAGAATTCCTCAGCCAGGCACACTGGCTGAGGAATTCTGGGAGTTGAAGTCCACAAGTCATAAAAGGGCCACGTTTGAAGACCCCTGATGTAAAGCAAGGCTGTGATATCATGAACTTGATTTATTACAGGGGTCTTCAAACGTGGCCCTTTTATGACCTTTGGACTTCAACTCCCAGAATTCCTCAGCCAGGCACCCTAGCTGAGGAATTCTGGCAGTTGAAGTCCACAAGTCATAAAAGGGCCACGTTTGAAGACCCCTGTTCTGGATGAAGGCCAGGCCTTCTCAAGCAATGTTGTATTCAATCTTATTGCTGCTATTTCTGGTGCTTCCAGCCGTCCTCGGAGTTCATAATTTGGTCAACAACCCTAAGTTTGATGAAGGATCCACTGATCAAGATGGCAAAGGAATTGTGAAAAGTAAGTATAGACATTCCCCTGTGCCCTTTACACCAAGCAAGAAAGCAATTTTCTGCAACCATCAAGCTACTGATGCTGCTAATCTTTTTCCTACTGTGGTGATTACAATTGTTGCAAAGATCCAATTAGCAATTGGCCAACATGGCAGGTCTCCTAAACTGCATTCCCATCATGAATGAGGCATTTAGGAATTTGCTCTGTCAGGCCCTTTTGTTCCAAAAATAATATTTTCCCCATTAGACGGTAATATGTCTTTTTTAAAAAAAATAAAAAAAATAAAACAGCTAGTGAAGAATCTATTTTAGGAGTTTCTGCAAACTGAGTTATATAACTGAAAACATGGTAGGCTAATGAGAAGTTAAACATGAGCTTAATCTATGCCTTGGTTTATTCATGGTTTATTGAATAAATCAAAATGCGCTATGTTTACATAATCAGCTAAGCCAAAATGATATTTCTAGTTATCATGACGTATGAAAATTTATGAATGCTCATGTCTAGTTATCTGCAAGAATAGGAAGAAAACTTGACAGCCTCCTCGGAAAGCCTTCTCTTGAGTAAACAAAGTCTTGAATAAGGGATAAAGTGTTTGCAAAATCAAAATTTATAGCCATGCCTACTGACAAGAGCTGTCAATTGTTAGAAGTGGACAAAAGTGTTTAAAAGAAGCAGAGAGAAGGACAAAGATGACTTTGTAGAAATGAGAAAGCTAAAGCTGTTATAAAACAATCCATTGGATAATAACTTAGTGGCTTAGAGTGCACTTATCACTTTATTGAAAATATTATTTTTAAAGAAAAATTCGCATTAATGGTACAGTATATGGATGGAAGGGTTGCATTAGTGCTTTTTCTTCCCCAGATGTGGTTAAAGGTGAAAAGGTCAAGCCTGTTTTTGAAGAACCACCTAACCCAACAAATGTTGAAACCTGTTTGCAAAGACTTAAGGCAAATGATCCCACTCTACAAGAAGTCAATCTGAACAACATAAAGGTACTTGTATCAAAGTCAAGTTCAAATTCAGTTGTTTTATTTGTCCCAGTCTTACCTGTAAAATATTTTGAGATGGGCATTATTTTTTTCTGGTCTCCAGGGGTAGGCAACCTTGGCTCTTTTATGACTCGTGGACTTCAACTCCCAGAATTCCTGCTGGCTCAGGAATTCTGGGAGCTGAAGTCCACGAGTCATAAAAGAGCCAAGGTTGCCTACCCCTGGTCTAGACTATACTGTAGCTTCATCCATGAAAGATGTTATGAAGCAGATATTGAAAGTTCATGTCAGTATTCAAATAGAAATTTTAAAAAAGACTATATATTTGCATTCTCTACAAACATGAAAGTCATCAGGCTAATGCTACCTCGGTGGATGATGAATGGCAATTTCATTCCCTTCGAAAAGATGTGCTGAAACATTTAAAAGACCAACAATCAGCCTTATAAACGCAACACTTTTGAGTGTGAAATCGAATCAACCATGTGCTCTCTGTTGTGGGATTATTGCTTGTGCCTCTTCCTTTTTTAAAGCTCCTTCTCTTTAGACAAAACGTATTTGACTTTTATTAGCTTCAGATTGATCCTTATTTATTTGCCTTGCCAATTACCTTGTTTTAAGTATTTTGTTAGTTGTCTTGATGCTATTTTATAGAAAGGTGGGATATGAATTATATTATTAAATGTGTAATAATCCAAATTAAAATTATAAAAAGGTAAAGGTTCCCCCCGCACATGCCTGCTAGTCGTTTCCGACTCTAGGGGCCGGTGCTCATCTCCGTTTCAAAGCTGAAGAGCCAGCGCTTGTCCGAGGACGTCTCCATGGTCATGTGGCCAGCATGACTAGACGCCAAAGGCGCACGGAACGCTGTGACCTTCCCACCGTAGTGGTCCCTATTTTTCTACTTGCATTTTTTACGTGCTTTCGAACTGCTAAGTTGGCAGAAGCTGGGACGAGTAACAGGCGCTCACTCTGTTATATATTATATATTATAGACCAGCTCAAAAAATTGATTCATTTACTGTCCAGCACAGTTTTGACTTAGTACCACTTTGACAGAACCAGGTCACTATATGGCTACAACTGAAGCCATCGTGGAATCTATTAAATTCAAGCAGTTACACTAGAGTTATTTTTTTTTATCTTAAACAGAACATCCCAATTCCAACTCTTAAAGACTTTGCAAAGGCTCTGGAAACCAATGACCACGTGAAAAAATTCAGCCTGGCAGCTACTCGAAGCAATGACCCTGTTGCAATGGTGAGGTTTTCTTGGGGGAAAACTGCATATTCTATTTTAATACTGGGTTGGCAGCCTGCAAAGTATTGGGAAACAGTGCAGGATAAATAAATGCGCTAAAATATAAACAAGCTAAAGTTTCATGTTTGAAAAGCTGCAGGCTTGCACCGCTTCTGAATTTTCCGTAAACGTCTTACTGTACTTTATTTAACATATTCGTTCTGTCTCCAACTATTTTCACACTATATTGAGGTGACAACGGTGAAAAGGCAAATTCTGAAATGTAATATTTCCTAAGGCAAACAGAAACAGAGGTGATACAGGTCTTTTCACCGCTGTCTTTCTTTTCAGGCTTTTGCAGATATGCTAAAAGTAAACAAGACACTGAAAAGTCTAAATATAGAATCCAATTTTATCACTGGGACAGGCATCCTTGCTTTGGTTGATGCTCTGAAAGGAAATGAAGTACTGACAGAAATCAAAATTGACAATCAGGTAAGGAATGGATAGCAAAGTGGAATTTAGGATGGGCTGGACTCTAAAAATTGCTGTTTGGTGATGAGCCTCATTTGGGATCTTGAAACAAGACAGACGTCAAAGGACAAGCCTGATTTAATATATATTTGATTTTTCTTAGTATGTTAAAATTAAGTCATGCAGGAACCCTCACCGTGAAAACGTTAATGTTTCTTTTACACTCGGGAATATGTTGCTGTAAGAGATTAGAATTCCCCTAGTCTAGCATTTTCCCTCTTACAGTAGCAAAGTAGATTAATAATGCTAGGAAATTATTTCAGGAGGGGAGGGATTAGTTTCCGGTTTGTTCAAAATGCAACTTCCCTGCTTGACTGTGTAACCCTCAGCTGAGCCCAAGATTTGAGTTGCTAACTGAGAAATTTGTTAAGTGAGTTTTGTCCCATTTTACAACCTTTTTGGCCGCAGTTGTTAAGTGAATTACTGCAGTTGTTAAGTTAATGACCCAGTTGTTAAGTGAACCTGGCTTCCCCATTGATTTTGCTTGTCAGAAGGACACAAAAGGGGATCACACAACCCCAGGACACTGCAAGCGTCATGAATATGAACCAGGTGCCAAGCATCCAAATTTTGATCAAGTGACCACGGGCAAGAGGCCATAGTCATAAGTGTGAAAAAAATGGTCATAAGTCACTTTTTCCCCAGTGCTGTTGTAACTTTGGACAGTCACTAAATGAACTGTTGTAGGTCAAGGACTACCTGTAGATATTATTGCCCAGCACCATTTGTGCTAACTTTTCAGCAAGCTACTACATGGTGCTTGGAGCTACAGTTTGAGTTATCCATTTGTTTGTGATTTTTGTCTAAAAACCTTTCAAGGGTTCCATACATCTGTCTCTTTGTACATTTACTGCTCTCCCCTCTTTTCAGTTTTTCTGCTTAAAACCAAGGTAACTTCCACACTGCAAAGCTAAACTATGTAGCTGGTGCAGGAATGGGTGAACTGAATTGATATATAGATAGAGCCTTGGTGCCTCCTTCAGTAACACCAGCTGCCTGCAATTAGTGCAGGTTCAAGTCCCACCAGGCTCAAGGTTGACTCAGCCTTCCATCCTTCCGAGGTAGGTAAAGTGAGGACCCAGATTGTTGGGGGCAATTAAGCTGACTTTGTAATAATGCCACTTGGGGGGGGGGCGAGGCAAAAGCCCTAATAAGCAGGCATATACATAGAATGAAGGCTATTGCTAAGCACATTGGTTTGTGCTTAAATTGTAAGCCGCCCTGAGTCTTCGGAGAAGGGCGGGATATAAATGGGATTAAAATAAAAAAAAATTAAAAAAAATGGCAAGGGGGATAGAGAGCTGTTTAGCTCTTTACTGTCCATTTCAATTCCCTAACCCCAGATGAGAAATGTTTCAACTGGAATCAATGATTTAAAAAAAAAATGCTATTCCATCCAGCAATCCAGGAAATACAGCTTCAGTCAGGACTATAGTGGAAGCAAATAATCACACCGGCGTAATTGTCTTCTTGACTGTGACAAGCACCCCACGCCAAATATTAAATCTAGTTTAGCTCTTAGGAGACTTTAGTTTTGTGCATGAAGTAGCATGGATAATGACGGTACAATATGATGTATAATATTTTCCATTTGATTTGATCTTGGTTGCTTTCTCAGAGACAACAGCTTGGCACAGCAGTGGAGATGGAAATTGCTCAGATGTTGGAGGAGAATTCTCAGATTCTCAAATTTGGGTACCAGTTTACAAAGCAAGGCCCAAGAACCAGGGCAGCAGCTGCCATCACTAAAAATAATGATCTAGGTAAGATACCAACCCCTCAGATTGGTGAAAGTTTAGGAGCATCCTTACCGGGGAACATACTGGATTCAATTCAGATTAGGAAAGTAGAAAATGTCTGGTCTTCTTTGGGCCATTACAAAATGACACATCTGATACACAAGGATCACCAGGCTCTCTTAACACAAAACTAAATTGATGGAAGCAAGAGTGAACTAGAAGGCAGGAGCCCAAAAACAGGCATATTTGCTTAGGTTAAATAATAAATAGAAATGGTTTGCTATCCAAATTTACCTTGAAGATTTACTACAAAATTAAAGGATGACAAATATTACTGGTCCCATGGTGGAAGGGGCGAATACAAGTGCAGACCTAAATAAAATTGTTTATCAATCACCTTTACACACACAAAAAAGTTACAAAATTAGAAAAACATATTTTGTGACACTTACAAAGCAATGCTTCTTCCTCTTCCTTTCTCTCCCTCCCTCTCTCTCTAGTTCGCAAGAAACGGGTGGAAGAACGCCATTAGCCTTGTCTCTGAGGATGTGAGGGAAGAGAACGATTTCATCACAATCTCAAAAAATTTACAGATTTAAAGGGAAGATACTGGAAAGGCTTTAGAACAAGACTGTTCGTGCTCCATTACCTCAGTTCATCCCTTCCTGCTATTCGACCACCATAATCCAGCCTCATTTTCTCTTTCCTAGCAATCAACAATCGTGCTCTGAATTCAAGATGCTCTGAGCTGAATGGAAGACCAACTGAAACTTGGGTGTCAAAACTGGGAGAGCTGCAAGTTAGCCTTTTCTCCCCCTTCCATTTCATGTGAATCCATGAGTGATTAGGAAATTTTCCTGCACCAGTCCAACTAAAACAAGTGGGAATTATTTTGTGCAGGGGTAGGCAACCGTGGTTCTTTTATGCCTCGTGGACTTCAACTCCCAGAATTCCTGAGCCAGCAGGAATTCTGGGAGTTGAAGTCCATGAGTCATAAAAGAGCCAAGGTTGCCTACCATTGGTTTAGTGGATTGTGCTTTCTATGTCATACAAATCGCCACCTCCTCTTGACTCATAGGAAACCTTAGTCTGCTCTTTGTTTCCCTTTATCTTTCCACGGCTGTGTGCAAATTATAAAAAGGGACCAAGGTCATTTTAAAACAACTTTTCATGCCAAGGTGGAACTATTCTCACACCAGCACACTCTGCCAAACGAATCGATCTTCAAATTCCAGACTACAATGTGCCATAAGCTAGACAGTAGGTATATTGCAAACTATTGCTTCTGGAGCCGATAACTGGAGACAAATCTCACAATAGGCTTTGTTTAGACCAAATTATGATTTTCATTAACCTTATCTTAGAACACACTGTAGGATCTCACAGTCAGGACTGATTCACATAAAATGCAACACCATACCTTAGTACTCATTTGGTATATACGTGTAAATATGACCACTGTAGTATTGTGTTCTGTGTGAATGAAGCCACTATGGGCTCATCCAACAAACAGTGGTTAAAAATTCTGAATTAACACTATGCATGAATGCAATGACAGACAAGCCAAAACTAGAACTGCAATACATGTTAGCATTCTTTTTTCTTTATATGTAGGAATTCATGCTTTAGCTGTACTTATCTTTCACATCGACTGGACCCTTGTAAAGGTAGAACAAATCCTCTAAGGAAAATATGACGATTTATCCATGGCATAGTATCATAATTAGCACAACCCACG
This sequence comes from Vipera berus, assembly GCF_964194415.1. NCBI lineage: Eukaryota > Metazoa > Chordata > Lepidosauria > Squamata > Viperidae > Vipera > Vipera berus. The sequence goes on along the minus strand of NC_138215.1, from coordinate 16,022,742 downwards.
GTTTGAAAATCTTTTCTGATTCTAGCTTTCTGGCTGACTGTAAATCATTACTTAGTTAAATCAGTCCTAACCATGGTTTGCCTTGATATGAACGGGAGACAATAAGCTACATATTGTATAGTGTGAACCAATTATCTTCCAAAATAGGGAGTCATCAAGAGAACATTCCTGAACATAAACAGAGTCAATCAGACCCTGGCTCCAAGTTAAACCTCTTCAAGTCACAGTTGAGGGATACTATACTGAAAACAATTCCATGTCACCATTCTGTTTATGATAAAGTTTCATGTTTCCATCTTGCATGATTGCAAGGTCTGTCGACTATGTGTTCACATATGTTACTACTAGGAGAGCCAGTTTCCTAATATAATTTGCCAACCTAAAATAGCTTCAGCTGACCTTTTATTTTTAAATTATTTGTTGGTGTGTCTATATGTATTAATAGGAGGCCAATATAATTACTAACAACCCATTTGTTGTACATAAGTGTTCTAATAATAATGTGTTTGTCAAATTGCTTTAAAGTTTGCTTTAATTTCTGACATTAGACATTTGCAATTACTGTTGGTCACTGGATTTAGCGATTACTAGATAATGAGTATCTTGATAAGAAGCTACTTGTCTTTATTCTACGTAATTTACTCAGGAGGATAGTTTTCAGCTACTACAAAAGACTGGTATTTTAAAATGCTTCTTTTGTTTGATCACAGTTTATGCTTCAACAACTGAGTAATAGGTCAAGCTTTAGAAATAAAACAGGTGAAAAAAAGGATTGGATTGACAAGAAATAGGCTCCAACAATAAAAAAAAGAAAAGCTGGATGGGAACTGTGACTGATTACAAAATAATCTTACTATATTGGGTGAAAAAACATATTAGGAATGAATTAGGTATTTTAAGGTTATTTTATATTTCAATCACCTGTAATCTCTTAGCTGTAAAATTTCAGTCATCAGACTAATAGAAATATTTTAATTATACATAAGCTAATATGTCAGTGCAAAGTCTTCATACAGCATTGAAGTTACATGATGGTCTACGTGGATTATATCTAAATTTAACTATTAATTGACCAATTGTGAGAAATTTCAGACAATTGCTTTATATATAGACTGCAGCCATCCAATGTAAGAGCAGGCTTGTTGTGATGGTGGCTTAGAAATAAACTTTGTTCAATTTTTTTTTACACCACCACCAAATTTGGCATGCTTTGTTCAAATAAAGAAAAAAATAAGTTAGGTTTCCCAAGAAACCCCGAAAGTTTTCAGGTAATATACTATAGATCAGAAGAAGTCTGGTAACACCTTTTAAGACAAACATATTTTATACAAAGGATTTTTATTAAAAAGAGGGGGAAAAAGGACTTGCAGTGGTACTGTATCACAATCATGCCATTGTTGTCCACTAGAGGAAACAACAGCACATCAAATGCAGTGAGGAAAAGTTTCCAATTTGGAAATCATTGCCTTTGATCTTCTAATAACAGAAGATGAAGTTTGTATACAACCCAAAATAAATATTTCCCTGCTTTAAAAAAACAACAACAACAAATCTACGTTAATGATGAAGCGCTGCAGATCCTGCCACTGGCGACAAAAAAACTACCCTCCGTGACTCCCTGAGAGAACGCGTGTAAATCAACTGCCCGTGTTCCCACAATTCGTTGAACCCGTGTACATAAGTTTTTATTCATTATGGAATGATTTATACTAAGAAATGCATGTATTACATGTCTGTGTGTATGTTTCTATATGTGTGTGTGTGTGTGTGTGTGTGTGCGAGACCCAGGTCTCCCCGAGGCCCTTCACTGACCTGCACAGGAGTGTCGTGAGAACGCGGCCCCAGGTCACGGGCGGGGGGGGGAGGGAAGGGGGGGGGAAGGAAGGTCGGCCGGGGACAAGACCTTCCCCTCAGCGGGGAGCGCGTACAGAGCATGCGCGAGCCTTGGCGCAGGCGTAGAGGGGCGGCCTGGCCTCAGGTGCTCTCCTTTCCCCCCCACCCCTCCCTTCGCGGGGCGCCGGGTCTCCGGCGCGCACGCGCACAAGGCCGCCGCTCGCTTCCCGCCTTTGGCGCCTCGGGGCGTCGCTTTCGCTCGGTGACCTCCTGAGGGAAGCGGAGGAGCAGCTGCCCTGCCCGCCATGGCCCCGGCCTGCCGCTGAGCTGCCATGGCCGAGTCGCTGCCTCTGCCCGGGCTGTCTCTGCGGGAAGAGCCGCTGCCCGGACCCGGCGCCGCGGCCGAAGGAGAGGCCGAGCTGTCGCTGAGCTTGGCGCGCACCAAAACGCGGTCTTACGGCAGCACGGCCACGGTGCTCGCCCCCTTGGCGGAGCGGTACGTGGAGCACCGCCTCAGCCCCGGAGACACCTTGCCGGGCCTGGCGCTCAAGTACGGCGTGACGGTGAGCGCGGGGGGGGGGGTCTGGCCCGGGAGCCCCTGGAGGGAGGTGCCCGTGGGGAGTCGCGCTGGTCGGGCGGGGACAGCCTGGAAGAGGGCAGAGCTGGCCAGCCCGACACCGGGAAGGGCAGCGGGAAGCCCTCCCCGTGAGAGAGGGCACCCCCAACACGAGCATGGGCAGAGGGCACCCCCTCTCCCTGACAGGCAAGAGGAAGGAGCCCCCCTCCACCCTTATGGGCAAAAGGACCCCCCTCCATGAGAGAGAGGGCACCCCAACACGAGCAAGGGCACAGGGAACCCCCCTCCATGAAATAAAGGGCAGAGGGCACCCCCAATTCGAGCAAGGGCACAGGGAACCCCCCCTCCATGAGTATGGGCAAAAGGACCCCCCCTCCATGAGCATGGGCAGAGGGTCTCTTTCCCCAAGCATGTACTGAGGACCTGCTTGGTGGCACTCACTGCCAGGCACCCACTTTTGGCACTGAGACTCTGCAGCTGAAACAAGGGAATAGGAACTTTTCTCAAATCCCCAGTTCCAGTCCAGTAATCCCTGCTAGATTCGGTTCAGCCTCAGATAGGAAAGCTGCTGGGTGACAAACCGCATGTTTTTCACTTCCCCCCCTGCCCCACTTCTCAAAAACTAGAGAAATTTGCTGGAGGAGGAGCAGAGTGCTTCTGACCTTGTGCAGAGTGCTTTCCACGGGAATCATTGCAACCGACCTGGCTTGTCTAAGCTAAGCAGTTTACATACTTTGGCTTTTCTCCTCATTTAACGGACATCTCAGACCAATATGGCTAATATCAAGGGGTCACATCTTAACTTGCGTGCAGGGAATCGGTAGGTTTTTTTCAGACAGACGGCCTTTTCATACAAAAGGAGATTTGGAGGGCATCACTACAACTGTAGAGTTGTTGCAATGAGTGGATGTGGTATCTAACAGAGACTTGAATCTGGAATTTTCCTTGGTCACTGGGCCCTTTGAAGGTTGAAAGCGAAAGTCAGTCTTTGAACATAAGATGGTGTGCACTACAGAATTGCTGTTCTTTCCTATCTTCTTTGAACTGTGGCATTTTGGATATAAATCATTTAAAAGTTTGCCTTGCTGAAACGATTGCTAAGATTTGTTGAATAGCAACAGTTGTTGGCATAATCAAGATTTGTAATACATCACTATTAATAGGAAAAGGTTGAAGAGTGTATATGCATTGATGGAACCTATAAGCCAACATGCTCATTCTGAGACACTAATTCTGTTAGCTGCATTGAATATACAGTCACTCAAAATTGAGACAATTTCCATAAAGTTGTAGACCACATTTAGGACTAGAACAGTAGGTGATGACTTTTATTATAATTGCTTTCAAATGTGGGCCTGTGAGAGTATTGTATTGCAATAGGTCTGTAATGCCAAACCTAAATTTAAAAGTTTCTGGGGAAAAAGTGTGAGATCTTATAAGATTCTTCTAAACTTTATGCTGTTCAATCATTAAACTGCTGAATGAAAAATAGTCTTTAACGTGGTTATGGGGAGAAAGTGTAAAAGTTCTAGTTATATAATAGCTTTAGGTACGTTATTTATTCAACTGCAATTAGCAACTAGAGTATCAGGTTGCTTGTTCTTTGTGAAAACAAATGCCTGAGGAAACATTTGTTTTTTATAGTTAATGTATGAAAATGATATCAACAGAAGAATTCATCCTTTTGGAAACTGAATTGCTGTAAAAATTCAAAACACAAAATTGAGTTTCCGTTTTTAATTTGTTCAGTTAGAGATGTAAATTAGTTTCCAAATGTATTTTTTCCAACCAACTTTTATCATATGCCCGTGTGAAAGATCTGGTATCGCAGCTCTAACAATACCAGTCCCCATTTGGAAGGATAGCCAAAAATTAACCATGTTAAAGATACATCTTCAGAAATAAACTTATGTAATAAGGTAGCTGTAGGCTATTTTAATCCTTGTTTCACTTGGACTGTAAATATAACTATTTCTGTTTCAGATGGAGCAAATAAAAAGAGCAAATAAACTTTTTACAAATGACTGCATATTTCTTAGAAAAACATTAAATATCCCAGTTATACTGGAAAAGGCGTTGCTGTTTAATGGATGTAACTCACTGGAGTCTCCAGAGAGTGATTCTGACAATCCCGCTACTTGTGAAGAAAGACCTATGACTGTTCAGGAAGACGGTTCTTCCCCCAGTCCTCAAGAATCCGACAATCGACTTCCCCCACCTGAAGAACTCTCTGCCAAAGATTTTCTGCACAGAATGGATGTGCAGATCAAATTGTCCAAACAAGCAGCTAAGAAATTAAAATCTGAAAATGACAGGTAAAATCTTATCCATCTCTTTATCTAAAATATGTTTTTATTTGAAACTGCTGGGAAACTTTGATAGATGGTAATATAGAAAACAGTATATAAAACTGTTGTTAAGAAAGCTACTGAATTTTCAATATCATAATTACAAATGATCCTAAAGCAAAAGTTGGAATTAGAATTACTTTGAATCTCCATATTGAATTGATTAGTGAAGTTTTAGGTGAGTGTATGTGTGTGTGTGTGTATGTATGTGTGTGTACACACACACACACACACACAGAGAGACATACACACACATATATGACGTACCCCAAATCAGTCTGATGGAGATAAATAGAAGGGAATTTATTAGATCCAGAGAAGACAGCAGTGACCTACAGCTGAACCAAGAATATTTCTAGTTAAATTACTTGAAGTCTAATCCAGAAGAGGTGAGGTAGGAGTGGAGAGTAGGGAGATGATGCAACAGAATGTCAGTTGCGACTATATAATGATAATACTGTACATCTTGTTTTCTCGCTTTAAAGTTCTTACATGATCCATTAGTGGAAAACTAAATGCACTGACCATTTCACATGCACATCTATGCTACTAGAAAAAGCTTTAGGTTGCTTTGCTCTCTCTAGAGCGGGGGTCCCCAACCCCCGATCTGTGGACCGCCACCGGTCCGGGGTATGCCAGCAACTGGGCCGTGAAAACAAGCGAAGGCCCATCTGCGGGATGTAGGAAGAACTCAAAAACACGCCCTCTCCGGGCTGCGGAAAAACCTTTCTCCATGGAACTGGTCCCTGGTGCCCAAAAGGTTGGGGGCCACTGATCTAGGTTAAGAAAATGCACTTTCAGAGGATTGGAAGAAAAAGAATGAATAGATTTTTTTTTTGAAGGATCTTCTACTTACAGTAGCTGTAGTAGTCAAATATAACGTTATGTTGTGGATATGCTGTTGGTGAGAACCTTTAAAGCCCTGCATGGCATGGGGACCAAATTAATTGCAGAATTGTCCTTGACCCATTACAACAGCCTATAGGATTTCCCTTATGGGCCCTGGGGGTAAGTTGCTGCTCAGAAGAATAACGTTTTAGCAGACGTCTTCAAATCGTCTTAATTTGAAATAATTCTATTAAAATTAGATAAATGTCTGAGGTGTAAACTATAAATAACTTCGTGTATTTTCATAAGTTTCCTTTTTCCTCAACAGGGAATATGGTGAGGAAGATTCCTATGCAATTTCTTCCTATCAGCAGTAGAAAATGAATAAAGAGCTGGAATGAAAGCAGTTCGTAAAGAACTAAATATTTGAAATTCAGAAGATCGTTATTTGATATATTATATTGTACTTGTTACAAATGATATATAAAAATTCCACTGACTGTTGCACTAAAAGTATTTGAATGTTTGCCTTCTATAGGTTAATATTCTTTTACTGTTCATTGATAAGGGAAATGCTTCTCCAAAATATTGCCTTTATATTTCTGCTAAAAATAATGGCACACTAGCAACAATGTATTCCTAAGAGAACTTCAATACAGATTTTTTTTGTTTTCGTATACATATATATAATATAATATTAAAGGAATAATTTATTTTTAAAAAAGCCCTGTGGTCTTGACTCAGACATGGTTGTAATGCAAATTTTGTGAACTTGATGCTGATGGATATACCATGATTAAGTTGAATGTTTATGCACATTTGTATATGTCTCCGTGTTAACATATTTAAAGATATGCTCTTAAATTGAATCAGTTTTAGCCGATTAGTTTAGGGGGAAAAGGTTGGGATTTTAAAATATGTATGGTAAAATATTTTGTTTGGGGAAAAAAAGGACCAAACTGAGTAAGTTGTATTTTTTTTCTTTGTGAAAAGTGTTTGGAACATATTTTCTTGTTAGCACATATAAGTAGTTTCATGTATTGAATATGAAATGCACTTTAAAGAGTTATTGCCTTTGTTGTTTGGCGTATCTGATGCTTTGCAACTACTGTACATTTCAGATATGATTTGTTTCATATGCTATATTAAAATTTCTTAGTGTCTTTGCTCCTTTTTCCAACTATTTTATCTTTATTTGAAATCAAAATAGTTTGAATACAATTTGTCTTTGTGTGTCTTGTAATTCTCAGAAGGAGAATATTCATATTCTAGCTGAGGAAGACAAGATCACAGGATGTATAACTTCATCCTGTTTTGGTAATGAGAACAATTTATTGCATGCTTGAGGAGTGGTGCTGTTCATTCTAAAGCCAGTCTTACGTAACGGATTTAAAGAAAACTTGTGTGCAAATAAAATGGCTGGAGCTTTTTATTTTAGACTTGGAAAAACTCCGAAAAGAAATAAAATAGATGCTAAAAGAAATCTGTCTTCAGAAAATTTGATGTCCATCATTAGGAAAACTGATGAATAGTAGATTGAAGGTACAGTATATAAAACAACATAGTTTTGTAGAGGGGCGATCTAAAAATACTATATCCTCTGACTTTAAACATCAAATGAATCTTGGCCTATGACACATTTCCTGTTTATTTTTTTCTCCTTTTATTCAAACACTGAAGTGTGTTTTCAAATGGATTGAAAGTTTCAAGTTCATCCTGGAGATTTACTGTCTGCTTTCTTTAAAGTACCATTTAAGCATTTTGATGTTTGAAGGAAACTATTTTGAAACTCAATGTGAGAATGATAATAACTTGTCCGATCTCTGGTTTAAAGACAGCTATATGTAGAATTATATTGGGAATACAGTTGATTATAAGTGGAAAATCTGTCAATTTGTGGAAAAATGTTTCCAATTATTATTTTACAGAAACAGTTTTAAAAACATTTTTCTATTTCTAAGTGTTGTATTTCTGTTCTTAGCAGTACTTAATCATAACTCACTTGGAAAATGTTTCAGTACATTTTGCATTGCAACAAAAGTTTCTTGCTATGTGCGTTTTTGTAAACTTCAGTAGTAAGATCACCAGTTCAAGGTATTATTTTTAAAGTAGTAATTTCAAGTGGTACCACATGAAGACAAAACCAAGAATCTGCATTACTTTGTCTTGTAGCAAAGCATTTAATAAAGTACAGTATCAGAAACAGGATTCTATTAGAAAAGTATTTTGAATGCAATATATGTGGTAATTTGTTACATTTTTCCCAACAATGGTTTTTAAAGGTAAAAAGGTGTAAAGACACATCAGAGCATCTAAAAGATGTTTAGGTTATTTAAAAAGCATTGGTAAGATTAGAACTAGGGAAGAGCAGGATATTTTTATTTCCCTTTGCTGGGATAGAGATAATACCAAATGTGTCCAGCAATTGTTTTCAAATGCTAAAATGGCAAAAACTATCAAGTCTATATTATGCCTTTAAATATGCTGCATTGCTTACACTGCTTTTAAAAACTGATCTCTCCATTCTGTACAAGCCGTGGCCACGAGGATGATGCATGAGGTTGTTTTCCATTTGTTTTTATCACATAATAATATGTTACCAAATGCTGTATTGGATGTCCCATAGTATGTTAACAGTCAGTCCTCAATTCACAGGAGAAAGCGGGAAAATTGACATAATATATACTGTTAATGAAAAACATGGCATACTGAATCTGAATTATATACAGTTTTTAAAAAGCCTTAAAAGATTCACTAGCATAAGGACTGGATCATCTGTCAATTGTCCGCAGCTCTATTTAATTACAGGCAATCCTCAACCATTCATCATTTAATTGCAGGTTATCCTGGACCTAGACTTATAACCGTTCGGTTATAACAGCACTGAAAAAAGTGACGGATGAGGGTTTTTCACACTTAACAACCTTTGCAGCATCCCCATGGTCATGTGATCAAAATTCGAGTGCTTGACAACTGACATGTATTTATGACAATGGCATTGTACCAGGATCATGTGGTCTCCGTTTGCAACCTTCTGAGATTACGTATATGCTGTCACTGAATAACAGGTTCATAAACCATTGACACCAATGGTTTTATCCTGTTTCAAAGTTTAAGCTAGTGCGTGTCTATTCCCTGCTGACTAAATATGCTTTGGACTGCATTCTTAATTTTTCTGCTGCACTCCTTCCCATCTCATATAAATGCAAATTCTTTTAATGACTCTTTAAAATGTACTGAGGAATACGAAACTAGTATGTCTGCAGAGTACACTGGGATTCTCTATTACAGCTTTTATTATCCAGATGGTGCTAAAGTGATCTTTTCTGAGTTAGCAGCTGCACAAGAAATTAACCAAATACTTCTATCTAAAACATCCATTTATGAAGGAGGCTGCCAATGGTAACTATGAATTTCTTGCCTTATTCAGCTTTTCTGCCATGATCCTGCAAGACAAGGGATTGGGCTGTTCAGCTAGTCTCAGCCAATAGAAGCCAGTCTTCATGGCTTCTAAAGCCCCTCATATTTGGGTGAATTCTCTCCCACTGATATCTAGCTTTGTCAGTGTTAGCTTCCAGCAGATCCATGAAGACCATGAAAATTTATTTTGCATTTTTGCTAGTTTTAGTCTGAATTGCTTCTAAGTCATTTTATTGCTGCAACCTATCAGTGCACTTTATGGGGAAAAGCAAAACAAGTAAACATACCGGTGGTCCTCACTGAATGACTACTCACTCAGTGACCATTTCAACTTGCAACAATGTTGAGCTTACTACTAGTCCTCAAAGTTCTGCCCAATGCATGCCCCCATAGTCACGTGACTGCGATCCAGGTGTTTGGCAGCCTCCTGTGTCACATTATCGCCATTTGCGACCTCCCATCACGTTTCCCACAAGCAAAATCAATGGGGAAGCCAGCAGGATGTCAGGTCATCCCAGTCACGAGAAGACCTTGCTAAGTGACCTTCATGGTCTTCACTTAATGACGGTAACTGAGAACTACCATGGCTGCTGTCCTTAAGCAGTGCAGCCACCTGATATCATATTTTATATTCACACAGCTTAGCAACAGAAACTCTATTTCCAATAACTGAAATTAAGGGAAGCTACTGGTATTATTAATGGAGAAATTAAGCAGAATCAGCCCATCTTCTGACTGGAGTGCTCACTGCATGTTAATATGAATTTGGAATCCCAAAATAAAAATAAATTGATTATTATAAAACAAACATAGGTCTCCTCATGTCATGTTCAGAATGAGAACTTAAATGTAGGATTTACTTCTCAAGAATTATTCAGTGTGCAAGCAACATTTACTAAGGAGGCGATAACAATATTCTGTGAATGTAGCCATTCTAGTTTTTGAACTATAGTTTATGCCTCATTGCAATGTATGGAGCCCATCCAGTTATGGCTTAATCCACAAACCATGGTTGATCAAACTAAACCAACATTGTGGATTGTGACTTATGGTTTAGCATGATGTTTTAACCCAATTGTGCCTTAGGTTGTTTTTTTTTTTAAAAAATTAAAATGTGAACCGAGCCTCTGTAAAAACATGTATCCTTAAGTTTAAAGGGAGCTTAGATCTTCAGTTTTAATTCAGGCCAAATCAAAAGTTTACAAACACGAGACATTTATGAAACCTCGTGTTGCTAGATTATATTGCATTCCCGCAAGTCCTAGCATATCACTCATCCTATATATAAATATCTGATCCTAAGCAGACGTCTTAGCTCAAGTACTTTGCTTCACCTCCTTTTTTACCCTTAGAAATGGTTATTCACATATCATTAAGCTACTCATATCAAGAACTGTTCTTCATACATGCAGAGAAATAACACTTAATCAACAACAATGGAGGATGTGAATGACAACCGTTGCTATTGTACCTGACCATAACACAATGGTGACAATACGGTTCTTTCTCCCTATAAAGATCTGTTTTGAAGGCTGATGCAGGGTTAAACACACAGCCTTGACTTAATGGCACACGGATGGGGAGAACAAAGTGGGATGCGCAAACAGCAAGAAAATGAATATATTACAGCATTCCAACAATACTTTCTGCCTGGGACACTAAACAAGAGGTGCCACAAAAGGGAATGCAAAGGTGAGATTTCTTTGCAAGAACGGAGTTGAGCTAAACTGAGTTAATTCATTTGAGTATAGGGTTTCCTGCCTGAACAGGGGGTTGGACTAGAAGACCTCCAAGGTCCCTTCCAACTTTATTATTATTATTGTTATTATTATTACTTGCCCCTAGTATTGCCCTTTATAATTTTTTCAGAACACTATCTCTTAAAAGACATTTCACAAACTTGCTGTTCTCCAAAGCATATAATTTGAAAGAGCCGCTGGATAAATTAACGGGGATATGAAATATGCAGCTGTTACATACCCTGTTCACTATAAAGTGGGCAGCAAGGGGGCTGCTGATCAAAGTTGAGAAGAAACAAATAATGCGATTATAGGTTTGTGTGTTTTTTTTTACCTGGATAAAATTCAGTACAACGGAGACAGAACACTTTCTAATCACCTCTTTTTCCTGGGATGTGGTGGGGAGGAAGAAAGTTGTAGATCTTAGAACTAGATGTGGGTGAAGCTAGACTAGAATTCCATACAGCTTCCAAGAGGTTTTCTTTAATTTACAAGCTGCCGTAGATACGTTTGATCACATCAGCCTCTCCTTTATCCAGGATCCCCTTGTCCACGTAAGCATCAGCTTGTTGGTCTACGAAATCCCGCAGTTTAGAAAGGTCATAATCTGAAACACAAAGGAGTTAACACAGGCAGATTATATCAGATTCTCCTGGGAAGACGACTTCTTATTTATATATTTGGTTATTTTAAAATCGGCTTCCCTCTCTAGAAGGAACACCCAATACTGTATTTTTGGGCTCGAAAGCTACAATTCTACTTGGAATGGAATATTGTCATCTACTGTCCAAAGGATAAGCCAGCTCTGAACCATTACATGTTATTTGACATTTAATTTACAGCTGGTCCCCATTTAACAACCGCAAGCAGAATTCCCATTGTAAGACGTGCTTGTTAAGGGGGACTGTTTTTGCGACAGTCATAATGTGAATCACTGCAATAAGTTCAGGGAATCACAGAGCTGTTAACGTCAACCACACAGTTGTAAAAAAAACAAAACCTAATCCATTCTTCCAAATGGACCTTTTTGCCATATTGCATATTATGAATTGGGTCAATACATTTATTAATGGTGCTGGGCTCATTGATAGGCAAAGCCAATTGCTGCTAAATTCTGTAGAAAATTTAAGAGAGCCAATATCACTTCCCATCTACGTCCCTCTATATCAGGGGTGTCAAACTCAATTTCATTGAGGGCCGCATCAGCATTGCGGTTGCCCTCAAGGGGCCGGGTGGGTGTCGCCAGGGTGGGTGTGGCCTACTTGGTGGGCGTGGCTAGAGTGCGTATGGCCTACTGGGTGGGCGTGGCCAGCTCTACATCGTTCACATCAAGGGTGCCTATGGGTGCCTGGGCAGGAGTGGGACAGATTTGGGGGTCTCTGGCAGAAGGAGGGTCTCTGGGCCAGGGCCAAGGCAGTGGGGGCCGTTCCCTCACTGTTTCCAGGATGGCTTCGCGGGCCGGATCCGGCCCCCGGGCCTTGTGTTTGACATGTCTGCTCTATATCCTCTATGCCCGTATATATCCACCTGTATGTCTTTCCATCTATTCCATCTTTTCAAGACTACGTGATCAAGCTTTTTATTTAATGGAATTCCAATAGACCATGTTCTCAGCATTGGTCCTCTCCATTCTCTTCTCAAACCTTACCATCTTTCTTTCCTTGTGGGTTATGTGTCTTCAGCCACTCTATATTCTTTCGGATGGCTTCCAAATACGCCTCTGCTTTTCCTTCAAAGGTAAGGGGGGAAAAAACCCGATGGAGGTGAATTAAGTATTCGTAGTTAAAAAGTACACATTTCAGAGGAGAAATCAGGTCCATTGTACAGAGGATAAAGACACTTATCTCTAGGAAATTTCTCAGTCACCCACAATTGTCCCAAAGGTGTTGTTTAAAAGGCAACTCCATTTTCTTGGTTCCCCCCCCCTTTTATTAGTTTTATTGGTTTGTCAAAATATAAAATACAAAGAAAAATTCAAAAAAGTAATAGAAAAATAGAAGAAGGGGGATGGGAAAGCAGAAGGATAGTGTAAAGAGAGAGAAGAACAGAAAAAGGCACCAACGTCCGACTCTTTTTAGCACAGCTGAAGATAACAACGTTAGAATCAATTCTTGGTGGGTTTTTTTTCTCGAAGACGTTTCATTTCTCATCCAGCAAGCCTTAGGAGTCAAAGGCTACAATTATACTGTGAATGGAATATTGCCATCTGCTTTTCAAAAGGAAAGAAAAGTCTGAATAATGATACGTTACTTAACGTTTAATTTACACGTAGTCCTCATTTAACGACCACAGCCAAGCCTGGAATTTCCAATCAGAACTGAAGAAGCTTCTTGGATGAGAAGTGAAACGTCTTCGAGAAAAAAACAAAAAAACAAAGACAATCCACTTGCCTTTTGAAAAGCACCTTTGGGATAAAAGTTCTCATTTACTCATAAGCCATCGGAAAATGAGAAGAACGGTTTGAGAATAGGAGGACATTCCTTAACCCAGGAATAGTTTTTCCAATCTTTTTTCTCCTGCTAGCTAGGAATTCTGAGGATTGCAGTCTGAAGATGCCTCTTGAAGATGGTGTGAAAGGCCTCCTTAGAGTTAATAATTGCAGATCAAACCCTGCAGGCTTATAGCAATTTATTGTGTGTAAGGCAGCAGAAGTACGTAGTCTTGTTGAGCTCCCATTGCACGCCTCCACTGTATTTCATCTAGAGCCACTCAGAGGAAAATGTTTTCCTGGAAATGACCCTCAGCATTTTGATCGCTCTTATTTATATTTCAAGCAACACCTCACATTATAGCCCAATCAATACACCCCGTGCAGACTTCTGCGTTTGGTAACGATTTTATGTTTTTTAAAAAGGATACGTACAATTAGAGGAATATCTCAGCCAAGAGTGATGTATTGATCTCGTTGTGTTTGGACTGCAAAGCTAGCCTGTGGGCTCCAGAGAGAAGACAAAGGCCCAGCTGCTTCTAAATGTGGTAGATCAGCACTTGCAAAGCCTGCTCTGTGTACCAGGACAGCCAGCATGCCTGGTTGAGGAATTCTGGGAGTTGAAGTCCACAAGTCATCAAAGGGCCAAGTTTGAAGACCCCTGTCCTAGGAGTTCAGCACTGTCGTATCTTTGAACGGTCACTAAATAAATGGTTGTTAAGTCGAGGAATACTTCTACTGCAGTTAGTTGGGTCCTAATCAAAGCATCGACAACAGAAATAACAGAGGGTGCTGTCCAATCTACCCCAGAACCTCTGCCACATGTTGCAATAACCTCTGTTTATGGTAAGGTCAGTGGTAGGATTTGGACGGTTCACACCATTTTAGCAGAACTGGTAGCTAATTTTTTGTTGCCCAAGCCCAGAGTGGACTTCCGGAAGCGCCATCCACACAGAGAACCGGTCGTTCGCATATTTGAATCCCACCGCTGGATAAGGTTGACCTTATTTGGCAATCAACCAGACTATTAACTATGTTAGATAAAGGTTTGGGAGCAATACCACTGTAACAAGCCCTGGTGGCACAGTGGTTACAGTGCAGTGTTGCAGGCAAACTCTGCCCACAGCCAGGAGGTTTGATCCTGACAGCTGAAGGTTGACTTAGCCTTTTATCCTTCCAAGATCCATTAAAATGCAGACCCAGATTGTTGGGCTCAAGATGCTGACTCTATAAACCACTTAGAGAGGGCTGCAAAGCACAGTGAAGGGTTATATAAGTCGAAGCGCTGTTGCCATTGCTATCTTACACACACATTCAACTACTTACCTTGAGGTTCTTCGTTGCTTCGTCCGTTTTCTTCCTCGGCTTTTGTGGAATCTTTCCGGGTTTCGTATTCTTTTTCCATTTCAGCCGTGGCTGTTTTTGTGGTGTCCGCTTCCTCAGCGCTCTTGTCTAGAGGGATCGCAAGCAGAATAACTTTTTCCTCATCTGACCCATGGCACATTCCCACATGCACTTGGGTGTCTTAACAGCCTTTGAGGCTGTAATGGTTTGTGGCAAGACTAGATCCGTACGAACAGATTTCTAAATAGGCTTGCCGTTGTCATTGCGATTTAAATCGATTCAGACAACTGCCAAATTATAATTCAACTAAGTCCACAGGAAAAGTAAGTGGGAAAAAAAACGATGCAATAATAACGCATTTCCCAAAATTATTATTTTTTTTAAATTTTAATCCCATTTATATCCCGCCCTTCTCCGAAGACTCAGGGCGGCTTACAATTTAAGAAGCACAAACCAATGTGCTTAGCAATAGCCTTCCTTCTATGTATATGCCTGCTCATTAGGGCTTTCGCCCCCCCCCCCAGCGGCATTATTACAAAGTCAGCTTATTGCCCCCAACAATCTGGGTCCTCATTTTACCTACCTCGGAAGGATGGAAGGCTGAGTCAACCTTGAGCCTGGTGGGACTCGAACCTGCACTAATTGCAGGCAGCTGGTGTTACTTAAGGAGGCATTAGCCCACTGCTCCACCAATTACCTGATAGCTTGTTCTGGGAACTGGATTTTTCAAGTTTCTTTCTTGTCTGTAGGGCTATCATGGCATCTAGATTTTCTGGAAGGCAGAAAAAAACAAAAAACAGAAAAACTTGAGCTCCTGTGTAGAATCAAGCCCTTTTGGAGGAGTTTGTCTCTGTTCATGAGCTAGGATGGGACAATTAACTCTCCAATAACTGGCTCCTTAACATTGATGAGGGCAGACAGAGTTAAATCTTCTTTACTCTGGATTAGTTCTAGGAATTAATTAACAGGCTTAATAACATCTAACCCTGTTTCCCAACCTTGTTGAATATACTATGCAGTCAGGAATAAAAAAATCTCTATATAGATTGCCAAATAGCTCTGCTGTAGCCATCAAAGACAATTATTTGAAGGAGCAATTCTACCTTCATTGTCACATTATCCCAGGCATGCTGGTTGAAAACCTCTTCATACCGTCAAGTTACATCCACCAAGGCTAGGCTGTATTAAAAGATACAACCACCAACCAAGCCAAAACTTATTTTTTAACATACACACACTTATTACAAGCCCATTAAAAAAAATCTTTCTTGAGTCTTGACGCACATGTTTTGCAGTGTGCTCTCTAGCTTAAATCCCCTAGATGGCTTCTCAAATTGCTGAATATATTCTCTTGGGCTGAATTTTGCCTAAAAGAGTTTTTGGCTGCTTTCTTGCATAGATAAACTGAAAAAAAGGAACCCAAAAGAAAGGGGAATGCAAGAAACTGGTTGTTTTCAATCAAAATGAGGTTAGTAGGTATCCCCCAGCTGCAGCTTGGATATGTTGCATTGCTTGGTATTGGCTTTCAATTATTTTAATGTGGTGAGTCATTAAATGTCACTCGCCAGGACAGTAGCTAAGCAACTAGTTCTCCTAGTGGGGCTTTTATAAGATCAGATGTCACTGCTAGGCTGGTTGCCTTGGAAATTTAAAAAAAAAACAACTGAATAAGGATCTGAACACATGGACCTTTCACCTGTCCAGTCTAATTTTTTTTATACTGTTAATTAATACAAAGGCCACCAGAGCTATATTGCTGGTAATATCTTCCACAAGCTATCTTATCGTTGATAGTGAAGCCAGCTTTCAATCAGTCAATCAGAATAGAGTTGGAAGGGACCTTGGAGGTCTTCTAGTCCAACCCCCTGCTCGTGCAGGAGACCCTATACCATTCCAGACAAGTGGTTGTCCAATCTCTTCTTTAAAACGTTCAGAGTTGGAGCACCCACAACTTCTGGAGACAAGGTGTTCTACTGATTAATTGTCCTATCAGGAAATTCCTCCTTAGTTCTAGGTTGCTTTTCCCCACATCTATATCTATGTCTATGTCTGTCTACATCTATATCTGTCTATATCTATGTCTATATCTCTATGTCTATATCTGTCTATATATTGGTCTCTATGTCTATATCTATATCTGTTTCCAAAATTCCTCAGTATATATTCCCAATATGATGCTACAATATTTTTGGACAAGTCTGCTCTTCTTTACATAAACATATATCACCCAGCACATTTTCAGCACATACTTGTTCACTTGTCACTGACATTTAGAAACAAAACTAGAGTTTCTGTGGAATTCAGTCATCCACAGAGAGAGAAAATACACCAAATATCCCGCTACCCTACCATAAAGTGCTACACATCCAAGGATGAAATACTGTAATTCTGATGAAGATAAGATGTCTATTCTCTTGACTCATCTATCATGTATGTAATCTGGCAACTCAAGAATATTTACAGAATTCTTTATTATTAGTGCTGTGTGCCGCGTGACTTCTTACAGCAGCATAGGCAATCCCCCTAGAGGAGTGCAAACAACTGAACAATCACAAGCAATAAACGTTATATGACACCGAAAGGGTAGATATCAACATCTAAACCCTTTTTCCCAGAGCCAATGTTTTATTTCTTTACGGAAACTAATTAGAGAGGAGACAATTCTTATGCATGAGAACACGTTGTTCCAGAAGAGGGGCAAATTAAAGTATGCTAGCGACCAGACATCAAAGCATGCGTAGATGAATTATTAAAATAATAGGTCATCATTATCTAAAACACTACTGGGAACAGCAACAGACCCATTTTGATTCAGTTGACTCAAACCAACAGCTGACCCCAGAATGTTTTAGTACAACTATATTTACTTCTTATAAAAAAAATAAAATGGAAATCCTGCCACCAATAACTCATCTCTCCTTCTTGAAGTCTAAGTCACTGCCAGCAGGTCAGAAGTGACGATGCCAGAAGTTCTAATCCAGCTTCATTCTACTCTGGGTCCCTTTGAGATACGGCTATTCCTTAACTGGGCAAATGGGGTGATATTCAGCCTTAGCAGGTGATGGTAAATGGCTGCCCTTGACTTAGCTCACAACCAAAGACTGGGCCTGATGCATATTTGGTTATGAGACCACCACCATCAAATACTAGGATTCTACTGAAAAGCTGAAAAGCATCTTTGAAGTTGGATGATAGGGAAGAGTCGTGGTTGGGAGACCATGGAATGATTCCTCCAGGAATTTCACATTGATGTTGAACAGCATGAGGGACAAGGTAGAACTTGATGGACACATAAGCCAACATTTAGGTATTGCACAGTAATCCCCTTTGGCCTTAAGGTTACAGGATATGGCCCTCAAGGCTCAACCTCATTGGACAGTGGAGAAGGATGCCATGGTCAATGGTATCAAAAGCCAATAAGGACTCCAGGAAAACTAAAGGCCACATTCTTCTCTAGTCAGAATCCTCCAAAGCAACTAAAGTACTTCTAGTACCTCACCTCATCTGAAAGCCTAATTCTAACCGAGCTTCTAATGTCAGTCAAAAGACAGCCTATACCGCTTCCCTTTTTTTCTCATTACCCTTCATTTCCTACTCCACCAGACAAGGATGGTGGAAAACCGTAAATTCGGTTGAGGATCAAGAAAACACTGCCCCACACTGTCGACCTCTTGTTTACAGTTCATTAAAAGGAACATGATGTATGTACATACCTTGACACTTCTCAGTAAGGCAATACTGGCAGGGCTGGGCAACCTATGGACCAAAGTGGACCCTCAACCTGGTATCACCAAGACCTTTCCAAGTGATTAATGCGGAATTAATCCTCACACAACGGGGTGAGCTTCCCTTCCTTGCCTCAGCTCCTGCCCACCTACCAGTTTGAAAGCAGGCAAAGGCAAATAGATAAATAGGTACCACTTCAGTGGGAAGGTAACAGCATTCCATGAGCCTTTGGCGTATAGCTGGCCACATGACCATGGAAATTGTCTCCGGACAACGCTGTCTCCCTTGGCCAAGAAACGGAGATGAGTACCCTGCCCTAGAGTCGGACACGACTGGACAGGGGGATGCCTTTATCTTTAATTCAGCACTCTGGAATACTGGGCAACCAGTTCCATGGACAAAATGAGAGAGATAGGAAGTCAGAAGGGAGTGGCAAGACAGGGATGGCGAAAATAGAAGGGGCAACTTCCTTCTTTTGGCTTCGCCCCCTCCTCGCCTTTATTTCAACCTCGCCCACCAACTGGCATATGGCTCCCCACATTATCCTCAAGGGTACGTCGGAGGCAAGATTCGCTCGCCTTGGCAAAGAAGAGCAAAAGATGGGGGAAGATGAGATGCTGAGTAGTGTCTGTTCCTGTCCCTCCTCATCAAAACATGTCCAAACTCACTTGCAGGAAGGCTCGAGAATGTGACGGCTGAGTCATCTGTGACGGAGGGAGGAAGGTGTGAATGTGGAGACTAAGGCTGACAGTGCCACAGCAAATGGCTTTCCGCCCATGGATTCACAGTGGAAGAGAGTTAACTCAAGCATTCTGACTGTTTTGATGGCTTACTAATAACCAGCAATGATTACAGCCAGAAGTAATATACCCCCCCCTGTGCAAAATTGGAAAGAAGCAACTCTGCAAGAAAGAAATTGTTTTGGACCCAGATGAGGGAATTTCATAATTTCCAGTACCAATTTTCCTACCCTACAATGTGAGGATCAGAAAGAATAATGGGATATTAATGGAAACATTCTTATCCTTTTCACCAGACGTTTCCAACTGTCTCTGCATGCTGGTGTTTGCCCCACATACACACCCTGTACACGAACACACACACACACACACACACACACACACACACACCACACAAATATGGTTGCAGGAATATTTGAAACAATTCAGGCAGTTCTTTTTCCCTCCTGCAGCTAAAATAATTGAAGCATATGTCACGGGCTGAAATCTCAAGAGGAGTTTTGCCCTCGCAACATATTCTGTGAAGTAGTACAAAGTGTACAGAAGTCTTTTGTTTCTCCGTCTTTCTTGTATTCGGCTGCTGAGAAAATAAAACATGAGTACACTTGTAGGACAGTGGCTCCTTTATGATATATTTCCTTCATCTGCGGCAAAATCCATGGATGCCTCTATTTGGGTCTACATCGAGGGAGCATTAGAAAAATTACGACTAGATGAAAAGCAGCTTGCTTCCAGTGCTAGAGCTTCCAGCTTAAATTGTGGATGAAAACACAATAATTCTTTTTACTAATCGGGTGAATTTTTTCTTTCTTTCTTGCATGACAGTCTGGTAGATTGAGCAGGAGGTGGAAAAGAATATGCATTTCTCAGCCTGCCCCACCAAATCCAAAAGTGGGAGAGGTTTTCCAAAGATAAAAACAATGAGGAAGGAAGCCCTTCCTTTGATCCAATGGCTCCAATCCTCATAAACCACCACGCTGTAGTCTATGCAGCTGTGGGTGCTCCATCACTGGAGGCTTTTTAAGAAGAGATTGGACAACCGTTTGTCTGAAATGGTATATAGGGTCTCCTGATTGAGCAGGGGGTTGGACTAGAAGACCTCCAAGGTCCCATCCAGCTCTGTTATTCTGTTTCGAAGTGTTTTTTTTGTTTTTGTTTTTTAAAAAGCACTGTGTCCAATATTATCCTTGGTGGAGCAGTGGGCTAATGCCTCCTTACGTAACACCAGCTGCCTGCAATTAGTGCAGGTTCGAGTCCCACCAGGCTCAAGGTTGACTCAGCCTTCCATCCTTCCGAGGTAGGTAAAATGAGGACCCAGATTGTTGAGGGCAATTAAGCTGACTTTGTAATAATGCCGCTTGGAGGGGGGGGCGAAAGCCCTAATAAGCAGGCATATACATAGAATGAAGGCTATTGCTAAGCACATTGGTTTGTGCTTAAATTGTAAGCCGCCCTGAGTCTTCGGAGAAGGGCGGGATATAAATGGGATTAAAATTAAAAAATTAAATTAAATTACCTACACAGCAAAAATTATGCATATGAATGCTTTCAGCAGAAAAAAGCACAGTAGAAGAAATAAACCATGAAAAAGATAAAAGTGGAATTCAGAATTAGCTGATTCTGACAAATGCCATTTTATCTATCACCTCTTGTGCTCTGGGCTTGAATGCTTCACTGCTCATCCAGAGTCCTAATAACATCAATTACCAAGTGACAGGCCAGACTTCCCTCCCTCCCTCCCTCCCTCCCTCCCTCCCTCCCTCCCTCCCTCCCTCTCTCTCTCTCTCTCTCTCTCTCTCTCTCTCTCTCTCTCCCCCACTTCGCCAATCCAGCACAAAGACTGACATCATGCTAGGGGTATTGCAAATCCCTCTCATGTTTTGCAGAGGTACACTTTTAAACTTCCTGCCTTCGCAAAGCGTCATGCAAGAAACTAAAAATATTAATAATTTTTTTAAAAATGACTTGGCTAGTAAAAGATTTATTACTTTGCATCCATAATTTAAGGTGGAAGCTCCAGCATTCGAAGCAAACAGGGATATTTTAAGGCAACTGCTCCAGATCTGGCCCTGGTTTTATAACTCTCATTGGATGTAGTTCCAAATGAAGACATCCCTGGGTTTTGTTGCAAATGAAGACATCTGGGAGGGTTTTTTTTTTAACACTACAGAATCCTGAAGCTGAGTGGTAAGTCGCAGGTGGATAGTTAGTTTGTGTCTTGGTCTCCAAGACAAGTGGACAACCAGCATCACCTACCCGCCCCCCCATTAATGGCTATATTAAGCTCATCATTTCATTGTTTCTTAAGGCTCCAAGAAGACCAGCGTTTTGAAGGTCAGAAACCCAGAGCTGCTTCTCAATGGTGATGCTAAATATAGTGCAAGAGAGAAACCTTTCAGAAAATCGCTTTCTGCTCCAGTTGGCAGCTTTCAGGACAAAATATAATGTTGCCTCTGGAGTGTTTATGACTAGTAGGGTGGAAGTGGACAGCAACACTAATTGTCGTTTCCTGGGGCTGGTTCACACTCTGGTGGCCCAGCATGAGGTTGAGTTCCCCATTTGCTGGCTTTATCTAAGCAGAGATTGAATAGACATTTTTTTGGGGGGGAGGGAATGTTAAATATAGAAAACGTAAGTCACCAGAAGCTTTTTCATTTAGAGGAGGAATCGCGTTGATGGATAATTAAGACACGCTGATTTGAAAGAGATTATCTCCTGTATTAAATTTTTGACTTCATTCTTAAAATTCTTCACCCTGCGGTGGAAAAATTCAGACATTTTCTTTTTTCCTGTTCTTTCTCGTTATCCCAAATACTTATTTAGGGTATTTGGGATAGAGACGCAAAAGTCCTTTGTAATGAAGTGGTTGCTGAGGATATTTTCACCCTCTCAAAGATGTCTAGTCGGTGGAAGAGTTACAAGCTTGTTGAGATGTGAAGAAATGTAGGTCCCCTTGCTCTCTACCTCCAAAACAGCAGAGCAGCAATGCTCTCAGCCAGGTTGCATCAAAAATGGAAGCAACCTTGTAGTATTTGAAAAGCAGATTGCAAGATGGTAGAGAAGGGAAAAAAAAAGAGATTTGGGTGAAGAAAATGTAACCGGTCTGCTCTACATCTTTGAATCATAGCCACTATACATTCCTACACAAGAATCATGGGGTAGATAATCAAACCGCCACAGAGGTTGGCCATTTCCCAGATTTTTAAGCCTTCAAGGCAAGACAAAGAATCAAACTCTGTGACTATTTTTAGGGGGGGATTTCACCACAAATTAGGATGTATATGTGAGTTGATGCGTACTACAGGTAGTCCTCGATTTACAACAGATCGTTTAGCAACCACTTAAAGTTATAATGCCGCTAACACCGCTGGAAAAAGTGACCTTTGACTGTTTTTCACACTTGTGGCTGTTGCAGCATCCCCAACATGACATGATCAAAATCCAGATGCTTGGCAACCAGCTCATATTTACGACGGTCACAGTGTCCCGGAATCACATGATCCACCTTTTGTGACCTTCTGACAAGCAAAATCAGTGGGGCAAGCCAGACTCTCTTAACAACTGCATTACTAACTTAACAAGTGCAACGATTCATCTAGCTACTGTGCCAAGGAATGTCGTAAAATGGGGCAAAACGCACTTAACAAGTGTCTCCCTTAGTAACATAAATTTTGGGCTCATCTTTGGTCGTACATTGAGGACTACCTGTAGGAAGCAAAATCTAGAGGGCCATTTTTGTTAGTAAAAAGCAAGGGAGCAGGGGATAATCTAAGTTATGCTCACTTTGCTTGCCAAGAGAGGCATCCCCACCCCCCACCCCCTGCAATCTGATTTACAGCAAGCCTAGTTTCTGCTCCTTCCTTTAAAATCTGCATTTTAAAAGAAACACTATTCGCCAGCAACAGTCGAGCCTCGTTTGCATAAAGCACGGCCCCAGGTTTTCATAATTCTAATACACCAGAGGAAATGGCTCAATAAGTAAACTGAAGACAGAGCTAAAGCTTATGCAACACTTCCTGTATAGCTAAGCATAGAAATACTTCAGAACTTTGATTGGGGCACCCTAATCAAAATGACCATTGTTGTACGAAACACAATCTTAACATTTACAAATGAGGACTTAGGTTTCCGCATTCCACAAGTAATTTTAGAGCCAGAGCAAACCCATCTGTCCGAGAGAGTGCCCTGAGTCAAAGGTCACTCAATCTTTTACATTTATCATTCCAGCTTTTATCAAGTGTATATGGCATTGTCAAACATAATGTGCCAACTCACCCCTTGTTAGTGTCATAAAACAGTTTCTGTTGCAATAGATAACAACTGTACAGTTTCATAATAAGAGCCTTTTTAGAAGGGAGATCTTGCCAGTCAAGGGGATAATAATTAAAAAAAACAAGTCTTATTTTCCGGTTTCCTAATTCCAATTCATGTCCTTCCATTTGAAGGAGCTGCGGACGGCCCCTCACCTTCTTCGGTCCTTCCGCCGTGACCTGAAGACATGGATGTTCCAACAAGTGGGCCTGGACTGACTATGGTTTTAATTTTGGCTTTTATTGGGTTAAATTGTCATTTATTTATTATATCCGTTGTTTAATTCTTTTTTAAATTTTGTACTTTATGTTTTTTAATTTTTTATTGTTGTGAGCCGCCCCGAGTCCTTGGGGAGAAGGGTGGCATATAAATTTAATAAATCTCAATCTGTCTCTCTCAAGACTTCAGAGATCAAAATTTTGCATTTTGATACATCTTTAAGTTACAGTCAGTGCGTTGATATGAACAAGACCTGAGATTAAAAATATAACCTGGCGCAACTCATGAGAGAAACATGGTTTTAAAAAATGATTCGCATGCTCTTACCTAGGTACGAAACACCTTCCTCTGGTGTGATGGTTCCATATTTAACCATCATCTTGACAAAATCTATTAGAGTTTTCATGATTGTAATCAAGGCTTCCTTTTCTTTCACTTCTTTCTCTGCGTGAAGAGTAAACAGATTCATGGTCTCTTGGAAGTGATGATGGTTTAATGTAAAAAAAAATACTCTTTATCTATTGATCAGCACATTTGTTTCTCTCTCTTAGCCAGTTTGACTTTTCAGGAGAGGAGACAATTTGCACGGCAGACTGAATGTGAATCAATGGGCCTGCTGAAAAATACTGTACGACTTAATCTGCATAACTAGATTGTGCACTTTTGCTATTCTGGACCAATACAGATCATGACAGCTGAGGATTATGGCCGCTGATCTATATGGAAATGAGAATGCGATGGCTCAGCTTGTATTAAACTTCTATTCATTTCAATCCTGCCTTTCCTCTCCAGCAAGCACTCCAAATTAATGGGTGTTTATAGTGCTTTTATTTATTGCTTGTCTGCCAGAGCGTTGTCATTTAATGATTTGAGCAATAAGTTGAAATCAGGTAATGGATTCATGCATCGCGTTAAGCCATCACGTTGTTTGCTCCTTCGTGGTTTAATGGGCTGTGTGAACATGATTATCTACTGCATTTTGTAAATCTAGGTCTGTGCTTTGTGATTCTAAATTATGGCAGATGGCAAATCACAGTTGCGCAAATGGGGTGCCAGAACCCAGCTCAGCAAGTAATTTGTGTCAATCTAAGCATTTGAAACATAAAATGGCCTGGTAAGGAGTTTTTCTTATGGTTCTTAAGGTGCAAAGGCGTCCCCTCGATATAGGAATCAGAGCGCTTATCAGAGTCCACAAGGTGTTATTGTTTAAACTGATCTAACTTCACAACCGTTTATGTTTATCATGCTATTGTATTTTTTAAACGTGTAAGCTGCCCAGAGCTGCTATTGTGAAATGGGCAGCTTATAAATCCAGGAAATAATTTTTTTAAAAAAGTTAAATAAGACATGGGGCAGCTCTGATTTTTGAAATGACTGCCCTTATAGGAAACTCACCCGAATCAAGGCTTTTTAATAGTTCATAGAAATTAGGGAAGTATTGGAGGTCCTCAAAGCGATCCTCTGGGGGCAGTTCATTTCTTCTTTCTACGATGTTGGTGGGTGCCCATGTATTATCCAAGGTGCGAGCTGGATCAGTACCTTTTAACACCTTCATAAAAAAAATAAAAGTACGTATCTTTGAGCCGTGGGGGCGCAGTGGTTAGAATGCAGTACTGCAGGCTACTTCTGCTGACCGCCAGCTGCCAGCGGTTTGGCAGTTCGATCTTGACCAGCTCAAGGTTGACTCAGCTTTCCATCCTTCTGAGGTCGGTAAAATGAGGACCCTGATTGTGGGGGGCAATAGGCTGACTCTGTAAACCACTTAGAGTGCTGTAAAGCTCTGTGAAGCTGTTGCTATTGCTATTTGGACATCGCAACCAAAATATTTGATACCAAATAATGCACAGCAAGGAACGCTTGAACAGGGAATTAGTTCACTTCTGTTCACCAAAGGGCTTAAGTAAATTAATACAAAATAGATCTAGCAATAGGGCTGAAAAAGAAAGTGACTGGCCTAAGGTCACCCAGCTGGCTTTGTGCCTAAGGCGGAACTAGAACTCACAATCTCCTGATTTCCAGCCTGGTGCCTTAGCCACACCACCAAACGGGCTCTCTGTGACCATGATAACTAAATGTATAAGAACACTTTACAAGACTAATTTTTAAGTACCAAATACTAGAAGTGAACTACAGGGATTCCATTACTTTTAGCCACTGCTAATGAATATTCAAAAGCATCTTGCAGCCATCCTATGGGATAGAATTGGCCGGGGTCATCCTATACATTTCACTGTAATATGAGTTGTTCAGTCCATATTGGATCCTATCATGACAAAACTATTTTGGGATATACCGTGGTAGGTTTCTCAGTGGTGGAAAAGTTCTTTGACTGAGATTGCTGTATTTCCTAAAAGAAGGACCAACAAGTAGGCTTGTCCACTGAACTGTCCCATAATAGTGGATTGTAATTAAGAAGTATTACCGGTTTTACTTTCTGCTTCTCTTTGGTCTGACTGTTACTCTTGCTTGGGAGGTCCTCAAGGCCCCTGGATGCCTTTTCCCGATTTTTGGCTTCATTAGCAATCAGCTGCTGCAATGCTTCAGCCACTTCATCCTCTAGGGTGTAGGCCTGGCTTTCGGTGATCTGGGGAAAAAGAAGAAAGGAAGACTTTTTGATTATCTCAGTGATTCTCTCTGCACGTCACATATACGTGCTTTTGAGACAGACAGGCAAAAATAAAAATCACATTTTAACTCAGACGAATTCCATGATGGCCTCTGGTTTATTTTTATTCTGCTGTGTTATTTTGCAGAATCTAAAAGCTAGACCGGAAATTTGAAAAGGGAAAGGAAGGACGGGAGGGAAGAAAGATGTAAAGGAGAATCATTTTTAGCCGCACGGTTGTCTCTTTATAAGTGATCTTCAACTCAATGCAATTTTTTTTTAAAAAAAATGCAGAACTAAACAGAAAGCAAGTTAAGATTCAAAGATTCATTGTAACTGATTAAAGCTCCTCTTCACTTACACACTGATCTTTTTCCACTCTTGGGCAATTCAATGCTTTGGCTATGCGAGAAAGAACTTAATAGAAAGTACTTCTCACATCCTTCCTATTTTTCCCTACCTTTTATTTATTTATTTATTTGGATTTATATACCGCCCCTCTCCGAAAGGACTCGGGGCGGTGTTCAGGGCAATTAAAAAAATTAAAATTAAAAAATTAAGTTTATCTGCCAATCATAAAACCTTTCAAGAAACTGGCAAACTTGGATATCATGGCCATACATGTTGTGACTGAAGTTACTGTTGAAAGCCTGAGCCCAAATGCAAAATAATACTGCTTTATTTAAAAACGAATTTATTCGCTCCAAACTTTTCTTCAAAATAGTCTCAGAAACCCAAAGAAGAGGCAGGCAGAAAAATCAAGCGGGTTGTACAAGTAAACAGATGCCCCAAACACTTACCAGGCCCAGATTTAGAAGCTTGGAAACAATCTTGTCAAAGACGCCTCTATCATTTTCCTCATAAATTCTCATAGCAATCTTCTGGACAATATCTTCAGCTGTTAATGGGGTCCCATCAAGTTGATGAAGTCCATCTGGGTCATCTGAAAGAATAACGGGGAGATAAAAAGATGCTTAAAAATTCTACCTTTGAGGCGTATGTCTCATTCTGCTCAATTTACGCTTTTCTCTAATGTTATGGCCCACAATTTGTCTAATTGGCCTTCTGGGGACCATCCTCCATAAGGTAATCATGATGCCATGATTAAAAAAGAATTCAGCCGGGCGAGTTTTGATGGGAGCTTCCCGATACTCCCGTGTAACACCTCTTCTCCGTGAGCTGCATTGGCTTCCGGTTGCCCTCCGGGTGAGATTCAAGGTGCTGGTAATGACCTATAAAGCCCTAAATGGCTTGGGTCCGGACTATCTAAGGGAACACCTGCTGCCGGCATCATCTTCCCATCGTCCTGTGCACCCCCACAGGGAGGGCCTTCTCAGGGTACCGCCGGTTAATGAATGCCGGCGGGTTATTCCCAGGGGAAGGGCGTTCTCTGTGGGTGCGCCTGCCCTATGGAACCAACTACCCTCAGAACTTAGGACTGCCCCCGACCTTCGCTCATTTCGCCGGGACCTGAAAACTTGGCTCTTCGATCTGTTTGGTCCAGACTGTGGGGTTGTTAATTTAACTGGGTTTTAGATTTACTCTTGGGGCTTGAATTTAATTTAATTGTTTTATTTGTTTTTAATTTTTTGTATTCATGGTTTTAACTGCCCTGTAAACCGCCCTGAGTCCTACGGGAATAGGGCGGTATACAAATCCAATAAAATAAATAAATAAATAAAATAAAATAAAAATAAAAAAATCCTTTCCTTTTACATTTAAATTGAAATGAAATATAATCAAACTACGATTGCGCTTAATAATAGGCATGACTACATTTAATCATGTTTTCCTTCTGTCCCATTAAACTTTATAATTTGCAAACCACCCCTGGAGGTCTGTGGGGCCACACTTGAGGCTTGAAGAACTGCATTGTGCCTAACAGTATAACTGGCCCCGTCTCTAGTCTCAATACTTATCTCCCTAAATATTAGGCCAGTTGCAGTATGTTGAACTTCAGCATCAGATCAAATCAGATCTTTTTGATTTTTCTGCTATTCTGCTCTGCTGGACATACAACGTGAGTGTGTTGCATGGCTCTCTAGATTATCCCACAGTTTGTCTATGTATATAGCTACCCTCTTTACATATTTTGAGTGGGGCAGACTATATAAGCAAAGCTCAATTAACACTCTGCTTCATAGTTAAGTAATATAAGTCCATTCAGCGGGACATTCTGAGCATTTCAGAGCTCTCTTCCTGTCTTCCTTTTTTTTAAAAAAAAAGTCTAGTGCTAATTGTGAACCTCATGGAAAATTCACATCACGCATGTGGAAATTGGTTTACGTAATGCTGATAAATTAAAAGGCTTCTATTTTTGCATTCCACGTTTTTTTTTCTAATATGGGGATTACACTGCATTTGGATGGCATCCATGAGAACAGACTGAGATTTGTTATAGACAGAAATGTTCTTCCTGTACCAGAATGTGCTTTATAGTAGAATCAGATGTACCAGCAACACCAGAGAGCAGATCTCCCCAATCTGATGCTTACCAGAAGTCTTATAACTAGAATTCATGAAATTGACAACTCGAAGGCACCAGCTTACTTCAAATGAGTCCTCTCCAATGAAGTGAAATGCCTTGTTAGAATAGAATAGGATAAAGCTGGAAGGGACCTTGGAGGTCTTCTAGTCCAGCCCCCTGCTCAAGCAGGAGAACCTCTACCATCTCAGAGAGGTGATTGTCTAGTCTCTTCTTAAAAACCTCCAGTGATGGAGCGCCCACGATTTCTGGAGGCAAGCTGTTCCACTGGTTGATTATCCTCACTCTCACTGTTCATTTTGGGTGTTCATCATCTCAATTTGGGATTCTAAAATTTTGAACTTTCAGTATTTCTGCAAAGTTAGGCTTCTGTAAGCCTCTTCCTCCTCCTCCTCCCCTCCCCCCCCAGCACAATATCTACAACAGAGTGGGCCACTATGGCAACTTTGCAACCTGTGGACTTCAACTCCCAGAACTGGAGTTAACTCAGGAATTCTGGGAGTTGTAGTCCACAGGTCATAAAGTTGCCCTAATTGCCCCTGGTTTAAACTGAGTTTCTCAAGTGCTGTTTTTTTGGATCGTCAAAGTGGCACCATCTACAGTCTTCGGCATAAACGGTGCCACTTTGTTGATCCCAAAAAAAAACCAGCACTTGAGAAAGTCAAGTTATTTAATCTGTGACTTTCTTTGCATATCACACAAGTATTATGCTATTGGTTAGGTCTGGGCTCGAACTGTTGGTAGCCTTTGAAATATGAAATCATGGTTATGTGTGTCCTAAGGTACTGTGGTTTGTTTAACAAGCCACGGTTAAGTGCATTCTGTGCTGTTGCATAATGGCTTGAATTTCATTCTCCTCTTTTTCCTAAATTTCATTCCTTTAACCCACGTCAGCAGTGCTTGGCCCATGGCCATCTTGGCACTGCCGCTGCTTGTCCGCTAAGATTGATGAGTCTACCGTGATGTCGTGCGTTCAGAGCAGCTGTTCAACTCATCCGTGTGTGTAAGTTGAATTCAAAGCATAATCGTGGCCGGTGAATGCTAATGCAGTACCTTGGTATTTATAATCCACACCACTTTTAGTGGAGTCATACTCATCCACCAGCCTGCTTCTCTTGGTGGAATCTGTATCATCAAGAGCAAGCTGTTGGTTATACAGAGGATTCCTGACCGATTCCATTTCCTTTTCCTTTCTGTCTTTTTCCACAACAGATCTCAGCAGGTTCAAGTCATCCACAAATGAATAATTCCTGAATTCTGGCTTATTTTCTGGAAGATCTGGAATATAGATGGGTGAGAAACCATCTCATCCTCTGAGCAAGCAGCAGTCTGAATCAGGAATAAAAAAAAGTGTAAGGAATAGTGAGTGAGTCAGGAATAGGAAGAGAAAGCTCACCTGTCTTGAGTGACTTCTTCATCTTGTCTGCCTCTGCTTCAGCAATCTGTTGGGGGAGACAATAAGCGAGGACTTGAATTGGCTTCTAGTGGCCCATTGAACCATCTGCCCAAGATAAACTAACAGGAGTAAACTGGGCTATAAGGAAGCATCTTAGTAGCGATGGGGACCAGCCTTATCGATTGGCCTTCTGTTCAATAAGTAGTCCTTGACTTAAAAGCTTTCCTTTAGTGACCATTTGAAGTGACAACAGTGCTGAAAAATGACTGTTTTTCACAATTAAGACTGTGGCAGCATTCCCATGGTCGCGTGATCAAAATCTGCACACGGGGCAACTGGCACGCATTTATGACGGTTGCAGTGTCCTTTTGTGACCTTATGACAAGCAAATTTAATGGAGAAGCCAGATTCACTTAACAGCTGTGTTAGTAACAACTGCAGCGATTCACTTAACAACTGTAGCATGAAAGGTCGTAAAGTGGGGCAAAACTTATTTAACAGCTGTCTCACTAGAAATTTTGGGCTCCGTTGTGATCGTAAGTTGAGGACTACCTGTATATTCTGGTTAGTGCCTACCATGGCAAACATTTTGTAGATGTACCTGCTCTTTCCCCAAGGCAGCCCTTTCTGAAAGTGATTGTGTTGTTCTTAAAATTTCAAATGTATGCCTAGCCCCAAACATTGCATACTTGTGATTGATATTTGTTAACCAACACATTTGAGTTTCTGTTTTTCCAGCTATTCCTACAGATGCTTGGAATTGACTTTTTGTAGCTAGTTATGAATTCTAGGATAGTCCCAACATATCTGGGCGTAAAAACAACAGTCCTAATCAATAGACTGCGATGTTGATCCAGTATTGGACTTTTGTATAATGAGAGTATTGTCAAGAGAGATCGGATCAATGTTTATGCAGTTCACTTGGATCAAAGATACACAGCTACAGTTTGGAGCCACATACTGTGTCCCAAAAATTGTAAGGCATTTCTCAGTTTTCACTAATTTACAATTAAGGTGAGGGAAGAGAAACATATCAACCTCTTGGAGATTAACGAGGCCTCCCCACATGTTACCAAAACACCAAGTTTAGATTTCAGTCTGCAGGAACTAAGGCATCCATGACTTAGATCAGGGGTCCCCAACCCCTGGTTCGTGGACCAGTACCAAGCTGTGGCATGCCAGCAACCGGTCCACACAAACAAGCAAAGCCCCATCAGCAGGATGCAGGCAACACACAAAACCACGCACCCTCCGGTCCGCAGAAAAACCTCTCTCCATGGAACCGGTGCCTGGTGTCCAAAAGGTAGGGGACCTCTGATTTAGATGATCACTTGCAGCTTAGCTATGGTTGGCCTTGATTTTGGGACTTTGCTAAATGGCAGATAAGGATGGAGAATGTCCAGTGTTCTAACAATGTTCTAACTTCTGGAGCAGCCTTTGTGGCAGGGGTCTCCAACCTTGGCAGCTTTAAGACCTGTGGACTTCAACTCCCAAAATTCCTCAGTCAGCTGTGCTGCGGAGGAGTTTTGGGACTTGAAGTGCCCAGGTCTTAAGGTTGCCAAGACTGGAGACCCCTGCTTTATGGCATATTATTTAACCCCTAAACCTTTCTCAAAAAGTGGTGATAAGCCACTGCAGAAATATACTTTGCCTGTATGAGGTCCTAGTTTCACCCTTGCTATCACTAATTAAAATGAGCAGATGGCAGCTATCTTGCATTACTTGCACTAGCTTGCCTTAGTATAAAGCATCATCTCCTCTACCTCTCTACTTAAGCAGTAGGGGGGAAAATAATTATATTCCCTTTGACGTTTGCCTTATGTTCTTTAATGCTTTGTGGGTTTTACTTCTGATGTATTTTTCCCTGTGCCTTTTAAAGTTATTGGATAGTTAATTGCTGTCGGATTCCAAGATGTACAAGCTCTTATTTATCTCCTTCTTTTAGTAAGGTTTCTGGTGGCCAGTTTGTGGAAATATAGTAAAATAAAGTCAAATAAACCCTCCCTCTCCCCAAAGACCAGTCAAGAGAGCCACTTCATCTGACCTAGCAAGAAAAGTAATCAGGCATTTTGAACGTGCCCACTGATGCTTTTATTGATTTCATAAATGGAAGAGGATGAGCAGTAGCCCAGGATGGGAGGAAATGCTTTTTGAGCAAAGGAGATGAAGTTCAGCATTTGGTATCTCAAGTAGGGCAGGAGAAATATTAGTTTAAAACCTGATGTTTGCCAGTGTTTGACACTAGAAACAAATGGATCCCAGGTCTGATTCAGTCCCACGTTCTTCTTCCTCAAGGGCTAAAGTGGTCATTATAGAAAAAAATGCTGTGAGGTGGAATTCTCAAAACTTTGTAGGAATATCACTCCAACTCCCCCCACAAAAAAAACACGTACTGAAGCTTTGGCTAATCATCAAAACATTTGAGGATTTCAGAACATTTTGAAGACTGACCATTATTCTTTTGTGCGCTTTTGGTGTGTGAACATCTACGTCATCAGATGCATGAATCTGACTTTTTGCCAGTGATGAATTAGTCACTTGTCTGCTAAAAGCCCATGCTGTAACAAGGATGCAGTTGCACATAAGCTCCTGTACAAACTATTGCAGGACTGATGTGTTAGCAAATATTTAGTCGGAATGTTTATGTGGCACCGGATTTTTGGTTGGTTGGTTGTTTTATTAATACTACAAAATTAATTTCTTCAGATCACTGGGATTCTCCTAGCAGTTAAGAGGCTTAGATTCTGCTGATTTTTATATTACAGAAATATATTTGTGTAGAAACTTACTTTACCTACCTGTTCTTCCAATGGTCTCTCTACACTTAGTTCTCTGTTGTATATTGTTTTATCTGGAATAAAGACATACATATTTAGACAGCTGTGGTACAATTGGGGTCTCTCTTGCACATACCTATGTATATAATAATAAAATATATTATTAGAGTCCATCCCGACCTCTTTCCCGAATACTCCACTTATTTAAAAATGCTGAAACAATTCCCAGAGGAATCTTGCCAGGGGAAAACCAAGCAAAACATGGATTTATTTTTGTTTTTAATTAATGGAATTAACACTGGATATTCCTTCAGATGAAGGCATCACTGTTATTTGTCATCATAAATCAACTGATGCATACAATTTAAAAAAGAATCTCGTAAGAACTGGACGAAAATAGCAGTAATGTAATCAGCTTGGAGTAACCAAGAGATTAAAAGATTGTGTGACATTAAGAGAAACCTTGTACAAAGGGAGAGTGTGAAAATGTTTCCTTGCAAATCAGAGGCCCAGCACGAAAGAAAATAAATAAATCTAGAGTAAAAGAAATTTAAACTTTTTCTCCGATTTTTCTGGAATCCCCCCCTTTTTTTCTTGTCTATTTAACATGGCACACACATCAGCTTTAATCTAGGGGCTGTGTTCCAAATCTTCTATACGTAGGTTTTGGAACCAATTTGAACCAACATGGTATAATTTTTATTCTTTTAAAAATTGTCCAGCATCTCAGAACCTGAGTTCTGAGTTATTTCTTTCGCGTTGCAAGGCAAGGGGGTGATAAGAATACATTACAACTACTGAAAGATGAAGAAGTTTAAAACAAGACCAACCCATTCGTAAGGCTGGTTTGCTTACCTTCTCTTGCACCTTCAGGCTTCGGGAAGCCAAACATTTGGCCTACGATCAAGGACAACACAGCTAACAGGCGGAGAAGCATCTTTCTGCCCATGGTTTAGGAGAAAATCCTGCTGCGGGGCTCCAAGGAAAAGCAGGATCTAGTGCAGATCAAAGGAGCACCCAACAAGGATGCTTCGCCTCTTTCTTTGTGTGATGACGTAGGTCTCTGGGCGGATTCAGCCAGTAGCTCTAAGTACCAGTTCAATGAATCTGGAGCTGTCCAGGGCTGCTGGTGCTGAAATACCCAGAGTCCCAGCTGCTCCTGGATCAAGCCACAGCTACTGGGAGGATGCTGGAGAGATTCCCAGTGACAGATCAGCCTCCTCCCTTTCCCCTCCTTTCCCTATCAATAGATGAGCTAGTTCCTCTTGGCAGATCCTAGCAGGGGTGGAGGAGAGAAGAGGGGAGGAGATCAGGGATGAGAAAGGGATGGAGGGGGCTGCGGATGCTGGAGCATGCGTGCAGTGCACCCATTCTCTTTCCAGCCCAGCCTCACTTGCTGGAAAGAACTACAGGAAAGCATTAAAGCCCAGTGTGAAAACATTCTTTTGTTTTCAAGTATGTTCCGCCCACAAAAAAAATCTTGCTTCTAGAATCTAGACAGATGCACTTGCCCACCTTATTCTGAAAGAGAAGGGAGTGCACATCCTGGCTGGACACATGATACTGACCCTCTCTTGAAGTGAAGCCCAGGGCAAGCTGACATGTATGATAAATGGCACTTTTACATACATGCATGCACACAGAAATGCTTCGATCCAAAATTACATATATATGTTTATGCAGGAAAGGCAATCTATTCATGCTAAGAATTTGCCTCAGTGAATTTCACAGGGGCCCAGAGCGAGCTCAAAAGTCTCATTCTTGGTCTCCAAAACACTACAGGCAGTTCTCAATTTAAGTCCACAACTGAGCCCCAAATTTCTGTTGCTAAGGGAGACAGTTAAGTGAATTTTGCCCCATTTTATGGCCTTTCTTGCCATGGTTACTAAGTGAATCACTGTAGTTGTTAAGTTAGTAACATGTTTGCTAAGTGAATCCAGCTGCTCTCTTGACTTTGCTTGTCAAAAGGTTGCAAGAAGCAATCGCATGTAATACTACATGTAATACTACTACTACTACTACTACTACTACTACTACTAATAATAATAATAATAATAATAATAATAATAATAATAAAATAAAAAAGTTGGAAGGGACCTTGGAGGTCTTCTAGTCCAACCCCCTGCTCAGGCAGGAAACCCTATACCATTTCAGACAAAGTGCTGTCCAGTCTCTTCTTAAGAGACTGGACAGCCATTTCTGTAACTTCTGTAACTTCGAACAGTCACTAAATGAATTGTTATAAGTTGAGGACTATCTGTATTATCAGTTTCCATGTTCTTCTGACTTTTCACACATGCTGTCAACGCCAAATGTAAGGGATCCCCATTCTAGAGCAGGGGGGCCAATCTCTGGTCCGTGGACCAGCACCAGGCCACAGCATGCCAGCAACTGGGCCGCGCAAACAAGCAAAGCCCCATCCATGGGATGCATGAAGCACACAAAACCACACTCTCTCTGGTCTGTGGAAAAATCTTTCTCCACAGAACCGGTCCCTGGTGCCCAAAATGTTGGGGGGCCTGTGCTCCACTGGGCCAACTTCAAGAGAGGCACATAAAATAATTGTAGGCAAAACCCAATTGAGTGGATACCACAGGAACTACTTTATGGGTAGAAACCTGGAGTTCTTATGGTGTCTGTCAGTGAAAGACTTGATCTATCTGCTCTTTGGCTTTAGTCATTCCTTGAAAAGTACTGAAATTTGCTGGGAGGAGCCAGAATAATCGGTTGTTGGGAAATGTTGTGGAAAATAACACCAAACCAAAACTCTTCTTTCAAAGGAGGAGAGAATGGAGGGCCCAGAAGGTTAGGAGAAAATTAAATCACACACCTACACATCAAGGATATTCTGGAATACATCAGCTAACGTTTGTTTATTTTAAGGCACTGGAAGGAAAGAATAGCCAGATGGTAGCTGAAAGAGCATCAAACGCACACACCGTAATGCTGAATCACAGTAATGGAAACTCCTGCACTTAAGCTTCTATTACAGTGTTGGGCAAACAGGTTTTTCTGGGCAAAGATAGGCATAATTTAAAGCCAAGTGTAATGTTGACTTGTCTTGTGCCTTATGCTCATTACATTATGCTCAGAATAGTCCTGCATGAAAGAGGTAGACACATGTGACGTCAGCTCCACTTGGTACGCCAGACTAGGAAATGAGAAAAAGAGCCAGTTTAGTCTAGTCTAGTGGTTAAGATGCCGGTCTAGAAACTAGGAGATTGTGAGTTCTAGTCTTGGCTTAGGCATGAAAGCTGGCTTGGTAACTTAGGGGTAATCACCAGAAGATGGTGAGTTCTAGTCCCGCCTTAGGCATGAAAGCCTAGTGGATGTCTTTGAACCAATCATCAGGAGACAGTGAGTTCTAGTCCTGACTTGGAATGAAAGCCTGCTGGGTGACTTTGGGCCAGTCCCTCTCTCTCAGTCAAACCCACCTCACAGTATTGTTGCAGTGGGGAAAAGAGGAGGAACAAGTATTAGGTTTGTTCGCCACCTTATATTATTTATAATGTAATAAATGTGGGATAATAAATTTAATAAATGATACATCCACAGGAAGCCTAAAGCTGCTGTCAAAAGTAAGTGTAGGAACAGGATCTATGTCCACAGTTCTGATTTTGCTATGCTTCCTCCCAATAGTTCAGTGACTTAGGGGGGTGACAGCAATAGACTTCAACTATGGATAAATTAAGGGACACGGTGGCTCAGTGGGTTAGGACGCTGAGCTTGTCGATCAGAAGGTCGGCAGTTTGGTGGGTTGAATCCCGAGTGCCGCGTAACAGAATGAGTGCCTGTTACTCGTCCCAGCTTCTGCCAACCTAGCAGTTCGAAAGCACGTAAAAATGCAAGTAGAAAAATAGGGACCACTACGGTGGGAAGGTAACAGCGTTCCGTGCGCCTTTGGCGTCTAGTCATGCCGACCACATGACCACGGAGACGTCCTCGGACAAGCGCTGGCTTTGAAATGGAGATGAGCACCGGCCCCTAGAGTTGGAAATGACTAGCACGCATGTGCGGGGGAACCTTTACCTTTACCTTATGGATAAATTGGTGAAGGAACTGTGGCTAAAATCCAGCTGAATAAATGTGGCCTTCTAGCTAAAGATTAAAGTCCTAAATAGTCTGTAGAAACTTAGAACTCTGTATTTAGATCAAGTCTGTCCAACCTCGGCAACTTTTAAGATCTGTGGATTTCAACTCCCAGACTTCCCCAGCCAGCATGAAAAATTCTGGGAGTTAAAAGTCCACAAGTCTTACAAGTTGCCAAAGTTTGGATATCCCTGATTTAGACTATCTTGTAAAAGGAAACAGATTATCTCCCACTTCTATGAAATGATTACTTTTTTGTGTTTGCATGATTAAGGATGTTCCAAAAGCTTTGAACTCTCCAAAGTTATTTTGGAAAGCTGTCTTTTGGTGCCATCTTCAGGCTTCTTCTTTTATAGTATGTTTTTATTAAACGTTTTTTCCCCCTTAATATGAAATAACAAAAAAAGACAATGGAAAAAAGGGAAAGGAGATAGAAGGAGGGGAACAAAAAAGAAACACAAAGCAGTGACTTGCGACTTTTAAAAGTGAAGTAAGACACATAACGATGTTACAGTATCAACTTCTTTGTTATAAAGGTAAAGGTAAAGGTTCCCCCGCACATGCGTGCTAGTCGTTTCCGACTCTAGGGGCCGGTGCTCATCTCCGTTTCAAAGCCGAAGAGCCAGCGCTTGTCCGAGGACATCTCCGTGGTCATGTGGCCGGCATGACTAGACGCCAAAGGCGCACGGAACGCTGTTACCTTCCCACCGGAGTGGTCCCTATTTTTCTACTTGCATTTTTACGTGCTTTCGAACTGCTAGGTTGGCAGAAGCTGGGACGAGTAACAGGCGCTCACTCTGTTACGCGGCACTCGGGATTCGACACACCAAACTGCCGACCTTCCGATCGACAAGCTCAGCGTCCTAACCCACTGAGCCACCGCGTCCCCTCTTTGTTATACCAAATAGTAACTACTAACCATTTCTATGACAATAACTCTCATCAGGCTTCTCAGCATTTCATTGACCAGAAAAACTAATAATAAAGTGTTTCTACTTCACACCACCTTTCAACTGTCAAATACTTACTACAGTAGTCACGTACAGGAGATAGGCAACCACGTAAATGCATTAAATAAATGAATAAAGATGGATTGTAGCTGAGGCCCTGGGCATGAGTCCTTCCCCTGGCTGGGGATGATGATTGCTTGGGCAGTGGCATGTGTTTTATTTTATTTTTTTGGTACAGTATATCTTCTGCACTTTTATTGTAAGGTGCCTAGAGTCAGGTAAAACTGAGATAGGCACCTGTGGATGGATAGATGGAAGAAAGGAAGAAAGGAAGGAAGGAGAAAGAAAGAAAGAAAGAAAGAAAGAAAGAAAGAAAGAAAGAAAGTGGTAAGGAAGGAAGGAAGCAAGGAAGGAGAGGGGAGGAAGGAAGGAAGAAGGGTGGGTGGAAAGAAAGAGAGTGGGAGGGAGGGAGAAGAAAGAAAGAAAGAAAGAAAGAAAGAAAGAAAGAAAGAAAGAAAGAAAGAAAGTGGTAAGGAAGGAAGCAAGGAAGGAGAGGGGAGGAAGGAAGGAAGAAGGGTGGGTGGAAAGAAAGAGAGTGGGAGGGAGGGAGAAGAAAGAAAGAAAGAAAGAAAGAAAGAAAGAAAGAAAGAAAGAAAGAAAGAAAGTGGTAAGGAAGGAAGGAAGCAAGGAAGGAGAGGGGAGGAAGGAAGGAAGAAGGGTGGGTGGAAAGAGAGTGGGAGGGAGGGAGAAGAAAGAAAGAAAGAAAGAAAGAAAGAAAGAGTGGGAAGGAAGGAAGGAAGGAAGGAAGGAAGTAAGTTAGGAAGGAAGCAAGGAAGGAGAGGGGAGGAAGGAAAAGGCTCTTAGCGGGGAACTGGAGAAGGACGATGGGACTTGTAGTTCCCCAGACCCCTGCCCCTCTCCTCCCTTCCCTTCCGGGCTTGAAAGGTCCCCGGCGGGCCGCGTCTCCTAAGGCGCTTCCCCCGGGGACGGCCGAAGGCTGCCTGGCCCCGGCTGCGGGACTACCCCTCCCATGCGTCTCGGCGGGAGGCGGGACGCGCCGGGCCAGGCCTCGCCCGCCCGGAAATGAGCGCTGAGGCGGCGGCCGGGGGCCGAGGCCGGCGTCGGGCCTGCTCTTCCGGGATGCGGCGGCGGCGGCGGCGGTCCGGGCATGAGCGACGTGGTGGAGCGGACGCTGAGCGCCTTGCCCGGCTGGCTGGGGCAGCAGCGCGAGCCCGCGGCGGCGGCGGCGCCCGGCGCTGGAGGAGGCCCGGCGCGGCCCGGCCGGAGCGCCGCCACCTCGCGCCTGGGCGGGCTGATCCGCAGCATCACCGCGCTGGCCTCCAAGCACGTAAGGCCGGCGGGGAAGGAGGGAGGCAGGCCTCGGGGCGCCCGGGAGCGCCGGGTAGGGGAAGGAGGGGGCACGTGCGCGCGCCTGCCATCAGGAAGCCCGGGAGGGAGCGGTGCGCGTGCCCCCGCTGCGGCGGGGGGGGAGGGGAGAAGTGTCCGCGCGCACAGGCTGCTTCTCCCTCCCTCCCCCTTTTCTCTCTCTCCCTTTTCCCTTTTCTTTCTCTCTCCCTCCCTCCCTCTTTTCTTTCTTTCTCCGTCCCTTCCCCCTTTTTTCTTCCTCCCTCCCTCCCTTCCTCCTCTTTTCTTTCTCTCTCTCCCTCCCTCCCCTTTTTCTCCCTCCCCCTTTTCTCTCTCTCCCTTTCCTTTTTTTCTTTCTCCCTCCCTCCCTCCCTCCTCTTTTCTTTCTCTGTCTCTCTCTCTCTCTCCTTTCTCTCTTTCCCTCCCCCTTTTCTTTCTCTCTCTCCCTCCCTCCCTCCCCTTTTTCTCCCTCCCCCTTTTCTCTCTCTCCCTTTCCTTTTTTCTTTCTCCCTCCCTCCCTCCCTCTTTTCTTTCTTTCTCCCTCCCTCCCTCCCTCCCCTTTTCTTTCTCTGTCTCTCTCTCCTTTCTCTCTTTCCCTCCCCCTTTTCTTTCTCTCTCTTCCTCCCTCCCTCCCCTTTTTCTCTCTCCCCCCTTTCTCTCTCTCCCTTTCCCTTTTTTCTTCCTCCCTCCCTCCCTCTTTTCTTTCTTTCTCCCTCCCTCCCTCTTTTCTTTCTCTGTCTCTCTCTCTCCTTTCTCTCTTTCCCTCCCCCTTTTCTTTCTCTCTCTCTCCCTCCCTCCCCTTTTTCTCCCTCCCCCTTTTCTCTCTCTCCCTTTCCCTTTTTTCTTCCTCCCTCCCTCCCTCCCTCCCTCCCTCCCTCCCCTTTTCTTTCTCTCTCTCTCTCCTTTCTCTCTTTCCCTCCCCCTTTTCTTTCTCTCCCTCTCCCTCCCTCCCCCCTTTTTTCTTCCTCCCTCCCTCCCTCTTTTCTTTCTCTCTCCCTCCCTCCCTCTTTTCTTTCTTTCTCCGTCCCTTCCCCCTTTTTTCTTCCTCCCTCCCTCCCTCCCTCCCTCCTCTTTTCTTTCTCTCTCTCCCTCCCTCCCCTTTTTCTCCCTCCCCCTTTTCTCTCTCTCCCTTTCCTTTTTTTCTTTCTCCCTCCCTCCCTCCCTCCTCTTTTCTTTCTCTGTCTCTCTCTCTCTCTTTCTCTCTTTCCCTCCCCCTTTTCTTTCTCTCTCTCCCTCCCTCCCTCCCCTTTTTCTCCCTCCCCCTTTTCTCTCTCTCCCTTTCCTTTTTTCTTTCTCCCTCCCTCCCTCCCTCTTTTCTTTCTTTCTCCCTCCCTCCCTCCCTCCCCTTTTCTTTCTCTGTCTCTCTCTCCTTTCTCTCTTTCCCTCCCCCTTTTCTTTCTCTCTCTTCCTCCCTCCCTCCCCTTTTTCTCTCTCCCCCCTTTCTCTCTCTCCCTTTCCCTTTTTTCTTCCTCCCTCCCTCCCTCCCTCCCTCCCTCTTTTCTTTCTTTCTCCCTCCCTCCCTCTTTTCTTTCTCTGTCTCTCTCTCTCCTTTCTCTCTCCCTCCCCCTTTTCTTTCTCTCTCTCTCCCTCCCTCCCCTTTTTCTCCCTCCCCCTTTTCTCTCTCTCCCTTTCCCTTTTTTCTTCCTCCCTCCCTCCCTCCCTCCCTCCCCTTTTCTTTCTCTCTCTCTCTCCTTTCTCTCTTTCCCTCCCCCTTTTCTTTCTCTCCCTCTCCCTTCCTCCCCCCTTTTTTCTTCCTCCCTCCCTCCCTCTTTTCTTTCTGTCTCCCTCTCTCCCCTTTTCATTCTCTCTCTCTCTCTCTCTCTCTCTCTCTCTCTCTCTCTCTCCTTTTGCAAGGTGCCTCCGGCCTCAGTGGCATGCCCGAGAGTTCCCTGGGCATGTGCAGAGTTCCCCTCCTTCTGCTTCCTCTATATAGCCAGGGTTGCCATGCCTTACTGTGTAGAGTACTTGTATCTGCTCCCCCCCACCACACCTCGTGTTCCCTATTTTTCCTTCCCCACCCTGAATGAAAGAGGGAGGTTATTGTCTTCTTTCCTAACTGCTTTTTAAGATCTCAGAATGTGCAAAGTGAAAATAAGTGTCAGGACCCACCCCAAACCACGTCTTAGGAAGACAAAAACTCTTGGAGTCAGTTCTAGTCCAAAAGGAATTTTTACTAGGACATGCTTGGTTGTGGAAATACAAGACAGGACTTGGTCTTGTTTTACAAATTGAAACTTTATAAAGGGTTCCCGGTTCAACCCCCCTTCCCTCAACCCCATTTGGTCAGCCCCCATCATTTTACTTCATGTCATCCCTTTCGTGGGAAAAAAGGAACTTCGAATCTTTATGGTTATTGCCTTCTTCCTCTACAGATTCAAGTGGAGACACAGGCCAGATGCCCTCTTCTCTAACCCTCCCTTTTGATCCCCCCAGTTCAAAAGGTTCCCTTGGTCTTTGAAATAACCTAAGGCAGGCTAAATCCACATGCGCTCCTCCTTCCTCGGGAGACAGCAGAATCCATGGGGGGGGGGATAATGTTTTAAACATACATTTATGAATGTGATATAAATGGATTCTGACAATAAGGTAAGAATCACAAAATGTGAAGTGCTTTTATAGAAATAGTATTTAGCTCATTTCCAGGGGTTCTTTTTTTTTTAAGCAATGTTTTCAATTTTATACACTGCTAGGAAGAAGAAAAACTTATTCACCAGGAATTAAATAATTTAAAAGCCACTGTTTCTGCACCAACTACAACTCTGGTAGGTCTTAAAGATGAAATAAAATATAATTCCTAATGTTCTATCTACTAGCCAGTGCTGATAGTTCATAACTTGTTTTAATATTTAGCTTTTAAACAATTATTTTTTATATCCCACTCTCCTTATGCTGGTCTATGACCGTAATAAAGATTTGATTGAGGTGAGATATAAATTAACTAATAAAGATACCAAATTGTTTTTAAAGACATTTTATTTTTTGCACTTCAGAAATTGATGAAGGAATGTATGGTGAGGATGGTCTATTGTGAGATGCTGGGCTATGAAGCCTCTTTTGGATACATCCATGCCATTAAGCTCGCACAGCAAGGCAATCTTTTTGAGAAAAGAGTTGGTAGGTATTTTCATTAATTATGTGTTTCTTCATCTTCAAGTCCATAAATCATAACGCATTTGCGTTCTTTATGTTGGTAAAACAGGCTTTTGGCCTGGTATCTCCCAAACCTTTACAGTATTCAGTCAATGAGCTTCTTGGAGAGATGTATGTAGGTAAAATGAGGACCCAGATTGTTGGGGGCAATAAGCTGACTTTGTAATAATGCCGCTTGGGGGGGGCGAAAGCCCTAATAAGCAGGCATATACATAGAATGAAGGCTATTGCTAAGCACATTGGTTTGTGCTTAAATTGTAAGCCGCCCTGAGTCTTCAGTGA
Source organism: Vipera berus (assembly GCF_964194415.1). Taxonomy (NCBI): domain Eukaryota; kingdom Metazoa; phylum Chordata; class Lepidosauria; order Squamata; family Viperidae; genus Vipera; species Vipera berus. The sequence goes on along the minus strand of NC_138215.1, from coordinate 15,980,130 downwards.
AGGGCGGGATATAAATGGTATTAAATAAATGTATGTCATTCTTGCTATAAATTGATCTGAACTTGTAGAATATATTTGGAAACTATTTGATGTCTTAATGCAGAATATTTCCCCCCACACTTTTTTTAGGTTATTTGGCAATTTCTTTATTTCTGCATGAAAATCATGAGTTGCTGGTTCTGCTGGTGAACACAGTGGTGAAGGTATGGTTTTGCAAAGTATGCTTTAAAGCGTAATTTTTTGACCTGACTTGATCTACCAGGCTTAAGGGAAAGCAGAATGCTTGCTAAATGTTTTCCTGTGGAGGAGAAAAATGGAATATTTTAAGATCTGCTGGGGTTCCTTTCTGCCTAACTACAAGTTAATGATTTGTGTGAATCATAGCAACGAGAGCTTGTCAGCAGACACACATGCACACACAAATTGCACTCAATACCTTTCAAGTCTGCCCTTTCATTGGTAGTGGGATCTACCGAAGGCCAATCTTTTTTTTTTTAACTTACTAGAAAGCAACAACAGTTATAGTTTGAATATAAACTCTCTTTGATCACTGCACTGTTTTCTTGCAAACATTGCAAGTTAGTTTAGAATGTTTCTCAAGCTTCATTCTTCCAAGTCGGTAACCCATATAAACTGGCTGCACAGTTACCATAACGAGATAATGTCTGTTTTATCTGCCTGCTGAATGTCTGGTGATTGACATTTATCCAGCCAGTGAAAATGTGGAGAGGTTTAGTGCAGGGGTCTTCAAACTTGGCCCTTTTATGACTTGTGCACTTCAACTCCCAGAATTCCTCAGCCAGGCATGCGTGCCTGGCTGAGGAATTCTGGGAGTTGAAGTCCATAAGTCATAAAAGGGCCAAGTTTGAAGATGCCTGGTTTAGTGGATGACTGAGTGTTGTGCGATGTTATTAATGTTGGGAGATATGAAAATGAAGAAGGGAAGGACATGAGATGAGGTGGTGGGTTGGTCAGCAAGTCGCCTGGAGGAGAGAAGTGAAAAGAAGATTTCCCCCAGATAGCAAGAAAGGTTGTAGAATGGGGCAAAACTCACTTAACACCTCTCTCGCCTAGATACAGAAGTTTTGGGCTCAGGGGTGACTGTAAGTCGAGGACTGTCTGTAGTCAGCCCATTTAACAAAATCCTTCTCCTCTTCGTGGCAGGATTTGCAGAGCACGAACCTCATGGAGGTGTGTATGGCCCTCACAGCAGCCAGCCAGCTTTTCCCTCAAGAAATGATTCCCGCTGTCCTTCCGCTCATAGAAGACAAACTCCAGCATTCTAAGTACGTGCTAGGCCTTGGCTCCATTTGTTGGGAAAGATCTAGTTGATAAGAGATCAAGTGTATTGCAGTAGGGCGAAGCCAGAACTGAAAGGTGTCCGCCCAAATCCCTAAGTTCTACTCTTCCCTTCCATAACTATTTTTCATTGCTCTCCCCCGCCCTCCCAGTGTAACAAATCCAGTTCTAGCAATATGTTTTCCTAACGGTCAGTTCAAGCACAATTTAGCCCCCTTCTCCTTCCAGCTGGGTGACCTTGAGGCAGCGTCTTGAGGAGATGCAGCATTTACTTCCGTTTCCCAACATTCCTCCCTTCATTTCCCCTCTCCCCAGTTCATGACCGTCTGTGACCGCAGTGAAGCACAAGCAAGCATAGGATGGTAGCTGACTGTATTGTATGAAGCTTGTGAGAAGGCTTCTGTAAACACAGAGATCAGGGTCAGCCTGGTAGTAAGAGCCGAGCTCAACTCAATCTGATTCTTTTTTTTAGGGAAATTATTCGGAGAAAAGCCATCCAGGCACTCTACAAGTTCTACTTAATTGCACCTAATCAAGTCCAGCACATTCACGACAAATTCCGGAGGGCACTTTGTGACAGAGATGTGGGTGTCATGGCGGCGTCTTTACACATCTACCTGCAGATGGTGAAGGTGGGATTCTGAAGCTTCTTGGGCTGTTAATTTTGACAGCACATATTCCGCGACAGAAGTTTAACCGAATGTAAACAAGAATGGCTTTCATCCGTACTATGAATGACTCAGCGAGTCAAATATAAATATTTAGAGCAGGGGTCTTCAAACTTGGCCCTTTTATGACTTGTGGACTTCAACTCCCAGAATTCCTCAGCCAGGCATGCTGGCTGAGGAATTCTGGGAGTTGAAGTCCACAAGTCATAAAAGGGCCAAGTTTGAAGACCCCTGCTTGTGGACTTCAACTCCCAGAATTCCTCAGCCAGGCACGCTGGCTGAGGAATTCTGGGAGTTGAAGTCCACAAGTCATAAAAGGGCCAAGGTTGAAGACCCCTGATTTAGAGTGTGGTTTTTAAGAGGAAAGGGAACTGATTGAAGATTGAAATCAAAACACATTTTACATGCCTATAAATATTGTACGTGAGTCAGAGTAGAACAAAGGGAGGGTTGGAAAATAATATTTATCTGTTAATACTTTTAGTACCTTTTTTTAACTTTCATTATTTTTAATAACAGATTGTGGGGATTTGGGCATTTAGCTTGGAGATTCCAATCCTTTTTCGCACTGCTAATTCAATATTTTATATGGTTTCTTCTCATAACTGTAAAGGTAAAGGTAAAGGTAAAGGTTCCCCTGCACATGCGTGCTAGTCGTTTCCGACTCTAGGGGCTGGTGCTCATCTCCGTTTCAAAGCCGAAGAGCCAGCGCTTGTCCGAGGACGTCTCCATGGTCATGTGGCCGGCATGACTAGACGCCAAAGGCGCACGGAACGCTGTTACCTTCCCACCGTAGTGGTCCCTATTTTTCTACTTGCATTTTTACGTGCTTTCGAACTGCTAGGTGGGCAGAAGCTGGGACGAGTAACAGGCGCTCACTCTGTTACGCGGCACTCGGGATTCGACCCACCAAACTGCCGACCTTCTGATCGACAAGCTCAGCGTCCTAACCCACTGAGCCACCGCGTCCCTCTCATAACTGTACAGTTCAGTAATTGTTTTGGGCACTTACTATATTTCAGTGTCAAGTAATATTACAAGGTCCAATATTCTCTTCAATGACAAAGGAGCTTGCTGTAATAGAACATGTGCCCCCAAAATAAAATTGTAATATGGTGGGCAAAAGAGAGACAATTGGAGTCTTAAAATATTCTCGCAATCTTATCCTTAAAATCTGATTAAATCTCATGTAACAATACTGAATTCTTGTAAGGTTCGACAGCTCTGAAATTTCAGTCCTTTTTCAAACTGACATTTGCTTCTTTTAAAAAAGTAGATTCTCTAGATGACTCTTAAGGGCAGTGTAGAAATCATACCACTGATTTAGACAGTGCTTCTAAAAAGACCCCCTTAGAGATACGCATACTTGCTGATCACAGTGTGTTCGTTCTGTGTTTTGCGTTTAACATCAGTTGCCTTCCGGTGTGAGAAATTGTTAAAACATTAGCTTTCGCGTGAAAAGAACAGGGAAAATGGAGATGAAATATCATGAATTGTTGACTGTCAATTTATTCTTAATTGTGTGTGTTGTATTTTTGTCTAGGAAGATTCCTCGGAATATAAGGATTTAACAAGCAGCTTTGTAACCATTCTGAAACAGGTGGTTGGAGGAAAGCTACCTGCAGATTATAACTATCACAACACTCCAGCCCCTTGGTTGCAAATCCAGCTTTTAAGAATATTGCGACTACTTGGAAAAGATGATCCAAGGTAAATTCTCACAATTTCCATATGGAAAGCGAGGGGGGGGAAAGTATTATTTGCAATACAGTTTTGCAGGTATGAACAATTTGCACACCAAATCATTGTTCAGAGTTATTGAATGGTATTATTATTATTATTATTATTATTATTATTATTATTATTATTATTATTATTATTATTATTATTATTAATTTTATTTGTATACCGCCCTTGTCCCGAAGGACTCAGGGCGGTGAACAGGGCAATGCATGTTAAAAGACAAAATACAAAATACAAAAATTAAAAAAGATTAAACAGAATGCCCACAACTCATACAATAAGTTAAAACACAATAAAAAAGTTAAAACACATTAATAAAACCCAACCCCAGGTTTAAGTCTGGTAAAGGGCTAGGCCAGGGAATGACATAAGTCTCCCTTTTTTTTAAAAAAAGTGATTTTTTTCCTCCTCCTGTGTCAGGTCCAGTGAATTAATGTATGAAGTTTTGGATGAATCTTTAAGGAGAGCAGAAATCAATCACAACATTACCTATGGTAGGTGAAGTAAGATTATCTAACATAAGAAGAACAAAATGTATAATACAGATAGTGCTTGGCTTACAACAACTCGTCTAGTGACCGTTCAAAGTTACAGTGGCGCTGACAAAAGTGACTTACAGCATGATTGGCTTTCACACGATCGTTCCAGCATTCCCTGTGGTCATGTGATCAAAATTCAGAGGCTTGGAAACTGACCGGTATTCATGACGGTTGCAGTGTGCCAGGGTCACGTGATCCCCTTTGGCGACCTGGTGACAAGCCAAGTCAATGGGGGAAGTCAGATCCACTTAACAACCGTGTGACTAACTTAACAACTGCAGTGATTCACTTAACAGCCGTGGCAAGAAAGGTCGTAAAGTGGGGCAAAACTCATTTAACAAATGTCTTGCTTAGCAACAGATATTTTGGCCTCAATGGTGGTTGTAAGCTGAGGACTCCCTGTACTAGGTATTCCTGCTGGTGGCAGAGACCGTTCTTGATAGAATATTGACATATGTGCTCTAATGCAGAGTTCCCCAACCTTTCTGTCAATATTGGGGAGAGGGGGGGAAAAGAGGGGATGGCCTTGTGGGAGGGCAGGGCATGCGTGCATGTGTGCACACCAGCATCCATTGTTCGCTTGCATGGGGCTGCGAGTGCCCGTGACATTCACACCAAGTGGGGCCGTGAACCCCTGCCACGCTTGCCAAGTGGGGCCGCGAGCCCCCACAAATAGGGCTCCATGCGCCCATGACACTTGCATGAGTGGGGCTGTACGCACACACATGCACCAACCATCTACTCGTGCGGCCTGGTTGCAAATAGGCCACGGACCGGTAGTGTGCCGCAGCCCACAGGTTGGGGACTCCTGCTCTAATGCACTACGAATGCTTTCCTGCCTCGTTGTCAGCTGCTTGGATCTGTTTTTAATATTCCTGCACTGTCATTTTATTTGTTTTTTTAATGCATCGGATCTCCCGCATTCTCTTTGCTTTTCCTGCAGCGATCCTGTTTGAATGTGTCCACACCATTTACACAATTCACCCCAGATCTGATCTGCTCGAGAAGGCTGCCAAATGTATTGGGAAATTTGTCTTGTCTCCTAAAATTAATTTGAAATATTTGGGTGAGTTCTCTCATTTTCTCCCCGCCCCCCACACCTCTAACGGAATAAATGCTGAATGCCTATAGTTTCATTTTTTCCAACTTTCTGGTTTCTTTCCCCCTCCCCCTTCCTAGGACTAAAGGCTTTAACATATGTTGTCCAGCAAGACCCCAACCTTGCACTGCAACACCAGATCACAGTAATTGAGTGTCTGGAGCATCCTGATCCCATCATTAAAAGAGAGGTAATAAAAACCCAAGTTATCATTTTTGTTAGCAAAGTAATACATAAGTGCAGGCAGTCCTCACTTAATGGCCGTGGTCGAGCCCAAAATGTCTCTTGGTAAAGGGAGACATTTATTAAGAGTTTTGTCCCATTTTATTGTCATGCTTGTCAAGTCAATCACCGCAGTTGTTAAGTTAGTAACAGGGTTGTTAAATGGATCTGGCTTCCCCATTGGCTTGGCTGATCAGAAGGTTCCACAAGCTGATCACATGACTCAGGGACCCAGCAGCCGTCATAAATATGAATCCGTTGCCAGGCGTCTGAATTTTGATCACGTGACCACGGGGTTGCTGTAATGGTCGTAAGTGTGATAAAATGGTCGTAAGTCATTTTCCCCCCAGTGCCGTTGTAACTTAGAATGGTCACTAAACCAACTGTTGTAAGATAAGGCCTACCTGTAATTGCATTTCTTCGATTATTGCACTAACTCAGACATGTCAAACACAAGGCCCGGGGGCCGGATCCGGCCCGCGAAGTGGTTTCATGCGGCCCGCAAAGCCATCCTGGAAACAGTGAGGGAACGGCCCCCACTGCCTTGGCCCTGGCCCAGAGACCCTCCTTCTGCCAGAGACCCTCAGATCTGTCCCACTCCTGCCCAGGCCCCCATAGGCACCCTTGATGCGAACGATGTAGAGCTGGCCACGCCCACCCAGTAGGCCATATGCACTCTAGCCACGCCCACCCAGTAGGCCACGCCCACCCTGGCCATACCCACCCGGCCCCTTGAGGGCAACCGCAATGCAGATGCGGCCCTCAATGAAATTGAGTTTGACACCCCTGCACTAACTGGTCCCTAAACTGAACGCAGCATATGTTTTATCTTCCTTCTGTTTCACTCGAGTGAAATTTATTAAACCTTTATCCACTCTGCCGTCTCCTTCAGACCTTGGAACTTCTGTACCGAATAACCAACGAACAAAACGTGACTGTCATTGTACAGAAGATGCTCGACTACATAAATCAAAGCAAAGAGGAGTATACCATCATCAACATTGCTGGGAAAATAGCAGAATTAGCTGAAAAATATCCTTTTATTTGCTGCGTGTGCCTGCTCCTATTAGGTGAACTTCTGTATCTCTCTGAGTGCTTTAATTGTCGGTGTGGATAGAATCATTTGGATGGTTGTTCCATTTTGTTCCATTTTATTGCATTTTTGTTTTTTTTTAAAAGGATCTGCCTTGCGGTCACCTAAAGTTAGCCAGGTTGATTGTATCAAGATCAAACTTTTGCTCCCAACTGAGTCAGGTTACATCAGAGCTGCACAATCCGGATCGTGCCTTTGAAACTGCATTCCTGGCATCTGAAAACCATGGAAATCTCAGCAAATATATGTACTTCTTACTGAACAACCACAACTGGGACTGGCAACTTTGCCACTAAGGGAGACATCCTGTGACTTGTGATTTTACTGCTGGCTTTTCCACTGCTTTTCAGAAGCCAGCTGTGGCGCTTGCAAATGGCAATTGTGATTGCAGGAACACTGCGATGGTTGTACATGGGAGAACTTGTCATAAAGTTACTTTTTTCAGTGTGGTTGTAACTGAACGGTGGCTAAACTGGACCGTCATTAAGCCAGGACTGCTTGTAATAGGTACAGACTTGTGTGAATGAACGGCTTGCTATCATTTCAGGTCCTTGATCACTTTAATAAATGCTTCCCCCTCTTTGCACGCAAGTAACTTTAATAAAGACATTTATTATTTGGACTCTGTAATAGAACACTTAATGCTGTCTTGAAGGAACCATTGTGTCCTTTCCTTAATGTCCCTGGCACATATGCTCCAAACAATGAATGGTTCATCCGGACGATGAATGCCGTGTTTTCTGTAGGAGGAGATAAAATGCACCCCGACGTTCTGAACAATTTCTTGAGACTTCTTGCGGAAGGTGAGCAAACTGGAGGGTGAGAATAATGCAATCCTCTTATTAAATGATAGTAATAATGAAAAAATAGCTATTTCCATCAGTTTAAAAAAAACCCTCTTTTTCTTAGGCTTTGAAGATGAGAAGGAAGACATTCAGCTGCGATTTCACGCCGTCCAATCTTACCTGTCCTTATTAGAGGACAAAAATGCAGTTTATCCACAGAAATTTCTTCAAGTTATGAGTTGGGTAAGGAAAAAAAAATATTTAAAGAAAGAAAGATGAGACTATTTTAACATTAGTGAAATCTAAGTATAGACAGGTAATTAAACCTTGGAGGACTGAATTGCAACTGTACACAAGTCCAGATGGATTTAGAATATTTTGAAGGAATTATTATGTATTATTATTATTACTTAGTATTAATATTAGTCATCATAAGGATGACTCTCTTGATTGTGTGATTCAGTTGGAATTTTAGTTATGAGATCATTATCACTGCTTCATATAACTACTACCTAAAAAATTCAGTTTGGGTTCCAAAAATCCCAATTCTATGCATTGCTTCTTTTCATGTGCCTGTATACATAACTCCAACAAAAAGCCGCGTTTTCAACATCAAATTTAAAACATTATTTTTATGACTTTCAATTAAGATCTTATTAAAGTCAAATTTTGAGTAGATACAAACAAAGCTAATTATCTGGCAGTAATAAGTGAATATTTTTTTAACTGCAAACTTTCTTTAGAAATTGGAAAAGGTAAAAACAGTTTTGGAAGGGGCTTCTGATTTTGCTCCTCTTTTTTCATTCTTTGACCATTATTTTTTAAGTGTGAGCATAAATATTCAGTATAAAGAATAATTCATTATAAGAGACAACAAGATAGAGTTGGAATGAGAACCAAGTGAAGATGAAAACCTTATTATTACTGAAATTTTGGCTTTAAAGGTCTCAAGTCCTTTCCTTTATAAAATATTTGTCTCACTGAACAACTTTTTAAGAAATATATTCTTCCTGAATATTTCTGTTTCGTGTAATAGAAGATGAAGGTTGTCAGCGTTGCTCTTACATTCAGCTTAACAGTTTCTTAAACTAGAGAAAATCCAAACTAGAATTTACAATCTTGTGCTTGACTAATCGTGACATTTTCATTTTTTCCTGGCAGGTATTGGGAGAGTACAGTTACCTCCTGCAAAACGTGGATCCTGAAGTTGTTTTAGCAAGCTTGTATCAGATCCTTAAAAGCAACGCCACTTCTGAAACCAAAGCTTGGATCATGGCTGCAATTTCTAAAACGGCTTCCCGTACAACCAGCTCAAAGACGGTGGAAAAACTTCTCTTGGAATTCAGCGCATCTTTGGATACCAGCATGAGGCAGCAGGCGTTCGAATTAAAATACCTTTACGAAAATAAGGAATTGATGAAGAGATTGTTTCCACCTGATGCCAGCTGTAAAAATGTTGTGGTGAGTCCTTGTTACTACAAGGTGCAATGGTACGTGAGAATGACTTTAGGTGCAGGAAGAAGAGCTGCAGACGGAGCAGTGGTCAGACAAAGGCAACTGAGTCTACAGTTGTTATTGGGCTGTGGCAAAGTCTCAGAAGGGACCCACCCCCCTATGTTTCTTAGACTGAAATGCAAGGGTGGGGGGGAGAGATGGGGGGGGGCTCTGTGAATTGCAACCTTACAATAAAGACAGAACCTATATTTATTTATTTATTTTATTTATTTTATATATGTTTATTTATTTTATATATGTTGCATAGAGTATGTTTAAATGTGTGTTATGTATGTGTACACTTGTGAGAGCAAGCAGCTAAATTTCATTTTTAATGTGTGCCATTGTGCCCAGAGTAATAAAAAAATGACAATAAAGGTTATTTTATCTAATCTAATGCGAAATTTTGTTTCAAAATAATATTTTCAGTAAAGTGATACCTGCACTATAAGCCATTAATTTATTATCCGATGGATTTTTTTTTAATAACAGCTTTGGCTTTCTCGTTTCTACAAAGTCATCTTTTGTCCTTTTCTCTCCTTGTTTTAAACACTTTTGTCCACTTCTAACAATTGACAGCTCGGTTGGCCTTCTTTGTAGGCATGGCTATAAATTTTGATTTTGCAATCTAATCTAATAGTCCTGAGGGTATTGTCTGACTACGTTGACGGTACAGGTAGTCCTTGACTTACAGCAGTTCGTTTAGTGACCTTCAAAGTCACAATGGCAGTAAAACAAGGGTCTTATGACCATTTTGAGCCTTGGTGGAGCAGTGGGCTAATGCCTCCTTAAGTAACACCAGCTGCCTGCAATTAGTGCAGGTTCGAGTCCCACCAGGTTCAAGGTTGACTCAGCCTTCCATCCTTCCGAGGTAGGTAAAATGAGGACCCAGATTGTTGGGGGAAATTAAGCTGACTTTGTAATAATGCTGCTTGGGGTGTGTGTGAAAGCCCTAATAAGCAGGCATATACATAGAATGAAGGCTACTGCTAAGCTTGTAAGCCGCCCTGAGTCTTCAGAGAAGGGCGGGATATAAATGGAATTAAAATAAAATAAATAAAAATAAAATTTTTTTCACAGTTACCACCTTTCCAGCCTCTCCATGATTACGTGATCAAAATTCAGACGCTTGGCAACTGGTTCGTATTTATGACGGTTGCTGCGTCCTGGGATCACGTGATCCCCTTTGGCGACCTTCCGACAAGCAAAGTCAATGGGGAATCCAGATTCACTTAACAATCAGGTCACTTAACTTATCAGCTACAATGACCCACTTAACAACGGAGGCAAGAAAGGTCGCAAAATGGGGCAAAATTCACTTATCAAATGTCTCACTTAACGACAGAACAGAAATTTCGGGCTCAGTGATTGTCGTTAAGTCGAGGATAACCTGTATGTGTATCCTTGCTGCTTGTTTCTTGAGAATTAAGGGCTTCCGATGAAAGAGGAGGCCTGTGTTTTTAAAATTTGCTCTATAAATAAAAGATCTAGACGAGCCATTTTACTTGGAACTGTGCAGACTGTTCTGTGGACATTATTATTGTTTTCCATAATAATAAAACCTAATGTCTAGGCTTATCCACTTAGCCCAGTACTTGGTGAGGACATCTGATTCCAATTAGATTCTTGCAAGAAGCTCAATGTACCTTTATAGTGCCAGAGCTGCATGTGGTGAACGAGCGACAGGGATCTGGCATGCCTGTCGGTCTGCTGGAGAAAAAAATAAAATGAAATCCAGAAGGATGCTTCCTTTAAAAAATATCCTAACCGAATAACCATCTTTAATCTGTCTTTGATTCAATACAGGTAGATGCTTCTTTGTCTTTCTTAGACGGCTTTGTGGCTGAAGGACTGGACCGGGGTGCGTTGCCGTACAAACCTCATCACCAAAGACAGGAAGAGAAACTGTCCCAGGAAAAAGGTCATTGCTTTCTAATAAATGAAGATGACGTATTGCTTCCTTAACTAATTCCCAATTGCTTCCTAACGGAACAATTAAGCAGTGGAGCAGAAGTTGCCTTCAGAAGTTGCGGGTGCTCCATCACTGGAGGCTTTTAAGAAGAGAACGGACGGACCCTTGTCTGAAATGGTGTAGGTCCTCCTGCTTGAGCAGGGGGTTGGACTAGAAGACCTCCAAGGTCCCTTCCAGCTGTAGTCTGGTTGATTGATTGCTTAACTGAATACTTTCCCCAAGGTTTTGCAGCAGATATTATGTTCTGGCTTGACATCCATATCAGATTTAGAGATGGGTAAAAGCTTTCAATTATCCATGTTTTGCCATGAACCAAAACACCACCCATTTCAAGAATTATCTGTAAGGCCTAGAAGGGCCGCTAAATGTGCCACATTCTTGTCAAAAACTTCCTGTCGTCTGTGGAACTGCCCGTCCTTTTTGTGATCTGGATTACGGGTAGTGTTGGATTCACCACCACAGGACTGGGAAATTTGCCATTAAGTGGTGCAGTCACTAAGTGAGGCTTCAGGGGACCATCCCTGATTGTATGACCTATTTGTCGCTGTCGGGAAGTTAATTCCCGGGGTACTGAAGCGAGACGTCACATGATTGTGATGGAAAGCAGAGCCCTGGTGGCGCAGTGATCTGAATGCTGTATTACCGTCTTAACTGCCCACAGCCTGGCGTTCGATCTTGACGGGGCTCAAGGTTGACTTAGCCTTCCGTCCTTCTGAGATTGGTAAAATGAGGACCTAGATTGTCGGGGGCAAGATGCAAATAATGCTTCTACTTTGTAGATCACCCAGAGAGTGCTGCAAAGCGCTATGGGACAGTATTTAAGCTTAACTACTATTGCTATTATCATTTTATTTTTGCCATTTTTGCCTTCTGGCTCATCCTCGATTTTGCTTGTTGGTAGACCACTGGGAAGGTTGCAAATGGGGATCATGTGATCCCAGGATGGTGTAACAGTCATGAATGCAAGGTGGTTACCAAACACCCAGTTTGCGATTTTTTGACCACCAGGATGCTACACATTTCTAAATATGTGGGCCAGTTGTAAGTTTCTTTATCAGCATCGTTGTTAACTTTGAACGGCTGCTACATGAATGGTCGTAAGGCAAGGATCCCTTGTACCCTGGCCTTGATGATTGTTATTTCTCTTTGCAGCTTTGAACTTTGAACCCTACAGGGAATCCCTTTCTCGGAGCTTCCCTGTATCCAGAATTGCCGGCAGGCAGTCTCCAACCGGACTTTCTCTGGGCTCGGATAATAGTGTTGAGACAGGGCAGAAAGAGTAAGTGTCTTTGTCTCTTCAGCAAGTGCTTCTAAAACGCTCTTGAGCTGCCCCTCCGTTCATACCTTGCTACATAACTGTTTGACCAACAAAACAGTCACTTCTGTCAAAGTCAGGGCAAAGGGAAATGCGATGCTATCGCTCATACTAAATTCTGAAGCGAGTGGGAGACCAAGCAGTTCTTGACGTGCCTTAGTGACACCTTTGCCATACAAAAGGTGTAATGGACAACTAGAAGGACATCTGCACTGGACTTAATTCTTACAGGGTTGAAATGGTTGAGGGAACGGAAGCTATAGGAACTCTGGGGGAACAGGGAGAATGATTAGTTAGTGGAACCGGTTTCGCACAAACAAGCCAAGCCCCATCCACGGGATGCAGGCAGCCCATCAAATCACACACTCTCCAGTCCATGGAAAAATCTCTCTCCACGGAACTGGTCCCTAGTAGCCAAAAGGTTGGGGACCTCTGAACTAGAAGACCTGCAATGTCCCTGCAAGGATTCTGTGATTCTAACCACTATCACCTCTTTAGGAACAACAGTCTGAAGCTTGAGGGCGTAAAGAAATTGTGGAGCAAAGAAGGCTACCTGCCCCAGAAGAAAAGCCCAGAAGAACGAGAAGAGAAAACCTCCCAGGCTGCTCTTCAGGGCGGCCCATCAGTAGAGACGGTGGCCAGCACTTTCCCGTTTCAACCTAAGGAAGAAACGACGGAGGTCCCAGAAGGGACCAAAGAGAAGCAGCGGCTGGCTTCAGCGCTCTTTGTCGGGCTAGGAACACAAAGCAGCACCAGTCTGGTAGGATGGCTCAGTTGTTGTTATTTACTCATTTCTATCCTGCCTTTATTACTTTGACAAAGAAGTATTTGTTTATAAATAAATATGAATAATACTCCGTCCTATTTTCATCCCTGGGCTAAGTGAGAAGAGGGACTGTCCAGCCAACTTTCACGGGTAAGGCGGGACTAGAACTCCCAGACTCCTGGTGATTGACCCAAGGTCACCCAGCTGGCTTTTCATGGCTAAGATGGGACTAGAACTCCCCAGGCTCATAGTGGATTGGCCCAAAGTCACCCAGTTGGCTTTCATGTTAAGGCGGGACTAGGAATCCCAGACTCTTAGTGATTGGCTCAGTTGGTTTAAAGCCGAAAGGGAAACCTGGAACTCACAGTCTCTTGGTGATTGGCCCAGAGTCACCCAGCTGGCTTTTATGGGTAAGGCAGGACTTGAACTCACAGTCTCCCGCTTTTTAGACTGGCACCTTAACCACTAGACCAGGGGTAGGCAACCTTGGCTCTTTTATGACTCACGGACTTCAGTTCAGGAATTTTGGGAGTTGAAGTCCACGAGCCATAAGAGAGCCAAGGTTGCCTACCCCTGCACTAGACCAAACTGGCTCTAAATTGAAGCTTCAATGTACATGGTACATTTTTAGGATTCCCTCCCCTTCTTAGCTCCTATTGCTTTGGTTGAGATGGCCCATTCCAATTTCCGCTTTCATTTTAATCCTGCTTTCCTATCTCACTCTCTTTCCTTTCTTTTTAAGATGGGCAAAACAGACTCCCCAGCCCAGAAGTTTACAAGGAAATTGAAAATGAACGAAGCCTTCCCTAATGAGAGTTCATCGTCTATGGAAAGCTCGACTACCACTTCCCTATTTCCGGAAGCGTTAACTGGAAAGAAGGACCTTTTTCTAAACAATGGGCATCTCAAATTCAGGAAAGCTTCCTTAAATTCTGCTGAAATGCCTGAATCCAAAACGGTGCTCGATCGCTCCCATTCATTGCCGGAAGGTGGGTTGAATGAAAAGTCCCCGGATGACCAATTGTCACCATCTTCTTTATTTACCTACGGTCACATGGACGTTTTTCATCCTTCCCCAAGTTCTCCCACTATAATTCAAAAGCAACTTTCTCAACTAACTCCTCGTCTACCAGACGAAGCAAGCCAGCATCCTCATTCAGACATTTCAGAACTCTGCGGCAATGAATCCCTGCTTGTATATTTTTCTAAGGTCTGGAAAGAGGACAGTTTTCTGGTTTTTTTATTTCTCGCCAATAAAAGCCCTTCCGTTCTGAAAGACGTCAGTCTGGAATTCCAGCACTCTGAACATTTTAAGGTAACCATTTTAGCACGATTTCTGCTATGGTGGTGATCCAGCAAAGCCTCTTTTAACCCGTGTTGTTGTTTTTTTCTTCTTTCTTCTTTTACATTGAAGATGGTGGAAAGTCTTGACTGCCAACTTGCTGTGATAGAAAGTAAAAATATAGAAAGCTTCCAGATGTATGTAGAGATGGAGAAACCCTGTTCTTCAGGAAAAATCTTTGGTTGCATCAGTTATCCATTAGAATCGGATGTGCATCTCAGATTTTCTATCTCTCTAGAGCTGTTGGATTTTATTAGGTAATTGTATAAAATAATTTTCTTAATATGTATGAAATGTAAACTAGAGCTAATTAGGTTTAGCTACTTGGCAAGCTTCTCTCCCACAGTTAGGTTTCTCTGTTTCTCCTCCTCATCCTCTCCTCCCTGTCCTAGGTTTTTTAGTATTGGAAAACTGAATGCTTCCAAGATCGGTAGATAAAGAGGGATCTGCCAAGACGGAACAGGCAACTTGTAACCGGCACATCTCTATATTTTGGCTACTTCAATAGCAAATCATATTTGTAGTGTAGTGGGGGGGGGATGTCAGTCTGAGCCCATCTTAATGAATATTCCAATATCTGTTTTTCATGAAATCTTTCTTAGCTTGGCTGCGTGTCCTTTGAAAATCCACCCCAGTGGATGGAAAGGCTGTCTTTCGTGAAAAGTTTTAAAAATGCATAGTAGATTAATTAAACCAAATAAAATTGTTAGCGTTGCCCATTCCTTTAGACTTATTTTTTTCTTTTCTTCATTTCGGTCGACAACCCTGCTCGCAGACCAATGAAGATGAGCACAGATGAATATGGAAAACTGTGGCTCTCCATTTCAAATGAAGTCAAACAAAATCTAAAGGTGGCACCATCTCAAGGTAGCCTGTCCATGATGCTAGACGTCTTTCAGCAAAAATTGAAGCTACATATTGTTGATATCATAGGTATGTAACTTAAAATTGTTTCAGATGCATGACATATACGATCCTGAAATTCTAGGTTAGTGCCAGTAGCTTAAACCACAATTTTTCCAAAATTAGAATGATTTGGCTGCTAACTGAGGTGAAGCTACAATTGGAAACCATTTGGGTTTTTCTCAGAAATTTGCATCGCCTTTCAGAGTTTCAAGAACATGGAGATGCCGGCAGGATGTCTGTAGTCATTTTCCACTTCCCCCAAATTCTCAGTGTTGAGAAAATGTTCAATAATTGTGCGTTTCTCTCCCCTTTCTACATCCAAACTGAAACCTCAGGGAGTGGCAGTTGAAGAGGAATCAGAACCAGCCATTTCCTCAGTCATTGGAGAAGAGAAAAGGATATTTGAGGAAATGAGTATTTTAATCAGCCTCAGCTAGCAGTATTCATAAAGCATAATATTGTAGCTAGGATCCAAAAAAAAATCACACAATCCCCCCACCACCACCTTTGAGGCAGAAAGTTGTTGGAAATTCCCATAGGCAATGTGTGACATTTTCTCTTTGAATAATAAACCCACATGTGTCACAGTGATTGTGCCTTAAAAGGACCTGGTGTAGGAGAAGAGCAGGCAGAGCTGGGGTGGGTGGGTGGGGTGGGTGGAGTTAAGCACACCATCAGCTTAGAATTGTTATGTGGCCACAAACAGTTTTAAATCCAAGTCCTCTCGAATTCTGTTGACTGTTAATATAGTGCCAATTTAATATTAAACTTTAGTTGACTAGATTCTTGTATGTAGGCTCGAGCGATAAATCTTCTGAACTGCAATTTCATGTATGGTCCTGATCCTTTTTGCCTGACACCTGGATATTAAGAACTTTCCAAATGCCTTCTTTAGGAAATGAGGGAATAGCCACTTGTCGACTGCTTCCATCAACCCCGTGTCTTCTCCACTGCCGGCTCCATGCTGGAAAGTTAGCCTTGTGGTTCAGATCACCTTGCTCTGCTCTACCAGACTGTTTACTTTATCAATGTCAGAAGGTGATGGAAGAATCCTGAAAACCACACGGTCTCCTTTTTGGACAGATATGAAGGAAGGGTGTGGTTGTGCATAGGGGTTTACCCCACCCAACTTCTGTTCTACACGGAGCGGAGATGTGCCTTGGCATCAGTGTGGCTCTCCTTCCAGAGGGAGGAGAAAACCCACCACGATCAGCCTGACATTGAGAAGACAGTAAGGTACGGGTAGCTGAATGAGACATGTTATGCAAGGCACGTATTTTCCATTAAGGTATTTGTATAACTCACAGGGGATTAGTAGTAGGATCAGTTACTTGAATTACTCAATCACTATGCTCCCTAGTGCAGAGAACTGTCTTAACTTCTGTTTAGTTTTCCGAAGCTTTTGAAGTGGCTTCTTAAGCACTTACAGAAACAACCTGTGGATCACGAAAATGCAGGGATAATCCTCAGCTCATCAATGCATCATGGCTGGGTCATGGCACGGTGAAAAGTTCTTGGCTTGGCACCAGCCACCATTGACTGTACCTCAACAGAGACATCGGAATTGGGGGGTCTGTCTTCAGTGTTTTGATCATATGGATATATAGAATGACTAGGGGTTTTGTGTGTGTGTGTGTGTGTGAGAGAGAGAGAGATCAAGGAAGTACCTTTTGCAAAGACAGCTTGAGATGGGCGGTGTGATTCTAGGTATGCAACACAGAGCTTCTACAATTTTTGCGTGAACTTCCAGATCTTTTGACTTGGTGAGCTGTCCCTCCTCATCTTCCTACTACCTTTGGCCATGTGAAAATGTAAATGATTTTTTTTTAAAATAATAACTTACAAGTGGCGAACATATTTAATATTCCTTCCTCCTTCTATTTTCTCTACAAGAACAATGCTGTGAGGTGGGTTGGGCCAAGAGAAAGAGTGATTGGCTCAAAGCCACCCAGTCGGCTAAGGCGGGACTAGAACTCACCCTCTCCTGGTGTTTGGCCCAAAGTCACCCAGTGGACTTTCATGCCTAAAGCAGGACTAGAACTCACCGTCTCCTGGTTTCTAGCCTGATATCTTAAAGTGGATGCAGCCAAGTATTCATCTAATAGTATCTTTTTAGTAACTTTCTTGATCAGTGGGGAAGATAAATAGAAACACAGCCAGCGTTTCAATACCTTAGCCCAGTGTTTCTCAACCTGGCCAGCTTTAAGATGGTTTGCACTTCAACTCCCAGAATTCCCCAGCCAGCAGTGTTGAGTTGAAGTCCTTATATATCTTCTAGTTGCAAAACCTGAGGAACGCTAGGTGTATAGGTTTGTTTCCCCCCACCCCCCCTTATCTTATGCCATTCTTTTGCTTACTATTTCTTAGTTCTGGTAGCTCGTTCTGAAAATGACGGATATGTATATGTAGGTGTAATTAACACCAGCTGCCTGCAGTTAGTGCAGGTTCGCATCCCACCAGGCTCAAGGTTGACTCAGGCTTCCATCCTTCCGAGGTAGGTAAAATGAGGACCCAGATTGTTGGGGGCAATTAAGCTGACTTTGTAATAATGCCGCTTGGGTGTGTGTGTGAAAGCCCTAATAAGCAGGCATATACATAGAATGAAGGCTACTGCTAAGCTTGTAAGCCGCCCTGAGTCTTCGGAGAAGGGCGGGATATAAATGGAATTAAAATAAAAAATAAATAAATAAATAATGGATAGAAGGAGGCTACGTTGCTAAGTGGATTGCAGGGCGCCAAGGGACAAAACAGAGACATCCTTTGTGAACTGCACACAGTTCTGATTGTAAAACATCAGCTCTTTCAAAGTTCGCCAGTCTTCTTACTCAAGAAAGTACAACACAATTAACTTAACAAAGGGGTGGAATTTTGGTAGGTTTTTTTTCTTCTTCCTGATTTTTCAGTGTTGTCACAAAGGAGTTAAAATGCACTAAAGAAATACATGAAATCAGGCATGTAATTAAACCATGGCAACTTTAGGACGTGTGGACTTCAACTCTGGCTGGCTGGGAAATTCTGGGACTTGAAGTCCACACGTCTTAAAAGTTGCCGTGGTGGGAGACCCCTGTATCCAATTACCTACAGAGACTGTTATACGATCATATTTACTATATGCCTTACAGATTAAAAATAAGAACTTAAGAGGCTGGAAAAATTAATACATTGGAAATATTATTTCTGTATGACTGTTCAAGGTATACGATTTATCCTAACAGTTTAGGAAAGCTATAATTTCAAGTCTATGCAGTTTTTAACCACTGTCATCAAATGAGGCTTAAGTGGGGAGTTTCTGGCCTTCCAGATCTTACTCAGCTACAACGCCTAGCATTCTTCGCTACTATTTGCAGTTGTAGCCGAGCCCTATTTGGAGGCTGAGAAGCTCCCTACCCATCTGCTTATAACAAAGATTCATCCATCTGCACACTGCAGATCCTGTTGTCCTACTTCTGTCAAGTATCTAGATCTTAACAAAGCTTGCTGGGACTTACTGGGTTTTCCTTAATTGTACCCCATCTACTTCCTTTTTATTTACAAACTGTCGGCAGAAGTGGTTTCTTTCTGTTCTTTTTGCCACTTAACTTAAACTAATTGCAATGTAATAAATTATCCTGCTGCACCAAACAACTGTTGTGCATCGGTCACTGGGCCATTTATAATATCAAAGGACTGTTGTGTAATGCAAAATCTAGGCATGCTGCAATGAGCATTATATGCTACCCAACTGGCCTAAACTTGCAGTGCCTGTATCTACTGAAGAGGCCCATAAGGAATAATCAAAACATCTCAGTTTGGAAAACAAAAGTATCAAAGTCTTATTAGTTATATCATTCCCAATGACTAGGTGTGACAGAGTGAGGATCTTTGTCCTTGGATAAAATACAATGCTGTATCCTACATCATTCTAACTATGAGTTGAATAGTGTCATAATTTCTCCAGATGTCCAAAAACCACATGGAGGCCTGGTGGCTCAGAGGTTTAAAAGACACCCGAGAAGGTCGTATGCTCCAGCGGTTTGAGTCCTAACAGCACGTGATGGAGTGAGCTCCCGTCACTTGCCTCAGCTCCTGCCAACCTAGCAATTCGAAAGCATGTAAATGCAAGTAGATAAATAGGTACCACTCCAGTGGGAAGGTAACAGTGCTCCATGTTTCACCGGACACTCTGTGCTGTGGGATGATGTCATGCTTGGTCATATGACCGTGGAAACATCTTCAGACAGTGTTGCTTCAAAGGCCTGGAAACGGAGATGAGCCCTCCCCTAAAGTTGGGTACAACTAGTGGAGTAAAACCCACAAGGACTCCTTACCAGAAATCGCATGCTTCTGGAGGGCATCAAACAGCAGAAGATAGACGTGAATGAGAGGGATTAAAGTTACAACAGCAATAAACACAGAATCCCGGAGGAGAGACATCACAAATGTATAATTTATGGCAAGGAAACACTATGTCTGACTCAAAACACTATAGATATTGTGGAACCGATGGTTTTACACGGTAACCCCACCAATATAAAAGTAAACACATTGAACATACAGTGTAGAACCAGTCTTGAAAAATTACATAAATACTCCTCCATATGTTTAAGGCTACTCAAGTCTCATATAAATATAAATGGCAAGACATTTAACTCCTTAAAAAAATAGTCCCGAGTTGGAATGCCAATATGTGCAAGAGGTAACATGCCTGCCTGGCTGAAAATAATTGGATGGGTCTGACCACAGTGAGTAAATTAAAGCATTTGGTTCAACAGTTAGTAGATATGGATATCTGGGCAATTTCCAGAGAAGATGCTTGTACATTCAAAAAATACTATGCTAATTTTCCATTTGATAAAGACAAACTCTTGACTAGTCTGAAACAAGGCAGAATTAGACCCAGTTTTCAATCAGGCTGCTTATTAAATTGTGCTTTAAGCTATCTTGTGTCCTATGTGGGTATAATGATTACATTGACACAAATGATTAAGCCAGCATTATGCAAAAACATGGTTTACCAAGAACAGATACGCAACCTGATTAACTCCTGCTAAGTCACTTTCTGCAAGATGAAGCAGTTAAACGGACTGCTTTCATGCAATTACAGTATTCGCTGTCATGAATAATGTAACTGCACGAAATTGCATTTCCTGCAGTTACACAATATTCACATCTGCTGTCGTGCCATTACAGTATTCACCAGGTGAAATGGGAAAACAGGTAGTCCTCGACTTACGGCAGTTCATTTAGTGACCATTCAAAGTTACAACGGCACTGAAAAAGGTGACGTGATCATTTTTCACAGTGATCGAAATTCAGATGCTTGGCAGCTGGTTCATATTTATGACCGTTGCTGTGTCCTGGGGTGGGGTGTGTGTCTTGTGATCCCCTTGGGTGACCTTGTGACAAGCAAAGTCAGTGAGGAAGCCAAGATTCACTGAACCAGGTTTAGTAACTTGCCAACTGCAGTGATTCACAACTGTGGCAAGAAAGGATGTAGAATGAGGCAAAACTCACTTAACAAAAGAAATTTTGGGCTCAAATTGTGATAGTTAAATTGAGGACTATCTGTATAACCTCTTGTTTGTATGGCATGGCCTTGTAGGCTTAACTCACAATTGCTACTCTGCAAATGCTCTGCATTTTCTTTTGCTAGA
Source organism: Vipera berus (assembly GCF_964194415.1). Taxonomy (NCBI): domain Eukaryota; kingdom Metazoa; phylum Chordata; class Lepidosauria; order Squamata; family Viperidae; genus Vipera; species Vipera berus. The sequence goes on along the minus strand of NC_138215.1, from coordinate 15,959,254 downwards.
AACGTATTTATTTGCAGGCAAGACCCACTGAGCTTTAATAGGTTAATTTGGGAGTCATCAACAAGACTGAAAAATCCCCATGTGTTTTGTCCTAGAGCAGGGGTAGGCAACCTTGGCTCTTTTATGACTCGTGGACTTCAACTCCCAGAATTCCTGAGAGTTGAAGTCCACGAGTCATAAAAGAGCCAAGGTTGCCTATCCCTGTCCTAGAGAGTAACACTTCGAACAAGGGACCACCGTTCTTTTGATGCGCTTTCAGATAATTTGCTATCAGCACATTTTGCTATACAGTCGTGTCAGCTTCCTGAACAGAAATTGTGAATCACGTAAGCCATCAGACGAGAATAATGTTTTTGGGAGGAGGGGAGGGGTTCATAAAAAAAAAGGAAAACTTAAGCAAATATATCTCCAAGGAGATGGTAAAAAGAATTCCTTGCGTTGGTTCCTTGGGATAACATGGGCATTACCAAGTATATTTTTGGCACAGCATGGATGTGGTTTGGCTTGGCCCGTTTCTTTCAGCAGGTGCCATCTGCTGTTCTTCTCTCTGGTCTCCCATTCATTTTCCTGTATACCATCCAAGGTGTCTACTGCTCATCAATTGTCCGTTCTTCCCCTGGTGATTCTCCCAAGTGAGCAATCCTTCTGATGGAAAACATGGGATGATGGAAAGCTGCAGGGAGATCCACCATACCTGGAGCCTCTGCTCCATTTCAGAACATCCCCTGTTGCAGTTGAACATGATAAGGTCTCTCAAAGGGCCTCCTTGGCCCAAGTGTCCGTTTCAAACTTACTCTGCTCTAGAACCGAATTTTGTTCACTTTGGTACTACCTGCAGCAATGGGCGAGGACTTTACGGAATGAACCTTTTTTAATAGCTCCTCTTTTAGAGCCTTTAGAGTCTTAATCACCCTTCATTAAGAGAGCCATGCCAACTTTTCCATTATTTTCAGCGGAAACACTATACCCTTTTAAAGCAATCTTGAGTTTTGTCCCTGTTTCTCGCATCAAAGAGTTTCCCCTCATTTTTCAGTTGGGATTGTGTGGTTTTTTCTTTTGAAAACAAAGCTTTTCCATTTTAAGGTTTTCTTCTGCAATGAAAATGTGGGTTGTTTTACTTGCTGTCCAAAATGGATCTTCGGGTTTATTTTGCAGCGCTAAATTCCAATTGTGAAGAAAAAAAAACCTCGCGCCATTTCTTTTGCATTGTAAATGCCATTCTCTGTGCGAAAATGTTCTTTTTATTTGCAGGGTGAAGTACATCTCACTTCTGATGGCTTTTCATTACAAACAGAAAGTCACATGTTCCAGAATAAAAGTAGTTTGTTACCAAGATATTTTGTCTGGTTTTTTTTATATATATATAAAACAGAAGCAGGCTCTTATATTCCTTTCCCAACTCTGTTTTGCCTCTCTTAATTTGATCTGTTCTTTAAAAGTTTTGGAAAGTTGAGTTTCAGAGCACCTTCTCGTCAAGTAGTTTGTTGATCCCATCGCAAATTTTTTTGAGGTGTGGGCGGCATTCACCATCCAGGCTGTAGAGAGCAGTGAGGAATTCAACAGCTGCAAAGTGATCAAAGACATGGTTGATCCGTGCGTGAGACCTGGCTGTCAGGTGCCGTTCTACAAGTTCATGGACCAGATCTTTGCACTCGTTCAACAGTCCCGAAAGAACATTCTTGTCAAAGGTGAAGTCCACTTCGTAAAAACTGACCACTGTCATGGCTGCCTGATTCAGCTTCTTGCGGAATTTCTCAACAATCTCCAGCTCGTCCGCATTGAATTGGTTGTTTCGGTAGAGAATCCCAATCTTGATGGCGACTTTGATCAAGTCCTTCATAATTTTGTGGGCTTCTTTCTTGTTTTTCATGTGCTCGATGGTCACTTTGTACAACTCGTCGAAGATTTCGCTGCTGGTGTCGTCAATCAGCATGTTGGCCATTGTCTTGCTTGCCATCTTGCTCAAAACCTTCTTCTGGGCTTGTAAAGCGAGACTCTTGGAACTAAAGTGTTCAGGACCTGAGGGACACAACACAGCAACAAGAAGATAAAAAAGGAAAGTAAACAAAGGGAAAGAGAATTAATTGCAAGCCATTTGTAATAAATCTCAATTTAACATAAGTGCTGTCATCTTTACTTCATTTTTGTTTTTAACCTAGGAAAAGAAAGCTATTCGGCAACCAAATAATACCAAATATTCATTTCAACATTTTTCATATTCTATCAGATAAAAATATAACCTCACAATGTTGTAGGAGATTTATTGCTCAAGCCTATACACAAGAATCTAGTCAACTAAAGTTCAGTACTAAATTGGCGCCAGATGAGAGTCAATGGGATTCATGAGAGGTTGGGTTTGAACCATTTGTGGGAACGTAAGGATTCTAAACTGATGATGCGCTTAACTCCACCCCCTACCTCTGCCTGCTCTTCTCTCACAAATGTGGATGGGACAGAAAGAAAGTGCCCTATTGGCCATTTTTCATATGCACGTTAGAAGGTGCATATACCTTATCATTTGAGAATCTGGAACAGCCAATAAAAGCTTAAAACGATCAGTGAATGACTTGCAACCAAGCTATTTTGTAAAACATTTGCTGCTTATTCCCGCTCCCTTTTCCATGGCAATTAGAAGCCACCAATAATCCATATATGGGCAGAAATGCAAACCCAACTGGTTGTGTACTTGACTAACCTTGTGTGGAATTGAGGGGGAAGCATACAGAGGCTTTTGAAGCCATATGGTGCCCCCCACCCCTTTTTAGAAAAGCAGGATAAATAGTAGGCGGTGAGAATTGGTTAAGCAAAGCCAGTGAAAGCTGTCAGATTTTTTGCTATATCCAAGTTGCTTCAAAGACGTGCCCATTTTAGTCACTGGGAGACACTGTTGCTTCGTGCTCAGTGGCAGGGAGTCCCATTTCCCTATTGGGAAAAATACCAAAAGCCACAAAATCAGGCAAAGGAGGGGGTTTAAAATTCAAAGAATACATATTTAATGGCATTCCTCTTTAATGGTGTTACTCTTTATCTGAGGTGCCTTTGTGCCCTTCAGTGTTGTGGCCTTCAAGCTGACGATCTGGACCTCGGGCAGCATTTGTGTTTGTAACCCATCTGCAAAATTATATCCCTTAGGTTCATTTTGTTTTTAAATCTCCCTTTTAAAAGTGGATTTATGCTGGCCATTTCTTGAAGCTTCTTAAAGGGAAAGGGAAAAAAACACAAAAGAAAGTTGATAAGTTTCTTTTCTCTTTTGTCCAGCTGTGAAACTGCTTACGGAATTCAAATGGGCCATTTCTGAGTTTTGCAATTTACTGCTTAAGACCTCTAAAGTAGCCCACTATTTATTTGAATGAATATCTATTTAAATTAGGGGGGGAGAGGTGTTAGCAGGCCAGTGGGGGCAGACCAGCGTAGCTGATCCTCCTCAGCACATTTTTAATATTCTAAACAATTGGGGAAATTACTGAAGCCATAAAATTAAGAATAGAAATGATGAATGAATGGGGTGTTTGAACTGCCAATGGACATCTGCATTCATTTTGAGAGGGGTCAGGATTCCCCCACCCCAAATATGCCTTACCCTTTTTCTTCATGTTCTGAGAACTAGCTTGCCAATGATGGTCACTCTGAGTTCAGGCCAGTGGCCGGTTTGTTAGAGGAGAAACAGACTGGAATGGTAATAATTCAGTTAATAAGCACTCGGTGAGAAAACCAGAGTTTAGAAAGTGGGTGTAGGAGATGACCAGGTGGAAGGCAGGGTCAAAGGTGTCAGCAGTGTGCAGTCATTATGTTCCCACCGAAGTCCAGGCCCTTGTGAATTCTGTTGACTCTTATCTAGCACCAATTTGGCTTGACCATTAGATCAGATTTTTGTGTATAGGCAGCATGAAAGAAACTTCTAGTGCTTTGAACTGCCCTATTCAACTTCAATAGAGGACAACGTTTGTAGCCTGCGGTTGAACTGAGGGGTCCTTGGCGCTCTCTGAGCTTGGTAGTTTTCTTGCAGATGTTTCATTACCTGACTAGATAATGTCGTCAGTGGTAGGGATGTTACCTTGTCAGGCAATGCTATGTCTGCAAGCCAACAACCAAGTTCAGAGAGCATCAAGGACCCCACAGTTCAACCATGAGCTTACACATATTCTCTTCTAATGAAATTTGGAAATTCACCTAGAACTGGAATACGAGACATCTCTTTATCTGGTACCACCAACCAGGACCTGCCTTATAATTACGCTGTCTTAATTACTTAAAGACTGGATTTGTTCACCTATGGCTAGATCAGATCCCACTTACCACCAGGATTTATACAATATGTTAAGCATGCTTAGTTTTAACGTTCATCAGTACTTTTCCGAGGGTTGAAATATCCTGATGGGCACAGCCTGCTTATTTCATAAGTTAATATTTTAATGCTTTGTGCAAAGCCACACTGTTTAGTTGAGTAACCAAATTAGGGCTTTTTCTAATGTGACCCCCTGTGGGGGTCAATATATTTCAACTCTGCATCTGTGTGAACTTTAAATCAATGGATCAGAAAGAGCAGAGGATATTCAGGGCTATTATTGATACAACCACTGAGACTATAATTACAGATAGGAGAGATAGGATACAAAAAGTCCTTTAAATGGAATCTTCTTAAAATATTTTCTTCGCCCTTCCCATATCATAAATGCAGACTATGTGAGCATCTGTGAGATTCCCAAAATATTTTATCTCCAGATGGCTGAACAAAGTGTACAAATTGTTACAGGGATTTTTTCCCCATATGGGGTGGTTCAGCTATGTTATTTGCATGTAAATACGGTTCTTATTCAACACAGGCACTACATGCATGGAGATATACAATGCTCAAAAGCAAAACTTTGGTATTTGTTCCAAGATGCAAGAAAAATTAAACCTGAGCCTTTGCTAATAAATGCTGCAGCTGAATTAATAAAGACTACTAAACCTATAACCATTGCAACAAACCATGGTTACATGATCAAAATTCGGGCCCTTGGCATGTGTTTACAATGATGGCATGTGATCACCATTTACAACCTTTTCAGCTGGCCCCTGGCAAGCCAAATCAATGGAGGAAGCCAGATTCACTTAACGTCCATGTGGCTTGCTTAACAACTGCAGTGATTTGCTTAACAGCGGTAGAAAGAACAAAATTGGGTATGGTTCATTTAATGACCACCTTACTTTAGCAATTCTGCATTGTAACTGTGGTATGCGGCTGCCAAAAAAGCCAACCCAGTGCTAGGCTGCATTAACGGGGATAGAATCAAGATCACGTGAAGTGTTAATATCACTTTATATAACGCCTTGGTAAGGCCACACTTGAAGTACTGCATTCAGTTTTGGTCACCATGATGTAAAAAAGAGGTTGAGTGCAGAGAAGAGCAACAAAGATGATCAGGGGACTGGAGGCTAAAACATACAAGGAATGGTTGCTGGAATTGGGTATGTCTAGTTTAATGAAGAGAAGGCTGAAGGGTGATAGCAGTGATAGCAGTCTTCCAATATCTCAGGGGCTGCCCCAAAGAAGAGGGAGTCAAGCTATTCTCCAAAGCACCTGAAGGCAGCACAAGAAGCAACGGATGGAAACTAATCAAGGAGAGACGCAACCTAGAACTAAGGAGAAACTTCCTGACAGTTAGAACAATCAATCAGTAGAACAGCTTGCCTCCAGAAGTTGTGGGGGCTCCAACACTGGATGTTTTTAAGAAGAGACTGGACAATCATTTGTCTGAAATGGTATAGGGCTTACTGCCTGAGCAGGGGGTTGGACTAGAAGACCTCCAAGTTCCCTTCCAACTCTGTTATTCTATTCTGTTCTATTCTATTCATAAGTCGAGGACTGTCTGCACTTAAGATAAACTTGGAGGGAATAAAGCTGTATTCCTCACTTTTTGCCAGGAATTACTGTGACAGTGACTTGGTTAACTAAAAATGCTCTGCCCTTGGCTCAAAGCAATTTGGTTTAACAAGCTGAACTTTGTACTTTGCAAAAATATTTAAATAATTTTTAACAGTGCAATAACTCACCGTTGGTAGGGTGTAAACAAATGTCAAGAAGAAATATGCTCATGAAAAAAATCAGCTAAGCATAATAATTCTAGTAAGAATAAACACGTTAAATCCTCTCGGTGTAGCGAACAGGGAGGTGAAGCAATGCTTTGGCTTACAGTAATCACGCCGCTCTTGAGAGTGTGCATGAAATAAAGCTATGAAATACAGTTTACAACTCTGGGTTCAAGGGCTTGCTCGCTTAGAAAACTGGGTTCAGAATCATGCTAAGACAGATTTTAAAAATCATGGTTTAACAAACTGGAATGCTTGCATTCACTCAGAACATTTGAAGCTCAAATCCAACTACTGCGGCTAAGCATGTTGCTGGAAACTCATCAGAGCAATAATTGTAAACTCATGTTTAATTGGAACTAAAGCTGATTAATGTTGTTGGGACTAATTTTGAATAAGAAAGCAGTCATCAACCATGCCCCTTAATTCTCTCATCAGCATTCAAGGCGTGGTATGGATTGTTAGTCAGCCTGAGTTTAATGCTTTATATTTCTCTTTTGACTATTGTTTAAAAATAGCCCTGTGTTTGTTACATAGGGATGGAAATAGATCTGAATAGAAATGGGGATGAACCATGAGCATTGTTCACTCATAATGCTAAAATCTAAAGTCTGATCTGCTGTGTAATTCTTTGTCTCTGGCAATTCTAATTGCAACCCCAAACTTGTCAAACATCTCCCAAGCTAAGCCAATTGAGGCTGGAAGCTGTGGATATTTACACACAAGGAAGCCCCTTTAGAAGACTGAAGGCTAGAACATTTAGGAAGAAACCACTGGCAAACCACTTCTGTATGGTGGCCAAGAAAATGACATGGTTCTTGAAGTCAATGAAGTCCTATCAAGGCAACAGGAGAAAGGGACAGTAAAGGATGAAATGGTTAGATAGTGTCATCAACACAATGGACATGAATTTGGGCAAACTCTGGGAGACAGTGGAGGACAGGAGGGACTGGCATGCTATGGTCCATGGGGTTGCAAAGAGTCAGACATAACTTAGTGACTGAACAGCAACAGCAACAACAAAAATCAAATGAATACAAAAGTCCATAGCATCAATCAGAAAAGTTCCTTCCTAAGACTGCTCTACGCACGGATTGACTTGCGAGGGTCACTCATCAGACAAATCCAAAATACTTTTAACGTGATTTGTTCGACACACTGCATGGTCCTGGTTTGCAGACGTTAACCCACCCTGGATGGGTTCACACATTTTGCTAAATCCCAGACAAAAGCTGCAGGACTTTCTTATGCTCTCTTCATCCTGTGGCTTTGATTAACCTCCAGATGGGTGAAATGTCTTGAAGAACCCAAATATCTGACTGCTGATCCTGATAAAAGTATGGTCTGAGTCCAAATATGCTTTCTGTTCATTGCAGTGTTTTTTTCTACAAAGACCCACCTGTTGCTCTCTTTCCGTTGTTCCAGAATCTCAACCATCTCAAGTGAGAATTCATGGCACTCCTTGCCATAAGATCCTTTGCCTTTTAAGGCATGGAAACTATTTTTGTGACCCTTTAGCTTTAAAGGGGAACAGCGAGGGGCCATTCATTCACAACCCTGGGGTGAAGCTTTGGGCATGTCTGATACGTTGGTGGATGAAATATTTTTTTTAAATAAAAAATATTTGGGAAAAGTAATGGGGATCTCAAAAAATGCTTACATCCCCCCTCTCCTCCCATATAAGGAATATAGGCCACTTCAGAAATTCATTTAGGCCAAATACAGCCAATTAATAAATCAGACTGTTGTGTTTTCAGACTTCCAGATGGTAAACCCGCCACCTTTTATGGGCACGGATAAACTTTTAGCAGAGAACTAACAAACAGAATCCGTAAGTCATGTTTCCAGCACAATTTGAGTTGTTCCTCTAATGCAGAGGTCCCCAACCTTTTGGGCACCAGGGACCAGTTCCGTGGAGAGAGGTTTTTCCATGGACTGGAGGATACGTGGCTTTGTGTGCTGCCTGCATCCCATGGATGGGGCTTTGCTTGTTTGTGCAGACTGGTTATTGGCATGCCGTGGCCCGGTACTGGTCCACAGATCAGGGGTTGGGCACCCCTGCTCCAAAGAACCCAAATTTAATGGGTACCCTGGTAATCTCCTAACGACATCATTAGATTAATGCTAGTGAGACCCGGCTTCAAATCCACTTCGGTTGTGGAAGCTTGCTCAATAGTTTTGAGCCAAGTTTGTCCAATCAATGCCTACTGCAGGAACTTTGGGGGAATAACGAGAGGAGGAAGTAGCACATAGGTAATCCTCAATTTATGATTGACTGCTTAGAGTTCCAAAGTTCCAATGGTTGCCCCCCCCATGATACACATACACATAGAAACACACACACACACACACACACACACACACACACACACTCTACATAGCACTGTAACTGCAAAGACAAGATGAAAAACTATGAAGAGCTTGGACAATGATTTATCCGGAATGGTATAGATCTCCTGTCATGGGCAGGGGGCTGGACTAGAAGATCTCCAAGGTCCCTCCCAATCCTATGGTTCTATGTTCTATGAGCCAGTTTGCTATAAGGGTTAAAGTGCTGGACTAGAAACCAGAAGACTATGAGTTCTAATCCTGCCTTAGTCATGAAAGCAGGCTGGGTCCCTTTTGGGCAGCCCCCCCTCTCCACACAACCTACCTCACAGGGCTGTTGTTGCATCTGCTGCCTGGAGTTGCACAAAATCAAAGTGGCTAATAACCTTAATCTATTTATTTATCAATGCTATTGGTATCCTACCACGATCCTATCCAGACTCTCAGGATACATAATGGATAGGGGACCCAAAAGAGCAAGGCCAGTTACACAAATTGATATTCGCTCAGTTCCAGGAGTTGCAGGCTGTCCTTGACTTACAACAGTTCGTTTAGGGACTGCCCAAAGTTGCAACGGCACTGAAAAAAAGTGACTTAGGACCATTTCCCACACTTAACAGCCGTGGCAGCAGCCCCGTGGTCACCTGATCAAAATTCGGATACTTGGCAACTGATTCATATTTACGACGGTTGCAGTGTCCCCTGTGATCCCCTTTGGCGACCCGATAAGCAAAGTCAATGGGGAAAACCCAGATCCACTTAACAACCGTCTCCCTAACGGAACTCCTGCAGGGATTCACCTAATCCCCGTGGCAAGAAAGGTCATAAAATGGGGCAAAGCAAATGCCTCACTTAAACAACATAAATCTGGGGCACATTTGTGGTCGTAAGTTGAGGACTACCTGTGTTCTTCCACTCTGCTGCTCTGGAGTTTGAGTTTTACCCATTTTCCAGAGGGGCCCCTTCTGGCTTGATGAAAGCAAGCTATTGAGGGTTTAGCGCGTCACCATTCTCCCATCCTGGTTATTTATTTATTTGCCAATGGCCCTTCTTCCACAAATGGTTTCTTGATTAGGTTTTTTTTCTCTCCAGGCAGAGGGAAGAAACAAATGTTGATGAAGCGTTCCTACCTTTCAGCCAAGGTTTCCAGATTGGCAGTTAGTAGGGGAAGCCAACGAGGGGGGGGGGGAAGGAGGGGGGGATTTGCTGTGAAAGTATTGCACAAAAAAGCTGGCAACTAAAGCCAGAGCTAGCTTTTCTAGGGTTCATTCATGCCTGTCCTTCCATGCACAAAATTTGGCAAGCAGACAACATCACTTGCAATCAGGGCAGTGTCTACTCTAGGCTTGCTGCGTAAAGGATAGCTGTGACCCAATATTTTTCTTGAATTAAACCCATCATATATATCTGGGTGTTTTTAACTATCACCTCCCCCTGCTCCCCGGTAACATGAGAAGCAATCCATTTTTTTTTCCATATAAAAATTGGGAGGTTATCCTGGAAAGAATACAAACAAGCTCTGAACTCTTTCCTGGCCTGGTAATAAGGACCGTTAATCATAATTTAAAAAGATGATTTCCTTGTTACAATAAAGCTTGGATGTTCTTGGCAACAGCTTGCCAAATTGCCACACAGCTACTTCATAGCTGGCACTGTCTGTAAGAGCTGCTTAACAGGCAGGAATCCAACAGGCCCAGCTTTCCAGCCCAGGGACTGAGTGAATCAAGACACACTTCGAGAACTGAAAGTCTACACCACTTAAAGATGCTGAGATTGTACGACACTGTTCCATAACATTGCAAGGTATATGTGCAAAACGTTGTATTATTGATCAGTGCTTATGGGTTATCAAATTCTATGCTGGTGAATGTTTGGTTCACGCAATATACTAAGCCAAAGAGTTGCGATTAATGGTTTGTAGACTATGGCCATCAAGTATGACACCTCTTCAACTTCATTGAATGACCTGGAGGCTTATCCAATAATGGTCACGCCTCTGGGCATTACCCTCATCTATCATATTCTTGGCAAAGATTCTTTTGGCATTATGAAAATCCTAGAAACTCTCCTGGCCTTGCAGAAATATGGGTCCCCCCCTTAATTCTGATAGAATCACAAGCCACGTTTGAGAAGAGAGAGGCTTTATTGGTGAGATCCTAGTAGGATCACAGTAATTTACATATGATGATCCTGTTTGCCCTTTGTTTTCCTTCCTCCCTTTAACAATTGTACTGTAAAGGCTTATGAATCAGGGGAGTGTAAATCAATGTGTATCTCATTTTTACCTCTAACCTCCAGGAGCTTTTAAATATCGTGTGACTTTCAAGTTAGAAATGTAAGGTTTGCCCAATGCCAGAAAACATCACTTTTCCTGCATATCTTTTGTTCATATCAGTCGGGCTCAACTTTCAGACCGCCAATCAAATACTAATATTTACTATGCAGGATGAATCACGAGGACTTTGTTTAACATCTGCTTCTATTTTCATTATGGAATTTACACTCACTTTATAATAAATAGCGGTTCCTCCCACCTCGCCTTCCAAAAAGTTGAAATTTTGAAAGATGGCTTCTCCCATCCAAAAAACTAAAACTCTGAAAAAAAAAAGCTAAAACGGTCTGAATCAGAGGCAAACGAACGGATGCAAACCCGTTACTCATTCCTCTTTGGTTGCATTGTTCAAAAGGGAAACAGGAATTCCTTAGTATGACTTTTTGCATTCCCCTTGCTATGTGACAGCACTTGCAAGTCATGAAAACAACTGTTCTATAGTTGTCTTGGTGACAGTTGGCAGTAGACAACAACTGAGATTAAAACAATTTAGCACACTCTCTCAGCACTCATTTTCAATGTACATAAAGCACTCGTCCATCCAATGTACAGTTGGCTGTAATGGGCCAAATCTGGCTTTTATTATACCCAACCCCCAAGAACATCTGGTTCAAGTTTAGCTGTAGTTACTTAACATCTGGAGAGTCAAGGCTTCTGTGCCAACTTTCATTAAATGCACAGTGGCGCAGTTGGTTCCCGCGATAGAATTTTAAATTTAATACCAAGTCTAGCCTGCAGAGCGGGCAAGTCCTTGAGATGCTTGTGAGTCTTTCAACTGGAGATGACAAACCCTCAGCAAGCTTTTAATCTTTTCAGGTCCAAAAAGGCCCAGGAGTCTCTGCGGAGGGTTACACAGCTCCTATACTGCCCACATAGTTTACCAGATTGTTTGATCCACTGCAAAATGCAAAATCCTTTTCTTAAAGGCCTCCATTCTCAGCTCTCTCCTTACCACTTGGCTGACTCATAGGTCTTCGGCACACAAAAGAGGCAGAAGAAAGGAAAAAAAAGAAAAGAAAAAAAAAAGAAAAGAAAAGAGAAGAAACCGCTTTCCACAGCAACCAAGATTTCTTCTGATCTCCATTACGAAACACGCAGCAATCACCCAGAACGACCCAAAATTACACCTTCCTCAACTTAACACGAAAACGCCACCTCACCGGCCGTCATGATGGCAAGCTGTCTTGGTGGAAACCGATACCAGGATTAGAAAAAGGTTTTTGGAAATGTGGCCGCAGAGGGGGAAAATGCAGAAGTTCTGCCTGTAATGCTGGAAATAATGTTTATTTATCAAGATTAGTCACAAGCAGTAAAAAGCATCAAGAATTAGGTTTCACGTCTGTATCAGCTGAAGGTGTAGCTTCATCTTGTACTCAGCTCACTACTACTATTATCACTACTCCCTAGGTGCACTTCTAGAATAGAGTAGAGTAGAGTAGAGTAGAGTAGAGTAGAGTAGAGTAGAATAGAGTAGAGTAGAGTAGAGTAGAGTAGAGTAGAGTAGAGTAGAGTAGAGTAGAGTAGAGTAGAATAGAATAGAGCTGGAAGGGACCTTGGAGGTCTTCTAGTCCAGCCCCCTGCTCAAGCAGGAGAACCTATACCATCTCAGACAGGTGAATGCCCAGTCTCTTCTTAAAAATCTCCAGTGATGGAGCACCCACAATTTCCGGTGGCAAGCTGTTCCACTGGTTGATTGTCCTCACTGTCAGGAAGTTTCTCCTTAATTCCAGGCTGCTTCTCTCTTTGATCATCTTCCAACCATTGTTCCTCATCCTTCCCTCTGGTGCTCTGGTGAACAACCTGGCCCCCTCTGCCTTGTGGCAGCCCCTCAGATACTGGAACACTGCTATCATGTTGGCTGCAGTATTGCAGGTGTGGCCTCACTAGGGTTTTATAAAGCAGTGCTAGTAGTTTGCGTGATCTTGATTCTATCTCCCTTTACCCCTCTTACACAAGTGTGTGCTTGTGTTTGCTTCAGATAGCCCATGCATCTGTTGAAGTGATTCACAACAGCTTAGGTTATATGAATTTGTTAGTATGTAAAAAAACATGATTTGTTTAAAATACCAGGCGACAAATAGAGGGTTCTCTGATTGTTACAGTTCTTACAGAATAAAAGGTAAAAGCTTCCCTGTCCAGTTGTGTCCGATTCTGGAGCACGGTTCTGTTTCTTGGCTGAGGGAGCCAGCATTGTCTGAAGACATTTCCATGATCATATGGCCAGCATGGCTGTATGCTGAAGGCACACGGAACACTCTTGCCTCCCCACCAAAGTGGTACCTATTCATCTACTTGCATTTGCAGGCTTTCAAACTGCTAGGTGGGCAGGAGCTGAGGCAGGAACAGGAACTCACTCCATCAAGCAGAGTTTGGGTCACGAACCCGGGCTGTCAGCTGACAAGCTCAGCCTTTTTAACTGCTGAGACCATTTTGCGCTGGGTCCATCTTAAATAAGGAATGCAGGTCAATTCATTTGAACCCGGAGGAGTTACATCCATTATAACCAATTTCATTTCATTTTATCCGAGTTTAAATCCAAGAGAATAAAATGGAAATCGTTTCTAGCCCAGCTGGGTTTGATATCCTGCTTGGTTTGGGTTGTAGCTGCCTCCCCCCCCCCCCCCGGCAAAGATTAAATGCAACTTTGGCCTTGCAAAAAAGCATTCCCTTCCCCACCCACTACTCAGATTCGCAAGATGCAAACTGAGTCACAGAGAAGCACTTTCAGTTCAAACCCATTAAAACTTCTTTCAGTTACTGGAGGGAAATGCTGTTTTGGATGTTTCAAGCTTTCATGGAAGGCAGATCATAAAGTATGACCAAAAGAGTTTATGGAAAAATGATTGCTAGATGTTGCAAATTAGATCGGAAAAGATACAAGCGCGAGGCAAATAAATTATACTCTGACTTCCCAGTTATAGTCCCATAGTCATAAATAAGGTTGAAATGCAGGAGAGAGTTTCCTGGCAACATTTATCTTCCCTCCACTAATCTGGAGAAGATGTCCGTGGTATAACGTAATGATCCTCTATTTTTTTTTTCATGTCAGGAGCAAAGAAAACATAGAAATGGTTTTGGAGGCTTCAGATGGCAGCAAAAGGAATTTCTGGACGAGGCAGCAAATCGATTTGGACAACTCCGCAGCTGGGTGCAAAACTCCATTTGGACGGCCAGCTGCCAGGTGGTCACATGTCTGAAGTTTTACCCCTCCTCCCAAAAAGAGGGGGGGCAGCATTCCATCAAAGCCGTTACCTCCCCCCCACACACACACCATCCCCGGTTGCAATAGAACCGAAAGTTAATTAAATGCAATTTCTCTCTTGCGCCAACTTGCTCAGCACTCAGCAACATTCAGAGCAACTGATTTTGTGGAAACTCTTGAGAATTCTTCTGGATCTCTTTCTACCCACCCACACCCCCCCCCCCGCTCCCAGCAGGCCTCTTGCATGCAGCCAAAGGAAGACCTCATTTGAGATTTCAGTCCTGTATTTTATAAGCTGCAGCCAACCTCTTTGCCAGATTAGGAACTTGCAAACTCCATCTTTCCTAGGACACTTTTTGACTAGTGTAATCACTTAAGTCAATGACTGTATTGATCCTTTTTCTGGATTTGCACAATAACATAACACTCCATAACCTAATGATAAATAATGTAACAATACCTAACCTAACAATACATAATAATATACAGTACAATACAGTACAAAACATAATATAACAGGTCAGACTTATTAAATGGAATATTTAAAAATTAAACATGTTTAATGATGGGTAACAAGAACGTAAAACTTTTGGAAATAAATGTATACTAGTTTAAGAAGGGTATGTATTTTAAGTAATACATTGTTTTCTTTCCCTTTTTTCCCCTTTATTCTCTTCTTTTTTTCTGGGTTTTTTGTGTCTTTTTTTAACTTGCTTTTTAAGACATGAAAATAGATTTAAATACTTCAATGTAATTAACCTTGGGAAAATCTTAACCAGTAAGAATGTTTTGAACATCATAGGGAAAACAAATTTAAATAAGAACTCTAAACAGGATTCATGGTGAGGCAAGCAAGGCGATCAGATGGAAAGGAGGCATGATATCAATGTGATTATTATTGGTAGAAATTTTAGAAAATTTTTTATATTTAATTGTTACCTATCAATGTAATAAGAATTGTATTAATTTAAGGTGGCAAAGAGAATGTTATTGGAAGAAGAGAAAATCAAGCAAAGCTATTATGTGGACTTTGAAATATAGAAACTGATTGTTAGTGATTATTTTGCAAATAGAAGCCCAGATAACACGCTGTTTACCAAATATTAAGGTGTTTATGTTTTTTAAAAAATCAATAAAATATATATATTTAAAAAAATAACAGGTCAGACTCCAGTAGACCAGAAGCAGTGAACCTCCATATACTCAACCCTGCTCTTGGTAGCAATAAATGTTCTATAGATTTGACACAGCTAGGGAAGTTTTATATATGTGTGTGTAAAAAAGACATATACATATTCAGAAGAGTGGCCAACTTCAAAACATAATACACACACCTGCCCGTGTATCAGTTCTAAGCCTTTTCCTCCCATTCTTTTAAGTCAGCAAGGCAATTGGATGGGTTGATACAATAATTCATTTATAGTTGCCTACAGCATCCTGCAGTCATGTAACCATGTTTTATAAAGTTTCCAGCGAAGGCAGCCCATAACGAGCAATAGATTTGGTTTAGGACTGCTGCGTTCGCCACAAGAAAGGTTGCAAAGTCCTGTCAGTCACATAGGGTAGGGTCCATTACAGTCCTAAGTCAAGGACTATCTGTATCTTCACAGGAGAGAGAATAACAATCTTATTGGGTATGGGGTATTTAATTGGTAAGGTAAAGGTTCCCCCGCACATGCGTGCTAGTCATTTCCAACTCTAGGGGCCGGTGCTCATCTTCGTTTCAAAGCCGAAGAGCCAGTGCTTGTCCGAGGACGTCTCCGTGGTCATGTGGCCGGCATGACTAGACGCCAAAGGCATGACTAGATGCCAAAGGCGCACAGAACGCTGTTACCTTCCCACCGTAGCGGTCCCTATTTTTCTACTTGCATTTTTACGTGCTTTCGAACTGCTAGGTTGGCAGAAGCTGGGACGAGTAACAGGCGCTGACTCTGCTATGCAGCACTCGGGATTCGACCCGCCAAACTGCCGACCATCTGATCGACAAGCTCAGCGTCCTAACTCACTGAGCCACCGCGTCCCTATTTAATTGGTAGGTCTAGTTTAATGAAGAGAAGGACTAGGGGTGACATGATAGCAGTCTTCCAATATCTCAGGGGCTGCCCCAAAGAAGAGGCAGTCAAGCTGTTCTCCAAAGCGCCTGAAGGCAGGACAAGAAGCAATGGATGAAAACCAATCAAGGAGAGAACCAGACTAGAAATATCCTGACAGTTAAAACAATTAATCCATGGAACGACTTGCCTCCAGAAGTTGTGGCTGCTCCAACACTGGAAGTTTTAAAGAAGAGATTGGACAACCATTTGACTAAAATGCTGTAGAGTTTCCTGCTTGAGCAGGGGGTGGACTAGAAGATCTCCAAGGTTATTTCAACACTCCTAGTTCTTCTCCATCATCATTGAACAGATATGTTCTTCTCAAAGCACAGTCTTAAGTTTTCCACCCACTGTTCTTTCCTATCCTTGATTTCCCCCCCCCCCTTCCATTCACATTTTAAGTCTCTCCTCCTCTTGAAAGGAAGTGCCTCTTTGGATACTAATTAACAGTCACAGAGCAATTTCATCCCCCAGCTCCTAAGACTGTGAACATCTGCTGCTTGTCTAGTTCCTTCAGCTACTACCCCATTTTTATGCCTTTCAACTTTGATGCTGGAGAAGGCTTCCAAGAATACCCTGGACAGCCAAGAAAACAAACCAGTAGATCATTGAACCAATCAACCCAACATCCTCTTTCAAGGCACAAAGGACTAGACTCAAATTACACTACTTCAGACTTAGCAAAGACTTAGCTTCTCTCTGGAGAAGGCTCTAGTCTAGGGGGAAGGAAAAAGAAGAGGATGACCAGCAACAAGATGGATGGACTGTGAGGACGAGCTGCATCACTGGAAAAGTTGAAGGACCAGGTCAGATCTTCATGGAGAAAGTTTACCCATGTAGTTGCTAAGAATCAACCATGACTTGATACCAACAATTCGATCCTCACTATTCCATTTTGAGGGAGACTGGAAAAATCAGGAAAAGACCTCATCAATTTCATCTAAGTGTCCTACACAGGTAGTCCTTGACTGATGACACACAATACACAAGCACACAAATACTTTATCATGTGACCACGGGGATGCTGCAATAGCCGTAAGTGTGAAAACTGGTCATAAGTTACTAAACAAATGGTTGTAAGTCAAGGACTATACTGTAAGTCTAGCATCTGTATTGGGGAGCAGAGAAAATGAGCAGTTGGTTGCATGTTGGTTACACCAGAGTTAACTTCTTTTCCTTGATCTTATGAGCCTCAACAAGACGGCCCTAATGAAATACACAGGTTTCCCCATGTCCTTGTTTTACCAGCTTTATACAGTTGGAGAATAACAACTTCAAATGCTTATGGTGAAATGTTTTGCCTGAGTCAGGGGAGAGTAATATGATTTTTTTAACCATGACATTTGCAACAAACTACTAACACCTCTTCTTAGCCCATTTCCAGATTGGACCAAAAAAAATAATCATAATTCTTTGGATAAATGAAGATCCCAACATAATTCTTGCTCACTGTTTCTCAGTTTTGACACCTTTTCCCAGAATTCTTAGCAATGACCATGCTGTCCAGGGAATTCTGGGTAAATACTGAAAGCGCCTTGGTGGAGCAGTGGGCTAATGCCTCCTTAAGTAACACCAGCTGCCTGCAATTAGTGCAGGTTCGCATCCCACCAGGCTCAAGGTTGACTCAGCCTTCCATCCTTCCGAGGTAGGTAAAATGAGGACCCAGATTGTTGGGGGCAATTAAGCTGACTTTGTAATAATGCCGCTTGGGGTGTGTGTGAAAGCCCTAATAAGCAGGCATATACATAGAATGAAGGCTACTGCTAAGCTTGTAAGCCACCCTGAGTCTTCAGAGAAGGGCGGGATATAAATGGAATTAAAATAAATAAAAAAAGCAAGAAGTTGCTAAGTCTGTACTTATAGTCTGTAAAACCTACGCGCTATTGACAAAAAAGAAAAAAATAGACTAACAGCCCTTTCTACTATGTATCTACTACATTCACTATATTCCTGACTGTAGTACGGTAGATATTGAGAAGATAAGGTATTTAATGTTCCTCGGGTCCTCGCTAATAAGTTTTTTTAAAACAAATATCCTTTCCATTGTATACTTTTGAAGGTCACCATTGTATTGTCTGCTGCCATTTTTCATTACCAAAATTTGTAAGTGTCTTAATTTTTTAAAAAATAGCTTGCCTCATTCACCAACCATCCAGGGAAGTCCAGTATTAAATCCTGGTGATTAAAGTGGTAAAAATTGTGTAACGTAAGAGTAAAAATATGCTGCACTGAGGTCAGACCTCTTGCAACAACATTTCCCAGAGTTCACATGTAATGTGAATGTAAATCCTGTAACCAAAATAGAAGCAGATTTTAAACAATTTACTCAAGGACTCATCCTTCATTGTAAACATTAGTCTTTGATTGGCTCCCTTAAGGTTGAGTACTACTAATATTAACGAGAGATATACAGGAAAAGTTTTGGCTTGATGACACAGGATGAACTAACTCTTTATCTTTCCAACTTGAAACAGATTCAGTTCAATTCTGAGTGTTTTAAAGTCCACATACGTTAAAGTTGCCAAGTCTGAGGAATACTGTTGCTGTGAAATGACAGTGGCAGGGAAAAGAGACAGACAATTATTTATTTCATATTTATGTTCCTCCCCCAGAGGAAGGCAAACAGTAGAACTACCTTCATGAAAACTCTTGGATTAATATCAGGATTTGATGAGGACTTGCAAGCCTCAAGCAACTGGACAGGACACAAAGCAACAGATGGAAACTAATCAAGGAGAGAAGCAACCTAGAACTAAGGAGAAATTTCCTGACAAGGAGGACAATTAACCAGTGGAATGACTTGCCTCCAGAAGTCGTGGGTGCTCCAACACTGGAAGTTTTAAAGAAGAGATTGGACAACCATTTGTCTGGAATGGTATAGGGTTTCCTGCTTGAGAAGGGGGTTGGACTAGATGACCTTCAAGGTCCCTTCCAGTATTCTGTTAATACTCAGTTTCCACTTCAGTCGAGATCAGCTGAAAGTGAAGATATTTTTTATTTATTTATTTTTATTCCATTTATATCCCGCCCTTCTCCGAAGACTCAGGGCGGCTTACAAGCTTAGCAGTAGCCTTCATTCTATGTATATGCCTGCTTATTAGGGCTTTCATACACCCCCCAAGCGGCATTATTACAAAGTCAGCTTAATTGCCCCCAACAATCTGGGTCCTCATTTACCTACCTCGGAAGGATGGAAGGCTGAGTCAACCTTGAGCCTGGTGGGATGCGAACCTGCACTAATTGCAGGCAGCTGGTGTTACTTAAGGAGGCATTAGCCCACTGCTCCACCAAGGCTCACTAGATATCTCCAAGCAGAGCTATAACTGCAGCTCTACAAGGATACATTCTTAAATCCTACACACTGGTCCATGCACACCCATCTTTTGTTGCTGGATGGGATAAGCGTGACTCATTTAATCCTTTTACAGGAATCTCCTTACCAAGAGCAGATTTGTCCATCCGGTCTCATTTGAAAACCTTACCTGGTTTCCATCCAGAAAAAGCAGCTGGTTTATGTAGCTTCGACCCAACGCCCAAATGCCAAAAGCAGAGAATCCAGGCTGGCTTTTCAGAAGCTTCAAAAACCCAGCCCCAAGGTGCCTTTCAACCCCAAATATCACCATGCTGGAAACATTTGCATCAGGGAAAGTTTTCTTCCACCGGGAGAATCAAAACAAAGGAATTGTATTTTGTTTTTTTTTTCAAACGCAGGGTTGCGAGACGAGACCGAATCGTGCAGATCTTGTGGACTAGGCACTTCTCGAGGCAAATATATTGACAAAGTAAAGAGACTGGGGATATTAGTGTAGCACTGGTGAGAAGCCAAGTTAGGTTGCCTTGAGCCATCTGCCTTAAAAGGTGGAATTCACAGATCCCCAAATGGCTTAATAACATGGGTTGATCAACTATGGCTAAAACAAGCCACAGCTTAACGGTTTTTGTTCTGGATGGGGAACAATGGAAGGCCGCCTTCAATCTGTCAACATGGGTTACATCATGTCATGTTTGTTTCCAGAAGGGCTAGATCTTCCAGGATCTAGCCATCCTGGAAACAAACATGGCAATGATGTAACCCACGTTGGCTGAGGAATTCTGGCAGCTGAAGTCCACACATCTTAAAGTTGCAAGCTTGAAAAACACAGCTTTGGTAAGGCCTTGGTAAGGCCACACTTGGAATACTGCATCCAGTTTTGGTCACCCCGATTTAAAAAAGATGTTGAGACTCTAGAAAGAGTACAGAGAAGAGCAAGAAAGATGATTAGGGGACTGGAGGCTAAAACATACGAAGAACGATTGCTGGAATTGGGGATATCTAGTTTGGTGAGGAGAATTGATTAATTAATTAATTAATTAATTTTATTTGTATACCGCCCTTCTCCCGAAGGACTCAGGGTGGTGAACAGGGCAATACATGTTAAAAACAGAATACAAAAATTAAAAAAGATTAAACAAGTGCCCAGAACTCTTAAATAGATTAAAACGCATTTAAAAGTAATAAAAACCCAACCCCCTCCCATCAGGCCAGGCCAGCTTGTTCAAAAAGATACATCTTTAGATCGCGCCGGAAGGAGCGAAGGTCGGGCGCCATCCGGAGCTCAACCGGAAGATGGTTCCATAAATCCGGCGTGCCCACAGAGAAGGCCCTCCCCCTGGGGGCCACCAGTCGGCATTCTTTGACCGGAGGCACCCTGAGGAGACCCTCTCTGTGGGAGCGTATTGGGCGGAGGGAAGTTGATGCCGGCCAGGGGTGACATGATAGCAGTCTTCCGATATCTCAGGGGCTGCCACAAAGAAGAGGGAGTCAAGCTATTCTCCAAAGCGCCTGAAGGCAGGACAAGAAGCAATGGATGGAAAGCAATCAAGGAAAGAAGCAACCTAGAACTAAGGAGAAACTTCCTGACAGTGAGAACAATTAACCAGTGGAACAACCTGCCTCCAGAAGCTGTGAATGCTCCAACACTGGAAGTTTTTAAGAAGAGACTGGACAACTATTTGTCTGAAATGGTATATAGGGTTTCCTGCCTGACCAGGGGGTTGGACTAGAAGACCTCAAAGGTCCCTTCCAACTCTATTATTATTGTTACTGTTATTGCTCTGATCTGTATGGTGTGCACAGATCTTGTGATGAGCATGCAAACATCCTTCAGCTACCATACCATACAATCATGAGTTTTCATTTCACTGGCCTTTGGCTTGACTCATTTTCTCTCAATCCGAGGTCAATCCTCTTCAGAAGATGTCCATGTTCAAAGAGGCCAATAGCCCTTCCCAAACTAAAGTGTCAGCTGACATCCGGTCATACAGCATTCACTCTTGTACAAAGGAGCGGCTGAAATCATACAACATGCCAAGAATCAAACCATATCATGGCTTCACATGCTGTGTGAAGTTAGCCCTAATGGATTCCTCATCGTGGCTAGGAGCCTACTTGTGGTGTTTTGATAAACAATGATTAAACGAGGCATGGCTTAGTGCAAGATATGAACCCACTCAAAGAGAGACTTCCAGACCGCCCCCTCCATTTTAAAAAAAAACAAGCCACAATAGCACAGGTGGTGTACAGAAGTCTACAAGTTTCCTATATTAATAGGGTTCAACTGAAAACGGCAACAAAACGTGTGTTTTTTAAATAAATAAATAAATAAAATAACCTGCCAATCTTCATAGTGCAATGTGCATAGTACTTTTTTTTACTAGGGTCACAACACTTGTGAGTTGCACACAACTGCAGGATCCATCCATCAGTTTTACAGCAGAGTGAAAATTTGGATTTGGGTCCCTGGATCCCAGACGTTACAAATGACAGATATGAATGCTCTGCCAAGCAAGCCATTTATCACTGCTGAAACCCAACAGGTGACAATCTAATAATTCATTTAAAAAGTTTTAGGCACGATGAAGTTCCCCATCGACTCTTATCAGAGGCGATCATTCTGGAAACCTCTTGGTCACCAATTCCAGCCAAGCGCCCCCACCCCCCACCCCCACCCCTCCGCTCCACAAGTGGTCTTCTGAGCATAGCCAGAGTGCATCTCCTCCCTCAGAGAGCCACTGATTACAGTCCTCGCAAACCACATCCCTCCCCACCAAAACACGTACATCGAAGTCGCTGGACTGTGCAGTACCCACAATTGTAGTTTGAGCCTGGCAGAGCCGGGAAGGCAGCCAGCCAGCTCTGGGCGACTCAAGAAACCCTGGTTTAGGGAAGCGTGAGAACTCGGCGACCCTGCCAGAAATCTTTTCTTCCCAGGAAGCAGCGCTACAGGCGGCGGAGAAAAAGAACCGACTCGCATCCTGCCTGTTTCCCTGCAGCCCAAATCTCCCTAGGTACCGTAGGCGCGCTCAGGCAGGGCCGGCCCCCAAGGAGTCTCTGAGCATGGGCAAAGTTTTTTTTCCCTCTGCCCCCTTTTTGGACTACAGCCCACTGGCGCACCGGGATCTGAAGCAAGGCGGCAGCGCGAAGCCAGAAGAAGGGGGCTTACCTCTCGAGCCAGCCCGCTTTGCCCACCCCCCCCCCCCCGCGTCTGTTCCTTTCCGCGTCTGCCTTACCTGGGGCGGAGACCAGGTCCCCGTCGCTCAGCTCCCCGGAATCCGAGTCCATGGCGTGGAGGGGAGCCGCCGGCCGCAGGGCAGCCCACCTTGGCAGGAGCTCCAAGCCCTGCGCGCCGCCCGGCCGCTTGCAGGACCGCGGGGTCCCGAGAGAGCGCCGAGAGACGATCCAGCCCCGCAGAGGGTCGCTTCCAGCGCAGGCAGCAGCAGCAGCAGCAGCGCCCGGTCCAGCCTGGTCCCCTCCGCCCAAAAAAAGCGCCGGTTGCCGGCTGGGGCGGAGCCAAGAGGCAGGTGGGCGGTGCTGGTTGCGGGGGGGGGGGGATGCACACAAAGGGGGAGGGGTTCCTGAGAAGGGAGGGCATGTTTCTGGAGCTGACCCTCCCTCCCTCGCCGCCGCTTCTTCTACCTCCCGTGGAGAGCTTGGAGTTAGTACACTGCCCTGACTGAGTTTCAGCAGCCCCCCACCCTCCTTTTTTTTTTTAACCAGGGTGGGGGGTCTGCCCTTATTGCTTTGCAACCCTCTCCCGTAGATTTAGGCTTTCTTCGTTGCCTCCCCCCTCCCCCGCCCGCAACCCACCCAATACCGGGTCCCCCTCTGCAGATGGACGCTCCGCCAGCGCAAAGGCTCTGTAGCCGGCTGATCTCTGACCGTAAGGAAAGATTTGGGTTCGATTTGACTTAACAGAAGAAGCTAAACTTGGGTTTTCTCCGCGAGGTAGGACTAGAGCAAACTGCAGAGGGTTGTGTTCAGACAATGCGCTGATCCAGACAGCTTGGCTCGCAGCCTCGGGCGGTTGGATTCCCCCACACATACAGGCTGAGCCAAATCACAACCTTGATTTAGCATGTCGTCTGAAAGGATGGAAAGCCGAGTCAACCTTGAAGCCGGTCAGGATCGAACTCCTGGCAGTGAGCAGAGTCAGCCTGCAATGCTGCATTCTAACCACTGGGAAGGAAGGAAGGAAGGAAGGAAGGAAGGAAGGAAGGAAGGAAGGAAGGAAGGAAGGAAGGAAGGAAAAAAAATAACAATAGTGCTTAGACTTATATACCACTTGACAGTGCTTTTCAGCTCTCTCTAAGCAGTTTTATAGTGTCAGCCTCTTGTCCCCAACAATCTGGGTCCTCATTTTACCAACCTCGGAAGGCTGAGTCAACCTTGAGCCAGTCAGGATCAAACTCCTGGCAGTGAGCAGAATCAGCCTGTAATATTAACCACTGTGCTACCATAGCTCCTATTTATAACAATAGCAATAGCACTTATTGCCCCCAACAATCTAGGTCTTCATTTTACTGACCTGGGAAGGATGGAAGGCTGAGTCAACCTAGAGCAGGTGAGAATCAAACTGTCGAACTGCTGGCAGTCGGCAGTCAGCAGAGGTAGCCTGCAGTACTGCATTCTAACCACCGCACCACCTCTTATAAACCCCACTGACCTTTGAATCTAATGCTGAAAGAGGACAGAAAGAATCGTTTTGGTCCCCACCTACAGAGAGATCAAAGATTGTTGTTTTCCAAATGGGGCTGTAGTAGCATCCGTGGGGCAGTTTGACCCCCCCCCCCATGCACTCCAAGGCTGCTTGTGAAGGCCACACAATATCAGGAAGGTCAAAAAAGTCAAGATGGTGGCCACAGTCATGCAATCAAAGCCCCGTTCCTTTTTTTTTTAAGGTGTGCTGCCATCCAGTACCACAGCTAGTACAGCTGCACAGTCAGTTCAGGAAATTGTGAACTGTACAGTCAGCTCAGGAAGCCGAGAAGGAACAAAATATTCCACAGTTACAATGGAGGAAAAACTAACTGCAATCGGAAATGATCCAGAGGAGGTTCAGAGAACAATGACAAGGATTAAAGAAAGAGCTGCAACAAATAAACAAACATTTGCAAATGTTTTTGGAAGTTCACAAGAATAACCAGCCTATCCAAAACCAAATACTGTAAATCAATAAAACATCTTCCTTCAGTCTTTGGAAATTGAGAAGGTGAGTCAAGTAAATTTCACCAGCATTTCTCATCTTTAGGCATTCACATTTTGATCTATAATGAGCTCCATTGGGGCTCTTAAAACTAAGAAAGGCAGTAAACATTGCTTTAAAATGCTGTATTGTTGGGATTGTGCAGAACGCTAGACACATGTGCCTACCTACACCCTTTTTCACTATTGTAACATACAAATAGAAGTAAAAATAGAGAGAGAGAGAGAGGGAGGGAGACAGAGACCACACAATCAAAATAACTCCACAATCCAAGATAATTCTGATTTAAAAAGCAAGCTCCTTTTGTATGCTTTTAGCTAAAGATCGGCAGATCAGATTTTCAAGAAGGTTTTATATCAACATCATGAAACAAAAATAAGTGGAGGCTTATTTATTTAGTAGTGCTTAAATAGACAAATGGTTTCTATAGGCAAGTCATTATCTGCAGAGTAGGCACAAGAATAAGACTGAACTGAATTATTTTTGACCAGCTGGATTTCTGCTTATGGTCAAGACAGTATCACTGCTTTATTATACTGAGCGCTGCCTTATTCCTGGAAACCAAGGTCTTAATACTGAAGCCCCAAAATCTTCATTTTTCCATTTGAGTTTCCAAGATTTATCCAGGACCCCAGATTCACCATGCTTCTCAAATTGAAATGGCAGTTAGTGCCGTGCACTACTTTTTTGCTGTTTATTTTTCCTCCTTCATCAAAAAGTTTGATGCCCTTAAAAATCCCTGGTGGGTGTCAGTGGGATGCGATTTGTGGGTGATAACGTCAATCATGAAAACAGGCCACTGGCTCAGTTGCAAGAGAAATCATCCGAACTGTAGGACTTTTGAATTCTCTCTTAAAATATCTAAGAGCAAAGACTGTGCTCGGAGGTGGAATTTGATCCCTGTGGTTTACAGTTTGGATCGAGAAGACGCTGAACATCTGCTATTAATACTGAAAGTACAAAGAGCTGCAGAATTTCTCCATGATTGACATCCAAACTGGGCAAAATGCCATTTAGGCCATCAACAACTGCGTGAAGGTTTTTAGAGAAGCCAACTAACCGCTCCTACAAGATGCTGGCCTGTTTTTCTTCCATCCTGGAAACAATTTCATCCCTTGACCACAGGTACCACTTTGAAGAGGGGTGGGTATCTCCTTTTTCAATTGGCTTTCAAGGTTATTTCCAGCACTCTTTACGCGTAGCTATTTTGAACTCACTTTGTTCCATGGGGATTTATGCCCAGGCAATGGAGGATGAGATGACAGAGAGAGTTCTGAACATGCTTGGGCCTATATCATCATTCGCTAACATTCTGTAGATGTTTGCCATATGTAGAGAAGATTTCCACAACATCCTGAAACAACATTGTGATTATGCCCTTTGTGAAACAGTTTTTTTTTTTGGGGGGGGGGAAGGAGGGGATATACAAGAATACCTTTCTGCAACCTGGTGCTTTGCAAGTGATTTAGTGCTACAGGCTTGATTTGCTAAGCAGGCAATTAGATTAGATTAGATTAGATTTATTGAATTTATATGCCGCCCTTCTCCCTAAGGACTCAGGGCGGCTCACAACAAAAAATTTAAGAAACATGGAATACAAAATTTAAAAAAAGAATTAAACAGTAAATGTAATAGATACATGACAATTTAACTCAATAAAAGCCAAATTTAAAAAACATAGTCAGTCCAGACCCACTTGTTGGAATAGCCAAGTCTTCAGGTCACGGCGGAAAGACCGAAGGTCAGGGGCTGTCCGCAGCTCCAAAGGTAGTTCATTCCAGAGGGTCAGCATGCCCACAGAGAAGGCTCTTTCCCTGGGGGTCGCCAGACAGCATTGCCTGGCTGATGGCACCCTGAGGAGGCCAACTCTGTGGGAGCGAACCGGGCGATGGGAGGTTGATAATGGCAGCAGGTGGTTATTACCAGCACCTTGAATCGCACCCGGAGGGCAACCGGAAGCCAATGCAGCTCGCGGGGGAGTGGTGTAACATGGGAGTATCGAGATACTCCCATAAGCACCCGCACGGCCACATTTTGCACCAGCTGAAGCCTCCAGGTGCACTTCAAGGGCAGCCCCATGTAAAGAGCATTGCAGTAATCCAGGTGCGAAGTGACGAGGGCAGGGGTAACCGTGCATAGGGCATCTCGGTCCAGAAAGGGGTGCAACTGGTGCAGTAGGCGAATGGTGCAATGGCGATGAGACCCACATCCCCATCCTCACTTGATCAAACCACGCCTTAGCTGACTTCCACTCGTTCTTTCAGCCCCATCTAATTCCTAAGGGATAAAGGGAGTGAAGGTCCTTGAAGTGTCCAAGGGAATGTAGGCTATGGTCAATAAGATGAATTCAGATATCGGTGTTAGGACATATCCGTTGTTACTTTTGTTGATCTTTGAGTGATGAGGGTTACCTTGTATTTTCTCATAACAATTGTCTGACACTTAATTGGGGAATGTGACCTGCACTGTCAGGAAGGAAGGGAGGTTGTACGCTCTTAATTTACTGAACTGGCATCAATTTTGCCAGAGCTGGTTTTCCATTCATCTATGCCAATATGGTGTGCTCAATAAAGTTTTGCATTAGAGACTAGAATTTCTCAGCTGTGCTTCCTTTGTTGGATTCATCAGTCGGAACCTTGACAGATAAATTGAAAGAATTATGCTGATTGAAAGCTTGCCAGTGCAGAAAAACACCATATGAAATAAATAGATACATACAGTTATACATAAAATACTATTATTAAAAATATCTGGAAGACATTAAGTTGGAGAAGGCTGACTTGTAACGTATGCAGAGGGAATCCCTTACTTTAGCAGAGGCATGTTGCCTTTCCAGCAAAAGCCAAGTGAGCTATTTCCTACATCTTGTCATTCTGTTTAATTTATAAAAGCTGTAGGTGCTCCTTGGTGTGTATTTTCTTTAAAAGAAATAGCAGAGAATTGCCCAACAGATGGTATTTGAGTTCACCAGGTGTTTTATCTTCTTGAAGCTATTTCTCATGTACAATCCAAGGACCGGTCAAGTCATCCTTGTTCAGAATTTTCTGAGAAGGATTTGTAGGGATGGGATAGACACTAAATTTCATTTGATCCTTGGAAAACTGAGCAATGTTAGTTGCTAGGAAACAGAGTAATCTATCACACTTTTTTTTAAAAAAAATTAAGACAGTTTCTTGGCTTCATTTTCATCCTTCATGACTTCTACCAGCTTTGGTTAATTAATAAAGCAGCCCATCTAGAGTAGATGTC
Organism: Vipera berus; assembly: GCF_964194415.1. Lineage (NCBI taxonomy): Eukaryota > Metazoa > Chordata > Lepidosauria > Squamata > Viperidae > Vipera > Vipera berus. The sequence goes on along the minus strand of NC_138215.1, from coordinate 15,931,456 downwards.
AAAAAAGAAGTATCCATCTTTCAGTTAGAATCTATATATTAGTATCTTGAAATACCTCCACAACAGCATTACTCCAAGGTCATGTGACTGGGACTACCTCCATTATTAGCAGAATGATCTTTGGCTTAAATTCATAATAATCACGTGGGATGGAAAAATCTCATAGTACTTAAATTAATTTCCAGGTTCTGGACTTTGCCTGGTAAATGGCTTTATTTAAGAATCTAAGAGGAACTCTATTGCATTAGACAAAACACTCCTCCAATACAAAATTCCAAAATGGAATGAGGTTCATTGCTGCTGTAGGAGAAAAGCAGGCAGACCTGCGTTGAAGTCAAGAGAGGAATCAGCCTGGAGTCCTTATGTTTCCACAAAAGGTCTAAATCCAACTGCTCTTGAATTCCATTGACTCTTATCTAGCATCAATTTAGTGCTGATCATTAGATGACTAGATTCTTGTGTATAGGCATGAGCAATAAATCATCTTAACCGGAACTTAATGTGTGGGTCCCGATTCTTCACCCCTGACAGCTGCCACTGTGAAGCTCATTAACAGGATAGGAAAATGATCTCCTTGTTCAAACAATTAATGCTTGGAATTGATACCCATCAATAGAGTTTTCTTCCATGGATTCATCTAATCGTATAAAGTCACCTAAGATGGTGACCTTATCCTTTGGGGGATACTCATAGTCTGGATTAACAGATGGGGAGGGAATTGTATATTGTATATATGACCATGGATTTAGGAACCAAGTAGAAAAAAGCTTTTTTCTGGAGTAGTTTTCAACTTCCCAGCCTAGCTTATATCCTTGGGATCCTGGTGGTCCAAATGCAAGTATTAACCATGTCTGGTCTTGCTTAGTTGCTTGGAGAATTATCCATTGTTGGCTGGGTGCTGTCAATCAAAAGCCTAGGTAAGCTGAAACCCAGATAGGCAACATGGGGAGACAGATAAGAAATGAATATAGCCTTGCTTTTAATCAGAACATTTCCCAACCTCATTAAAAATATTGTTTGTCAGAATGGCAAACATTTAGGATGATACACACTCTAAAAATGCAACCAGGCAGTTACTTTCTCATAAATAAAGTGCCAACATTCTTAACTTAAAGCTACTGGATGTCCAGACTGAAAAACATGTGATACAAAGAAATCAAATTATGTCTATTTTTATAGTCTTCCAACTATAAGAAATACAATTAAACTGAAACTCGCTGCCCAGAATTTTATGCAATGGATTCTGACTATGACACATCTCCATCTCTGGAAGTATGTTAGATTATTATGGAGAAGGGATATGTTTCTTAAATGTACTAGCTAGATATTAAATATCTAGCTAAATGTATTAGCTAGATATTCCAGTTCTATTATTCTATTCTATGTTCTATATTACACTCCTGAATGTGCATTGGTACCTGTGGTCTTGGGTGTGTGTGTATACGTGTGTGCACGTGCGTATGTGTGTCCCATCTCTTATCCTAAAAAGACAGGATCAATTGATCTCCACTCCATCATCTCATTAAAACTGCTATGTCATTCTACTGAGAAATAACTTTGCTTGCTGTCATTTGGCCTGATCAATAGGGCAGTGGAGGGGCACACAGAGATACTTAAATTGAAAAACAAAAATAGCAATTACTTTCAAAATAAAAACAATCCACATGGGCTGGATTGAACAGGGACAGTCAAAGGGCTGGATGTGGTCATAAAATGCCCAGGTCGGTCTCGGATGTTATTGAAAAAAAGTCGAAGTTTGCATTGTTCAGATCATCCCACAAAAAAAGAACTCAACCAAAATAGCATTGGAGACTGTAGAACAAATGTTGAATCTAAACATCTAACTCCAATCATCCAGCCATCCAGCCAGCTATCCACATCCATCCATCCGTCCATCCATCCATCCGTCCGTCCGTCCATCCATCCATCCATCTATCTATCTATCTATCTATCTATCTATCTATCTATCTATCTATCTATCTATCTATCTATCTATCTATCTATCTCTATCCATTTATCTATCTATCTATCTATCTATCTATCTATCTATCTATCTATCTATCTATCTATCTATCTATCTATCTATCTATCCTGGAGTTAGTTTATGCTATTGAACTGAAAGCATGGATGATGATGATGATTTCGTGATGATGATGATAATAATGCTATTAATAATAATGCTATTAATGCTATTAATAATATAACTCTGCCTCATTAGCACACAAACAGATGTCCGAAGGCAAAGTTCAAAATCAAACGAAGACATGCAGCAGAATGGGAACACTTGGCAGGAGCACAAGCATACAAATGTACCCAGTATTAATAAAGGGAGGAGAAGCTGACACAATAAAAACAGAAGCTAATATAACGCCGTCCTCCCTCCGCTTGTCAGTTTTAAGTTCAGTTAGAGGATTGATTGACAGTTGAGGCTTACTTGTTTGTAAATGGGGCAGGGCCCACACCTAGAAATGTAACAAGGAACTCTCTTTGCAAACCCAGGCTGCCACATTGTTATCAGAGTGTAGGTAGGCATCCAGGTATGTGTCATTAGGCTAAGAAGGAGCAAGGAATGCACGTCTTTGAGCTTGAAAGGGTGCATGAGACGGTATACTTCCATCATTGTTTGTCTGTCTGTTGCTCTCTCCTGTTCCTTGTTTTGTTAGCAAGGAAGAAGAGTGTTCAACTTATCATTGTTGACCTGATGGGAGACAAGAAATGGGAAACATTTTTCGGTTGAGGAGCATAACTTAGAAGTGGCTGGAAGGGAAGCCTAGTCTTTCTTTCTTTCTTTCTTTCTTTCTTTCTTTCTTTCTTTCTTTCTTTCTTTCTTTCTTTCTTTCTTTCTTTCTTTCTTTCTTTCTTTCTTTCTTTCTTTCTTTCTTTCTTTCTTTCTTTCTTTCTTTCTTTCTTTCTTTCTTTCTTTCTTTCTTTCTTTCTTTCTTTCTTCATCCCTCCCTCCCTCCCTCCCTCCCTCCCTGGACCAAGTCACTGCCCCCTTGGCATTTGCCTTCTGCCCTGCTGCCAGTCCCTGTGTCCTTTGACTGCAATTGTCATCCCCTTCCAAACATTTCTCAGCTCTACTGTCATTTTCCCTTTCAATACCCTCAGCTCCCAATGGGTTCTTATGCTTTCCCTTTAGGCCCTTTCCAATGAGCAGGAATGTCCGCAAGGGGATGGTTAAAACATTGGTTAAATGGTTAAAACGTTCTGCTAAAGTGAAGTTCCCTGAAGATGGGATCCAGCATAAGTCTGAAAGCTCAGAAGACTAGACCTCTGGGTCCCGGTGACCAACCCAGATTGGATCCTGCAACAGTATCACCGGGACACGTATATTCGCCTTCATTCATGGTGGTTAAAAATCTTAAGATGGCGATCACAGCAGTGAAATAACAATTCTACCTGCTTCTTAGGTGCACTGCAGATAAACAGTGAGGACATTCGGATTGTTACACCCTGGACAACAACCAGATCCCCTTGGTCAGACTGTCTCATGGAGTAGTTCTGAACATATGGTGAAGTGTACAATATCTCTGGGACCATTGCCTAGCCAAGTAGCTTCCCAGGCCCGGTGTTTCAAACTCCACCTGATAAGAATGGAAATTGGCAGCCTCTTTATTTGCAGCCAGAGAAGCTCCGTAGATCGAAACCGGCTGACGGTGATTTGCTTTGCAAAGGCCACAAACATTTGTGAGTGATGTTTAATTCTTGGTCCAGAATATACAGAGGAGAACAGCACCTTCCATTATCACCCGGTATCTTCCTCGGCACAACTCATAAAATAAAATTACTCCAAGAGCACAAACTATTTTTATAACAATGGCATGAGGCATCCATTAAACTCCTTACTCCTAGAGGTAATTATCTGGGGAATTCAGCATTTAAGTGTGCCGCTCAATATTTCATTTTCTTTTCAAGTTTGGAAAACTGGAGAGTTCTTTTCCTAACTGGAAGGTTAGGTACATTTCTGGCAAAAAAAGGGGGAAAAAGGCAGAACGAGGGGCTAGATGGGGTTTTGTCCCTTCAGATTGTGAAATCTGATCTAAATCTCTTCTCTTACAGCTTTTGTGTTCAATTTTATCTTTCTAAAACTCTTCTTGGTTCTCTTTGATTTCCTTCTGGTTGAATTTCTGATCTGGATTTTCCCTGTCAGAGTGACCCGTGTGCTTGGAGAATTGGCTTTGAACCAAATCCAGTTAGTCCTTAACTTTTAACAGTTTGTTGAGTGGCCGTTCAAAATTACAACGGCACTGAACAAAAGCAACTTAGGACCGTTTTTTTCACACTTACGACCGTTGTGGCCTCCCAGGGTCACGTGATCAAAATCCAGACGCTCGGCAACTGATTCGTATTTATGATGGTTGCAGTGTTCCTCTGTGTGTGTGTGTGTGTGTGTGTGTGTGTGTGTGTGTGTGTGTGTGAGACGTGATCCCCTTTTGCCACCTTCTGACAAGCCAAGTCAACGGGGAAGCCGAATTCTCTTAGTGACTGTATTGCTATCTAAACAGCTGCAGGGACTCACTTAACAACTGTGGCAAGAGAGACTGTAAAAATGGGGTAAAACTCACTTAACAAACATCTGACTTAGAAACAGAGCCCTTGGGCCCAGCTGTGGTTGTAAGCCGAGGACAACCTGTAGGTGGAAAACTTTCTGTTGGAAAAAGTTTTGTTCTGCGTGGACTCACAACGAGGTCAGCGAAAACTTCGTTGTGCATCTGATCGGTGTGGCCGGATGGGTGCGCGGGAGATCAGAATGAAATAATGCTTCTGAACCAAATGTACAGTGCTATATAGTTTTGACAAGAGTCATAAAACAGAAAGGCACACCTTGTAGATCTTTCTTGTCTCTCCCTGGCTGGAGGCTTCACACTTGGGATTGGATTTTATGGGCAGTAGAGCTACCGTAGCGATGACGGATGTGACAGCATAATAACTAGGGATGGTGACGTTCAGTTAAGTACCGGTGTGGGCAGCTTTTTGGTAGACAATGGCTGCGTCAAATAGCCCTTAGCTGCCAATTCACACAATGCATGCGACGAGTGTTTTTCGTCTCTACACCTACACCTTTGCTCACACAGCAAGGAAAAATAAAATAAAATCTCCTTTAAGTTGGGCTACCATCTTGGACACCTCAAGACAGTCTTCTTTGACAACAAGATGAAAGGACTTTAACATTATCCCAGGGTATCTTTCCCACTTTTAAGCTTTACAAGTCTGAAATTTGTGGGTGGTTCTACGTCCTCGCCAGATGTGACCCTACAGTACTTAGCTTTTTACGATCAACACCGATCACAGAGGTTACCAAGCTAGGCTCTAACGTGGAAGACTGCTTACATAAAGTAGATTCTTGCTGGTCGGCTAGCCAAGGAGTAAATGGAGAAGGATTCTTGTAGGATTAACTATCTTTGGGTGTTAGCCACTGCATATTGAAGAGGTGGGATGTATATTTTAAAGAAGCAACTGAAATGTTCTTGGAAAGGACAGATTTTTGTAAGCCTCTATAGCTCACTGCTCTTGACATCGGAGAGAATAGAATAGAATAGAATAGAATAGAATAGAATAGAATAGAATAGAATAGAATAGAATAGAATAGAATAGAATAGAATAATAGAATAGAATAGAATAGGAATAGAATAGAATAGAATAATAGAATAGAATAGAATAGAATAGAATAATAGAATAGAATAGAATAGAATAGAATAGAATAGAATAGAATAGAATAGAATAGAATAATAGAATAGAATAGAATAGGAATAGAATAGGAATAGAATAGAATAGAATAATAGAATAGAATAGAATAGAATAGAATAATAGAATAGAATAGGAATAGAATAGAATAGAATAGAATAGAATAGAATAATAGAATAGAATTACAGAAGAATGGAAGGGAATGGAATGGAATGGAATAGAATAGAATAACTTTATTGGCCAAGTGTGAGTAGATACACAAAGAATTTGTCTCTGGTGTATAAGCTCTCAGTCTACATGCGAAACAACAAAGTAATAACAGTCATAATAACGAAAATAACGATACCAGTAAGAGAAGACAGTGGATAGATGAGAAGGATAAAAGGAATAAACACAGCTACACGACATGGGTAAATATACTTAGACATAAGGCAGGACTGTGTTCCTAGCTTTCTCCCTCATTTCTATGAAGAAGTCAGAATGGCATACAGCTTGTTCCAGTCTTGCTGGGGGGAAAAAATCAGGAAAGCAATGGAGAGAAAGAGAGAAAAGAGATTTGATTTCCTATGAATGGGTCTAGGCGTACACATGAATATAAGTAGAGAAGCCCTGGTATTTGCTGGCTAATCCTCTCTAATTTGCTTCAATGCTATACATCAATTGAGCTTAGGATCACACAGCGTGGCCAAGAAGGTTGACAGGAATGTTGTTGTTCTGTAATATAATTAACTCACCGCCACAACACACTGTGATGCTTGACATCAGCCACCTGGCGCACAATGCAAACTGCATTATTGGGTGTATGTGTAAAAATTAAAAGCAGGGTTGCTACTGGCAACTGCAAGTTCAGTCCTTAATCTTTCCAAGGGTTATACTTTTCTATGTGTTCTTTGAAGCCTACGATCCACTCATTCGGGTTGCAAAGCAACTTCACTGGGGCTGCTTGTGAAAATCATCTTGCGTTTCTCCCCCCCCCCCACAGAAATGAGGCAAAAAACAGAAATAAACTGTGAATTTGCTTTAGGGTGGTGTGGCTGCACCCTGAGTCTTTCCAAATTTGTTGGTAGGTATTTCCAAGTTTTCTTTTTTAAAGTGCAATACTATCCTCTGGTATATTTCACCACCTTTTATGAAAGATCCAGAATCTATTGCAATTCTTGTCAATTCTTCCTATTTTTTTTTAAAGAAAGAAGCCACCCAAAGTTGTCTTATAGGGCAGATGGGCTGTAAATAAATCAATAAAAACAAATGAAGTGGGGAATCATTTTTAGAAATTCTTCATCTTGAAGCACTGGATTTAGACATGTGAGAAATAGAAGGTAGTACGAACATTTTAACCAGGGGAATCCCTAGATGGGGGTGTGATCAAATGCAAAGAAAAATAGTATATGGCCACAATCCAAGCTCTTGTGAGCATGGGGTTCCCCAGGTTTTGAGGTTCTGGGTTGATGTTGATCATAACTGTGTGTAGCTGCATGTCACACGGACATCTGATGCAAGTTGTGAGATGCCCTGAGCCCTGCCTACCAATAGTAAGCGCCTACTTTCTTACATTGAGCAGTTGGAACAGAGGCCAGAGACCTGTATGACCTCAAGATTCGTGTGTGCCAGTTCCACCTCAATCTCATGTGAGCACAGCCAGGCCCAGGGGCACAACCAACTTGTGTTCTTCAGCTGAGGGCGTTTATGCCTCCAGATGCCCTGTTGTTTGGGGTGGTGAGATGATGGTAATAGGCCAGAGACAGAGCACCATGCAATGGTCTTTAATGGGGTACTTGCCTGTCTAGTGGCCAAATGGCATCTGGTCTACTTTGGTGGTCATATTACCTTCACCAGATCTTCTGATCCTGGAGACAAAAATCTCCAGCCTCAAGGTGCTCAATTTGCTATTGCCATCCGAACGCCAGGAAATCTCTTCTACATATATATCCTTATCCTGTGTTGTGACTCAGGGCCAGCCTGTGGGTCCGACAGCCGGCTCTGATGTATCGGATGACTCTGAGGGGGAGGAGGGAAACGAACCGGCTGATGATGGTTTGGAGGAGGGAAACGAACCGGCTGATGATGGTTTGGAGGCTTTGCAGAGTCCTCAGCCGGGGACCTCTTCTCAGCTGCGTGAGCCCGAGAGTGCGGAGGAAGATGACCCACAGCTGGCCCTGTTCAAGGACGCCCGACGCAGGAGGCAGTCAAGCAGGAACAAACAAAGAAAGGCTGCAGGACTCCTCGGGAGGAGGCACAGGGAGACCACGCCCTGAGCTCTCTATAAAAGGAGTGTTTGGGGAGGGGCTGGTTGCTGAAAGCAACTTTTCCGCTTGAGAAGACAAGCTCTAGTGTTTTTGTTAACTGCGTAATTAAATCTTGGCAGAAGCCTTTTAGCCTTGGACGCTTTCCAGTCTCTTCTTTTCGAATAGGGGTTGCGAGAAGAGGGCTGGTTCAGAACATCCTGACATTTCTTTTTTTTTGGTGTGCCTTCACAACTGTAGACGTTCTCCCAAAATGGATGTCCTGAGGTGCCCTCTGCTGGTTGACGTTCAACATCTCTTTTAAGCAGAAGTTTCCTCTTTGCCGTTGAGCGACAGGTAAGTAACCCCAATGTCTTAGTTTTAAGTTATTTACAATATTTACAAGGCTATGGAAGCAAGCGTATTTCCTTTTACCTATTTATTTATCTATCTATCTATCTACATGGCTTTTTCAAAGATAAGCATGTGCCCCTGGGTTGCCACCAGGTAATGCCCATGGAGGCTGACAGCAGTAAAATACAAAGCAAAGTACAGAATCACAAGCATCCAGAGTTAGTTAACTCGATAAGACAGATCAGGCAGGTTTTTTTTTTTAAGAAAAAAACACGACAACCCATCGAACACACTACAAAGTATTTACGGTAACCTTAACTAGTCATTTCATGGGTCCAAAGATCTGGAGGAAAGCTTCAGATCTGAATCATCTAAGAAGAAGTTTAACAAGGACTTCCTCAAAATGGAGAGACTGTGTCTCAAGTTGTCTGAAGTTCAGATGCTGGAGGTCTTAAATCCGTTGTGCTCATTTGGGACAATACAGCATTCTGGATAACCTAGTCCTGAGCCATGGTGTGTGTGTGTGTGTGTGTGTGTGTGTGTGTGAGACAGAGAGAGAGAGAGAGAGAGAGAGAGAGAGAGAGGGGGGGGGACTTTCCAGTGGTGCCCAGAAAAGGACTAATGGTCAAGGAAGCACATGCGCACTGGAGGCATCTGAGAGTACCAGCGAAGGAGTGGCAACAGATGGAGCACTGTCCTTTTAGCACATTTTCAAGATCACTTACTACCTTGGATGCCCATGTACCGATTTTTTTTCTCTACACAAAGTTGGTTGTTTCGAAAGTTGAAAGCTATTCACAGGCAAGGATCATGCCGAAGTAGCCATGCAAAATAATAACAGGGGAAAAAAATAGACTGATGTAGGTGCATGGAGATGATTGACCAGCATTGGAAATTGTTCATCAGATGGAGTCCCAGATGACCTTAGCAAACAGTTGCTTGAAATAAATATACAGCCCGACAGGTTTGCATGCATTTCAGAGGGAATGTCTTCTGTTCGTGTTCAAATGGAGTAAGTGATGATTGCAAGGAAGAGAGAGTGGTAGTAAAGGTGATAGGAACCCGTGATTGTATTGCTCCTCTAGGAAGGGAGTCAGTCCACGAATCACTACTTATAGTACTTTTTCATGATCTGCACTTTGATGACAGAGCTTTTCAGTGGAAGAAGTGGCAAAGGAGCACCTATACGTGGCTGGAGAAAATGAAGAGAAGGCAGAGATTGACAGAGAAAAAGTAAAACACAGGTTGTGGGGGTCCTTGGTGCTCCCTGATCCTGGTTGTTCCCTTGCAGATGTTTCATTATCCAATTAGGGAATATCATTGATTATGTTACTTAGTTGGGTAATGAAACATCTGCATGAAAGCAATCAAGCTGAGAGAGCACCAAGGACCCCACAGTTCAACCATGAGCCACAGATATTCTCCTCTATTAAAACTCAGGTTGGGAGTTAAGGTGTCAAGTCTTGAATAATGAGTTTGTGACTCTCTCCATTATGACGTTCATATTGCTTTTTTTCTTCAGTTGGCTTGAGACCCCTTTAGAATTTAAGCTAATGTTAATCTTCCCTACCATCCTCAGCTTTTAAAAACATCTTGGCTCCTTAATTGGCTGCTGGTTGTAGATGGGAATCTGTAGCCTTCTAGATTTCGCGGGGTTGTAACTCAGTTTTGTAGTTCCTCACCAACAGTCCTGCAGGCCAGAGTTGCTAGAATAAGTGGTTGAGGAGCATCTGGAGACCTACTCTTTCCTCGCCCTTGCTGCAGCATAATACTGCAAAAAGCCACTGTTTGTCCTTGGATAGTCATTCTGAGAACGGGTGGAGGGCATTGAGTTTGGGACCTCAAAATCTGAGTATCAAATGCTGCAGCCACACAGCATGGATGAGAGTGCTTGACTGGAGAGAGAACTTGGTCTAATACAGGCACATAGTTTTTTTTTTAAAATATTGTTATGACTGTCTTCATTTATTTCTGGTAACCATATTGTTAATTAGGTGTGTGGCTTTTCAAGGGTTCCTCAAATCACAAGTTGGAAAGAATTATGGAGATCATCTCATGCAATGGTGCCAGGTTGGGTTTTTTCCAGACGTGTGGACCAACTCCAAGAATTCACAGCTGTGGCTATAAAGTTTGGTGAATTTTCGGAATGGAAGTCTATACCCAAGGCTTCCAAGTTTCAACCAGGTGGGATTAAGAAGAACCGTTGCTCAATGCAGCTTGTCTGCAAAGGCTTTGTACATTTGCATAATGCTATTTTATAAGTTTTCTAGATCGAAGACAGCCGATATGGAACAACTCATTTCCTATGTTTGCATTTGATGCTTCTTTAGAGTTATCTTAACCAAAGTTGGTCAATTATTGTCTAAATTCTAAAGGTGTTTATGGGTCCTCCTGAGCACAACTATGTTTAACAACAGTACAAATATTAGCCTTTGTGTTGACCCTGAGTTCCACCAATTGGACACTTGAATTAGCAAACTGTTGGCGGCAACAAAACATTTTATCAAGTGAGTAGATCAATGGACTTCGGGTGGGTGAGGGTTTTTCACATGACATACTCAGCTCAGATGTGGTGATGCAAAATGGCAGCTCAATAACTACAGAGGATATCCTGGTTTTTTGTTCTAGTGCATGTCCATCAGTTAATGCATTTTTGTGTTGGGCAGTAAGATGGAGCAGCTAAAAATGGGTCAGAGAGAGAGAGAGACTGGAGGCTGGAAAAAAACTAGCTACAGGAAATACCAGCTCTTATTCACCTGGTTCATGTTCCCACTTCTGTCAAAGGGTTGTGCGATTGAGCTTAAAAAGCAAAAAGAAGGGAATTTATCCTTGAAACCTATGTAGACTCCGTTTAGGATCAGAAGACACAAAGATGACCATTTTTTTGCCTTTTCTGTTTTTCTGTACCATACATTGACTCAAGAGGACTTGATGGAGAGTGGAGATACTTACTGCATCTTCGTGAGACTGCGAAATGGGTATGTTGCTCTGAATAAGCTGTATCCTTCTACTTCAAAAACTTCACTTCTACTTCCTAATGGACACAAGCATGGAAGAATAACAACAGTAGCTATCAGCCATGGCTGCTGCATGGCCCAATTCACCTCTGTAGACGTGCAGAAATCTTGGTTTCTTCCAGAAAAAAAAATTTCTATCTCACAATTCCATATGCACAGAATAAATTCTACAGGTGTTTATGGGCCCTCCTGAGCACGATTATTATTATCAACAGTACAAATATTATCCTCTGTGCTAAACCTGAGTTCTACCAATGGGCCCCTTGAATGAGCAAACTGTTGGCGGCAACAAAATGTGACATCAAGTGAGTAGACTGATGCACCTCGAGTGGGTGAGAGTTTTGAATTTGAGTAGGGTCACCCAACCCCTCCAGTGTGGCTGGGATCATCTTGGTCAATCCGAGCTTGGAACTTATTGATCGTTCTTTCCCAGGGATTTTCTTGGCATGAAGATCATTTCCAGTAATGGCTGCCTTTCATTTGGATGCAGAGACAAGTCATTGTTTTTGGGAATGTGGTTAAGACCTTCACCTTTCAGAGTCTGGATGCTGCACCTTCTCAAGAGAGTCACCAGGATTGCCTTCATCATGACCATCGCGATGAACTTCCCAACACAGCCGCGGGGGCCAAAGCCAAAGGGCTGAAAGTAACGATAGGGGACCTGCGTAAAACAATATTTGGGTTCGTTAACAATTTATTCACTTCCTCTTTAGGCCACTCAGTTTGCATGATGAGCCAGGCAGGTGATAGGCATCAAAATATAACATTGGTAGTCCTCACGTTACGACCGCAATTGGGACCAAAATTTCCATTGCTAAGCACGGTAGTTGTTAAATGAATCATGCCCAGTTTTACAACATGGTCCTATAGATTTTTTTTTGGGGGGGGGGAAGGGAGTGCCACCCCATTTGGTGGGATCAGTGGAGGAGGCAGAGAATAAGACACAGGTAGTCTTCGACTTAGCGACCGTTTAAACTTACAATGGCACTATAAAAAGTGAATTATGACCGTTTATCACAGTTGCAACCTTTGCAGCACCCCCCTGGCCACCTGATCAAAATTCAGATGCTTGGCAACTGGTTCATACTTATGACGGTTGCGGTGTCCCAAAGTCACATGATCCCCCTGTTGCGACCTTCTGATCAGCAAAGTCAGTGGGGAAGCCAGATTCACTTCACGACGGTATTTCTAACTTCCCAGCTGTAGTGATTCTCTTAACAAGGGTGGCAAAGAAAGGTGGTAAAACGGGGTAAAAATGACTTAACAAATGTCTCACTTAGCAAGGGAAATTTTGGGCTCCATTGTGGTTGTAAGTCAAGGACTCCCTGTGGTGTCTGGACCAAGAGCTGCTCTATCTTGCGTCCGAGTGATTACTCGCAACGTGTTTGCGTCGTAATCGTATTTCCTAAACAAAACATGGAGCCCTATTTAGAGCAAAAGGCGATACCTACACTCTTTTCAAAATTGTCCAGGGAGAATTCATTGGGCTTAGGGAAGAATTCCAGCTTATGCATGCGCCCGATGTTCAGGATAATGTTGGTCCCTTTCTTCACAGGATAGCCATCAATCACATCATCCTGCAAGGCTTTGCGCATGACCAAGTCCACCACAGGTTGGTATCTCATGCTCTCCAAGATGAAGTTCTCGACGACTTTGAGCTTCGGCATGTCATCCGTTTGGATGTCCCTGTCACCTGTGAGAAAGAAGCAGGACACAACAGATGAGATCTGTTTGCTGATTTTTTTTTAAAAGGAATATTTGGAACATATTGGCATGGTTTATTTTATCCAGGACACTCCCACCAACATCGACAGGACCAGCCATTAGTATACAAACAGATAACAAATTCCACTCCCTTCTAGTAGCGATGGTGTTATTTAGTTGGTTAATGAAAACCTCCAAGCCCAGAGAGCATCAGGGACCCCACAGTCCTCCTTCTCCTTCTCCTTCTCCTTCTCCTCCTTCCTCTCCTCCTCTCTGCAACCCCCCCCTCCCTTATGAGCACTGATGAAGTTATCTGATTGGGTAATGAAATGTCTGCAAGAAAGCCGCCAAACTCAAAGAATGTCAGGGACTCCACAGTTCAATCCTAAGCTACAAATAGTCTCTTCTATTAATATCTGCACTGTTTTTGATATAGGCAAATTTATTTATTTATTAAAAATTTGATGCTGCACAACTCCCCTAGAAGGTGACTCAGCAGCTTACAGGTTATAAAACAAGTAAAAATAATAATTCAAACATTGAACTACCCAGATTAAAACATTATTCAAATGGAAGCTACTTAGAGTAGACATTTTTTTTCCTTGAAGTGGGTGTGGGAGTCGCTAGATACTTACCCATCACAGCTTCTATTTCCTTCATCATGGCCTCCTCCACTTGAGGATGTTCTGCAATCAGCACCAGCATGAAGAACAGCGTCACCGACAGTGTATCCGGGGCAGCAATGAGCATCTCCAGAACACACTGGTTCACATTTTCGCCAGTCAGCTCACCACGATTCTGCAAAATCGAAGCAGACAGGCCTTGTCTGTCAGTCTGAAGTTTATTGGGACACTGGACTCCCATCAGTGCAATGTGGCACCACAACATTGGAAAGCCGAACCCAGTGGAGCAATTTGCCTTGCAATGAAAACAAGGTGTCCAACCTTGGCCACCTCAAGATTTGTGGACTTCAACTCCCAGAATTCACCAGCCAGTCATGCTGGCTGGAGAATTCTGGGAGTTGAAGTCCACAGGTCTTCAAGTGGCCAAGGTCAGACACCTCTGCAGTAGGCAGTCTCTGATTCAATGATGGTACCTCCAGTTAAAAGGATCAGGTAGCTGATTGTATGAAAATAGTCCCACTTAATCTATGCAGGCAATACTGAAGACAGGGTAGTCCTCAAGTTACAACAGTAATGGAGCTTGCCCATCACAGCCTTAACTCATGATGGTTGTAATCCTTTTGGCAGCGGTTGTTCAGTGATTCACCACGGCTGTTAAATGCATATGGGGACTTGAAGTGAACCAAGGGTGTGTCATGGGTGTAGGTTTGCTAAAAGCTAGGGGCAAATGCCAGTTTTTGGCAAAAATGTCATAAAACAGCAGTCACATGACTGAGGGACACCCCAAACAACTAAAAACGCAGCCAGGTTGCCAAAGGCCTGAAGTGTGGCCACATGACCTTGGGGGCATAGCTGACCATCGGAACTTCAAATCCAGGTTGTAAGCACCCCACCCCCCAAGGTAGGCCTGTCAGAGCTTCAAATGGTTGCTAAGCAACCGGTTACAACTTGAGGACTCCCTGTAGATAGTCTTGGGCTCATATCAAAGATCAAATTCCTTCCTGACTTCTGTTATGCTGGAAAGCAAGAAGTTGCTAGCTGGATTACCTGAGCGAAAATCAGCTCTGAAGCAAAATCCATATGTTCCTCCAGCTTATCGGTGGTGGAGAGCTTCTGTCGTTTCTTCTCAATTAAGCTTTCAATGCTTTCTTTCAGATCTCTCCTGAAAAAGGAGAAACCCTCTTAGTTTATTCCCTAAACATCGTTAAATGCCCTGCTTCGTCGCTTCATCCAGTTAGGAGGCCATATTTTTGGAGAAATAGGCCTGGGAATATATCTTTTATTTATTTATTTTTATTTATTTAGTTGCATTTATATACCGCCCTATTCCCTGAGGACTCAGGGCGGTTTACAGGGAATTAAAAATCCACCATACAAAAGTTAAAAAACCAATTAAAAAATATTAAATTACCCTGTATACATTAAAACCCGAATTAAAAATTTCTCCTCAGCCTGGGCCTGAGAGCTCAAAGAGCCAGGTCTTCAGGCCCCGGCGGAATGATCGGAGGTCGGGGGCAGTCCTCAGCTCCACCGGCAGCTGGTTCCAGAGGGCAGGCGCTCCCACAGAGAAGGCCCTATCCCTGGGTGTCACCCGCCGGCAATCTCTCACCGGCGGCACCCTGAGCAGACCCTCCCTGTGGGAGCGCACTGGGCGAAGGGCGTTTGATGCCGGCAGCAGGTGTTCCCTCAAATAGCCCGGACCCAGGCCATGTAGGGCTTTATAGGTAATAACCAGCACCTTGAATTTCACCCGGAGGGCAACCGGAAGCCAATGCAGCTCGCGGAGTAGAGGTGTTACATGGGAGTATCGGGAAACCCCCATTACAACTCGCGCGGCCGCATTCTGCACCAGTTGAAGCCTCCGAGTGGTCTTCAAGGGCAGCCCCATGTAGAGAGCGTTACAGTAGTCCAAACGGGAGGTCACAAGCGCATGAGTAACTGTGCGTAGGGCGTCTCGGTCCAGATAGGGACGCAACTGGCGCACCAGGCGAACCTGTGCAAAAGCCCCCCTGGTCACGGCTCCTATGTGATCTTCAAAATTGAGCCGTGAATCCAGGAGGACGCCCAGGTTGCGAGCCCTATCAACGGGGGGTAACACCTCACCCCCCATCGTTAGAGGTGGAATAACTTGGTTAACCCGAGATGCCGATATGCACAGCCACTCAGTCTTGGCGGGATTGAGACGAAGCCTGTTTCTCCCCATCCAGACCTGAACCGCCTCCAGGCACCGGGACATCACGGAGAGGGCATCGCTGGGTTGGTTCGGGGTGGAAAGAAAAAGTTGGGTATCATCAGCGTACTGGTGATACCCCACCCCGAAACCACGAATGATCTCGCCCAGCGGCTTCATATAGATGTTGAACAGGAGAGGTGAGAGGACCGACCCCTGAGGAACTCCACAAATGAGAGACCTCGGGGTGGATCTCTGCCCTCCTGTCAACACCGACTGCGAGCGGCCCTGGAGGTAGGAGGAGAACCACCGTAAAACGGTGCCTCCCACTCCCAACCCCCTGAGACGCCGCAGCAGGATACCATGGTCGATGGTATCGAAAGCCGCTGAGAGATCTAATAGGACCAGGACAGAGGAGCAACCCCTGTCCCTAGCCCTCCAGAGATCATTCACCAGCGCGACCAATGCCGTCTCCGTGCTGTATCCGGGCCTGAAGCCCGATTGGTACGGGTCCAGATAATCAGTTTCCTCCAGGAACAGAGGGAGCTGATGCGCCACCACACTCTCAACAACCTTCGCCAGAAAGCGAAGATTGGAGACTGGACGATAGTTGTTTAAAACAGCCGGGTCCAAAGCAGGCTTCTTGAGAAGGGGCCTCACCACCGCCTCCTTCAAGGCGGCAGGGAAGACACCCTCCTTCAAAGAAGCAGTTATTACTGCATGGAACCAGCCTCGTGTTCCCTCCCGAGCCGCATAAGCTAGCCAGGAGGGGCACGGATCCAACAAACAGGTGGTGGTGCTCAGTCTCCCCATGATCCTGTCCACATCATCAGGGGAAACAGGGTCGAACTCAGTCCAGATAACGTGCTCAAGACCGCCTGATTCCTCCACGTCAGACTCTGCCCAGTCAGAGTCCAAGCCGGTCCGGATCAGAGCGATTTTGTCCGCCAGATGATGACTAAACTCCTCGGCTCGTCCCTGCAAGGGATCCTCTCTCACCTCCTGGTTAAGGAGGGAGCGAGTCACCCTAAACAGGGCGGCCGGGCGATTATCTGCGGACGCGATAAGGGAGGCAAAGTAGTTAGACTTTGCCGTCCTTATCGCCGCAAGATAAGACCTTATAAAGGTTCTTAACTGCAATCGGTCGGATTCGGATCGGCTGGATCTCCAACCGCTCTCTAGACCTCATCTCCGACGCTTCATCTCCCGGAGCTCCACAGAGAACCATGGGGCCCAACGGGATCTGCGCCGAGTCAGAGGTCGCGTGGGTACAACGCAGTCGAGTGCCCTGGTGGCAGCCGTTTCCCAGGCCTCCACCAGAGCATCGACTGGGCTGTGGGTAAGGGTGATAGGTATAGGCCCAAGCGCCCTCTGGAACCGGTCCGGGTCCATTAGGCGCCTGGGGCGGAACCACCTGGTCGGTTCCGCCGCCCAGCGGCGGGGGATGGCATGACGGAAAACCAGCCTCAGGAGGTGATGATCTGACCATGACAGAGGGGTGATGGATGGAGAACCCCCTCCCAGATCATCCAACCACTGTCCAGACAGGAACACCAGGTCGAGAGTATGATCCCCCTCGTGAGTAGGGCCCTCAATAACCTGGGTCAGGCCCATGGCTGTCATGGAAGCCATGAACTCCCGAGCTAACTCCGACGACCCCCCCAGTGATGGCAGGTTGAAGTCACCCAGGACTATAAGCCTGGGGAACTCCACCGCCAACCCTGAGAGGGTGTCGAGCAGCTCAGGCAGGGCTGTTGCCACACAGCTGGGCGCCAGGTATGTGAGCAACAAGCCCAACTGAACCCGAGGACCACATCTCAAGAGGAGGGATTCACTCCCGGCCATCTGGACAATGGTGGCCTCCCGGGGACACAAAGTCTCCCGAATAACCACTGCCACCCCACCACCCCTGCCCTGAGCCCGCGGCTGGTGCAGCACCCGGAAACCCGGCGGGCATATCTCGGTGAGAGGCACCCCTCCCTCCGAGCCCAGCCAAGTTTCCGTGATGCACGCTAGATCCGCACGTTCCTCCTCGATCAGATCACGGATGAGGGGAGCTTTGTTAACTACGGATCTAGCGTTAAAATAGACCAACCTGAGCTCAGGGGCCTGATCACCCTCATCCCCGGGTAAGAGGGCGCTAACCGGAGGGTCGGAGCGCGCCACCGCTCGGAGATAGCGGGGGCGCGATCCCAGATGTTGATATGGCCCTCCGCGCAGACACCTGCTGCCGTTCCCTATCGCCGTGGGGATTTGAAGCCCCACCCCCACATTCTCAGAACCAGCAGCCACCTCCCCCAACCCCGTCCCGTCAGGACCTCTAACAGGACCAGACTGAGTGCCGGTTAAAAATTCCCTCCCTTCCCTCCCCCTCACTAACTTCTTAAAATAACCGGCTAGAAATTTTATCAGGGGCCTCTTAGCATATCTTGACTCGAGGCCCCTATCTAAGCCCAACCACCTCTCGGAATCCCAAAGCTTGGGATCGTCATTAAGGGGAGTATGGAAACAGGCGACAGGTCGCGCCCATGAGGCAGAGACTGCCCTAAGGGCATACAAGTCAGCTCTGGAGTAGTGATAAATCATACTGCGCTGGGATAGTCTTTTAGGGCAGATGTTATGAATATGTCCAAGGATCACTCAGTGATGGTATAGAGATGGTAAAAAGTCCAGTAGGCATATCTCCTAGTCTGCAAAGCCATCTCAGCTCTCACCTGAGATGGGAAAACCAAGGGACAACCTCAGTCGTCCTCTCACTCCGGCTGAGGAGTCCAATCAAGGGCAGAGAAAGAGAAGGGAATCCTGGGCCAGGGCCACCCCAACTGGTCTCTCACACCAGTGAGGTGGCCACTGACCAGTCCAAAACCGTCCTCCCACCACGGTCCGGACCCGGCCACACTGGACTATCAGTAGGAGGGATCTTAATTCCCATCAGGTATGGAGCTAGCCAGGTGCCTGCCTGTCAACAGTTTATGGGTATTTCCCTTCCTGAATTCACACATGAATACTGAAACAGGCCCCAATGAAACAATAACGTTGTGAGCCTAAGAAACTGAACGGAATGGGTACCAGCAGAGTTGTCCCAAAGGCGCTTTTTCAAAAGGCGACTTTTTTTCCTCAAGGAAGAAGAACAAAGCGTTTCGTTTCTCATCCGAGGAACTTTATCAGCTTGTGATTCAGGTAATCCGGAGGGCAAGAGACTGCTAACAACCAGATGACTACAAAGAAATGCAATCCTTCCTTCTCCCCACCACCATCTGATCTCAACTGTCAGTATCTCTCCTTCCATCCCACTGCCATCAAACTGGTCAAGTTTTTTGGGTGAGAAACAAAATGTTTTGTGGTCCAAAAGGTGCTTTTTTTTGGGGGGGGGGAACAACCATGCCTTGCATGACTGAGAGTCTCCACAGAAACGTTTTGTTCTTTTCCTCAGGAGAAAAACCCAGTCCAGTTGCCTTTTGAGAAAGTACCTTCAAGACAACTGCGAGTTGGATGACTGAGGACCTCCACAGATGTATGAGCAGAGTCTTCCTTTCTTGTCGCCGGAGTGAACAAGATCTATGGACCGCCTGACCCACCACTGTCTAAATGCTACTTACGCAGACTTCTCGTACTTCTTGTAGAACCAGGAGAACTTAAAGAAAATGTCAGGTTTCAGGAGAAGAGCTTGCCAAGCATCAAAGTAGTTCTGGATTTTCAGCACAATGGCATGTTCTGAAAGTACAAGAACGAGATAGGCTGAGTTCAGGTTATAAATCCACGTTTGAAAAGGAACAGTAATGCTATGGGCTGTATGAGTCATGTCTGTATCGATGGGCACATTTTGTCCATCATGACATTGTTGTTGCCAATCCTGCCCATCTTTTCCAGGGTTTGCAAAGGAACCCAACACTAGAAAAGTCTCTTGGAGGCCAGAAGCTACCTCAGGAGCAGCCACCATCCCGTCCTAAAAGAGGATTCCTTTTATTCCTCCTCCCATCCATTTTTTGACCCTCCCAACAAGCATCCTGCATTCACTGCATGCTCATTCAATGTTCTGGTGCTATTGTCTTCTTCGGTTTTGTCTAAAGAAGCATTCATGTTTACTTCGGAAGACCAAGAATTCTGTGAGAAATTGTAGCATACAGTATGTATATATATATATATATGTATTACCATCAAGAGGGATGCCAAGAAAAAGCTTGTTTGAAGTGTCAAGCATGATGCATCTCATAAGATTCAGGGTGTTGATATGTTCCAACTTGGCGGTCTCTTTTTCCAACTGGTCAAGGTGTGTTACTGTTGATTCAACGCAGATGGCTATCATCCGTACAAGACCCGGTCCAGAAAGGGCTGAAATTTTTACAAAGGTCTTGATTTTATTTCCCTATCTTTTATAGAAAGATAGATTTGTTGCATATTGTTTGGGGTTAACTAGCACCCAACAGGCCAAAATACATTGCTGCCTGAGTTAGGAAAAAGGACATATTTTCATCCCTAATAAAATTATATTGTTATGCAATAGTTTTAAATCAAAAATAATAAAACAGGCACCTTTGAGGGTTCCTTGGTGCTCTCTGAGCTTGGTTATTTTCTTGTAGGCATTTCATTACCCAACTAGATAGTATCATCAGTGCTAGAAGGGAGTGGGGTTTGTGCTAGTCTTTCTAGCACTGAGGATGTTACCTAGTTGGGTAATGAAACATCTGCAGGAAAATAACCAAGCTCAGAGAGCACCAAGGACCCTGCAGTCCTCCTCCTCCTCTCCTTTTCCCCTCCTCCTCCTCCTCTTCCTCCTCGACTCCACAATTCCCCCACCCTTCTAACACTGATGATATTACCTAGATGGGTAATGAAACGTCTGCAAGAAACCAGCCAAGCTCAGAGAGCACCAGGGACCCCACAGTTCAACCCTGAGCTACAAGCATTCTTTTCTATTCATATAAACATGTCTACTTACAAACATGCCAACTAATGATCATCTAACTATGTATCTTTGCTTCAAATATAAGAAGAAAGGAAAACTATTACGACCTATTTAGTGCCATAAAGACCTGTATTATGCTTGAATTGGTGACTTTGCACCCCTTCCTTGTAAAAAAAAAAAGATTTTGTCCAGCTCTAACTTGATGGCTATCTCATGGTAAAACTAACCGTGCTCCAAAGTCTATCCATCAGGTATGCTTTAACCCTATAATATTATTTCTCATTCTCCTTATATACTTCGGTTCAGAAACAGACCCAAAGGCAGAGTCACAGTGGGAAGACCCAACTGAATATTATTTACCTTTTGTGAAAAATGGACGGATCTCTTTCCAGAGAGTTGGGTTATTATTAAAGATGATGCCATTTTCATGCATGCCAATGCACTGCAAACCAGCCTTGCTGCCAAACCGACAACTGTAATGCCCATGTTTCATGACGTGGAACATGCTTGATGATCTGGATGGTAGAAGAGGACGACATTTCATCAAAAGCTTTTGTCTATTTTGCCCAGGTTTCACTCCCCGAGGTAAACCAGGTCCATGGGGAAAAACTATCCAAAATTTCGCCCGTGGCTAAATTTATGTCATGCTTAGCATCGAGATCTCAAATAGTAGAAGAGAATGTGCAAGCGTGCAAGGATTCTCCTCCTAAAGGCTATGCAGCCTTTCATTAATTACTTTAATGGACTGGATTTTCTCAGGCTCCACCAACATCCCAGCCCAGTGTCTGGGAGAAAAGTAAGGTCTTCAAGGGCTTTCAAAAGATCAGCAGGACCTGAGGGTCATCTTGTTCAAGAGGGCAGGCGCCACCATGGAGAAGTTATACCTCCCGAGTCCTACCTAAGTGGGATAGCAATAGACTTATATACCACTTCATAGTGCTTTATAGTACTCTCTGGGCAATTTACACAGCGTATTGCCCCCAACAATTTACCAACCCTGAAAGGACGGAAGGCTGAGTCAACCTCGATTCCTGTCAGCATCGAACTCCGAGCTGTGGGCAGAGTTAGCTTGAAATACTGCATTTGAACCACTGTGCCATTACGGATTCCTCTATAGACCCAGAGCATGTCCACCACTGCCAGACCTTGTGAGAAGGGCAGAAACGTCCAGAAGTAGGTGCTCCTACAAGTTAGTTGGCCCCATGCCGTGTAGGGCTTTAGATGCAACAACTGGGACCTCAAATTGCAACCAAAAGCTTACCCAGAGCCAATTCAGGTCTGGTTTTTAAAATTCTTTTCCAGGCCAACCTTGAAAAAAGCACATTGTGATAGTCCAACTAGGATATCTACCTCCCAATCTAGGAATGGTCCAGAAGACGAGTTTTTGGCAAGGGCCTCTTGGCTAGAGCTGCCACCCACTTCCTTCTCCCAATTTGCATGGATTTTCACAGTCCACCCAGAATAGGTAATGGAGAAGGTGATGAAAGTGGTAATATCTCTGACTATTTTGCTGTGCTCACATGAGCTAGAAAATTGCCTTCTTGGCATCTGCGTCTGGACGGCTGCAGGCAGCCACAAAGCTGAATCCATAGAGGGCGATAGAAGCTTAAAAATGTCAGTGCCGCCATTTGAAGAGAAAACAAAAACCAGCAGTTAAGCTGAAGGAGGAAAAAAAAGTAAGGGATGAACAGTTCAGTTCTACAGGTTTAATTCTACAATTAGCTCAGTCAAGAACAAGGTAAGGACCTAAGCTGAAGGATCTCACAGGCTTTATTGCTCAGCTGTCCCTTTGGCCCCGTGTTAACAGAGAACAAAAATTTACTTGCTAATGACGAGAGTCTCTTCTCCATTGATCCAGACTCGCATAAACTCTCCATACATCTTGTTGTAATAATTACAGGCGCTGCCCAGTCCCATCCAGAGGAACCTCCCATGGCAAATAAGGGCACCGAGTCCCATACAGTAGCCGGGTCCTGAAAGGTAATAGGAGGCAGAGAAGGAAGGGAGGGGAGGGGTGAGGAAGGAAAGGAAAAAAGAATGGAAGGAAAGGAAGGGAGGGAGGGAGGGAGAGAGAGAGAGAGAGAGAAAGAAAGAAAGAAAGAAAGAAAGAAAGAAAGAAAGAAAGAAAGAAAGAAAGAAAAAGAAAGAAAGAAAGAAAGAAAGAGAAAGAAAGAAAGAAAGAAAGAAAGAAAGAAAGAAAGTCAGAGAAATAAATAAATAAAGAAAAAATAAATAAATAAAGAAAAAATAAATAAAGAAATAAAGAAAGAAAAAGAAAGAAAGAAAAAGAAAGAAATAAAGAAATAAAAAAGAAATAAAGAAATAAATTAAAAGGAAGAAAGAAAGAAAGAAAGAAAGAGAAAGAAAGAAAGAAAGAAAGAAAGAAAAAGAAAGAAAGAAAGAAAGAGAAAGAAAGAAAAATAAAGAAAGAAAGAAAGAAAGAAAAGAAAGAAAGAAAGAAAGAAAAATAAAGAAATAAAGAAATAAAAAGAAAGAAATAAAGAAAGAAATTAAAAGGAAGAAAGAAAGAAAGAGAGAAAGAAAGAAAGAGAAAGAAAGAAAGAAAGAAAGAAAGAAAGAAAGAAAGAAAGAAAGAAAGAAAGAAAGAGAAATAGAGGAAAGGGAGGGAGGGAAGCAAGCAAGCAAGCAAGATAGGAAGAATAGAGGAAAGGGAGCAGGGGAGAAAGGTAGCAAGGAAGGAAGGAGGGGAGAAGGAAGGAAGAAGGAAGGAAGGAAAGAAGAAAAAGACAAGGAAGGAAGGAAAAATAGAGAAAAGGGAGGGAGGAGAGGGAGGAAGGAAGAAAGGGAAAAACAGAGAAAAGGAGGAAGGGAGGGAGGGAGGGAGGAAAGAAAGAAAGAAGGAATTTTATCAGCAATAAACAAGACATTAATCATGTACCCTGTGTTCACCCATCTTGCCGAAACATGAGACGTTTAACCAGGGTTTACAGAATAAACCGCCTCTTACCAGATTCCCACAAAAAACAATAAGCCAGAAAATACGATTTATTAACTGGAATGGATGAGGTCACACCATGCTAAGCCACAAGCTAACAAACCATATTAATGCTTATAACGTTGTCTACTTTGCAGACATGGCTGAGTTGAAATAGAATTGTGGGGTGGGAGTGGGGAACCTGTGATTCCTAATGTTGGCAAATAACAGCTCCCTGATGACTTCGCCAAGTGGACCAATGGTTAAATAAAGACGCCAGGAGCAGGGGTCCCATATGGCAAGGGGTCCCAAACCCCTCGCTGTGGCCACTACCAGACCAGGGCCTATTTGGAACCGGGCCATGCAAGTGTGCATGTGCATGCAGCTCAACTTGCACGAGTGGCGGGCTGGAGAACACTTGCATGTGTGCGCGCCTGCCTGCTGCTCACGCAGGTTAGGCTGTGCATGTGTGTGCCAGCCCACCTCTCACCTAAGTCAGGCTGTGCGCACACACACACACACACATGCACACCAGCCCGCTGCTCTCATGGCCCAGTTCCCCTCTCCCCCACCAGCCGGGCCGCCAAGCCATAAAGTATGGGGACTGCTGCCCTATGGTTTGGCAAAAATGTCTTCCTTTCTTAGATGAAGTCAAACTCTTCCTGCAGGGCATATATAATTCAGGCTGAAAAAGGACAACCCAAACCCAATATCCCAATATTTCTCAACCTTGGCAGCTTGAAGAATCTCCCAGAATTCCCCAGCCAGCATGCTGGGAGTTGAAGTCCACACATCAAGTTATGCTGTCTGGGGAATTCTGGAATGCCACACCTCATCAAACTGCCAAGGTTGAAAAACACCAGAGTTTAGCTTACAAATTTGATTTAATCAGAGATGCCAAAACTAATAGTTTGTGCCAGATTTGACTGGCGCCGGGGCTGAGGGTGCTTCCTTCACCGTTCAGTATGGCCAATGAGTCAATGCTCCTAGAATTTTGCTTGTGCAAAATAAAATATTTTTAAGACTAAGGCACTAATATCTGTGCTGAAATAAGTTTCACTGGGAATCCGTCTTCATATAAAGCTGTCTCTGTTCGACATAAGGAGGGACACTTACCCCAAGGCAAGCCCTATATTATTCAGTGGGACCTATTCCTGAGTAGACCCACATAAAAGCAGTCGACATATTACTCATGCAAAGGGAGTATAAGAATTGATAATGTATCATTGTAGGAGATTGGGAGCTGCACAAGTCTCATGTAAGAAACAGGTTAGCATCAACCAAGCCTAGACTGATTTGCCAATTTGACGTCCGCATTTAAAGGATCAGATTACATTTGATGTGCTAAGTCAGATGTTAAAAAACTCTTAAAAATGTAAAGTTTTGAGCCCCTCAAAGAGCTATTCAAAATTATTTCGATCCCCTATTGAGAACAAAAAGCAAAACAAAAAACAAGCCACAGCCACTTTCTGGATTTAAGAATCATCTCCTAAAGAGATTGGATTTACACCTCGTACGAAACTATGATTGGTTTGGCCACAGCTTGTTGAAAAAGCTAGCATTAGCTGGCTTCACAGAACATGCAGTACCACTAATCATGGTTTATAAAACACAAGAACTGGATTCCAACACCCGTCTAAGCCATAACCTAATTGGTTGTGTGCCCCCAGCATCACTTGCTCTCGTGAAATGGGCAGCTTGATAAATTTTAAAAACAAATAGAAAATAAAAACACTCAGCCAAGCAAATCCTCATAGGTTCTCATGATAGGTCCAAGAGCCTTTGGAAAGGGAGTGATGCACAAACCAAAATAAATAATAAAACAGGTTGACTGAGTCACACCATCAGCCACCCTTTCTTAGTTCTTCCTTAAACAGGAACGTTTTTACTTAGCCCACATTTTGAAAAGGGAAACTTGGTGGACTAGAAGACCTTCAAGGTCCCTTCCAACTCTTGTTATTCTGTTAAAAACCTACCTGGTATGGAAGATGTTTCTTCACAGGTCCAAATCAGGAAAAGGAATCCCATCAAAAGCAAGAGTGGCACAGTAGCCACCGTTGGGATGCTTTCGGAGACCACTTTGGTGATGTTGTAGTGCATCGGATTCAGGATTTCCAGAAGCATCTTGTCCACAAGCAATCTGTTGGGCTGTGGGTGGAAAAGCAGAGAAAACTTCTAAGTGTGGAAGAGGCTGAACAGGTTTACAAGTCAGCTTCCACCAATATCTGTCTACCCTATTGTTGATCCTGCCACTGAATGAACCTGCTCCAGGATTCGCTTTGTTTTATAACAAGAGCAGACCTTCAGATTAGACGACACAAGCAACGTCAAAACAAGAGTAGTGAAGATTCACTGGTCCTACAAACCAAAACATTTCTGACCTTGGTATGGAGGGCCCAGGTTGCTTTGCAAAAACTTCATGCTGGTGGAGTGTTCCTATCTTCCCCCATTAACCTTGAATTGTCGTCATAAGGTAGACCTGGGAGATGGTGCTAAGGTTGTCATCAAAGCAAAAGAAATTAAAGTTGAGGGTGAGCTGAAACCCCAGCTCCGTCTTTTTAGATGGGTTACTTTGAACATCTGGGCTAGATTTTTGGAGAATGTCCTTGGGTTTCTGAGACAGTCTGTTTCCAAGTCCATCTTCTGGGTGAGAAATACGGTAGACAGGATTGGTTACTCTAAGGCACTTCTCTGTAGCTTTTGCTCTGATTTGGATGGAAAGGAAAGCATGGAAAAAGGCTAGCTTAGATGCAGAATTCGTTCTTGCTCATGGAACAGGCTTCTGTTCATGTTACGTTTCCCCTCTTCTGTTAGAAGAAAGGGGAAGAGAAGCATTTGTGATCCCTTCTCCATAAATTAGATTTGCTAATTTCAAGAAATATCATAGTCCGTCTCTAAGTTGTTGTTTTCTAAAAATTAAAACTATAACAGTTCTCTAACCTGATGCTCCCTAAACAGGTCCATTTTGGCTTCCAAAACGGACAACCTTCCTTTCCCGTTAGATCTAGGAGACTGTAAACATTAATGTTGGTATGGCCTTTCTTATCCTTTGATCTGTGGCCCTAATTATCAGTGGAGAAGGAATCAAATTCTTGGACCATTTCACTGCTTCTGGAATGACTGCAATGTAGGGCAGCAGCCAAGGGCACTTCGCAAGAAAAATACACAAGAAACAGACTACTGGCAAGTATGAACAGGATGCCAGGTGATGGAACAGAGAAATGACTCTGGCCGGGTGTGCTTCAGACAAGCAAAATCATATGTGTTTGGCTTGGAGAAAGTTTGAATTGCTGGTCATTTTTTTTATCGCCATGGCTTTTGAGTTGCCAGAAAGGCAATTCCAAAGAACGTTTATGATAGAAAAATGAATGAAAGGTTATTGAATGAGATAATCCAAAGTGGCGCATGATGTGTGCAGATGCTACAATAGAGACCTAGTTCATACAACTTGCTGAACCTCAAGAACAACGACGATGGGATGCTTTTAAGACTTAGCCTGAAGGATGAAACTCATGATATGTTGATAAGATCCAGGAGGTTGGACTAGAAAACCTCCACAGTCCCTTTCAGCCTTATGATTCTATGTTGCAAATGACAGTCACATATCCTATGTTATAGAAGGTGGTCATCTGCTTCAAAAGCTGTACAGGAGTCACCTTTTCCTGGAGGAGATGTTGAGTTTGAGCCTGAAGACAATGAAACCGATAAGGAGACAGTTGAATCTGAATCTGAGGACAGTAAAACTGATAAGAAGGAAGATGTGTCTGAAGCTGAAGTCAATGAAACTGACCTGGAGGAAGCTGAACATCAGGAGATTAGATAGAACACCTAACATACGTCATACATGGTCATTGAGCTATTGAATTACAGGGCAGTTCACTTGCACAGGCAGTACCATAACTCATTTTTATTTTGACTATACTATTTTGAGATTGACCACACATCTTTGGGAGGACATTTCCAAAGCTGCATCCTGTCCTCTGCAGAAATGTTGCCTTCAAATGGATTGTCCTCCATCAAGTGGGACTCTAGATTGCCCCGTAATAACAATAATAACAAAATAGGAAGATGAGGTTAAAGTTTACTCTGAAAGTATGTAACAATTAGAAATCCGACAAATGTAAGTTTGAGCTGCAGCTAAGAAGATGCTTTTGTCTCATTGGAAAGTCTGAATTAAAACATGCCTGTATACATGTCCTATATATCAGAATAACACAGTTGGGAGGGACCTTGGAGTCCAACCCCCTGCTCAGGTAGAAAACCCTATACCGTTTCAGACAAATTGTTGTCCAATCTCTTTTTAAAATCTTCCAGTGTTGGAGCACCCACAACTTCTGGAGGCAAGTTGTTCCACTGGTTAATTGTTCTCACTGTCAGGAAATTTCTCCTTAGTTCTAGGTTGCTTCTCTCCTTGATTAGTTTCCATCCGTTGCTTCTTGTCCTGCCTTCGGGTGCTGAGAAGTCAGAATATCAACTTGAAAGAGAAGAGACAGGACAGCCACTTGTCTGAAATGGTACAGGGTCTTCTGCTTGAGCAGGGGGTTAGACTAGAAGACCTCCAGGTTCCCTTCCTACTCTGTTATTCTGTTCTGTTAACTGTAGTTTTAGCAATGTTCAAGAACATCTGGCTAATATAACCCTGTGTGGTCAATACCTAATCTGTTATTTAAGATCTAAATTGCCACTGCCCAAATGCAAATCCACACATATGGAAGTTGTTATATAATAATAATAATAATAATAATAATAATAATAATAATAATAATAATAATAATAATAATGATGATGATGATGATGATGATGATGATGATGATGATGATGTTGTTGTTGGAAGGGACCTTGGAGGTCATCTAGTCCAACCCCCTGCTCAGGCAGGAAACCCTATACCATTTCAGGCAAGTGGCTGTCCAGTCTCTTCTTAAAAACTTCCAGTGTTGGAGCATTCACCGCTTCTGGAGGCAGGTTGTTCCACTGGTTAATTGTTCTCACTGTCAGGAAGCTTCTCCTTAGTTCTAGGTTGCTTCTCTCCTTGACTAGTTTTCATCCATTGCTTCTTGTCCTGCCTTTAGGCGCTTTGGAGAATAGCTTGACTCCCTCTTCTTTGGGGCAGCCCCTGAGATATTGGAACACTGCTATCATGTCCCCCCTCGTCCTTCTCTTCGTTAAACTACACATACCCAATTCCAGCAACCGTTCCCGATATGTTTTAGCCTCCCTATATGTTTTAGCAGTGAAAACAATTTAATGGCCAGTTTTCCCCTGCCTTAGGTAGATCCACTCAGTTTTTTAACCTCAGGAAAACTTGGAAATGACTCACTCGCTCCTCAAGACGGGGGTGTACCTTTTTGTTACATCTTCATTCAAAGTAATGTCAGGAAATTTCATGAAACGAAGCAGATCTATTTTGACAGAGCAGGTCTTGTCCTCTGCTTCATGTACCTTTCCTCTCACAATTTCTTGAGGCTTGAAGAAACCATCAGATATCTAGGAGATGACACAACCGCCCCTTTTCTTCAAGAAAAAAGAAACCCTAAACGATATTGTGATATGGAGAGAGATGTGTGTGTTTGTGGGTATGTGTATACAACGGTACAAAGAGGACCAGTTCCTTTCTTAGTTCCGAATGCCAGCCGCTGACCATGGACAATTTACATGGAGGGCTGATAATTGAAGTTCTAGGCTTCCAGAGTTTCACCATTAACTACTTCTCCTGCGAGTGGGTTTGTTTTTATCCGATTCAATGGGATTTCTTGAAAATGAAATCATTTCAGAGAGTTGGATTCTTTAATTGAAATGGCCCGGTCAGTTCCTTGGGAATCCAGAAAATAGTGCAAAAGAAATCTGTGAGCCAAGACTAGACTGAAACCTACATTAGAACTTCAGACTCCATCTGTATTTGCACGCTGGATGTGTAACGTCACGTTTACGCACCCATCCCGCTAAATGGGTAAGCACTTGGATGATTGCACCTTTGGGCTTTCTGTGTAATTTTTATTCAGACTTTTAATAAGTCTAACACAAAAACACAGTTGGAAGGGACCTTGGAGGTCTTCTAGTCCAACCCTCTGCTCAAGCAGGAAACCTATACCGTTTCAGACAAACGATTGTCCAGTCTCTTCTTAAAATCAAGAAGGTAAAAATCAGTGCTACTGAATATAAACGAAGGGAGAAAGCAGAGAAAGAAAGGAATCGAAGCAAAAAGTTCAACCCCTCCCCCAACCATTCAATAGGAACAGAAACGAAGGAAAAACGATAACATCTTTTCCAAGGAAAGAAAGCAAAAGAGGAGAAGGGAGAGAAGAGAAAAACCTACGGCTGGAGGCTTTGCTTGCCTTCTCAGCTTGAGATATAATTTTCCCCAGTGACATCTTCCTCCTTCCAATCTCTGAAGCAGAAATAATTACAACAGCTCAGACTCTTTTCCAAAAGAGACCACAAACCATGAAGCAGGACTTCCCCCAAAGTGATGGGGTACTTTAGCTCTTTCAGCATCCCACCTCTTACTGAAGAAGAACAGGGTGGGGGCTGGGGGCTGTTAGCTGAACTGAAATTTTCCTAGGGAAAAAAATATCTAAAATACATGCTCTCATTAGAGGAGAAACATCATCTGGCAAATATCTACCTCTAATTCTTTAGGGAGGGGAGCGTGGGAGGAGGAGAAATTGGCTTTTTTCTTTCTTTCTAAGAGATGCCTTCCCTTTGCATAATATCTCCGTATTTGCCTTCTTGAGTAAAAAAAATCGAGATAAGTTGTCTTGTTTGGTTGTTGCAGCCAAAAGAAATAGACAGGCACTCACGTCAAACCCAAACCCAACCCAAAAGCCCCTTCTTAATTATTTTGGAGGTATTTAATCGCCAAGATATATATTACAGTGCGCTAATAATTGGCTTATGAGATAACAAGTGTGTTAAAGTTTTGTAAATGCCACTTGAATAAAGCTGAAGTTTTCTTTGGCTTTGCATAGAGTGGATGTTCTCTCTCTTATGATCCCTGACTGCCAACCATCAGCTGAAGGGAAGCAAGGCAGATGCGTAAAATTATCAAATGCAACATGTGGAATTAAATGGCATTATTATGGTCTACAGAATTACATTTGGGGGAAAAAACCCAGAATGTTGTGGTTATAACTTTATTTTTTTTTTGAAAAAAATCAAATGGTTCAGTAAACCAATAAAACTAATACATGTGAGAGCGACAGTCTTGGAGGAGTAGACCATTAACTAAAGAGGATAGAACATAGAGTTTTGGATAAGCAGTCAAAATGTCTGAAAAGAACATCTCTGCAAGGTCAACATTTCTCCAGGACCATTAATGAAGAGTCGCCCAGGTCAGCTTCTGGAGAAAGTTCTTTGAGAAACCTTTTCATTTAATTTTATCAGCAGTTCCTTGTATTGTTATGGTCACCATCATTGCCAATATTGTTCTGCTCCCTTTTGGGGGTCATATGAAATTCAACTACATTTTAAGAAGATGCATAGAGAAAAAAAAATCCTAGTTCTTTATCCTTTACACATAAAGAAATGCAGGATAAAAATAAAAGAAAGAATGATGGAAGAAGCCATCAGATGCCCCACGATGCTAAACAGTCAAAAATTATGGAAATAGTTAACTTTTGATTCTGCTTTCCCCTAAAAAGAGCTGAAGCCAAAGCAGGCAAAATTAGACTTTTCCCCGACTAAAAATGAGGATGCGAGAGAAAGAAAGAGAAAAAGCACAGATTGAGATTAAGATGTCTACAACTCACTCCCCAAATCTTTGCTCTTTTTACAGAATCGATTTTTCATTCCACCCTGCACAGGAAAAAAATTGAATAAAATAAAACCAGAAAAGTTGTAAAAGTTACCTGTTCCTTTGCACACTTGCTTATTCTAGCATCTATAGCCGGCTACCTTTGCTAATGATGCTGTCCTTTTAAAGATCAGAAAAGAGTTTGTACTGATCACTCTTTATGTAGCATCTTTTTTATATAGAGGTACTCCTTGTTGCTAAGGGATTGGTTGCTAAGAGATGTTGTTGGTGGGTTGTTAGAGGGTTTTTTTTCCCCCGTAGGTCAGGGGGCTTTGTAGCCTAAAAAAGAGAATTTTTGTAATTTAACCTGTATAGCGGAACATACTTAAGTCTTAAAAAAAATCCAGAAAGACGAGGGAAAAAAAAACTAGCTGAAAAGAAATCAACTTACCCAAATGCTTGAAAGGGATGAGATGACATGAATTTGATCAACACTTTGATGTTTTACATGAAGGTCCATGACAGAACTAGATGTGACAGTTGGGATATATGCCTAGTTGTGACAAGTGAAATGCAAAACTTATGATATCATTGAATTAGGTTTTCCTTGTCTTGACATCAAGCTGCCAATGGAATTGAATTATGGGGTCCTTGGTGTTCTCTGAACTTGGCTGTTTTTTTCTTGCAGATGTTTCATTCCCAACTAGGTAACATCACCACTGCTGGAATGGAGTTTGTGGAGAGGGGGAGGAGGAGAAGGAGGAGGAGGAGGAGGAGGACGAGGAGGAGGAGGAAGAGGATTGTGGTGTCCTTGGTGCTCTCTGAGCTTGGCTGTTTTTTCTTGTAGACGTTTCATTCCCAACTAGGCAACATCATCAGTGCTAGAAAGGAGTGGAGTTTGGTCCCTGTTGTTTACTGTTTGATAAATCTGACTGTTAGATAAAGTAGACAGTAAATCAATCAAGAAAAGACCAACAATCATACACTAAAAAACAGCCAAATCAAGGAAGCACCAAGACCACACCCACCCACCCTGACAGGGCAAGCCACCGATAGATAAATAGCGAGCAAAGTTCACTCCCTTCTAGCACTGATGATGTTATCTAGTTGGATCATGAAATGTCTGCCAAAACAACAACAACAATGAACTACAGGAAGCATCAAGGAGCCCACAGTTCAACTGCGAGCTACAAATATTCTCTTCTATTAGAGTTGAATAGGGAAGGGCATCACCAGCCCAAGACATCATATGACATGTCTGACCCCACAGGTCAACCCTGAACTACAAATATTCTCTTCTGTCGGTGATGAGGTATTGTTGAGGAAAAGGGGGAGAAGACCCATGGATCTGCCTTTACCCGCTCAAAAGATTGCTTGGGTCACGTTTTCCCACATGTTGCTGGGTTTATACTTCCCAGAGCCTCCTAGACCTAGAGAGCAGCAGATTGCATTAATTGTTCCAGGACTGCAAAGCTGAACTTTCAGGGCCCGTTTTCTCTCCAGCCAGAGTGACATCTTGTACCTCTAAATTAATGGGCATTTAGGGTTGACTTGAATGGACATTTTACTTTCAAAGGATCTCTTGTACAAGCATCTGTTGAACATCACGGAATGTTCCCATTATTTGTTCAATCATTTGTGCGATTGTCCCCATCTTCTGGATCAACAAGGTCATTCCAGAACTGTGGAAAGAAACTTTCCCAAAATAGATGGTGCAGCATCTGTTATAAAAATTGTCCACTAGAACAGAATAATTACTGGCATTACGCTCCTTCGGTCTAAGCCCAGCATTTAATGATCAATGCAAATAATTTTGTATGCAAAACATTGGGACACAAGGAAAATGTATCTTTTTGAAGGCATCTCAGGAGGTCAGTGTCAAAACGTTAGACAATGTCTATGCCTGTGTGTATGCCTGTGTGTGTGTGTGTGTGTTATGGGTGTGTGTATGACTGTGTTTAAATGAAAGTAGATTTACCAACAGCTCTTTTTATGCCAAAGAATCTTTGGAATTTTGTACAATACAATCAGAATAACTAGGGGTCTTGTTCACAACAAAAGACTCCAGCTGAATGTTAACAAATTCTTCAGTCTGTGTGTAGGCTCCTGAATGAATTAACAAAGTTCTTTTTTTAAAAAAATACCACTATAAATGAGCTAGATCTTTTCTGAATTCACAATGGACCTTTGTGGTAGAAATGAGCAAACTCTCTTCTATGAAAACAAATCATGGACTTTCTTTCTTCCCAGAAAGAAAGCTAAGAACATCTAAAGAGAAGTGGTTTTCCTTCCAAACTAGTCTTCCTACTGCTAGTAATAACACCAACCCAACTCATAAGGTAAAGGTAAAGGTAAAGGTTCCCCCGCACATGCGTGCTAGTCGTTTCTGACTCTAGGGGCCGGTGCTCATCTCTGTTTCAAAGCCAAAGAGCCAGCGCTTGTCCGAGGATGTCTCTGTGGTCATGTGGCCGGCATGACTAGACGCCAAAGGCGCACGGAACGCTGTTACCTTCCCACCATAGTGGTCCCTATTCTAATTGCATTTTTATGTGCTTTCGAACTGCTAGGTTGGCAGAAGCTGGGACGAGTAACAGGCGCTCACTCTGTTACATGGCACTCGGGATTCGACCCACTAAACTGCCGACCTTCTGATCGACAAGCTCAGCATCCTAACCCACAGAGCCACTGCGTCCCTTAACCCAACTCAACCCATGCACAAAACAATACCAGAATACAAAATAGACAAAAAATATATGATAAAATAGTGATGATACATCCTCTCCAAAGGGGATTCAAAAAAGCTTAGTTTCCACCAGTTTTTGGAAAGCCATTAGTGATGATGTGAAGCCAACATCTAGTGCCATAACTGAAAAGTAACATTTTTCTGGCCTCAGCTCTCTTCACTTCATAAAAGTTCCCTGATTGTTCTCTGGGGAATCTTATCTCAGATAGGTCAAATCTGGTAGGGCAAGTTGTCTGGGAAATATTAGGATGCACTTCTGCATCAACCTTCTGGCTAGGATCAAAGTGTAGTTCCTTTGCAGGAAATGAGAACTTAGAAATTGAATGATATCTTGGTAAGCCCTATGTATTTACAACTCTTGTTACAATGAGTGACAATGAGCGCATCACCGGCAGAGTTGAAAGAACAGGTTAGAGATAGTTCATCATCATGAAAATGAGTTGATGGCACATAATCAATTAACCAATCAATTTATTTATAAAGGAGAACGCCGAAACACCCCCCCCTCCCCAGGAGCCCAATTTTCTTTTTTGTAAAATAGAGTGGCTCCTGAAACATGCCCAACAAAGAAATAACGCTTTACAAATGTCATAGTAAAATGTAGTTTTCCTACCTCAGAAATGTAGTACAATGTCTAGTAATTATTGTATTAAATTGGTTGGGTTCAGGCCAAATTTCAAACCATACTTTGACTGTTCCCCATGTATTTTAGAATTTCTTCTTTCTCTTCATTGGAAATTGTCAATTGGTGGCCCTTGTGGGATTTGGTTGGGTGTGAAGGCACCAGTGAAAGGTGTCCATCTAAATGTTTCTGCAAAGCTGAGGAGTGGATTTGCTTGCTGAGCCTTTACAAATACATCCACCACAAACCACTGCTTAATTTTGTAGACCATATTCGAGTTGTCAGATATGGCCTTGCAAAAATGCCAAGTCTCTGAATTTGTAGGCAACTGTGAATCACAATCAGAACTAGATAAAGGGTCAGTGATGCCCATCTTTTATGGAGATTATCAAATAAGGTTGTACGTATTGTCTCTAATTTAATTTGAATTGTCCACTCGATTGACACTGACATCTGGATCAGATTTAACAACTTGAATAGATTTAGGAAATCGGTTTGATTAAGTGCTTCAGTTTCAAGCATTGGATTGCATTGATTTTTATTTTCAAATTCCCTTTGCAAAAGCCTTTATCAACTGCCAGATTATCTCAGCAGCATCCAACATCAAAACTTTACTCAACCTAACTATCAAATGGTACCTAGGGGCAACTGCAAGATATAGCAGTTGAAGAAGGTCCAAGTGAGAAGACCTGGAGGTCCAAGCCTGAAATTCTAAGAGAGGACACTTATAGGTAAAGGCAATGTAGACGGATGCCAAAAGCAATTTCATAAAAGCCATCATCTGGAAGAAATCCAATCTTGAATTACCACATTCTGTGGGATGTCTGTGATTGTGGAGCCTCCCAAGAATGTTGGGAGAAGAACTTCCATGAGGTGTTCCAGATCTATAGCTCTCCAAAGCTCTCAGAACTAGAGTGTCCAGAATGCCTTGGGTGAGGAAAGACTATAATTATTCTAGCCTAGTGAATAGACATTGCAAGAGAATATTTTTGATTGCTGGATAGTGGTTGTTTCATGGCAATTCCTACTCTTGGTTCGCCTGCCAAGATGATCCGGAATCCAGCTGGTAGCCTTTCTCTCAAACTTAGCAGCTCCAATGGATAGGGGATGGGATGAAAATGGGTGCTTTATTATTTTCCATTTTTTAAACAAGCAACATGTTGTTCTGTTTAGGAGGTACTCTCCAAGTTCTAATTCAGAGCATAATGGGTCCTATTCATAACAGGAAACGTAAACTGGGTGCAGTTGATGTATTTGATGTATTTCTTTCCTGGATGAACGTTAAATGTTCCCTTTCAGCAGGAAGTTAGTATCATCATTAGGATGCATTGTGTTGTGATGAGCCATCTTTATAGTTTGATGGATATCTGCTTAAGAACCTCAAAAAAAAAAAAAAAAAGAGCCAGCAGCCCAGAGTCATAATCCAAAATTATGCCTCTATAATTAGATGGGGTACCCTTCTTCTTTGGATTGTGGCAAATGGTACTTGGATAAATGTTGCCTTTAATGCCAGAGATTCGTTTTATTTTCATCTGTTATTCCATCTCCCTGAACATAGCCAAATGCTATTTTGCTCTCTATAATATTCACCGTACCTTTTCAGAAAAGTGTTCTTGGGTGTGCTCGGATAAAACCATCCTTTGTTTCATCTTGATAACTCATTTCTAGGGTGGGTTAACTTTGCTTCCCCCAGAGATACTCAACTCTCTCTTCCATTTAGCTGCTTGAGGAGAATGCCATTTTTAATTCTTATTCCAAGTATTTCTGGACCATTACAAGTTTCTGTAAGGTAGACTATTGAGTACTATCTCTTCTCAAGACAAGTACACATTGTTTTCTTACCCTTTTCAAAACTCAGAACGATGCTTATTATTTCACTGATAAAATAGTAAGAAAATAATTCCATTTCAGGGACGTGTAATATTCTTCCTGATACTGTATGATCGCCTCTTAGGGAACAGCTTCAAGATCTCAGCCAAGCAGAGTTAAATTTCATCCACTTTCGGAGATTCCACTCATATTGATTCCTCTCCATTCAACAAGGAAGATTCAGGCATGACATTTCATCAAAGTTCAGGCATTCTAACAAAAAATATAGAGATAGACGCCTTTGTAGTTTCCACTCTTCAACAATTGCTTCATCTTCATCACTTTTTCCTATCTTGTTTTAAATCCCCTTTATGCAACTTTAATATATCGAAGATCAAAATGGCCCCTGCCAGTTCTAAGCCTCCTGAGTGTCTATAATCTTAAGTGGTTCTATTCTTATTTTATTTTATTTTATTTTGCAACACTGACCTGAATTTGAGGGCCTCTGCTTTGTGTTCAAGATTTGATCCTCAAATGTGCCACCCAACAGATATTTGGGGGGTGTGTGTGCTTGAGGAGAAGGGTAGTTAGAGCTAAGGGGTGGAGTTAAGCGAGTCCTCAGCCTAGAGTCATTACGTTCCCACTAATGGTCTAAATCCAACACCTCTTGAATTCTATTGACTGTTATCTGGTGCCAACTGAGCACTGAACATTAGTCGACCAGATTCTTGCGTATAGGCTTGAACAATAAGTCTTTTGAATGGGAACTTATGTATGACCCTCATCCTTTTTGCCTGCTAGATGCAACTGTTTTCAGCCAGCAGGACCATGCTGGCTAAGAGTTTTGAAACATCCCGGTGTCAGCATATTTACAGAGCCCCAGATTACGCAGGCCTAATGCAAGTTTGATTGGTTGCTTGGCTGGGTTTGGCCACCTTAATACATCCATCTTAAAGCAAGGGGCGAATCTTGTTTACCCCTCTATCCATGCATTTACTAAGAGTTCAATTCTGAACTTCCTTAAAAGAAACAGGTTAGTACATGGATGTTATCTGCACCTGAATTTTTAGTTGAGATTAGGACTCACCGTACGGAACAGACACTACCTTCAAGGGATGAAAATCACAATTAACTTCTAGTTCTGGTAAAGACATACTGTCAATAGGGGGAAAAAACAACTGGTAGTATTCAGAAGGGACATTGGAGGTCCTTCTAGTCCAATTCCCTGCTTGAGCAGGAGATCCTATATCATTCCAGACAAATGGCTGTCCAGTCTCTTCTTAAAAACCACCAGCGATGAAGGACCCACAACTTCTGGAGGCAGGCTGTTCCACTGATCAATAGTTCTACTTGCAGGACATTACTCCTTGTTCTAGGCTGAATCTTTCTTTTATAAGCTGTTACTTCTTATCCTGCCCTCAGGTGCATTGGTGAACAGGTTGACCCCCCCCCCTCTACTCTGTGACAGCCCTTTAAATATTGGAAGACTGCTATCATGTCACCCCAGTCCTTCTCTTGTTAGACTAGACATACCCGATTCTTGCAATCGTTCATCATGTGTTTTAGTCTCCAATCCCCTAATCATCTTTAGTGTTCTTCTCTGCACTCTTTCTAGAGTCTCAACACCTTTTTTGTATCGTGGTGACCACAACTGGATGCAGTATTCCAAGCATGGGCTTACGAGTGAAGCATGAATCTATATAAAGAGTTGATTGTTTTGTGCTATGGAAATATGCGAGGAAGTTAAAAATAGGAGTCCATTTCAGGAGTTTGCCCAACAGATGCTCAATAGCAAAGCTCTCTGCTGCATTTCTACTGTTGATCCAGGTTTCTGGACCTCCTCTATATCTTTCCCTCCTCCACCCTGTTCTTCTTTGCATGCAAGAATTTTGACATTTTGATTTTCTTCTCCTACTCCTGCTTCTTCCCAGCTCAGTTGGCATGGTGCACGCAACTTCTACACACAATCTGCCTTTATCACCCATTCCCAGCAGTTTCCATAGTTGGGGTGCAGCTGATACAAAGGCAAAGTGGAAAGCTGAACAGCTTCAGGCCCACCTGGGGAGCTTGCAAAGAGATTTTTTAGCATCCCGGCTTTCTGTAATTTCTCCCTGCTGATTCCCCTCCCCCCCAAAAAAAACACACAAAACCCCCCAAAACCCAACCCAGCTAGCATCAGAAAAGAAGAGAAGGGTTTGCTTTGTTTCCTTTGGTTCCGAGGCAAACCAGAACGTCCTCTTCCTCCATCTTTCCTTCCCACCTGAAGGAGATGGGTAGTTCAAAAATGTGAGAAAGAAATAAAGAAATAAACGCATGAATAAATAAATTCATCTTGAGAAGCAAAGAAGGTCTCAAGTTCAGATGTTCAAAGAGCTTTGCATGATCTCTTTCTTAGAAAGCGACTTTAAGAACCCCTTCAAGGGCAGACAAAAAAAGCACGACATTAAGGGGGGCCTTTGCCCAGGTTCGCCTGGTGCGCCAGTTGCGACCCTATCTAGACCGGGATGCCTTGCGTACAGTCACTCATGCACTCGTGACTTCTCGTCTAGACTACTGTAATGCTCTCTACATGGGGCTGCCCTTGAAGTCCACTCGGAGGCTCCAACTGGTGCAGAATGCAGCCGCGCGAGTTGTGCTGGGGGTTTCCCGATACTCCCATGCTACACCTTTGCTCCGCGAGCTGCATTGGCTGCCGGTTGCTCTCCGGGTGAGATTCCAGGTGTTAGTAATGACTTACAAAGCCCTACATGGTCCGGATTACCTATGGCAACACCTGCGGCCGGCATCAACTTCCCTCCGTCCAGTGCGCTCCCACAGAGAGGGCCTCCTCAGGGTGCCTCTGATCAAAGAATGCCGATTGGTGACCCCCAGGGGGAGAGCGTTCTCTGTGGGCGCGCCAGACCTATGGAACCGCTTGCCGGTTGAGCTCTGGACGGCCCCCGACCTTCGCTCCTTCCGGCGCGATCTAAAAACGTATCTATTTGAGCAGTCTGACCTGGTCTGATGGGTTAGGGTTGGGGTTTTAAATACGTTTTAATTATTGTTTTAACCTTGAGCATTTATTTAATCGCTTTTAACTTTTGTATCCTGTTTTGTATTTATTGCCTTGTACACCGCCCTGAGTCCTTCGGGAGAAGGGCGGTATAAAAATATAATAAATAAATAAATAAATAAATTAAAGAGGGGAAAGTTTCCATTTTTCAGATTTTTCTCACCTGTGTTTTCCCATCATCTATATTTTTCTACAGGAACTTTTTTCCTCGGGATGCAGAAAAAAGAAAAAAAAAACCCCGAAGGAGAAATGCAATCATTTTCTTTGTTCTTTCTTTTTCCTTAGGGTAAGTCTTCCGGTTCGCCATCTGAACCACTCCTATGGATATGTCCATATTCAAATCTGGGTTCACACATAATGTCTGTGGAGATTCTCAGGCATCCAGGTCTTTCAAACCTGGTTTGAAAGAGGGGTCAAAGAGGCCATCTACATTAAGATTGAACAGCTCTCTCTCAATGGGGAGGGGGGGGAATATGACACCAACTATCTCCTGTTTACAACACAATCCTTTCAGCAATTCCAAGAAAGTACCACACCCATTTGCACTATTCAGGTGATCCTGAGGGCACCATAAACCTTCAAGTGGTCTCAGTGACTCTCAGAGAGAGTACTAATGACCAGATGCCTGCAAGGAATATAAATCCTTCCATCCTCCACCATTCAACCCGAACTGAAGAAGCTTCTTGGATGAGAAACGAAATGTCTTCAAGGAAAAACAAAGTCCAGTTGTCGTTTGAAAAAACACCTTTGGGACATTGCACTAAATGATGTTTTCTTTAACTAGGGTTTGTTGATTGGGTTTAGAAACTATGCTTTCTAAAACCATTTTGATACATATTTGAGTCAGAATCCATTTCATTGTTCCAGTTTGTGGCTAAGCTCTCCTGTCCATCTTTCAACGGGACAGATGGCCAAGTTATATCAGTGGAGAGAAATCTGACATGCAAATGCAATAATTTCTTAGCTGATGGACTCAGAAACACAGCTTATAAAATGGCTACAGGATACACTGCAGGTAGCTTACTCTTGATAATTGAACGTATTATCCAGTAATGAGATCTTTACATACTGTTCCTGGCCTAATGTCTCTGAACAATTAATTTAATGGTACCGCACTGGTAAAAAAATGTGTTCCAAACTTGCAAGCACAGCATCTGGTCAACAACAGCAGTTTTGGCATCTTAAGTTTTGTTTTCATCAACAATGAGATGGCGGGTTATCTCCAGTGTGTTTCCTTTCAACAGCAATTTTATTTCTTAGCACCATCAAGATCTGCCACTTGAATAGACCAGAGGCTGTTCAGAAAACACAGATGGGGCACCATGCACTTCTACACAGGAGAACAGGGTGCATCACCAGGAACCTGGATTTAAATGGGATGTAATTCTTAGCTTGTCCAAAGTGTGGATGTTATCGCTCAAGAAGAAACTTGGTGAAATTGCTTCTCAGATGAAGGAGAGATTTTTCTCCCCTGAAATATTTAGCAAGTTGAGGGTCATCGCTGTAAAGCACAACCCAGATCTGGAGAAGAATGAAGGGACTCTTGAAAAACTAATAGTTAGCGATAAGATATTTAACTAAAAGAAAACAATACCGTACTTTCTTAAGTTCGCTGCCCTGCGTGACGTGCAAAAACTTAGCATGACACAGAAAGATCGTTGCACAGAAAGATACAATTTCATTATGCATCTCACCATATTACATCTCTTCCAAAAGGTTAAAAGCCCCGAAGATTCAAACCTTTAAAAGCAAAAACAAAACTAGTTCTGTTCCATCTTTTTTTGAGCGGACTTGACTATTTCTGTCACTTTTTAGCAATTGTATCTCTGGGTGGGTTTGGTTTTTTTTTGCTTCTGTATCTTTGCGCATTGGTAAACAAATACCTCGGAGTCTAGGCTAAAATCTATGGATTACATTGGGTCCCCAAAATGGGAAAGATAAATAAAGATTATATAAAAAAACTATTATAAAACTCTTCACCCCTCAGACCAATTTCCTCACAACAAGATTGTCACACCCCTGGTTTCGTTTACACAGCCTGCTAAGCCACAACCTAGGCAGCTGGATTCACATGACTTGTTAACCCACCAAGAAACAAACCACACTAGCTTCTGCCTTTTATAACACATTTTTACCCACACTTAAAAAAAAGTTTATTATCATTATCATGAAATTTGTCTTTCTGGCTTGCATGATTTTTCCCCCTCTTTTCCAAACTTGACTATGGATCCATTCTTGACCAGTGAGCAAAATTATGAAATCAGTCCTTGCAAAATACTATTTAATAGGGTCTAATTATCAGCACAGAGAAATAGCTTTCTCACCTGCTATGTTCCAGGGGAAATAAAATTCATTCTAGCCATTGTCAAGTCCATCCAGCAAATTTAAGGTTAGGTGATTCAATCTGGGCTACTGTCATCTTATGATGCTTTCCTTCTTCTTCTAAGGAATTGTTGCTATTAACAATCCAGAGTTCCCATCAGCTACAAACTAAAACTATGCCACTGGAGGTTGTAAAGCATTTTGAGAAATAACAACCTACTGTATCTCTACTTCAGTTGGTGGACGGTTGTGTACTCTTAGTGCCAGGTGTCAAAGCAAAAACATCCAAAACCAGCAGCTTTTGAATTCACAACCTCGTTCAGGCCTCCTTGCTTGGCAGTTTGCAAATTTTCCCCAACCTTTCATAGGAGGATGATTCTTCTCCGATGCATTTGGATTGGGCCGGTTCCAGAGTACCTTTAGCAGCTTGTCCTGCAGAGAAGCCCACTAAAATAAAACCTTATTCCAGAATAAGCAAGATGTTTCCACTGCCTATTGCAATTCACAGAGAATCTAGTAGGCACAGCCTGGTTCCCAAACATATTGAAGTCTCTTGGAAAAATAAAATTCTCCATGTTCCTATTCCTGTTTTTTACTAGAAGACTTCCAAGGTCCCTTCCTACTCTGTTGTTCTGTTAAATGTAACAGAGTTGGAAGAGACTTTGGAGGTCTTCTAGTCCAACCTGCTGCTCAAACAGGAGATCCTATACCCTATTTGAAAATAGGCAGGATGGTTCGGTTAAAAGTTGACATTCTGATACCACCCAGATACATTCTAAACAGTCTGAAAACAATTTCCCTATTGTTTCCAAGTAAGCTACATGGATGTGTCCATTAAACCGCCATACGTTGAGTGTGACCTGAAGGAGACATGTCCTTTCTCTTCATTTTACTCAGACATCTCTTTGCCCTTTAGGTGTGAATATCCTGGAGTGTTGCAGCTGGCCTGGGCTTTCTTTTCCTTTACAAAGAGCATGAAAAGCTTGGCACCAGAGTCATCAGCTCTTTCTACCATGTGGTAGAAAGTTCTCAAGAAAGGTCTTCAAAGAAAGAGCAATCTATCCTTGTTTAACACCTGAGCTCTAATTATAATATTTTCTTTGATCTCAGAGTGTTGTAGGAATGCTCCATGATTTTGGTGGTGATGGTGATGGTGGTGATGGCAATAATGCTTGATTCCTGGCCAATTCCTGGCCAAGTCCACTAGGAGAAATCCCTCCCAGCCGTTTCTTGGGAGCTATCCAAGGTCCTGTTCTGTTGGTCTCTGCATGACCAAGAACATTCTCTCTTGCTAACAGCCTTTTTGTGGCCTGTTTTCAAGACCTTTTGGAAGTGAAAAGAGTTATGAAAGATACATGGTCTTTGAGGGGATAGCACCTAGAATTTCACTACTGTTCCTTAGGACAGAGCACCCAAACATCAACTTCAATGTATTTTTAATGACAGAAAGATCTATAGGTCTTGAAAAAAGTAGTCCTCTCTTCTTTGCCTAAAAGAAATATTATTGCATTGCTTAACTTTATCTAAATGCATTGCTTGTTATTCAAATAATCCCAAGATACGGCACAAAATGACTCAAAGTAGGATATGATATTTTTTAGATGTGTGATCTGCTTTCCTGCTGGGCAGAAGAGGGAGGGAGAGAAATATTTCAAATATAAATTAGTTATCATTCTGATTGTTATTTTCACTTTTTTTTGCTGTGGTTGGCTGAGTAGAGATGACACATTATCTCTCATGAAATGAACCATTGTTTCCCCAATTAACCCAATTTTCTGCATCCTTGTGACACAAGGAACTGAACCTGTGGGATTCATTCACACAATATGCTAGGCTGAATGTAGTTTCAGCCTCAAAGTAGCCAACATAGGTTTCCTGATTTTGGTGAAGGTGTGGCTAAAAATTAACAATTTCTGGAGGGACTTCCAATTTTGAGACACTTTGTGTGTGTGTGTGCGCGCGCACACACACACACAATACACACACAGAGGGGAGTAACACTTGTTGAGCAAAGCAGGACATTTTTCTCCATTGAGACACCAAGAATGTATTCAGATACTCACTTGTAGCTCTGGGCAATGTTTGAATGAAACTAAGTATTCTTCTGGAAAACCTCCACCATTCCATTCTTTCTTCCTAGCAATCTTTCAACACTGACTCCTACTTGGCTGGACCAGCTTGGAGGTAAGAAAGAAAGGAAAGGAAAGGAAAACGGTGGGGGGGGGGAACTCTGGGAAAACATCCAGGGACTGAAGTTTAGCCTCACTTCACTTACAGCACATCCCCTTTCATTGTCTCCTTCTGAAAGCATCCAACACCCCTGCTATTTTTTTTAAAAGAAAGTATATTACCTCCAAACTGAAGATGCTGATTTGTACAGAATTTGCAGCTAGCAGTGTAGTAGATACAAATTAAGGAATGATTGCTATGTTTGAAATAAGCATTGGTATGTCTTCCTAGAAGAGGAAGAAGGTGATTGGATAGTCAGTCTATGGAATAAGTATATTATACAGACATACACACACACACACACACACACAAACACACAAACACACAATGACATGCCTTAGATTTAGGATCAATACAAAAAC
Organism: Vipera berus; assembly: GCF_964194415.1. NCBI lineage: Eukaryota > Metazoa > Chordata > Lepidosauria > Squamata > Viperidae > Vipera > Vipera berus. The sequence continues at coordinate 15,886,972 of NC_138215.1, read as the reverse complement.
AATGGAATGGTTCACACAACAAGATTAATCGTAATGGCTAGAGACACAGCAGGTGTATACGTAGAACATATTGAGTTTGCTTAGCTTTAAATTGGAGTCCTACTTGTTGGTTAGCTTGCTTTTCTACCTAACCTGATGTTGAAACCCAGCTCTTTTGAAAACTGAGTTTAATATCTCATGCAAATCTTAAAGTTTGTCCACACCATTTTTAACCCTCTCCCTTGTGGTTTCAAAACCACACCTTATGACTCATCTTTGCAGGTAAATCCAAAGGTAGTATCTTCAATAAAGCATGGTTTAGTGCACCTTATAGACTTTACTGATATACAGTTGGGTTGTACCCAGCAGCCTATGAGTGTGCTTTGATGTGGGGGCTATAGTTGTGAATTGTGTATTTATATTTTTAGCTAGAAAAATCTCTTATCTTTTGGTTTCTCCTAAGCCAAGTGTACTGTTGTCTAAGTATTTCAATGCTGGCAAGAGGATAACGTCTGTAATTTAGCTAGTATTTTTCCTTTTCTAATCAAATATGTCCATTCTCAGGTGGTTGGGGGTGGGCACAGGGAAACGGTTGGCATGCAGTGTCTATGGTGGGCAGGATGATAAAGATAGCTTAAGTTCCTTGCCCCCTTCTTTCTATAAATATCTTCTCTTCTTCATTTCAGGCAAACAGTTAAAAGAAGCAAGAAATACAGAACAAGGATTCTTTCCAAATCCTGTTGAGCCAACAAAGGTATCTTAATTTATCATAAAGGAGAAACAGTGCAAAATTTGGCTGCCCTGGGTACCAATGGAATTATGTCTGTTACATCAGAAGTGACTGGGAAGGACTGACATTTGAGTTGTTGAAGACAGGCCACTTTAAGAGCTATCATGAGTCTCAAAAAATCAAATGAATTCCTCTTTTGGGGGGGGACAAGTCTAGCTATGAGTCTATGTGTGGTCTAAAGGCATCTTTAGAATCAAAGGGTAGAATAGAATAGAATAGAATAGAATAGAATAGAATAGAATAGAATAGAATAGAATAGAATAGAATAGAATAGAATAGAATAGAATAGAATAGAATAGAATAGAATAGACTGTAGACTGTAGACTGTAGACTGTAGACTAGACTAGACTAGATTGTAGAGTAGAATAGAATAGAATAGATTGTAGAATAGAATAGAATAGAATAGAATAGAATAGAATAGAATAGAATAGAATAGAATAGAATAGAATAGAATAGAATAGAATAGATTGTAGAACAGAATAGATTGCAGAAGGGAATAGAATAGAACAGAACAGAACAGAATAGAACAGAATAGAACAGAATAGAATACAGCTGGAAGGGACCTTGGAGGTCTTCTAGTCCAGCTCCCTGCTCAAGCAGAGAACCTATACCGTCTCAGACAGGTGAATGTCTAGTCTCTTCTTGAAAATCTCCAGTGCTGGATCGATAATGAGAAAAGCTAATATTTTGGTGGGGTTTTTTTAGAAGCCTGAAAACTTCCCAGGGATTTTTTAAAAAATAATATCAGGTAGGAAATGTTGGTTTACAAAGAATAAATTCTGCAGACAACGTGATTTTCAAAGGAACCATGGTTGATGCTTGGCTTTGTACTCTGTACATTTGCCTGGAGGTTCAGTGGTTAAGATGCTAGCCTGGTCGACTGGAAAGCTGGCAGCTCAGTTTTGAGACCCGAATGCCTGCCATGGGTGAGCTCCCGTGCTGGCCCAGCTCCTGTGAACCTAGCAGTCTGAAAGCATGCAAATGTGAGTAGATAAATCGGTACCACTTCAATGGGAAAGAAACAGCATTCTGTGATGTCATGCTGGCCACATGACCCCAGAAATATCTTCAGTCAGTGCTGGGGTCAATGGCCTTGAAACGGAGATGAACACCATCCCCTACAATCGACAATGACTAGCAGAGTAAAATCCTCAGGGACTCCTTACCTTTACTTACTCCATTATAAACCTTAATTTGCAAACCATAATGTCTAAACGGTGGTCCTTACAACTTGCTAAACCAAAGCCAAACTAACCAATGGCTTGGTGAAATGTGTTAATTCAACCAAGAGTGGGTACAAGGTCAACCATTGAGTTTCATAGCTAAGTGGGAATATTCTCACTCTTTATAAAACTCTTTATAAAACAATATGAGATCACCTTCAGTTACTACCCATTGATATCCTCAACACAGAGCAGCTGAGACCTGATGACAGCTATAGATCCTGAGGCTGGGTTGTTATGAATCATCTACAGTCCATAAAGCAGGTCACCATTTGGATGAAGCTTTAGACTCTACCACACAAAAGTCGCATCAATTGCTTTCATTTCCTATAGTAGGGCCGCCCCATTTGCCCATGTGTCAGCTTGCATAATGGATAGCTTGTTCCCATCACTCTCTTTTCGTCCTACTTGATTCATTCACATGAATCATGTCCTTTCGTTCACATTGATTGCTCCCTCTGGGTTCTCCTCTGATTCATTTTTCCTGTCCAGAAACAATCTCATAGTTGTTCAAAGAAATTCAGCAGAATTTTCTGGGGGAAGCATCTGTCAGTGGCCAATGAGAGGATCATTTTCTTTCAAGCTGCATGCCCGTTTTTTTTTGTGTGTGTGTATGTTTTCCTGGCACTTGTGCTATTGAATGGCTTGTTTTGTGTTGTACTGGAGTCCAGTCCAAGGAACTCTTGTCATACACACACACACACACACACACACACACACACACACACACAGAGAGAGGAAGGAAATGGCTACTGCGGTTTCTCCAAAAGATTTGCAAATCTCCTTGTATTTAGTATGCGCAGTACACATGATTTGGTGGGAATGCTTGAAATTTCATTAGGAAATCAACCAGGTGTGTTATTGTTTAAAAAAAGAAAAAAGAAAGAAAGAAATTGGTTGGTTGGTTGGTTACCTTCTTCCTGGCCGGACTTGGCTCAGTTGGCGAAGTCTTTCTTTGATGAGTTTTGTTCTAGACCGCTCTAGATTTGTTCTGGATTTCAGAAACCTTCTCTCTTGTCAAGAATGACATCTAGACATCTAGAGTCAAGCAAGTGTAAGATGGCAGCCCAGGATTGTGCAAAAGCAGCCCCCTCCCTTTTTTACAGGGGTTGCATGCACAACCCCCATTAAAGGGGAGAGGGGGAGGGAGGGGGGGTTTGATTAGATTGTTTAGGCTGCCATTTTGACTCTTTGGACCTATGCATATTCTATCCTCCAACTCGTCTCTGTAGCCCTTTCGGTCGATACCTCAAAGAAGTGTCCATCTTATTGATTTCCCAGGGTTATTGTTTAAAAATACATTTGCACATTTTGTCAGGCTCTTTTTTTTCTTCCAAAAAGGGAAGTTGTGGTTTAGATGTTTGTCTTCTCCTCCCGATTGCAAGAAGTCTCTCTAGCAAACTTTTGCTGGCACGATGTATCTAATGAAATAATAAGGTTTTTTTCATATATTTTTTTCCACAATCATTTCATTATTGATGTAGAGATAGCAGAGTCCATTATTGGCCCAGGAGTACAGAGTGGATACATTTGATTATGTGTAGCTTGATTGCTCACTGGGCACACTGTGCAAAGGTATAATTGGCTTTGATTTACAGAATTACCCTCCATTGGCTGGATTCCTTCCAAGAAGCTAAAATCCAAAGGGAACAAAGAGATGTTGGCTTAAGCACAGGCATAAACCATCCTCCAGCTTCTCCAAAGAGCCCCAAAGGCTTGGCTCATCTGCCTTTGATTTTGAGTCATGGTGAAAACTAGCAATTGTGGCTTATTCCCCAAACCATGGCTTAGGTCCATGCGTCAATCCAGCCAAAGAAGTGGGAATTGCTCTGAATCATCTGCCATTGTATGAAGCAGGCTATGGACAGTGACCAGTTCAAGGTTACCCCACAAGGTTGTGCACCTGAATCTAGTTCTCTTAAAGCATGTCTAGCATTTCTATGGCCAAAGCTATACACTTTCTTTGTATAAGTTTAATATAGACACTATTTGGTGTAGTGGTTAGGGTGCTGAGCTATAAACAAGTGGATTGTGAGTCCTAGTCCCACCTGGGAGATGAAGCCCATTGAGTGACTTTGAGGCAAGTCCAGTAGTGAGTTGAACACACACACACACACACACACACACACACAGTTATTTTCCCTGATTTTTTGGGGAGGAGGGGTAACACAGACTCATTGATAAGTTTTATTTTATTTAAGCCTGCATTTATTTTGTTGGAGAAGACTCTTGACAGTCCCTTGGACTGCAAGGAGATCCAGTCAGTCAATCCTAAGGGAAACCAAGAAAACGTATTTACCATATTCATATAGCTACCTATCTCACATAGTGACTTGCAAATTATCCATGCATGCTGGGCTCAAGTATGCCGGTCTAAAACAGCTGGTTTATTTAAGGTTCAGTGTCTGTCTGGGTCCAGCTTTAAACTGATTGTGCAGAGTTGGTTCACTCGCAATGGTTCTTGAATCTGCAACTACCACACCTTTTCAAATAGCCCAGCTCTTACTCTGCACGCTACAGATGGAGACTTGTTTTGCCTCCAGCTACACTCCAACTGCTCCGCTTCAAATGACTGAAGATGTTTCCGTCTGGCGATCATTTTTGACACACTTAGCCCAAAGTCAGCTCCACTCAAGCCCTGGAGTCTCTTTCTCAGCTGACCCAGAAGATCAGATAATGTTTGTGCTCAATAGTAGTAACTGTGAGAGAGATCTCGGAGTCCTAGTGGACAATCACTTCAATATGAGCCAGCAGTGTGCTGCAGCTGCCAAAAAGCCAACACAGTGCTAGGCTGCATTAACAGAGGGATAGAATCAAGATCAAGTCAAGTACTAATACCACTTTACAATGCTTTGGTAAGGCCACACCTGGAATACTGCATCCAGTTTTGGTCACCACGATGTAAAAAAGATGTCGAGACTCTAGAAAGAGTACAGAGAAGAGCAACAAAGATGATTGGGGGACTGGAAGCTAAACCATATAGGGAACGGTTGCTGGGATTGGGTATGTGTAGTTTAATGAAGAGAAGGGTGAGGGGTGACATGATAGCAGTGTTCCAATATCTCAGGGGCCGCCACAAAGAAGAGGGAGTCAAGCTATTCTCCAAAGCAGCAGAAGGCAGGACAAGAAGCAACGGATGGAAACTAGTCAAGGAGAGAAGCAACCTAGAACTAAGGAGAAATGTCCTAACAGTTCGAACAATTAACCAGTGGAACAACCTGCCTCCAGAAGTGGTGAATGCTTCAACACTGGAAGTTTTTAAGAAGAGACTGGCCAGCCATTTGTCTGAAATGGTATAGGGTTTCCTGCCTGAGCAGGGGGTTGGGCTAGATGGACCTCCAAGGTCCCTTCCAACTTATTATTATTATTATTAAGAGAAGCAGAACCAGCCAAGCAGCATTTTAGTCTTTGTAATCATTGAAAAGGTGAGGAAAACAAACCAGCACATATTCTCCTGCTTACTTTGCTAAGAGTGGGTGGGGTGTCCTTGGTGCTCTCCGAGCTTGCTTGTTTTCTTGCAGATGTTTCATTACCCAAACTAGCTAACATCATCAGTGTTAGAAGGGAGAGAGGGGTTTGTGGAGAGGAGGAGGAGAAGGCGGTGGGGGTGGCGGTGGGGGTGGGAGAGACAGTGGGGTCCTCGGTGCTCTGTGAGCTCGCTTGTTTTCTTGCAGACGTTTCGTTACCCAAATCATCAGTGCTAGATTCCCTAGCACCTAGTCTGGGTTAATGAAACGTCTGCAAGAAAGCAAGCCAGCCAGCTCAGAGAGCACCAGGGACCCCTCACTTCAACCCTGAGCTACAAATATTCGCCTTTGATTCCTTTGCTGCAGGGACCCTCCACCCCGGTCTCTGAGGAGGTTTGCTTGGTTTGGTGCTTAGCCCGCGGCAAGTCCCCAGCCGCCGCGACTCCTGAACCCTGCTTAGCGTGGGCACCCAATCTCGGCAAGCCACAGTTCTTCAGCCAACCATGGTTTAGAGCGCCGATCGCTCTTTCATCCTTAGCAAGTTCAGCCATGTAAGCAGCCGGACTTTGCTTTCCCGGAGGGCTCCAGCGCCCGGTCTGTGCGCGCCTCTGTAGCCGGGAAGGGACGTGGGCTGCCAGGCATCCGTGCCCGTTCCAACCCTTGCGCTGCTACCCCGGCCGGTGCTCCTGGCACCCGGGTGACTCAGCCGCCCACGGTCCCTAAGAGCCGCCCCGGGGCCGAGCCGCAGCAGCTTCCCCGCCCCGGGACGCGCACACACAGCCTCTCCCGGCCGGCGCCCGGGGCAAAGAGCCGCGATGCAGGGCCAGGGAGGAGGAGGCGGCGGGGCTGGCCGGGCGCTGCGCTGCGCTCTGGCGGCGGCCGGGCTGATCTCTGCGCTGAGCGCCGTCGGGACCCTCTTCTTGTTGGCTCAGTGGCGGGAGCTGAGCGCGGCGCTGCGGGAGCTGCAGGCGGAGGCGAGGCAGCTGCGGGGGCCGCCCTCCTCCGGGGGTCCCGCGGTCGCGCTCCGGGCCGCGCTGGCGCCCACCGCCTCAGCCGACGGCGCCGTCCCGGCGGCTGGCCGGGCCAAGCGGAGCCAGCAGCGGCGGCGCGGCCTCGCCAAGGGTCACCTCCGAGCGGAGAGCGAGGACATGCTCATGCTGATGACTTACTCCATGGTGCCGGTAGGGGCGCGCTGGGGAAGTCACGGGGGGTGGTGTTCCTGTGGGGGTGTTCCTGGGCTTACAAGTGGGGCCCGAAGCTGGTGTGTGTCTGTGCGTCTGTGTGAAAGCGGTTTTCCTTTAACTTTGCATCTTTCGGCTGGGCGACAGTTGCCGACCCTGCCCTCCCTTGAGTAGGGGTGGGGGAATTGTTCAAAGGGTCCGGACTGCTCCAGGACCACTCCCAACCTTCTCCAAGGGTATTGTGAACTAAGGAGACGACTTGGGTTCTCGAACCAGCTCTAGAAGCCCAATAAGGTCATTTGCTTGCAGGGGTTGGGGAAAGTGTTTCTCAACAGCATATGGGTAACTTTGACTTGAGGGTCTTGGAAAAAAAGCTACTGGTGGGGTGGTTTTCCTTTAACTTTGCATCTTTCCGGTGGGCGACAGTTGCCGACCCTGCCCTCTTTTGAGTAGGGATGGAGTTCAATGAGTCCGGACAGCTCTGGGACCAATCCCAACCTTCTCCACCAAACTTCTTCCAAGGGTATTTGTGAACTAAGGAGAAGACTTGGGTTCTTGAACCAGCTCTAGAAACCCAATTAGGTCAAACTCTTTCATCTCTTGGGGGAAAGCGTTCCTCAACCATGTCAGCAGTGGCCAACTTCGACTTTGGAAAAAAACAACCCACCCAAATCAGGTATGGTTAGGACTTGGAAAGGAGACCACCAGAAGAATCGAGGTTTTTGTTGTTCAGTTGCTAAGTTGTGTCCAACTCCATGACTTCATGGATGATGGAATGCAAAGCAACACCTGTCCTCCACTGTCTCTCTGAGTTTCCCAAATTCATATCCATTGTGTCAATGACGCTATCTAACCATCTCATCCTCTGTTGACCCCTTCCCTTTTTGCCTTCATCTTTCCCAACATTAGGTCTTTTCCAAGGAGACTTCTCTTCTCCTTTGGTGGCCAAAGTATTTGAGCTTCAGCTTCAGTATCTGTCCTTCCAAAGAACAGGCAGGGTTGATTTCCTTTAGGATTGACTGATTTGATCTCCTTGTGGTCTCTCAGGCGTCTTCTCCAACGCCACAATTTGAAAGCATCGGTTCTTCAGTGCTCAGCTTTCCTTATGGCTCAACTCTCACAGCTGTACATTACTACTGGGAAAGCCACTTTATGGACCTTTGGAAAGTTTAGAGTCTGGATTGAAAAATATTCTGGAAGAAGACAACCTACTTTCTCTCCTACATTGTTACAGAAAAAAATCTCTCCAAAGATCCTGGATTCCAACCACATTTGGCAAGAGACCTTGCCTCATCTTCCATGCTAGTCTTAAGAACTGAGGAGCAGGGGGTGGGGCTTACTTCCCTTAGAGAAAGGGCGTCCAACCTTGGCAACTTTAAGACTTCTGGACTTCAACTAACCAGGATTCCCCAGCCAGCCATGAAGTCCACAGGTCTTAACGTTGCCAAGATGGGACACCCCTGTCTTAGAAGGCACTTAGAAAATCTCCGTGTTGACAAAATTTTCACCTGCCAATGGCAAAATGGCCCACTGCTGGAATCCATATGTCTACTACAGCAATACTTTAGTTTCTTGGGAGGAACTCAATGAAGGCCAACACTAGCTGAAGAACTGGCAGCGGTGACTTTACTTTGTTGCGAACAGAGAATAATAATCTCAGAGGCAGTGATATCCTCCCCCCCCAATTCCATATCATTTCTAAGCAAGCGGCATGGATGAGTCTCTGCAGGCTGTGGATTGAGCTTGGTGGAAAAGAGACTTTTCTTGCAATTCTGTTTTAGGTTTTGCACGTTTAGCTCTACGCTCTGCTTTATCACAGAGCAAGGGGATCACAGGATACAGCTTGCCTCTCACATTTTCAATATTGTGTTTTCAGTAGCAGAGATAAATACCCAAAGAAGGAAAAATTAGGGGCCTTTTCTGACTTGGTTGTCTCTGCCAAAGTAATGCAAGAAGATGCCATCTCTGCCTCCACCTCTTTGCTTTTTCTCTTAATGACTCATAGCTTCCTCGCTGTCTGTTTTTTTGGGGGGGTGCAATAACTGAGCAATTAATCTCTCTTTAAACCTTGCTGTGTGGGGAAGAGAGGAAAAGGGTGTCCCTCTCTTCACAATCAGGCATGCTTTGAGCCTGGATGAGGGTGGACTATGAAACAAAAAGAAATGCCAAAATCGGTATGATTAACCATTGTTGATAAATTGAAAAACCCAGGGTGCAGAGCAGAAGGAACACTTTGGACATTTGGGATTCGATATTCATCCAGGCTGCTGCCATTCATTTTTCTTATTCACTGAATCAAGCTTGCATTAATGCATAATTGTTTTTGTTCTAAGGTGCCCATAGGCCAAGATTCTGAAACAGGTTTTGGACTCTCCATGAATGACCAACATTGGAGGACCCCGCTGCTTTTTTTTTCCTGCTAATTTTTCAGCCAGTTTTGATTTTTCTCAATCACACTATATTGTCTTCTCCGTGGGTGGAGAATTGGAGTTCAAGGAGGCTAATATTCCATTCTTACCTGTTGCTTGCAGATGGGTGCCTCCTTAGTTGCACAGCATTGACGATGTATGGTCCTACAAGCTTCCCTGTAGGGAGTTCTACATGAAGATGGGCAACTTTTTCCAAGGTGGAGTCCATTTTTGGCCTTTGAATGCTTCACACTGGGCCAGACTCAAAAGTGAGCAGAGACACAGGACAAAGAAATGGATGAAGCCAGTGCTAAACCAGCTTTAATCTATTTTCAGGTCCAGTTAAATGCACTTATATGATTGTACCTTGTACATTCATGATCTCATGCAATCATAGCCAGGTATCAGTGTTAGCATCTTTTGAAAGGATTTAAGGCAGCGTTTCTCAACCTTGAACAACTTTAAGAAGTGTAGAGTTAAATTCTTACAATCTTGCTGGCTGAGGGATTCTGGGAGTCGATTTCCCCACACATCTCAAAATTGCCAAGGTTGAGAAACATTGCTCAAAGGATTTGTATCCAAGGCTTTGGTGCTGGGTTATAGAGGTGATCCTGAAGAAACAGGTCATGTATTCTTGACTGAGATGAATGTGCCGGTTGAGTCACTTTTGGATATGAACCTGGGTGTCTCATTATGTTGAGGATACCCAATGTTATTTCTCAGTATTACTTGGATCAGGTGAGGCTGTGGCTGGAGAATTCTGGCAATTGAAGCCCACACACATAGAGGCACCTATGGAGAAGGTCTGGGTGGTTTCATTCTAGGAATTCTTGAAGGACTTCCTTCATACTAATTCTGAAGGAATATTGAGTCCTTTGCAAGTTATTGATTATTATCTTTCAAACCCAACTTGAGCTCCAAATATTTGAAGGACCACTTCCCTGTCATAACATCCTTTACAACTCCACCAGTCAACATTAGGGACCTCTGTTCTTCTTTTTCTTCTCTAGGTTGCAACTTGCAGTGGCAAAGAAGGGGTTAGGTTGGAGGTTACAGTACGCCATGTTCCACAACAACACAAGTCACAACACTAGAAAGTTGATAGATTTGGGCTGTATGGGAAGTATGGGAAGTAGATTGTCCCTAATCACTAATGACTGCTTGTAAAGCAATCTTACTTTCTTTGCCTGGTCTCTCCACCATGGCCACATGGGGGAAGGTCAACCCGTGGCCTCACTTTGAAAGTTAGTCTGGGTCACGTCTTGGAACACAGGCTTCGGTCGTCATTCTTTGGGACATTGCATTTTCTCAAAGTGTAAGCAATATTGTTTGCACAGAACAGTCTTGTTCCCTTCCTGAAGGTCTTGACCAATTATATGGGGGGGCATGAATGGGAAAAAATAGGATTTTAGAAACCATTTTTCCTCATTGTCAGCATGCTACAGAAAGTCTACAATCAGAAGCCTGCCAGAGCTTTAGGCTCACAAAAATCTTAAACTGTGCTTGCTAGGAATTAAAATTAAGATGAAATGCATTAAATGTGGGCATGTGTCTTTCTGAGCAGGCATTTTCTACTGAAAGTCTGAACATTCTTTATGTTATTTATACTCTTTTCTTTTTTCACCCAAAAGGTACAAAACAGGAGTAAGAAAAGATCACAAGATTACAACCCCAGATCTACAACTGTTAAAATTATTTCAGTGTTAGGAATCCAAATTTAAATTCTCTAAAATTTCTGCGCAAAGTACAAATCCTTCAAAGGTGACCTTTGAAATGTCTTCTTCTTTTAGGTCCGGGTAATGCTTGAGTTGTGCAACAGCACAAAAGGAGTGTGTTTAACAGGTAAGAATGTCAGTGATGATGGTCTGGGAGGAAAGAACGATTTTTCTTTCGATATATGCGGTACCCCATCCTGATCTCTTTCAAAGGTAGTTAACAGTGTGTTCTTAGCTTGAGTGGGTAAGGTGTCCCCAGTGTTTAAACGGCTCATGAACCTGGTTGTGCTCATTAAAATATTTCTCTTGTTTTCTGTAAGATGTTGGCATAGTCCTACATCTAAGCCTTGCATTCTTGGTTTAGTATTAAGGTAAGCGATGGCTCAGCGGTTAAAGATGCTGAGCTTGTCAGCTGGAAAGGTTTAAGACCCGAGTGCCACATGATGGGGTGAGTTCCTGTTACTTTCCCCAGCTCCTGCAAACCTAGCAGTTTGAAAGCATGCAAATGCGAGTAGATAAATAGGTATCACTTCAGTGGGAAGGTTACAGCATTCCATGGATCTTTGGCATATAGTCCTGCTGGCCACATGTCTATGGAAAATGTCTTCGGACAATGCTGGCTTTGTCCTCTAGAGTCAGACACAACTGGGCAGGGGAAACCTTTACCTTTTACCTTTACCTTACACTTAGTCTTTATTAGTAATTCTTTGTTTTATTCTCTATTTAGGTCCACCGGGATTACCAGGTAATATATATTTTCTTTTCCGGCCCTATTGTCTTGGTCTTACTGAACACCCCCCACCCCCACCCCTTAGTATTAAAATCCTCCTCTGTTTATCAGGCTTTCATTTCTCATTCCTCTCTTATTTCTCCTTTGCTGAATTTCCAATTGGAAATTTGCTAGAGTTTGGCCACTTGGAAGTCCGGAATGAGTCTTGGATGTTAGTAGAATTCCTGAAACAAAAATAAGAATAATGTTATTGAACCATGGTTGGGTTTGATCATGACTAAACTTGCTTTTGATTTAGTGTAAATCAAAGCCTTACAACTGCTGAACCATGGTTGATGGTTTTGTGTGCTCTACATGTGAATCCTATGAGTTTATGCAATGTAGCAAACCATGGCTTAGCCCGATACAATAACCAGATGACTGGGGGCCAATAAGCTGTTCAGATGACCTTGGTGGTGATGGAGAAATGGGCCCTTTCCTCCTGCACCTCCCCTCCGACCGTTATTTGTGAAGACCTAACATGGTCCTGTGATAATCATCACTTGGAAATAACTCCTGTCTTTCAGTGTCTGATCTTCTGCTGGGAAGAGACAAAACATTAAAAAAAATATTCTTTGACTTCATCAGGTCCCCCTGGAATTGATGGATTGCCTGGTTTGAATGGATCTGATGGTGCTCCTGGTATTCCTGGAGAAAGGGGTGAACCAGGAAAAAGAGGGAAAACAGGTATACTCATGAAAGATGGGTGATGAAATTGATCTAAATTCTCTGCTCCAGCTTAATCCATGGAGCCATTGAGGAGCTTCAGGCAAATTATATCTGGCGATTTGATTTCCGCCCCCCCCGTAGGCTTAAGTAGGCTTAAGACAACACACATTGTCTCAGAACTTGGTCTATTTGTATTTTAAGACTACCGTATATTGTTGCATTGTATGGAATTAGATTCCTTCCTTCCTTCCTTCCTTCCTTCCTTCCTTCCTTCCTTCCTTCCTTCCTTCCTTCCTTCCTTCCTTCCTTCCTTCCTTCCTCACATTCATACACCGCCAATCTCACCTAAGTGACTCTGAAATAATGAGGTTCCTCAAATGATTTGTTTGGTCCAGTATCTCAGCCAACATAATTTTACCTGGCCCTTGAATGAGATGCAATTTAGCTGGAATCTGGTTTAGACATAGCCTTGGGTGTTGAGTATGTGCTCCTCATGATGAGGAGTTTGAGTGATCAACACCTGGGTGTTTTCAAGGCAGTAGCAAATTTTTTATGGGTATCCTTAGCTTAAAGAAGCCTTTGATGCCCTCAAGGAATCCCAAAGGTGCTTTTTCCAAAAGGCAACGAGACTTTCTTGGTTTTTCTCCTTTGAAAACATGTTGCTTCTCATCCAAGATGCTTCGTCAGTTCTGAAGAAGCTTCTTGGATGACAAGCAAAATGTTTTCAAAGGAAAAACCCAGAAAGTCCACTTGCCTTTTGGAAGAAGCACCTTTGGGACAACCATCACCTGGATGATTGAGAATCTCCATAGACACCTTCAAAGAATCATTTAATTTCACTGGGTTTCTTCCTTTTGTACATGTACTGTATATATTGTTACATATATATGTGTTAATGGGATGCCCCTTTTTAAAATTCTGTGACTTGGTCTTGACCATAAACAAACAAATAAATAAATGAATATTCTCAGGGCAAGCTGGATGGGGTTGAATTCATGTCTCCTTTATGGGTCTACGTAAACATCTCCTCCAGTCCTTTGGATTGCATTTATTCTCGGCTGCCTCTCTCTTGTGGCGTTTAATGTTCTCCTGTGTTTTCCAGGACCTAAGGGTGACCCCGGAGAGAAGGGTGAAAAAGGAGATCCTGGAGAAATTGGTGCACCTGGAAAAGAGGGGGGACGAGGTGAAAAGGGATCCAGAGGGCCCAAAGGTGACAAAGGAGAAGCAAACAACGAAGTGGCTTTAGAAGGTAAGATGAAATTATGGTGACTCTAAAGAAAACACAAGGGTGGTTGAATTGGAAAACCAATCTTTTCCAAGTTGATGCCTTCCAGATGTGCTGACTTCAGAGGATGTAATTGAAACACATCTGGAAGACATCAGGGTGGGGAAGGCTTGTTCTTCATTGTGGCTAGCCAAGATTTTTTTTTTTAAAAAGAAATATTTATTTATTTATTCAATTTCTATAGCCACCCAACTCAACCAAGTGACTCTGATGCTTGGGGATGAGCATGGGCTGGACACAAACATGCTAGAACAGGGGTGTCAAACTGCTGGCCTGTGGGCTGGATGCGTCACATGGAACCCATGCCCAGCCCAGCTATGGCAAGGGGGGAAAAAACCGCGATACATCACGACACATCATGAGACGTGGCAAGTTTGACACCCCTGTGGTAGAAAGTCCTTTCTCACAGTTGGTTAAAGACTCAGTCCTGAAGGGTGGATCCATTTGAAACAACCTGTCCTCCCTTATTTACATCCAGCTGTTCATCCAAGGGAAGGATCACCCAAAAATTCTTAAAGGGAAAGGATTTGGGAAGGAGGAGGAAACAAATTAATGCAGGTGCTAGTTCTTGGCTACTGTTAACTCTCCACCTTCATGGGATTTGCGTGGTGGAGCAGGTGGCTGACCTCACAGGGTAAGATTCTCAGGAATATTGGTCCTGAGTGAAAACCTGTCAGCAACTTCTGGGGAATTAGAGCTAGGGAGTGGGGTTCAGGTGGACCTTTCTGAGGACAGGATGCTCTTCTTCTGACAGATGTTACAGCTGTTTCAGAGACAGCTTTTGAGAACTTCTTTGGAAGTAGCTTAAGAGCAGAAGAAGTTTCCATTTTCACCAAGTGGGTTTTTCTGGAGTTTCCCTAGAGTCCACTGCTTTCAGATAACTCATGTGACAGCAGAGATGATCTGAAGCCGACCTAATGGTGGTGGAGAGGTCCACACTGTTGTTATTCATGCCGACAGCCTCTGGATTCTGATGAATTCTGGACGGAGGGAAAGGAGGTGATGATAGCAACAAGCAAAGCCTCCAAAGTTCGCCGAGTCACCTTGAGCTTCCGCTTAGAAAAAGTAATTCTTTCTCATCTTTTTTTTTCCATTGGTGCTTCTAGGTGAGAAAGGTGATGCTGGTCCTCCAGGACCTCCTGGTCCTCCAGGACCTCAGGGACCACCAGGACCACCAGGAACTTCAGGAAAACGCAAAGCCAAGTCCCAGGAGGAGAAGATCTACAACTCCGAATGCACAGGTGAGTGCTTCCGGATGCTAACTCCAGGTCTCCTGCTGCTTTTTCTCTCCGTTTCATTTCTGATTCCAAGTTCAGATAGTCCGTTGTTCAGATGATCTATTCTACACTATTGTCTTCAGGGCAGAGCAAATGAACCCCTTGAGCTTCCAGGCTTTGACTAAGTTCTCCTGCTCGTTCTACGTCTGGATCATTCTTTAGGTAGCTCCAGGGAAGTATCTCTGCCCTTCTCCACCCCACCAAAAAAAAAAAGCTGAGTTTAATTCTGCTATTTTTGCTGGGTCTCACCTTTTTTGTCTTTTTTCTGAAGGTAGCCTCCCTGCTTATTTTCTAACAAGCCTGTGAAGTGGGTACATGGCCCTCTTCCAACGCTTGGAACAGAATTTGCCATTTCAAGGATGCTGGGGGTGGGGTGGGTGGAGTAAATCTTGCTTTCATCCTCTCCTCTATGTACTATTTTGGGGACTGCCTGATTAGCTCACCACGGAGCTGGCGCCCTACTGGTTCCATCTCCTGCTGTGTCTAGCTTCTGTCTTGTCTTATGTGATGGAGGAGAAGATAATTGAGGGTGGATAGGGACTTGAGCAGTCATTTGCAAGGTAAGCCTTGATTTGTCAGTACTCAGTTGAACCTAGAGCAAGGCTGAAATCCATCTCTAAGCCCAGAAACTGAGCAACAGAGCAAAGAGTTTTGTCTCCAGGCTCAATCCCAGGGACAAGTTCCAGGACAAGCTGGACAAACCCTTGCATGGAACTCTGGAGAATCTGATTTGATGGAAGGGAAAGCCCACTAGTACATGGTCCAGCTCAGGCTTTATGAGTAAATGCTCTGGGGTTCAACCTTGAGATCTCCAAGAAGGGGTTGGACAACATTTTGGGGTGAACTTCCAGAGAGCTGCTGTTAAGATGGGGCTAGTGAGAGGTGTGGCTGAATGATCTACCTTGGTCCAAAGCAGCTCTTTCCTAGTTCTTCCTCTTTTGCTTGAAGCTACCAAGTTCTGAAGACTGAGAAAACCAGAAGTAGGATGTGAGAGAATTGTGATTGCACAAACTTAACTTTCCTCCTACTTTGAAGGGGTCTGAACTAAGTTAGAGCGCCAGCAGCAGAAGTCTATTTGGGCTGAACCTCCAGCCTCACTTGTGAGAATGAAAGAATCTTATGTGCCAATCCTAGAATTGGATGTAGCAATCCCTTTAGGCTGAAGAACAGTTTTAATGGGGAAGCAGGGAGGTCTGGATGATAGTACAAGAGCTGACACTTAGAGCAAACTCACACAGCACCTACGGGTGCTTCAAAGTCTGCTTTGTGAGAAGGGGGACTACTTGACAATGTTCTTCTACAGAAGCAGGGATTCCAGTGCTCAAGGAGAACATATCTACAGGCTGTTCTGCTCCTTTACAAGGAGAGAAGGCTGTGTACCGTGGAGTAGCTGCAATAGGATCCAAGGAGCCTTCCCCGAGACAATACGGCTTCTTCACCCTGAACTCAAGGTGGCACGTGGGGTGGGAGAGCTTATCTGAGACTGATGTTTGCTTCTGGTTTGAGATTTGTGGGCTTACTGATCTCTAGGGCTTGGAGGACTTCCAATGGAAACATGGATGGCCTTAGATTGTTCTGCTTCTTTTCCTTAAAGGTTAGGGCGAGTCACAAATCCTGTTCCTGTCCTCATCACAAATGATAGTTTGGGCCTTGACTCTTCCAAACAAAAAGATAAAGACCTTGGCCTGGCCCTCCTAGGAGAAGGAATGTTGGAAGAGAAATATCACTCCCTTCCAGACTACCAGATCCACCATAAGCACAAGTGTAATGAGGGAAAAGAACTTCTCACTTCTTCATTATGGTGAAAGAGTAAACAGGAGTCTTTAACCTTTGGAGTGTGAGCTGAGACATGATTGGCAGTTGCATATTGTGTGTGCGCAGCTCATCAGCTTTGGCCTCCAGACTACCGGTAGTAACTTAAGGACCCTTGAGCTCCTAAATAACCATCAAAATAGGCCAGAATGTGTCCCTCAACAGATTTTGGCCAAGTTGAGGTTGGAACGTGGAATTCATTCTCTGGATCAGCTCCTGAGGTGGAGGTGATAAGGAACGGCTGGCTGAGGAATTCTGGGAGTTGAAGTCCACAAGTCTGAAAGTTGCCAAGTTTGAAGACCCCCCCCCCCAGATAGACTATCCTCAGCAATTAACATTGATAAAAGATGTCAAGTTCTTAAACTTGAAAGGTTGGAGGTAAAGAAAACATTTTAAATAAATCATGTTTTAGCATCACGAAGCAAGGCCTTTTTTTCCCCGGAGGGGGTGGGGAAAAGTTCAGCTGCAATCTCTGCCTCTCTCTCTCCTGCCCCTCCTGTTTTAGGGGAGGCGTGCAGCATTCCGAATGACGATACCCTCGCCGAGAAAGCCAAAGAGCGGGCCCATCTCCATCAGCGCAGAAAACCCGGTACAGTAATTCATTCCAAATCCCTCTTGAAAAGTTTTCGGCACCTGCTATCTCTTGCCCTGACTCTTCTCTCCTTGTTAGAAAACACGATTGAGTCTATTGGGAGCCCCCAGGAGATTGTCAAACTGAGGCAGAGTTACGGGGCCTGGATGGTCGATCTCGGAAACCACACCAGTGAAAAGATTTGGATCGCTGAGCATTTTACAGGTAAACCTGGAGTTCCCTGCTTGGCCTTGTAAACAGAATATCCAGTTATGCTTTCAGAACAGCGGTAGGATTTAGGCTTATATACCGCCCCTTAGCGCTTTACAGCACTCTCTGGACATTTAAGAGTGGTATGCAATATGAAAATAACATAGAAGCCTTATTTGTGTGTTTGTCCCCAACAATCTGGACCCTCATCTTACCGATCTCGGAAGGATGGAAGGCTGAGCCAACTTTGAGCCCCGTCAGGATCGAACTCCAGGCTGTGGGCAGAGTTTATCCACAATACTCACTTTACACCGCAATACTCACTTTAACCACCGGGCTACCAGGGCTCTTTGGCTGTTTAGAAATCATGTTAAGACACAGCCCCTTTTCTTTTCAAAACTCAGGCATTTAAAATACTGGGTGCCCTTCTTTTAAAAAGGAAGAGAAATTCTTAACAAGTGTGAAAATACTGTATTTCCCTGAAAATAAGACCCAACTGGAAAAGAAGCTACAGCGTGATTTTTCAGGATGATTTCAATATAAGCCCCAGTTAAGAGTGTCAGCCAGACGGACGCATTTAGTACTGTGTTTCCCTGAATATAAGCCCTGGTAGGCAAATGCAGACCTTGCCCATTGATGCTGCTGTTCTTAGAAAGTGGGATAAAAAAAGTTACATTTCTTAGGTAGTGATCTAAGCCATGGCTCTGATGCTCAATTTCCCCCATTGCCTTCATTGACTAGCCTCATGCATCACTCTAGAGCCATAATTTGATTTTTGCCTTAAAATATTGAGTGAGCCCGTCCATTGGGGCTTGCGAACTATGATTTATGGCTTAGCGTGTTGCATGAAGTCAGCTAATCAGGACTTATACAAGAAACCCTGGTTAAAAGTAATGGATAAACCTCACCATTGGGATTTATCAACTACAATTTATGGCTTAGCACTTACGATTTGTATCCTGCCAGAATTGCGAATCTCTGGTGTGGCATAAATGCTATCCACTGTGGCTTATTGGACAAATCATAGCTTTGTAAAATATGTGAAGCTAGCCAGTGTGAAAATGTACATCAACTGTTTAATCCTTTTAGGTATTAAGCTATGTATACTTTATGAGATTTATATCCTGCCTTTCCCCCAGGAGCTCAGGATAACTTATATATAGGCCTCTCCTTTTTTTATCTCTATAACAATCAATCTGCTTGGTAGGTTGTGCTATGGGAGATTGACTTGGCCATAAGTCATTCAGTGGGTTTCTGTGATTGTCAGCCTTGTGAGATAGCCCAGATAGGAAGCATGCCCAGATAAATAATAATAACAGACTAACAGAGTTGGAAGGGACCTCGGAGGTCTTCTAGGCCACCCCCCTGCTCAAGCAGAAGACACTATATCATTCCTGACAAGTGACTACCCAGTCTCTTCTTAAAAGCCTCCAGTGATGGAGTACCTACAACTTCTGGGGGCAAGCTGTTCCACTGGTTAATTGTTCTGACTGTTGGGAAATCTCCCCTTAGTTCTAGGTTGCTTCATTCCTTGAGTAGTTTCCATCCATTGTTTCCTGTCTTGCCTTCTGGTGCTTTGGAAAATAGGTTGGCAAGGGAAGTAACAATGGATGGAAACTAACTATACTTTATCAGACAGTTCCCCCAACTGTCTCCCAAGGCCATTTCCACATACCATTAGATCAGCGGAGGTGAACTTGAAGTTGGCTTCCTAGGTCTAGTGTAGACCAACATGTGAGATGCTACATTGCATTCTTAGAAAAATCTAGGGCTTTCAGGGAGTGGGTACTCAACTTTTGTACTTTGTGTGAACAGGACACATTATCAGGGAGTACGAGGACCTCAATGCATTGTGGAATGGCAACTACACCACCATTGAACTGCCCTGGTCATATTATGGATGCGGCCACACCATCTATAACAATGCTCTGTACTACCAACGAGTGGGACGTAACATTGTTGTGAAGTAAGTAGCAGTGGTAGCTTGACCTTCATGGTAACAGGGACTCCCTGGAAGGGTCAGGAGAGAAGGCCAACGAATTGTTTAAATACTGGCAAATGCTCAGCTGCTTAGTCAGATGGATCACCTGGTTGGGGATACTGTCTCATTCAGGCCTATCCTAGCAGTGGAATTACTACAGGATAAAATACCTATATCAAACCCTCCCCCTAGTGTTTCCAGGTAAAACATTTGCTTGGAAACATTGAGGAGATGCTGTTGGACAATACTGGGCTGAATGGAGTCTTGATCAGACTCATCGTGAGGCAGCTACTCGTGTTCCTATTTTCTTGGAATTGTGTGGCCTTCAAGAAGTCATTTGTAGGTCTGTAATTCTGTGTCCCTTTGTCCACTGAGAAGCCATGTGCTTGCGTACTATTATTGCATCCTCCTCCGCAGAAACTGAAGTTGCATTAGAAGCTGGAAGACTTTTGGGGCTATGGACAAATGATGGAAAGAGACTTCTTCCCCCATATTCAGACTTGAGGATCTACATAACCTATGGGTCTCCTTCCCAGAGGTTGTGTCTCTGCTTTAGGTGCCAGTTCCAGTTGCCCGGAACTCATCAGTAACTGCCACATATTCACCTGTCTGTCCACTAAATTATACATTTGCTTAGGCAGAAGAACAGTTTTGGCTCCACTCTGCCCCTCATCCCATATCTACCAAAAAATCCATCTCTTCTTTTAACGTTGGGTTGACATTCTACAGTTGATTCAAAGCTCCACGTGGCAAGCAGGGCTGTCCATCTGTGTGCAATTGTGTGGGAGGTGGGGGCAGCTCAAGAGCTCCAGCCTAATGTTGCTGGCTCACAAGGTCTCAGGTGAAAACTGCGAGTCTGTCTCACTTCCTTTCTTTTGATGTGTGAGCCAAGAGCAACATCGCCCAGTTTGAGAGCAGGTGTGGGTTGCTCCTAGCCCTCTCCCCTTGGAGAGGGGGCCGCAGCAAGGAAACGAGGGAGGGTCTTGGCAGCCTAATTCCGTCTGTTAAAAGGCAGACTTCATCATTAAGATGAAGACCTTTCAGTTATCCCTGGCCGTCTAAAAGGAGCCTTCCAACTGGCCATGGAAGAACTTGCAGACAGGACGTTTTGGCCAAAAACAACAACAACAACAATTCATATTAAGCAGGACGTTTTGGTTGTTGTTTGGATGTATTTAAAGACTGGTGTCTTCTCGAAATTTGTAATATTTCTCCCAGAAGAGTAAATGGGTGAAGTTTTGGATAGAATCTGCATTCTTCAAAAGAACAAATGAGCTGCCTCTATTTCAGATGTTTAGCTGTCCTCCAAGTGGTAGTTTTTTTTAAGGAGGATAAATTCCACCCCCCCTGCCATTTCTCAATCCCCTTTTCCATGAAAGGACTATTTCTACCTAATTGTCGGGATGTTTCTGAGCTGATTTATCCAGTTGCGGGCAAGGGAAACTACTTCAGCTGGTGCAATTTATTGTGGCAATCTTTCCAATCGCTCTGAGATGCACTTGGCTGCCCCCACAGCCCACTTTGAAGAGGCTCCCAGGGAAGAATTCCCTCATTATGTTTTTCCTTGGGATTTATTAGCAGCTCGATAAGGGAGAGAGACTCTGCCAGCACGAGGATAAATGCAGTGACAAACAGGATGCTCATCCAGACACCTGGATTGTATTGACAAAAATAAATAAATAAATGCACAAGAGCTTACCTCCCATTTTCCTTTCCTTTGAATGAAAATTTCAAAAGCCAAGTTTTTCAAGAAGGAAAAAAACCCCCACAAGATTTCTTTAGTATTTGCTCTCTCGTTCCCTTCTTTTCCCCCCCTCCCCTCTTCCTCAACAGCGTACGAGGTTTCCCAACCATAGCCGCTTCCAGATGTGCGAACTTCCAACTCCCAGGATCCCCATCAATGGGCATGCTGGCTTTGGAATTCCGGAAATTGAACTCCCTACCCATCTGGAAACTGCCAAGTTGAACCACTCTGCCCCTTAGATCATCTGCAGGGCCTTTCTTATTGCGATCCTATGAAAAACGAAACCAATGTATTTCGATTCATTATTGCTTTTCCCTTACACCTAAAGAAAATAAGAGTTTGTGTGAGGTGCCTTTGTTGTGTTTGTCATTGTCAACAGGGCAGGGTGCTGTCCTGTTCTCAGCTCCTTTCTGCCATTTTCCTTACAGGTACCACTTCGAGACGGGCATATCCAAAGCACTGTCCGTTGAGAACTCTTGGTACTACGAGCGCATGTATCTCTTCAGTACTTCCAAGTCGTATTTCAGCATTGCAGTGGATGAAAATGGCATCTGGGTCATGTATCTTTCCCGGCCCGATGAACACATCATGGTAGCAGAAGTGGAAGAGGAGACGTTTTCCATGTTGCGGCACATCAACACCACCTACCCACAGTCCAAGGCTGGCAATGCTTTTGTGGCCTGTGGGGTGCTCTATATCACCGATAAGAACCACATGCACGTGGCCTTTGCTTTCGACCTCTTGCGGGAGAAGCAGATTGATGCCCGCTTTGAGCTGAAACTCTCTCTTTCTTTGGAAGGGTTCGAACAGAAAGTGTCTCCAGCCTCAAATGCGACCTTCGTGCCGGTGTTGGCCATGCTCTCCTACAATTGGTTGAATAAGCACTTACACACCTGGGAACATGGGTTTCTAATGCAGTACCCTGTCCACTTTCTCATCTGAACACACCTAGCCATCAGGCCATCCACCTCTGCAGCAGAGGACCTGTTTTGAGAATCTCTCTTCAAATTCCCACCTCCTGTTCAAAAAAAAAAAGAGGTCCATCCATCAATGTATCAGGATACAGATCAGGCCAATTACTATGGCTGATGTGTCCATTAGTTAGATCTGAGGACCACTCCCTGTGCTTTCAAAGTCGAGCACGGCTCTCAGCACCCTTGGCGTGGTGCTGGTCATCTCAAGTCTTCCAGTTGCTACAGAGGAGATGACTCTGCACCCATCCGCCCATATTAAGGCAGTTGTAATAAGAATTTCCCATTAATGTACCCGGTAATCTTACTGCTGCCTGATCTGAAAATAATACATGCTGTCCCGTATCGGTGTCATTCCTTTGCCTTCCTCTATTTTGATGTTTGTGTTGCTGCAAAGGCCACCTGCACATATGCACCAAAGCGCAAAGCCAAACTTATGATGGAATAAAAGAAATAATCTTAGCGGCGTGCTCTGTATAAAAAGGCTCTTCCCACCCCAGGGCGTAGGAGCATGTGGGTCAAAGCAAGTTTTCCGCTTCGCTTGTACTCACATGGGATAAACACACAAGTGGTGGCGTTCATTGATCAATTAGGACCGTCTATAAGACAAGCTCCTTAATTCTGGATTTCTTTGGCTAAATTCATTCCTTTTTTCTCTGCAAAGGCTTGCCCATGACTTTAAAACAATCAGTTGGAACTTCCATCACCTCACCCATTATGTAGACCAATTCTTCTCAAATGAATTCCTTCCTGACAGTTGGAATTACAAGTCCCAGAATACTGTGGTAAGCATGTAGATGTTACCACACTGAGATAAATCTACTTTAGATTAGCGGAAAGCTTTCTGCTTGCAAGCTTGCACCTAGCTATATTTCTGTGCTTAAAAAAACACACACCCAAACTCCTGAAATTCTAGGAGAAGGTATTTCAAATTAACATGGTATCAGTTAAAAGCTGATAAAAAGCAAAAATTTAAGGTAGGAATTCTATCCTAATAAGATGAAAGTTTTTGCCCCACTGATAAAAAAATGGGGCAAGAATTCTATTAACAAGTTGGGGTTCCAAAGCATTTAACTTGAGCCTTGGTGGAGCAGTGGGCTAATGCCTCCTTAAGTAACACCCAGCTGCCTGCAATTAGTGCAGGTTCGAGTCCCACCAGGCTCGAGGTTGACTCAGCCTTCCATCCTTCCGAGGTAGGTAAAATGAGGAACCAGCTTGTTGGGGGCAATAAGCTGACTTTGTAATAATGCCGCTTGGGGTGTGTGTGAAAGCCCTAATAAGCAGGCATATACATAGAATGAAGGCTACTGCTAAGCTTGTAAGCCGCCCTGAGTCTTCGGAGAAGGGCGGGATATAAATGGAATTAAAATAAATAAAATAAAAATAAAAACTTTTCTCCCCTCTAAGCAAGAAAGATTCCATCAAAACCAGTCTTGGTGTAAAACTTTTCCAAAGCCGCCTGATAAAATGCCAACTCTATATCCGTGAGGCCGAGTCCTGTGAAATAAAAGGAATTTATTTAACTTACAAAGATAAAACTTAACAAATGATAGTTGCTTTCTTCTCATATACATACTTCACAGCTTGCAGTTTAAAATTGCTTTTAGACAAAGGTGCAATTTATCCCATCGGCTTCCGTTTCGCTTTTACAGTACAGTACAGTACAGCACAGACACAAACACTCACAAGAGGAGAAAAAAAATACAATCCATCAACACTGAAATACACAGACGTCTGATGTTTCTCTTAGTAAGAATGTGTTGGCTTGTTTAGAACAGAGGAAAAACACATCTAAATATGACAAGAGCTAGTATATTACAAGCAAACAAGATTGACCTCTGCATAGTTTATACAATTATGCTGCGGAAGTTGGTTTAAATTTGTCAACTCTTTACTAGCTGGCCATGTGGAAGGCGGATGTTTCTCCCAAATGAGCAGTGGATGTGTTTTGCTACTGGATTCTCCCACAGTATTACTTAATAAAGTGTGTTTGTGTGTGTGTGTGTGTGTTTTTACTGGCCCAAATAAAACTCAAGTGATGATAAGTTAGCCATAATTTCTTGTGGATTTTTGGTGCCTGTAATACATTCCCGATAAAAACGACAAGTCTGAAAATAAATAGGGGGAAGAGAAGGAACCCTAAAAATAGAATGTGATGTGAGATGAAAGTCTTCAGAAGAAAGACAAGTCCTCCTCCTCCACCATATCTGCTGCAACTTTTCCGTCTTGACTCCCAGCTCTGTTCATCAAGGGGATTGAGAAATGAGGACATTCACAGCAAACTCGGGGATAAATATTGCACAAAGATATGCTGGGAAAATGGAAACATACCAGGATTTGATTTTGGATGGCAAAATTAGGGTTCAAAACGTCGTCCGTCCATAGCGATCAACATTAATGTGCATTTTTATTTTTATTTTTTAAAAAGAAACCGATTCTATAGTAACTGCACAAAGTAGCGTTATCTCGGTTATTATGTGCATGGATGCTAGCTGGAGAAGGATCTCAACTTCAAATTAAAAAACAACAACAACCCTGATGAGCCACCAAATCATTCCTCATTGCACATTAGCCCACCAATAGTGCATTCGTCACATTGTCATTCGTTATAGGAGCCCAAGACATGATTACGAATAAAAAAATAAATGAACAGCCTCAAAATTACACTTCCTCAGAAATCCATATCTCCTTTCATAACTGGAAAGGAAATGGACATGCTTTCCACCGAGGGAGACAGACATGACAGTTCAAAGGAGAACACTGGAAAAACAAACAAAACCCAGCTTATTTTAGATATTTGCCGCAACTACAAACCTCTTTGGGCTTCGGTGAGTAAACAAGGCTTCTAGCCAGAAGGCCAACTACACATCCTGTGGGAAATCTAACTCTGAAAAGGGGCATGCTTTCCCCACCAACCACGATTGGTGTCCCCTCCCCATTGCGCCACCGCAGCGCTTGGAACGACACGAACGTCCGTGTGTAGACTTTGCTCTTCCTGCTCCTTTAATACTGGTATTTCAACGTTGCACTAATATCTTGGGAAGCTAAGTGTAGGAAAGCATTCCTTTAATTCTTGAGGGAAGGTCAGGCTTTCACTGTTTGATGGGGCAGCCGCCGAGGCTACATAATGTCACAGAGATCTGAGGGGATGTTGAAGGCGTTGGGTAAGACTCTCATTTTCAGCGTGCCGTCTGCTCCGCAGGAGAAAATGCGATTGCTCGGGGCCATTTCGATTTGCATGACTCCTGTACTCAGATTGCGGAAGATGGATTGCTTGGCGTGTTCGTGTTTGAAAGAATGGATCAAACCGTAGCCGGTCAGCCTCCAGACCTATGGTAAGAATGTGTGTGTGTGTGTGTGTGTTTAAAGTAGACAGACAGGAAAAATAGACAGTCAATATCCAGGAACTGAGTTGTTGTTTAATTGTTGTGGAGTCCTTGCTCTCCAAGATCAACCAAGGACTCCACCGTTCAACCCTGAGCTACAGATATTTCTCTTCTATTGTTTAACTATTGTCAGTTGCATTGATGAGCCGTGGTGGCGCAGTGGTTAGAATGCAGTAGTGCAAGCCAACTCTGCCCCACTGCTAGGAGTTCGATCCTAACCGGCTCAAGGTTGACTCAGCCTTCCATCCTTCTGAGGTTGGTAAAATGAGGACCCAGATTGTTGGGGGCAATATAAACTGTAAACCGCTTAGAGATGGCTGTAAAGCACTATGAAGCGGTATATAAGTCTAAGTGCTATTTCTATTGCTACTGGTTCAGACATTTACACCTTCCTTGCAGTTAGTTCCACAATCAAACTAAAAGAATAACAGAGTTGGAAGGGACCTTGGAGGTCTTCTAGTCCAACCCCTTGCTAAAGCAGGAGCCCCTGTATCATTCGGGACAAATAGCTGTCCAATCTTCTCTTAAAAACTTCCAGTGTTGGAGAACCCACAACTTCTGGAAGCAAGTTGTTCCACTGATTAATTGTTTTGTCAGGAAATTCCTCCTTAGTTCTAGGTTGGTTCTGTCCTTGATTAGTTTCCATCTGTTGTTTCTTGTCCTGCTTTCAGGTGTTTTGGAAAATAGGTTGACCCCTCTTTCTTTGTGGCAGCCCCTGAGATACTGGAACACTGCTATCGTGTCACCCTCTAATCCTTCTTTTCATTAAACTATTCTTAATGTTAGGAAGTTTGACCTTCTTCTGTGCACCATCCATCCCTTCGGGGACATGAGTGAAGGCCATCTTGGCCTTCACTCATTCCCTCCATCTCCCTTCTTAATACTTGGCTTCCAGACCTCAATCATTCTTGTGGCTGTTCCTGGGTAGGGACAAAGTGGACAAGCTCACCTTTACATTGCCTTCTGCAGAACCTGTGCAGAAACATTCTTCTGAGGAGTCCAAGGCAAGGGCCTTGACGGTGGAATCATGTGCCTGAAATGTATGAAGGGCTTGCCTTTGTCGAATGTCAAAGATGGAGATGTGGCCTTTCCTGCCTCCGGAAATCAGCAGCTGATGTTTCGGTGCATACTGAAGCACTGTGGCGCCATGTTCATGACATGTGAAGGCTAAGAGAGAAGACAATCATCCAGATGGTTCTTAGAAATGGTTACTAGCCTCAACAGATGCCTCAACCGAGTAACGTAATAACAAGGGAAGTCAGCAAGTAAGTAGAACTACTGTATCTATACCAACTTTTCCCATCCTGGTGTCCTTCAGATGTGTTGGAACAATACAACTAGACTTTCTTGTGTTTTGCTTGAAGATGTTTTGCTTCTTCAGGACTGAAGAAGCCTCTTGGATGAGAAGCGAAATGTCTTCAAGCAAAAACAAGAAAGTCCAGTTGCCTTTTGAAGAAGCACCTTTGGAACAACCATGACCTGGATGACTGAGAATCTCCACAGATGATCTGCAGAATTCCGTAACCAGCATCTTGGATCATATGGTCTGTGGACAATTGTCCTAACGTATCTGGAGAGCAGCATGTTGACAAAGTTGGATTGTGGGAATATAGATCTGAGCACTAAAAAGTGCTGAAATCTATATTCCCATTTTCCAAAAGACCTCTCCCAACAATCTATTTTTCTACAATCTACTTTGAAATGCAACTGGAGCGTACATCCGAGACAATATTCATAGGATATGACTTGTCTAACTATTATTTATTGATTAAACCATAGTAATCTGGGTTTAGACAATGTGCTGAACCACGATTTGCTAACTAGAGCTACAGGATTTACATAACATACCTACAAGCAAATCCAACATGCCCTAGGACAGGGATCTCCAAACTAGGCAACTTTAAGACTTGTGGACTTCAACTCCCAGAATTCTCCGACCAGCATGATTGGCTGAGGAATTTTTGGAGGTGACACACAAGTCGTAAATTTGCCATGTTTGGAGATCTTGGATTAGAATGTTTTGTGAACCTGGTTACATTCAGAAAGCTAACCTATTTGCTAGCAGGTAGAAAAAAAACACAAATTGATGGCCCATATTTGGGGGCTGAGGAGAGCTTTCAAATGATTGACATTACACAATTATTTAATTGATTGTTGTCTTCTGATATTAGCTATGTCCAAATGTAAATTCCAGGCCAAAGAGCAAGAAAAATGGAACAATAACAAATAATGGATTGACACCACCCACCCCCACCCCAAGTGACTGCAGTGCTTAAAGGAATGCATTCTGACACTCTTATGCTTCTGTCTCAGGGTAAACCTGCAAATTCAGGATTTTTTCTTCTCTTTTTAAAAGAACAGTGATAATTGAAAACCTTGCTATCAATTCCTGGAGCCCGCTTTTCTGCTCCTTCTACCAAATTCCTCTGCGTCTTCAGGAGAAAATCCATCACCCATCTCTGTCAGGGACACCTGGTCACTCTCCCAACTTTTAACGTTCTCTGGCCATGCACAGATTACGGTGCTAGAGACTACCTCCTCCTCCACATTTACACACGCTTGGGCTCTTATCGTGCCGATTAGCTCATTGTTTTGTCTGCTTCAGAGACAGGCAAATTCTGCCCCTTTCGGAACAGAGACTGGGGGGGGGGAAAGCAGGAAGTAACAGCTTGCTCAAGGAGAGGATAGGAGAAGGGGCGGTGGTGCCAAGTTCATAATAGAAGTTTTAAAATTTATCCTGTTGATTTGGGAAGCTTTATAGGCAACCAAACGTCTGAAGAAAGACTGAGTAACACAGGATGGTTAAGCCAGCAGGCTAGAAAGTGGGAGACTGTGAGTTCTAGTCCTGCCTTAGCCATGACAGCCAGCTGGGTGACTTTGGGCCAATCACTAGGAGACTGTGAGTTCTACTTCAGCCATGACAGCCAGCTGAGTGACTTTGGGCTAATCACTAGGAGACTGTGAGTTCTAGTTCCGCCTTAGCCATGAAAGCCAACTGAGTGACTTTGGGCCAATTACTAGGAGACTGTGAGTTCTAGTTCTGCCTTAGCCATGACAGCCAGCTGGGTGACTTTAGGCCAGTCATTCTCTCTTCTCAGCCCAACCCACCTCACAGGGTTGTTGTTCTGGGGAAAATAGAGAAATGAGTATTATGCATGTTCCCCACTTAAGTTATTTATAAAAACAATAAAAGCTGGGATACAGATTAAATAAACAAAATGAAACTAAAATAAAGTAGGATTCACCTTGAATCAAGATATATGGCAAGAAACCTACCATGTATGAGGTTGTTAGATGATGACACCAAGGTGTCCCACAAGCACACATTTCTGTAAAAGAAAACACATCCATGAAAGATACTACTCAACAGTCACCAAACCCACGTTGGGTGACTGTCCAGACTTGATTTTTCTGAACACACCGGTTGTCATTAGACTGTCCAGATGTGGCCACCAAACTTGAAGAGGTAATGAAGGCAAAGTCACTTGTGGTTTTGCTGTGGCACTGCCAGCTCTGTAAAACAAAAGAAACACACAAGAACAACAGCGACAGACACAGTGTGTTCAGTGACAGGGTACAAACTGCAAATCCTAAATTCAGATTGTCCAGCCATCACGTCTTCTCAAGCCAAACAGCTGGAACGCCCAAGAGAGTTTAAAATTGCCAGTATATATTCTCAGCTGTAAAGCACAGGAAATGAAAAGGAGCTTAATTAACACTTTTCATTCATAATTATAATCTTTTCTTGCAATTGCTAAGAGGACAGCAATCTAATTAAAATATGACACTTGGAAAGGACGAAATGCTTTTCCTAAGCTTTGTGTGCCATCTAAATGGATTTCAAGGATTGGAAATCAAGGCACAATTAGCCATCTGGAAGTCTTGCAGCAGATAGGACCCATAAGTGGAGTTATGAAAGTTGAGAATGAATGAATGAATGAATGAGTAAATAAATAAATAAATAAATAAATAAATAAATAAATAAATAAATAAATAAATAAATAAATAAATAAGTAAATAAACAGGCATGGAAAATAACTTTTTTCTGCCAATGTTGGGTGATTTGTTCCTTCCCTCCTTTGAACTGTTCCATAGTTTTGCTTCCCTAGATCTCCTCAGCCCTATCAACGAGCTTTAACTTAAAGGTATATACCGTCCCGTAGATTTTTGAACCCTACTAGGCCAGGTAGTTCCCAAAATTGTCTTCTGACCTGCAAAGTCCATCAAATGGACACTTTATCAGATGGGAAAGAATGGAATTACTTGACGTTCTCCCAAGAAGCCATCAGAGCAACGTTTCTCAACCTGCACAACTTTATGATGCACTGACTTCAAGTCCCAGAATTCCTCAGCGAGCAAACCGGTTAAGGGAATTCTGGGATTTGAAGACCAACATCTTGAAGTTGCCAGCACCCCACCAGAGAGTGATTTAAAATACATATATAAATAAGCACTCATGTTTGACTTACTATCAGATTCTAACAGCTTAAAGAGCAGGTGGAGGGCTTTATATGGTTCTTAGAGAGGGTGGGGGGAGCTGGAAAATCAGGATAATTTAATACAAATTGCCCAGTAATCTTACTTTCCACATCCAGCTGATGTCCACCTCATCAGATGGGTTAGGAAAGTAAGATTACTGAGCAATTTGTATTAAATTAGCCTGATTTTACAGCCTCCTCCCTCTCCCAATTTTCTACTTGTCTCAATCGAAAGAGACAAGAAAATAATAATAATAATAATAATAATAATAATAATAATAATAATAATAATAATAATAATAATAATAATAATAATAATAAAAAATAATACTACATGCAGATTTCTCCTGATTACTTACCAGATAGGGTTTAGGATTGCTTGAAGTTTGATTTACTTGCCAAATACTTAAGAATCCTTCTCCGTCAGCCACCCCACACTGCAAGAGACAAATTTCACACATCAGTGGCTCTGTGAGCATGTTCCAAAGAGCCACGTGGTAAATGAAGGTTCATTTATCAAGAAGCAATTTTACTTAAAAAAAAATCGACAGTAGGGCCTATTTCTACCTAGTAATCACGCCCAACAAATACATTTAGGATCTCTTTCATTGAATATAGTGCTGAGTTCATCCACTACATCAGGGTATTTCAACCTTGTCGGCTTTAAGAAATGTAGTGATGGGACAGCCGCTGTGTGGTAGAATTGCCCCTTCGGGCGGAGAAACAGAGAAACTCAACTGCTGATCAGCACTGATGATGTTACCTAGTCAGGTAATTAAATGTCTACAAGCAAAGGGCCCAGCTCTGAGAGCACCAAGGACCCCATAGTGGTTTCACTCCTCCTCCTCCTCCTCCTCCTCTCCAATCCACAAACTTCCCCCCCTCTCTTCTAGCATTGATGATGTTACCTAGTTGGGTAATGAAATGTCTGTTTGCAGCATCCTGTGGTCACACAGTCAACATTTTATAATGCTTTTCCTGAAGACTAGGGTTATTTCTGGTTTTGGCTAAAACGGCGCCCTAGGGAGCAATGGTTCGCTTAACGACCGTGCTCTTTTAACGACCGTGGCCTTTGTTCTATAACTTGTTCTGCAAGTGAAAGGCCTCACCTTATTGCCCTGAGGATTGAAATACATTCTAGTAACCCTGGCGTTGCCTGCTTGCCGGAAGCACACCAGCTGCTGAGGTCTGGTCCATTCAAACATTCGGACGCTGCCATCCTGGGCACCAGTAAGATCTGGGAAACCATCCCAAGTGCCCAAACAAGAAAGTGTGATTAGCACATAATAACAGAACAGAGAAACTACAACAGAATAACAGCGTTGGAAGGGGACTTAGAAGTCTTCTAGCCCAACCCTCTGCTCAAACAGGAAACCCTACAACATTTCAGACAAACGGCCGTCCGGTCTCTTTATAAAAGCCTTCGTAATCAGTGTAAGGGAAGGAGAAATGTGAACAGATCTCATTTCTAAGGCTCTTCTTTAGGTTGCTTTAAGTAATGGAACTGATACTCCACCTTTTCTCAGATTTAAAGGGGGCCTTGCAAGGAGTTTCCCCAGCTGGATCCCAAGAAGTAGAAAGAGTGAATTCTGTTAAAATGGGCTCTCTCTGTCTTTAGGCTGGATACTTTCCTCACCCGCCCTACCTGATCTCTCCGTCATTCGAGCTGCCAGTCAGAAGAAGTACTTACAATATTGATGGATCGGGTGAGATGTCATTCTTTTGACATTGTTCAAATTCCGTTTGATGAGCTGCGGGCAAAAGGCAATTAAATTCACCCTTAGCTGGGTTGCCCCACAACTGACGGAATAGCTCGCATTCATAGCGAAAAAAGAAATAATGGATGTCCTTGCAATATTTAATACTAAATTCTCAGTGTATATTAAAGTAGATATTGGGATCATTTATTGCTAAGATATCCAAGAAAGGAACGTTAAGGATAAAATGGGGAGGGGGGGGGAAATAAACCTGGTATTTACTGCCATCTAGCGGCTTAGTAAATGTACATCATGTGACAGCATTTTGCAGTCCTTCTCTAATCCTAACAAGTTTACAGGATTAATGCTCTGACTGTCTGTCTGTTTAGTCCATCTGTCCATCCATGAATATACTTATCAGTCTGTCTGTCCATCCATACAGCGAACCACCCATCTGTCTGTCAGTTCATCAAAATACAGCATCCATCCATCCATCCATCCATCCATCCATTTATCTGCTGTCTATCTATCCATCCATCCATCTATTCTCTCTCTCTCTACCTACCTACCTACCTACCTACCTACCGTCTGTCTGTCTGTCTGTCTGTCTGTCTGTCTGTCTGTCTGTCTATCTATCTATCTATCTATCTATCTATCTATCTATCTATCTATCTATCATCTATCTATCTATCTATCTATCTATCTATCTATCTATCTATCTATCTATCTATCTATCTATCTGCTGTCTATCCATCCATCCATCATCTACTCTCTCTCTCTGTTCTACCTACCTACCTCTATCATCTCTGTTTCTCTCTCTCTCTCCATATCCATATCCCACCTTTATTATTTAGTTAAGTCAATCAAGGCGGCAAATGTACACACAGAAAAAAATGCATGGGTCACCGGATGTAACATTGTGGACGGCAGACGAAGAGACAAAATATTTTATGGTATTCAAATGGAGGAGACTGTCCAAGGAGAAGTTACTTACTATGCCAGCTCCGGTACTCGTTTGCCCACTGCCCAGCCACGGCATTGAGGAAGTGGACAGATGTGAAACATGCTGCATCTGAGCCACTGCAAAGGATGCAGCACTGGACTGTGTAAGCGTGGTGGTGGAGCCACGGAAATCAACATCATCTGAACTACAAAAACAGAAAAGAAAAAAAGGTGAAAATAGAATATTGGAATTTTATGTGGCTAAGATTGAAAGAGCAGCAAATTCGAGCATTCAGAAATTGGTGAGACTTCACTCATCTAAGCAATGCTTACTTGGCCTTTCTCAAAAATGGACAATTGAGGAAAACAGAGGGCTGATGTTTAATTTGGATCAAAATTAATGTTTTTTTTGGAGGGGGGGGGAAGAAAAGAGACACAGCAAAAGTAGGACAAAGTTGAAATTTCAGCGTGACGATGAACAAAACAGAAATGATTGGAGAATCCTATTTTTTTTGCCCTGTAGGTTTTAGTTAGATTTCCCTAAATCTTGTAAGAATTAAGAAGTTGGACCACAAGTGAGTTAGGATCTTTGCTTGACCATGGTTAGGGAGATCTGGGTTAGGACCTTTGCTGGACCATGGGTTAGGGAGATCTGGGTTAGGATCTTTGCTTGACCATGGTTAGAGAGATCTGGGTTAGGATCTTTGCTTGACCATGGTTAGAGAGATCTGGGTTAGGACCTTTGCTTGACCATGGTTAGGGAAATCTGGATTAGGACCTTTGCTTGACCATGGTTTGGGAGAATTGGATTAGAACCTTTGCTTGACCGTGGTTAGGGAGATATGGGTTAGGATCTTTGCTTAACCATGGTTTTGGAGAATTGGATTAGAACCTTTGCTTGACCGTGGTTAGGGAGATCTGGGTTAGAATCTTTGCTTGACCTTGGAACTGATGGGCTGACTAGTAGACCAAGCTGCCTTACAGAGTTGGCAGAAAGAGGGGAGGGCTTCCCTTGAGGTCCATGAAAAAAAAAAGAGAGATGGGTCCATACATGATAACATCAATAAAAACTGGTGAGACCATCCAACCTTTTTGACTCCCTGTCAAACTCCTCTCCGATCCATATGTAGGGCTGTGCGGCCAAGAGGGCGGACACGTCCAGCTCTTGCACGTCGTGGGTGGAAGCTAAAACGATCTCATTGATGTTTGCCTGCACAAGACCCCACCCCCCCAGGCCAAAGCTTAGGTGTTAGAGGCCTTGAGTTCAGCCAAAGGTTAATGCCACAAAGGTAGTCATGGCTTCAGAGGGCCTTACCTTATTCACCGCAAATGCGAGGATCATATCTGACTCCTTGTGTATAATTTTGGCCCTTCCTCCTGGGTAGCCAAGTTCCGCCTCCACCTGGAAAAGAGGAAAGCTCTCCTTCACAACAGGCTCATCGAAACCGGTCACAGAATATGTGAACACCTGAGAGGGAAGACTTCAAGAGAAGCCCAGCAACCATGGCTCTTTTTTTTTTTAAGAGGAACATCTCTTTCCAAGAAATTTCCATATTCTCCAGCATGCAAGCTGGTAGCCAGAGATTGGACAATCTCTGTCTGGAACGGTGTAGGATCTTCTGCTTGAGCAAGGGGTTGGACTAGAAGACTTCCAAGGTCCCTTCCAACTCTTGTTATTCTGTTTAGGATTTGGTCCTTGGCTTTCACGTGGCTTCACTTGTATCGCCTCCAAAGGTTAGTAGAAAGAGTTAAAAGTCTGGGAGACAAGCTCGGTGGTCTTGTTAATGTTGCGTTAGGAAAAGGAAGGCAGGAATATGAGCTTCAGTGTAGGGTTGGTTTTTTTTAAAAAAAGAAAATTATAGTAGACATTTAGGGAGATGGAATAATACCTTGACTTTGCCATCTTCGGCTGGGCTGCTCTGTTTTATGACATGCTTCTCACGGTCTTCTACAGACTACACAACATCACACAGTCACAGATGAACAACACGTGCACAAACACGCACATATATAAAAAGGAAAAAAAAATGAAAAACCTTCCATGTCAGCAGTTAGGTGGACACCTTGTTCTTCATTTATTTATTAAGGTTTTTTTTTAATCCCGACTTTATTCCTTTATCCCTTGAGTTAGAGGTAACTCAAGGTGGCGAGCATATGTAATACTCCTTCCTTCCACAACAACAACCCTATGAAGTGGGTTGGGCTGAGATGGAGAGAGAGGGACCGGCCCAAAGTCATCCAGCTGGTTTTCATGTCCAAGGTGGGACTAGAATTCACAGTCTCCTGGTTCCTAGGCTAGCACCTTAACCATTGCACCAAACTAAGCTCTCTGACTTGGTGTTGTGCTAAAGTTTGAATGCGGTTGACATGTTGTTCTGCATAATATGTGTTCTTGATGACCCTGCCTTTTTTCTTTTAGGAGAAGGGGTGAAAATGGAGTGATTCTAAAAGCACTGCCAGGTAGAAGAATGGTGGAGCAGTGGGCTAATGCCTCCTTAAGTAACACCAGCTGCCTGCAATTAGTGCAGGTTCGAGCCCCACCAGGCTCAAGGTTGACTCAGCCTTCCATCCTTCCCAGGTAGGTAAAATGAGGACCCAGATTGTTGGGGGCAATTAAGCTGACTTTGTAATAATGCCGCTTGGGGTGTGTGTGAAAGCCCTAATAAGCAGACATATACATAGAATGAAGGCTATTGCTAAGCACATTGATTTGTGCTTAGAGTGTAAGCCGCCCTGAGTCTTCGGAGAAGGGCGGGATATAAATGGGATTTAAAAAAAAATTCATAGGATACAACAGGCAAAGGCAAGGAAAAGTGTGGGCAAGTTTCATTCTAGCTGGCTATTTCAATCTGCAGTCTTGGTGGGCCCAGTTTTCTTGTTTTGAGAATGGACTCCATGCAGGATGCAATACTGACCATCAAACCAATGCTCAGCAGCATGGAAGATCACTCATCTGGATGGGGAAAGATGGGCTTAAGGCTATCCAGATGTTGCTGAATAGCATCCCTCATTACTGGTCAGGGTGACTAGGAAAATTGTGAGTAATTCAGGACACTTGTCATTTCCTAGACTTTGCCCAATATATTTGCTCAACATTTTATTTTATTTTATTTTATTTTAATTCCATTTATATCCCGCCCTTCTCCGAAGACTCAGGGCGGCTTACAAGCTTAGCAGTAGCCTTCATTCTATGTATATGCCTGCTTATTAGGGCTTTCACACACACACACCCAAGCGGCATTATTACAAAGTCAGCTTAATTGCCCCCAACAATCTGGGTCCTCATTTTACCTACCTCGGAAGGATGGAAGGCTGAGTCAACCTTGAGCCTGGTGGGACTCGAACCTGCACTAATTGCAGGCAGCTGGTGTTACTTAAGGAGGCATTAGCCCACTGCTCCACCAAGGCTCATGTGGGTACATCATACCTGTCTATCTTCTCCTTCCTTTTCAATACAGGGAAAAAAAAGAGGATAACATTGTTTAATCCACTATCTCCCCTGACCATGTTTTACTCACACGGTGGATTGCTAGGAAAGGAAGCTCCATCCTAAATAATAATAATAAACCTTTATTGTCAAAGTACAACATGTGTACATTGAGATTAGCTGAGCCTCCCCCTGTGCTCTCTCCCCCCAACACACAGTGACAACAAACCCTCCATCCCACCACACTATGTGAACCAACTACACCACACACCGGCCTCCCAAGTCAACTCTGCATAAGATTACATCCCATTCAAAAGCCTAACAGCCCACGGATAAAAGCTGTTCTTCAGCCTGTTGGTACGGCTGGCTATATTCCTATATCTCCTACCGGATGGTAGGAGAGTAAAGAGATACCGTCCAGGGTGTGAGTCATCCCTGAGAATCTTCCTCACTCTTCCAAGGCAACGAGCCCTGGCGATGTCATCCAGTGGTGTCAGGGAACAGCCCACAATGTCTTGTGCTGTGCTCACTACCCTCTGTAATACTTTCCTATCCGCGGCTGTCAGACCGGCATACCAAACCACAATACCATACGAGAGGACGCTCTCTATGGTAGACCGGTAAAAGAGGGTCATTAGCTGTTGTTCTACCCTGTTCTTCCGCAAGATCCTAAGAAAGTGAAGCCTCTGTTGGGCCTTTCTAGCCACCTGGGTTGTGTTAACTTTCCAGGTCAGATCTTCACAGAGGTAGACTCCCAGAAATTTAAAGGAGGGAACTCTCTCTACACAGTCCTCCCCAATGTAAAGTGGGGCAGGTTCCTCTTTTTTTCTCCGGAAGTCTAACACCATCTCTTTCGTCTTGCTGATGTTTAGGTGCAAGTTGTTGTTACTACACCATATGGATAGTTTTTGTACCTCCGCCCTATATGCTGTCTCATCCCCACCTGTAATAAGACCCACCACAGTTGTATCATCTGCGAACTTGATTATCGCAGTGGATGGGTCAGATGATACACAATCATAAGTGTATAAAGAGTACAGGTAGGGGCTAAGCACACAGCCCTGTGGCGTGCCGGTGCAAAGCTTCAGGGGGGTGGACAAAGCAGACCCGACCCTCACTGTTTGTACCCGATCCCTAAGAAAGTCTTGAATCCAATCGCAGATAGCGGGGGAGAATTTCAAGTCAGTCAGCTTCTCGATGAGAATGCTCGGCAAAATGGTGTTAAAAGCCGAGCTGTAGTCAACAAAAAGCATCCTGACGTAGCTTCCAGGTTTCTCGAGATGACTTGCTACAGAGTGTAAAGCAGTAGCTATGGCATCGTCTGTCGACCTATTTCCCCTGTAGGCAAATTGATGTTTATCAAAGTCCAGTGGGAGGCATGTCCTAAGATGTTGGAGAACCAATCTTTCGAAGCATTTCATGACTACAGACGTTAATGCAATAGGTCTGTAGTCATTCAGGCACTCAACTGAAATAAAACTCAAATAAACTTAAGATTAATACCTTAGTTATTTCTGAAACTAAAAGGGTGTTGAGTGTCCACCAAACTGAATAAACTAAGCCAAAAAAAGGGAACACAGCATGCTCCTGTCCATAAAGTTGGGCTACTCAGCTACTGTCATTGTAAGCATTTGTTATAATTTATTTTAAAGAAAGTGTTAGGAGATCCTGTATATTAGGAGTTTTGGTATGACTCTAACTCAGTGAATTTTGCCAATATTTCTCCTCCTAACCATCTCGGCTCAGATACCTACCACCAATAAGTCTTACAAATGGGCTTTCTATTGTGACAGATCTTAATCAATGCTTACAATGACAATTCCCCCATTATCTTTAATCCAACATAGCCATTTAAACTCATCATTTGCAACAGGAGGAACAGAGCAAAACCAGGACAAAACTTTCTGAAGATTGCTGGAATCCTTTAAAAAAAAATTATAGGATACCAGTGCCAATTGGAAATCCTCAGATATTGAAATCCAGGGAGAATAAATGCTTTTAATGGAAAATATGCCCATTTCCTCTTTTATAATCTAACAGGGAAGACCCAGGATGCGGCTGCATTATGTCCCAAAATATTTGGAGGGCAAAAGTGAAATGTATGGTTGAAACAAAATGTAAATGAATAGAAATTGATATAAATAAGAGTAACACAAAACGTTGCTGGAAAAAAAAACCCAGAACTTAACACTTTGATTTCTTTCACTAACCTCACTTTGCTTTCTCTTCTTGGTGAATGTGTATCGAATGAAAATATCTTGCAATAATTCTTGTTTCACTAGAAAATTCCACAATCTCTTAGCTGGCAATGCTGAATAATCTTTTGATCTACGAGTCGGTGGAAAGAAGGGAAAGTATTTTATTTCTTTAATCAGGTCAAGAACAGATAGAATCAGAAAAAAAACCCACTGTTACAAACAGTCACAAATTCTTAAAAGGGATTGTCTTGTATTTATTTTTTGCTGTAAAAAACACCGTTTCCTCTTTGGAAATGTCTCTTCTAAGAAGCTGTCATCTGCTGCTAAGCGTGACATTAATTCCCTGGAAATAATTAGGCCTAAAACTCAGAATCCTGGCTGCACAAGATCAAGAAGAAGGCTGTTATTTTCAAAAATGATCTAAGCTGGCAAGTAAATTCTAAGCATTCCCAGAATAGAATTGGCTATTAAGAGTTTCCAGGAACAAGTGACCTTAATGAGCTGGATTCATTAACTAATGTCTTTGCATCTGCTAGGGAAAGAATTAAGTTAGTGCAAGTTGAGTGTTAAAATGTTATGGACAACTGAGAGCAATGTTTCCCAATCTGGCACCCTCCTTAATGAGGCCACCTGTGCTTCTCACAGTCAAAAGTCATGCTAACTGACCACAGTGATCTAAGGCTATGACAATTGGAGTTCTAGAAGCTCACAAAGGTGCTTTTCCAAAAGGCAACTGGACTTTCTTGGGTTTTTTTCCCTTGGAAAATGTTTTGCTTCTCATCCAAGAAGTTTCTTTAGTCCTCTGAAGAACTGAACTGAAGTGAAGCAATGGATGAGAAGCAAAACATTCTCCAAGGAAAGAAAAAAAACAAACAGTTGGAGAGTTCCAAGCAGTTCCAAGAAGGCTCCGCTCCAGACCTAATTATTTCCAGTGAATTAATGACCCTGACGACACAGATAAACCTCAACGACTCTCCGAAAGAGTGCAAATGACCAGCGGTCTGCAAGGAGTATAAATCCTTCCATTCCCCACCATCCATCCAGAGCTGAAGAAGCTTCTTGGGTGCGAAGTGAAACATCTTCAGAGAAAAACAAGAAAGTCCAGTTGCCTCGTGAAAAAGTACCTTTGGGATAACTATAATCTGGTGTGACTGAGATTCTCCGTAGAAGTTTAGTTGCCTTTTTGGAAAAGCACCTTTGGGACAACCATGACCCTAGATGATTAAGAATCTCCACAGACATTCCGGAAGTTTCAGATATTCTAATACATCTGGAGAAGAATGTTTGGAGGACATGGATTCCCATCAAAGCTTAGAACAGATTTCTCCCATAAGTCCCTTCCAGTTGTGCTGAGAAAATGGCCATAACCAGCTTGGTCAGGAAATCTGGAACTTGGTAGCCTTGCCACATCTGGAAGACCAACTTCAGATGTCCCCTCCTCCTTCGAAATAAAGCATTTCTTACTTAAATGGTGTGTTTTCAGGATCAACCATTGCTTTGATTCGGGCCGCAGCTGCTCCGGCTCCTACCCCCAGTTCGGGAAAACAAGTATTGATGTAATCTGGTGGGGGACCTTCAAAGCGGTCCATTCTTTCTTGCAGGATCTGTTCCCAGTTCTCCAGATTTTTAATCACAGCGGTACCCAGAGGTGATGTGACAGGAAGCTCTGAAACGTGAACACATTTGTGGTTCGTTTCTCCCAAATAAAACACAAGCCCATTTCTGGATACTTCATTTTAGAGGAAGTTTCAAATTCTGCAAACATCTCTGCCTCACTTTATTTTATTTAAGACATTTATACAGCCGCCCATCTTATAGTGAATGTCTTTTCTGTTATTTTGCATTTGTTCTACTTTGCAGTTTCATTTGGTCTTCAGAAGACCAAATGGGGAAGAATATGATTTGTGACGAGAAGAAGTAGACGCATTCCATTGAATTCATTATTTTTAATTTGTTGGGTTGAAAAACATAGAGCAAGCGCTTCTGATCATTGAAAGCATAACGCAACTCACCAGATAGTTCTAAGCCGGTAATGGGGAAAAAGTTCTTAATATTGTTCAGAGCAAGTTTGATCATTGCCAAATGGATAAGAGCCCAGCTGCACAAAAGAAGAAATTTTAATTTTTTATGCAGTGAGGGAGAAGAAAAATTAAGATATATGCTGCATTCAACTTTTATCATCCAACTATATTTTAAAAGAAAAAAAAGAGGAAAGGAATATGTTGAATGTATTGAATATTAATGTTAGATTGTGGCTACTCAAAGGTTAAGCCTTATTTTTGGATGTCCCATCTTTTACAAGCTAATTCAAGTCCTAACTCTACATACTAGGCTTTTCCAAAGTTGTACGATCTATGGACTTCAATTCTCAGAATTCTAGTGTGGCCATTGCAGAGAATTCTGGGAGTTAGTTCCTATCTTTGGTGGGTCCCCAGGACAGGGAACATTAGTGCACCTGTTATTTGGACAGGAGGTCCCACTTCATTTACTGCAATCCCTATTTAGCTGGTAGGCAGACTTTCTCCTAAGTGAATATACATTGAATTCACATATACAATATATAATTTGGTGCTTGTATATAATGCTAACTTTCATAGAAGGATCAAAAGGATATTCTCATTTCACTGTATCTTAACTAAAAATCTAGGTTGTTTTGATTTTTTTTAAAAAAATCATTCTCCACAACTTTGAGGACTGATCATAAGTCTCCTTATTCAATGCTATTATAACTCTGAATGATAGTTGATAAGTAGTTGATAAGCAAGGACTACTTGTACTTGAGCTTTCCAGTCCCACCCACAAAACTTCAAACCAAATTGCTAGGTGATTCAACTTTGGGACATCTCTGACATTTCCCAGAAAGCCAGTGAAACTTGGGGTAGTTTGGCTTGGGAAATATTTATGTTTATTCCTTGGAATGAAGGATGGTCTTCAAGTGATATTCCTGTTGTCTATAGGTGTTGTGTTTCCAACTCCTATCACCAAGACAAGACAACACAACAGTGGGCTAGACCGACAAGGGTCAGGGCAACACAACAGTGGACTAGAAAGACAAGAGTCAAGGCAACACAACAGTGAGCTAGAATGACAAGGGTCAAGGCAACACAACAGTGGACTAGAAAGATAAAGGTCAAGGCAACACAACAGTGGACTAGAATGACAAAAGTCAAGGCAACACAACAGTGGACTAGAATGACAAAGGTCAAGGCAACACAACAGTGGGCTAGAACCACAAGTGCATGTATTGTTTATAGCAGGAGAAAAAGAGACGTCTTCGGGTGAGTTTCCTGAATGTTCCAGCTTGGTGGTTTGCTACCTGTATGAATTGGCATCCTTGTGCTCCTGAATCTGCATATCTGAGAGAAAAGCATCCTCATCGTCATCCTCACTATGGATGCTTTCATCAGAATCGTACATCACCCCACTGTCTGAAAAAGGAAGGAAGGGCTGTAAAGGAAGGACAAAGAGAGGCTTCAAAATTTGCTTTTCCAGATCTCATTCGCACAAATGAAGCTGCTTCATTTCAGAGACACAGGAGGACTTCAGTGGTCATGAAAAAAAATGCCCTAATGGGTAGAGCTACTCAACGCTGGAGGAGGTAACCTGGGGGATCATGGGCCTGGATGACCATCAGGGATGGTGATCATCACAATTCCTATATAAAAAAGGGGTTCCTTCTAACTCTTTACCTTTTAGGATTCAATGAAAAGGATCGGAAGGGAAATGGATTGGTTTCCCTGATTCACAGAACTGAATCAGGCCTGCTTCTTAGAAAGAATGCAGAGAAGAGCAACAAAGGGGACTGGAGGCTAAAACATATAAAGAACGGTTGCGACAATTGGGTATGTCTAGACTAATGAAGAGAAGGACCAGGGGTGACATGATAGCAGTCTTCCAAGATCTCAGGGGCAGCCCCAAAGAAGAGGGAGTGAAGCTCTTCTCCAAAGCGCCTGAAGGCAGGACAAGAAGCAACAGATGGAAACTAATCAAGGAGAGAAGCAACCTAGAACTAAGGAGAAATTTCTTGACAGTGAGAACAATTAACCAGTGGAACAACTTGCCTCCAGAAGTTGTAGGCGCCCCATTACTGGAGGTTTTACAGCCATTTGTCTGAAATGCCACAGGGTTTTTCTGCTTAAGCAGGAGGTTGGACTAGAAGACCTCCACGGTCCCTTCCAACTCTGTTACTCTGATGTTCATGGGGAGCTTACCTTAGCCACAAAATAGTCTAACATGCTGAGTTCCGGGGGGATAAATTTTTCTTTGTAAGAAGGTCTTTCCGCCGGGACCGGGGGAGGGACCACATTCTCCTTCACGGGTCTTCCAGGCACCAGCATTCTCATGTTGAACCTCCGGCGATGCTTATCTGTTTCTTCCGAAGGGACTGGAGGGGCTAAGCAGAGAAAGAGTTTAAAGAAATACATCGCCAAACGATGAGGAGAAATTGGCATGCTCATCATTGATTCCCTAGTGCCAACTTCAAGTTGTAGAACTGCAAATATAGGAAAATCGCATGGAAACTACGCTTAGAATTTTTAATAAACAAACAAACAAACAGGTCCTGGTAA
This sequence comes from Vipera berus, assembly GCF_964194415.1. Taxonomy (NCBI): domain Eukaryota; kingdom Metazoa; phylum Chordata; class Lepidosauria; order Squamata; family Viperidae; genus Vipera; species Vipera berus. Next base: position 15,844,224 of record NC_138215.1, on the reverse strand, counting down.
TCTTCAGGAAGAGCCTGTGAAATGGAATGATGTCCACCAGATTTCTTGAAATTGTGGGCATTCTTGCAATATAATGGTTTGAGAAGAATCAATACTTGTTCATTGTCAACCACACGACGTGGCATCTTTTCAGAAGAATTCACTAGGCAGTGCTGAAGATAACTCTTATTTTACCGCAAACATGCTCAAATTTCAAAAACACACCTCTATCTACATTGGATCTACCAATCTAATACAAACTACCAGCAACGGTTGATAAATACGCTTCTCTGAGGTTGATCAAATGTTGTCAAATCTCAATCAAAACAGGCTTAAAAAGAGCCCGTTCAGCAAGAAAAGTTTTTTTAAAAAATATAGCAGAAGGGGTTTCGTCTCAATTAACTCTAAGCGTAAAATATTCTTATTTGATTTTTTTCCCCTCCTCCCTTTTTAAATAGAACTGTCGATAGGAGCAGGGCCGGTTGAAATACTGGTTAATCAAAATAAAGATTCAATAGGTTCTCTCCTAAGGGAATCTCTTGTAAAGCTCAGTGGTAAAATAGTTTGAAATGTCAAGAGGAAAAACACTTGCATGATTTTAAAGGTCTGTCCTTAAATGTGATGAAGTGGGTGACTTAATGCCAAATTATCCTCATATGCATCGTAGAGTCTTATTTCTTGCAGAGATTGTATAGGCTTCTGGCCGCCTATAAGCCAAGAAATTTTGTATAAGATATTGGAGATGGAAACAGATCAACAGCCCAGTTTTATCCCCACCTTGTTCGTAAGACCGCTCTTTGCTGCGCATGGCCTTTGACAACATTTGACTACACTGCAAACTGACTAAAACCTGATTGAACAAGTTTTATTCCTCACACAGGTTGGATCAGATTACACAGCAAAACCTGACAGACCTTCCGTTGTGTCCTGTGCATCACCAGAAACTGGACTGGCTACTGGATTTAAAGAAATGTTAGAAGTGAAAAACAAAACGGAACAAACGTTGTGGGAATCAGAAGAAAAGAAAGCAGGGAAATTTAACTTAGAAACCAGTTTTTTTAAAACACTTTCAGAAAGATGGAATACCCATAAATATCCACTGTCATCAGAAAGCAAGCTCTAATCATAGGTCAGGATTTGCTAACCCATTCTAATCCTAATTCTAATCTCCATTTTAACTTTGGAGGAAAGAAAAAATCCAGATAACATGACACCTCTATTGATTACAAGAGAAAGGATAGAAAAATAACACACAGTCCCTTAAAAAATAAATAAATCTCCAGTTACGAAAAAGAAGAGAGAACAACAGATCAAGCAGAACAAGGCGACACATCTCAACAAAAAAAAGGGAAAGATTAAAATCCATGCAACAGATCCAGGACTGGACCTATTTTTAGAAGAGTATAAACCACATGCCCACCAGCACACATATTCCTCACCATCCAGAGGGCAACTATCACAGCCAGCCGTGCTTTGGTTGATGCCCGATAGAGCAGTGTGGTGGGGTAATTGTGAATTGCCGAAGGATGTTATGGTTTCTGTGTTGGTGGATAAGTGTGGCGGTTTATCTGAATTGAACAGATTAGAAGTTGAGTGATTGTCACGGTCTGCGGGCTGGAACCGTGTATGTTTGCCTTGTGATAATGGGCAGAAAACAGGAGTGTCCGGTAAAAAAAACCTCAAGCTCTCTCTTCCTTCCGAATAAATAAACCACGAATTTTCTCTAAATGTGAGAAAAACCAATGTCTAAGTGCTGACTCTTTTGTCTTGCTTCTGTCACATGTTTGGAGAGATAATATTTCAGTTAAGCCCACCCTGTGGTTTGTCTAATGTGGTTTGTCTTGCTGTGGCTTGTTTATAACTCATATAAGGCAAAGAGGGCTTTAGAGCAGGAGGTCAACTGAAGGTCCACCCCATCTAAGAGCCTTGGTGGAGCAGTGGGCTAATGCCTCCTTAAGTAACACCAGCTGCCTGCAATTAGTGCAGGTTCGAGTCCCACCAGGCTCAAGGTTGACTCAGCCTTCCATCCTTCCGAGGTAGGTAAAATGAGGACCCAGATTGTTGGGGGCAATTAAGCTGACTTTGTAATAATGCCGCTTGGGGGTGTGTGTGAAAGCCCTAATAAGCAGGCATATACATAGAATGAAGGCTACTGCTAAGTTTGTAAGCCGCCCTGAGTCTTCGGAGAAGGGCGGGATATAAATGGAATTAAAAAAATAAAAAAATAAATCTAACTTCCAACTCAACATTGTCTGAGGTTCTACCAGGTCTTGCTATGTTAACTGTAGCTCATTGACAGAAGGCCCTAGAAATTTTCAAAAATGTTGTACAAGTTCCATTCTTAGTTCTTCTGGCAGTACTTAAAAGCTCCCTTGAGCATCATCTGTTGACAGCACAATTATGTTCCCACTCCTTCAATTTTTTTCCCCATAGCAACAAGAATTGGAGGTGGATCAAAAGTTCCTGACTGAGCTTTCATGGCTAAGGTGGACATTAACCAGCTTAGGATCTCCGTTCTCCTAGCCTCACCCCTACACCAGTTCTCCATAGACCTTCAGTTCTTCAGTCCTCCATCACTTTCCCACTTCTTCCAGGACTGTTTTTTCCCCCAACTCTAGGCCAGCTAATGGTCTTCCTGTTTGCTAGTGTCCTCTCATCCAAGTTTGAACAAAGTCTAACTCTGATTTATGCTGGGTTTTATAAAGGTGCACGTGCCAGATGTTTCCACCTGGCCTTCTCTCATTCTTCGCTGCTTCCTCATCCTGTATGCCAAGACATTGAGAGGAGACTAAGCTATGAGGAGGAGATAGCAGGAAATGAGAGTCATCCACCTCAAAAACAAACAAACAGACAAAAACACACCCGCATTAACGCAATGTTTTCATTAGGCCTTTTGAAAAGCATCCCTTTAAATCTCGGCATAGGGGAGACGTAATTTAATCCTGGGGGAACAGCCTCGTGGAGGCAGAAAGCTCAACTGTGATTTCAGGACTAGGAAGGCATTCCTTCTGATTACGAGAACTTCTCCAAGGTTCACAATCCTTTGAAGAGTTACCTGGAAGATTTTCTGATTGCCGCCTGGGCTTAACCACAAGTTTCACGCCTCCTCCGAACACCGCTGCCCACATTCGGTTGTTCAGAGGATGGGCTGCCAGCCGGAATAATTCGTTCGAAGCATTTGTGGCAAGAGCATGGATCAGAAGGCTCAGGTAGACAGCCACCACAGCTTCACAAAGCAAGATGTTTAACTTTGGCTGATCTTCATCTTGGGCTGAATTTAAGAGATTGAGTAGGGAACTCACACCTGGGAAAAGAGAGAACAACGAACTGGTGATGGGCACCATTGAGACGGAAGGGGACAACTCACCCCACCCCATGGCTAGTCCCAATATGGGCCAACTCGCCACGGGACAATTTAACAATTCAATTTAATTATTTAAAATAATGTAAAAAATTTTTTAATTTTTGTCATTCACGTTTCATTTTGTCCTTCCTTTTGCATCCTTTCTTTAATGACTCTGTTCCACTGTTTCTTTGGCATTAGTGTAACTCAGGGGATCTTCCAACTTGGCCCTTTTATGACTTGTGGGCTTCAACTCCCAGAATGCCTGGCTGAGGAATTCTGGGAGTTGAAGTCCACAAGTCATAAAAGGGCCAAGTTGGAAGACCCCTGGTGTAACTTATGTCCCACAGCAAATTGTCCAGTGGCAAATTGGCCGGGGTGAGTTGGCCGTGGCAAATTGTCAATGGTGGCTTCTTTTGCCTAGATGAGTCTGCAAGGTTACCCACAGGGCATCATTAAAGCATCGCTCAAAACCTCACCCTTTCCAAAGAAGGAACACACGCTTCCCCTTACTCAAAAAAATAGGGGTGTAAATTTATGGAAGAAAGATTAATGATCCAGCTGTTTGAAAGTTTAGAGGAGGCTATTTAAACAATCAAGACGATAAGGATAAGGGCGGGCAAACATTTTTTAAAAAAACAGAACTTGCTTGATTCAGTTCTTATTGGAAAAGTCCTGAGCTTAAAATACTACCAGTTCAGTTCAAAATACTTATTTTTTTTGGAGTGAAATCTAACTATCTAGCTGATGGTGCAATGCTTGAATGGAGCCATTGACATGGCTGGCTTTTCTTACCAGGCCATTGAGCAGGCAACGAATTCGGCGTGACGTGTTCTTCAATGCTCTCTGTCCTCAGACGCCGACGGTCACTCAGCAGCAGCCCTTGGTAAACCATTCCTGTGAACTGATTGGTTTCTGTCTGACTGCTAAGAAGAAGTTTTAATTTTTTTTTCTTCACCTCAGAATAGAAACATCTTACACCAAAGCAAAATTGGCAAATTAGTGGCAGGGTGCACGTCATTGTTTGAAGCAGAAAAACCCAGTGGGCCAGAAGCTCTAGAATAGCCTTAATAAGACCCCATGTGTGTGCGCGCACACACACACGCACACACGCAATCAACCTGCAGATGAAAGAGAATTGGTCCAGGGCAGGGGTAGGCAACCTCAGCTCTTTTATGACTCGTGGACTTCAACTCCCAGAATTCCTGAGCCCAGCCACGCTGAGGGGAAAGGGAGAGGTTTCCATGCTGAGCCATGCCGGCTCAGAAATTCCTAGAGTTGAAGTCCAGGAGTCATAAAAGAGCCAAGGTTGCCTACCCTTGCACTAGGCAATCAAAATCTGCCAGGTGAAAGATGTGGTGTCACAACCCCGGCCATACCGCTTCATAAGGTGTATTATCAAAGGGCAGGACTTGTGAATCACAATCTCACACCTTCCATCCTGAAGATTTTGACTACCAACTGCAGACACCACTATATGACTGCAGAGATATTTTTCAAGGCTCTGGATCTCAATTTTGGTAACTAATTCCATCAAGCTGGATCTTTTTTCACCGCTCAACAAAAATCCAAAATGGCTTCTATCCTTCCATCAAATCCTGCCTTTAGCTCCAAGTGAGCACAGTTAGCATTGCAACACATCTTGTGACAACCTCATGTTTTGTCCCACAAAGGAGAACAACAAAGCCATGCTGGGGAGAAGAAACAGCAAAGGACATCTTACCTGTAGCTGTGGCTGTCACACAAGGCTTGATAAATTGATGCAGAAAGGGAAGCAGCTAAAGAATAGAGAGTATGGACCTAAAAATGGAAGCAGAAGAAAACTGGTTAGGATATTATGAATACATTTCCTGGCTGAATCCTGCATCCAGTTTTGGTTACCACAATGTAAAAAAGATGTTGAGACTCTAGAAAGAATACAGAGAAGAGCAACACTGGAGGCTAAGACATAATAAGGAACAGTTGCTGGAATTGGGTATGTCTAGTTTAATGAAGAGAAGGACGAGGGGTGACGTGATAGCAGTGTTCCAATATCTCAGGGGCTGCCCCAAAGAAGAGGGAGTCAAGCTATTCTCCAAAGCATCTGAAGGCAGGACGAGAAGCAATGGATGAAAACCAATCAAGGAGAGAAGCAACCTGGAACTAAGGGGAAACTTCCTGACAGTTAGAACAATTAATCAGTGGAACAGCCTGCCTCCAGAAGCTGTGAATGCTCCAACACTGGAAGTTTTTAAGAAGAGACTGGACAGCCATTTGTCTGAAATGGTATAGGGTTTCCTGCCTGAGCAAGGGGTTGGACTAGATGATCTCCAAGGTCCCTTCCAACTTTACTATATTATATCATATATTGAATTGCTGCCATATTTGACTTTCCAAGCAAAAGTGCTCTATCAAGAAAGCAAATGGGTCTGTGGTCTTAGTGCAAGTGTGCAACAGGATCAATGCTGCTTACTAGAGTCTGGCACCCCTTAAGATAGGAATAGGCCTGGTGCAATGATCAGAACGTTGGACCTGAAGCATGAATGGAAGCCAGTTAACATTTCTTAGTCTTCCATACAAAATTCTGGTGAAGAAAAGAAGGGAGAAGGATATAAGAAGACCGTCCTTTCGAACGAAGGCGAATATACGAGTCCCACGATAATGTTGCAGGATGCAATCTGGGTTGGTCACTGAGACCAGGGGTTTAGTCTCCTAAGCTTTTGGACCTGTGCTGGAGCCCATCCTCAGGGAACGTCTTTCTAGAGATTGCATCCTGCAATCCTACCTTCTTTGGAGGTAGGGTGGAAAAATTCAGGATTGGGAAACTGGAGCCTGTAGAACAGGGGTCTTCAAACTTGGCGACTTTAAGACTTGTGAACTTCCAACTCCCAGAATTCCCTGGGCAGAACCTTTGCTTTGGGCAAAAGACTGGATGAAAAGACATTGGGAGCCAATTAGCATGAAATAGCCTGCCTCATGGAGTTTGGGATGCTCCATCACTGGAGGTTTTCAAGCAAAGGTTGGAGAACCACCTGTCTGAGACCTTTGCTTTGAGGCAGAAGGTTGGATGAAAAGATCTCCAAGGTCCCTCCCAACAGGTTATGATTTAGCAGTATCTGTACTAGAAGACCTTTGCTTTGGAAAGAAGGTTGGATGAAAAGACCTCCAAGGTCCCTTCCAACCTTATGATTCAACAGTATCTATACTACAGCTCCATGCAGCACCTCCCAAAGTAGCCAATGATAAGGAAAGTGGAAGCTGTAGTTCAGCAATACACAGAAGAACACGTCCTGTTTTGCAAGCAGAAGAGACCCGGACAATCCAATCCAACCTCATATAGACAGAAGTTCCATGTCCACCTCTTTGAACCTGTCCTTTCGGCACTCAAGGTGGCGTTTCCCATTTTATTACCTTGACATCTTCAACGTTGGGATGGGGGGGCATTTTCATCTGGACAATCGTGTAAAGGATATCGTGGATGTGGTTGTTTAAGTAGAGGACAGGATTGGCGATCACCGTTTTTGTGGCCGCAATGCTGGCTGAGAGTAGGGGTAGCGTTGTGGGCAACGGAAGTGGTGATTGTAGCTGTTTGACAGTAGTTTCCTGATGGGAGGGGGAAAAAATAAAAATAAAATGGCAGACCTGGGAATATACCATTGCTCTTTCTTCCTGAAAAAAATACATTAAAAGTTTTCCAAAGAATGTAAAAACCAGCACAAACAAATATTGAGCAAAAGCAGTAAAGGACCAGAAAGGAAAAAGCAGACGTGCAGAAAGAATATAAAGAAACATAGAGAAGAAGCTTCTTACTCTACAGGTGACGGGGAAAAAAACCCCTTCACTTCTTTTCTATTATCCATTTAATCATAAATCCAAGTGGAAAATATAATAGAAACTACAGCAAGAGTCAGAGTTAATTTGTACATATAAATACTGTATGCCTTCATGAGCATTATCTGGTCTCTTCCACTTTGAAATTGTCTCCTCAATTTACATGTGGGATATCAGAATAGTTCTTTCTAATCTTGAAAACACAAACCCTAAATGCATTTTTTCTGCTTTATTGCAAAGACCTTTCAGGTAGTCCTTGCCTTATGGTATAGGGTTTCCTGCCTGAGCAGGGGGTTGGACTAGATGACCTCCAAGGTCCCTTCCAACTTTATTATTGTTATTGTTATTATTGTTATTGTTATTGTTATCATCATCATCATCACAAATTAGCCCCAAATTTCCGCTGCTAATTGAGACAGTTGTTAATTGAATTTTGCCTCATTTTACGACCTTTCTTGCCACGGCTCTTAAGTGAATGAATGCAGCTGTTAAGTTAGTAACCCAGCTGTTAAGTGAATCGGGCTTCCCCCATTGACTTTGCTTGTCAGAAAGTTGCAAAAGGGGATGACGTGACCCCCGGACAGTGCAATCGTCATAAATATGAGTTACCGTAGTTGTTGAGCGTCCGGATTTTGATCACGTGGCCATGGGGATGCTGCAACGGTCTTATCTTAATGAGAAAAGTGGCCCTAAGTCCCTTTTTCAGTGCTGTTTTAAATTTGAACGGTGACTAAATGAATAGATGTAAAGTGAGGACTACTTGGGTAAGGGGAACTGCTGCAGAAATGTAGTGAGGATGCTACCCCCCCTTTTTACCTGCTGAGACTCCTGTAGCAAGAACTTCAACTCCATTCTTACAGAAGCCAGGCCTCCTCCCTGTGCCCCATGCAGGCTGCAATAACTTAGGAAAACCCGGAGAAGCGCCTGGTTCCTCTGGAGCCACCATTTCCGCCGCTCGGCGTGTTCTCGCTTGGCTTGCAGCCGTCGCCGCTCGATCTGATGCCACTCGTAGGAGCCCACCGGAGTCTTCTCTCCCATCTCTTGGTGACCCAAGAGATCCCCGCTGACTTGGCCATCGCTTTGGCCGTCGTCTTTGTCCTGGGTTGCCTCGTGGTTGCAAATTTCATGCAAGGCGGCAATTTCTTTCTCCAGCCAGTTGTACAACTGGAAGCGGAGCTTCCCGCCATCTACTTCGTAGCCGGTGGCCAACGTTCTCAACTCCGTCATGAGGATCTTTAGGCAGGCGCGGAACTTGAGTTGTTCAGCGATCACGTCGACCTCCGTTTTGTCGACCTCGCCTTCCTTGCCTTGACTGGGATCAGGACTTGGGGCCTCTTGCTCTTTACTTCCCAGGTCATTCATCGTCAAACCTTCCTCCTCTTCCTCCTCAAGCAGACTGCTTTGGTCATTCTCCCAGTCAAGTTTCAGAGGTTCGTCTTCGGATGTTATCACTGGTGTGCTCCAGTCAATTAGGGAATGAGCTTCCGTGGTGCTCACCGGCTGTGACCAAACTACTGTGCTGCCTTCGTCTACCTCCAGACCATTCTGCATTACTGGTGTGGATTCCCCTTTCTTGGGTGAAAGTGTGGACTTGCTTCTTATTTTGGGAAGCTTTGAAAGCACTTCCAGGGCTAGGACAGGGCAACCGACTTTAAAATGAGCATTTGCAGTGGTGAAGAAGAGTTTTCGTTCAATGAGGTTAATCTTGTCCACAAAACTTTTGTCTGCCTGCAATCCCAACGTTGCTAATGTCCCATCAGGCGAGCAGAAATTCCTTCGGATGAGCAAGGGGTGGGTACGCAGGTAGTTGTAGAAACTGAACACCATGGGGTTGCAGGATTTGACAATAACTAGGGAAAATGGAAACAAGGTTGTTGAAGCTTACACTGAACATCTGTCACACCAAATTTAGCAGCCTAGTGGCCCCTTGGAAACCAAAGAATATCTGTGGGTTCCAATCAAGAAAGGCAATGTTATTTGGTAGTCCCAAAGATGCTTCTTCCAAAAGACATCTGGACAGTCTTGGTTTGTTTTTGTTTTTTAAATATTTTTTTCTCCTTTGAAAACGTTTCGCTTTTCATCCAAGAAGCTTCTTCAGTTCTAACTGACTGGTGGGGAAGAGAAGTCAGTCAGAATAAAGAAGCTTCTTGGATGAGAAGCAAAATGTTTTCAAAGAAAAACTACAAGGAAGTCCAGTTGCCTTTTGGAAAAAGCATCTCTGGGACAGCCATGACCTGGGTGGTTGAGAATCCTCATAGAACGTTATTTGGTGGCTTTGAACCTGCTACAAGATCTCTACATGATCTATGGCAGATGGGTGGCTAGTTGGTTAGTTACACAACCTAGCAGTCTTGGTAGATCTTGCGAGGCTGCTGATCTCTAAGTTCTTCACCCGAATTAAACTAGATGTTGATTAAGAGGCATTTTTCTGAACCCCTTTATGAATGAACCTGTTCTGTAAAGTTAGGAAGATCCCCAAGAATCTTCTCTGAAATGACCCATAATTACACAAATCTAAGTGAGTCTGAACAAAGAACGAGCCATGTTAACCACATTAAGTATGTTTATAAACATACAACTTAACTACCAGCATCTTGTGCAACAAATACATCTTTAGAAGAGAGTATCTGTCGCTCAGGATTGAACTGTGGAGAGTCCTTGTTGTTCTTGGTCTGAGCTTGGTTGCACTGATGATGTTACTTAGTTGGGTAACGAAATGTCTGCAAGGAAACAAGCCAAGAGGCCACCAAAGACTCCACAGATCTAACCTGCTACATTCCCCATTCAAGACTGAGTTTCTCCAAATAATCTGACATTCCTTCACCTGGAGTTTCATCTTCTTCTTTGGGGGTTTGTTCCAACAAGGTGTCAAGGGCTCTTGTGTACTCTTTCATTACCCAGTAGGCCAGACTTCTCAGGAAAGGATCTGGGTGCAATTCTGTGCAACAGAATCCGCTTCCATCTTTCTTACAGCCCAAAATCTTTTCATAAAGGATGGCTGTGTAGGTGGAGGAGATTTCAAACTCAGACTCATACAAGCGAGCAATTATTAAAGCCAGCTGGATGTCTTCCATCTTCTCAAGACATACCTGTGGGTGGGAAGGGAAGCACAAACAAGGTCTCCTAAATACCATGTATTTATCAAACAGCAAAATTATAAAATACAAGCCAACATTAAACTAAGGGCAGAGATAAAGGAAATAAATTCTCCACTTGATGGTCCACTAACACACTCTCTAATCCATCTGTCTGTCCATCCATACAATGCACTGACCTGTCCATCCATCCAACACAACTACCCACCCATCAGTCCATCAACACATATCCATCTGTTCACCCTTCTGCCCACATACCCACACATCTGTTTGTCCACTGATGTACCTATCCATCCAACCTGCCATCCACCTACACATCTGTCTGTCTGTTCAGTACTCACCCATTCATCCATCCAACCATCTGTTCATCAGTCCACTGACAAAATGTCCCATCTGTCCATTGATCCACCAACACACCTATCTGTGTATTCGTGCATCCACACAATCTCCCATCCATGAATATACTTATCAGTCTTTCTGTCCATTCCTGCAGCCAACCACTCATCTGTCTGTCTGTCCATCCACACACTTGGTCATCCATCCATCCACATGTCCACTCATCCATCCACCAGTCCATCTATACACCTATCCATCTGTCCTTCCATCTGCACCACCAACTTCTTTGTCTATCCATCCACCCATCCATGCATGTATCCACCTGTCTGGCTGTTCATCCATCCACAGATCAACATGTCTGTCCATCTACCTATCCATCCCGCCTCCCTCTGAGGGAGACACGGTGGCTTGGAATCCATACCTCGATGGCGTCCTTTAACGATCCCGCTAATAAGAAAAAAGCTGCCGACTGCTCAAAGCGCTGCTTCCCCAGAAGGGCAAAGGCATTCTTCAAGGCAGCTTTGCGCCATTTGTCTTCTCTGAAATTATGGCTGAAGAACTGGGTCATTTTCTGATCGTGCTGGGAACTGTGTGAAAAGAGATTGAGCTGCATTTTGAGCCAAGACAATAGGTCCCTTGGACGCTGCTGAACTGGAGTTACATCTACACACCCTGGATTACGCTGCTGCTAGCATCCCAAAGCACACGTTTTTATAATTTTGAAGAAGCCTCTTGTAAACCATGCCGGACCCTGGACCAATTTCCTTGCTTTACTTACCGAAATAGTCCCCAGACCACGGCCTTTTTCTTCATTGCGAGATAAAAAAGAGCAGCGTCCAGCGCATCGTTGTTCCTCTGGAAGGCGGCTTTGGCAACCTGTTGTATTGAATAGAAGGGTCATCGACACACAGGGTCACTCAGGGCAGGACACAACCCCTTAAACTGTACAACTTACGGATATGTGAAAAGTACTCTGATTCTAACTCCTCCAGGAAAACAGTGCAGAAATAGGTAGTTGATATCAGTCCAGGGATTATGTGTAGGATGATTGCGGCAAGGTTATCGTAGGATGGAAGAATAATGAACTATCCCGATGAGAGGGGTTGGGCTGAGAGAGGGCCTGGATCAAGGTCACCCTGCTGGCTTTCATGTCTAAAGTGAGACTAGAAATCCCAGACTCCCGGTGATTGGCTCAAAGTCATTCAGTTGGCTTTCTTGTCTAAAGTGAGACTAGAAATCCCAGACTCCTGGTGATTGGCTCAAAGTCATTCAGTTGGCTTTCTTGTCTAAAGCAGGACTAGAAGTCTCAGTCTCCCAGGGATTGGCCCAAGTCATCCAGCCAGTTTTCCTGGCTAAGGTGGAACTAGAAATCCCAGACTCCTGGTGACTGGCCCAAAGTCACCCAGCTGGCTTTCATGCCTAAGGTGGGACTAAAACTCCTAGTCTCCTGGTGATTCGCCCAAGGTCACCCAGTTGGCTTTCATGCCTAAGGTGGCACTAGAATTCCCAGTCTCCTGGTTTCTAACCTGGTGCCCTAACCATTATAGCTGGCTCTATATAGTAGCTCTGATTACCTTTTCCATGCACCGTCGAAGCGTGTTGATATTCCTGACCCACCAGCCTATCCCCATGGTTCTTAACTCAGACCACTGGGGGTCTCCTCTTTGAATGGCAGGAATCATGTTGATCAGTTCTTCCTCTGCTTCCGAATGAAAAGCCCAAGCGAAGTGGCACGTCGAAACTCCTGCAGAAGGACCAAAAGAAATCCGTTTCCATTTTTTAAAATATAATTTCCTTATATTTTAAAGATTTTTTTTAAAAAGATTTTTTTTTACAAAAAAGTATGTAGACGCAAGATTTTTATTACAGTTTTTTTTTTAAAAAAGTATAGAAGTAATACATTCGTATTTTTCTTATTTATTACTTGTGTTATATTCCAAAAAATATTACCTTGATGAAGTAACTGGACACGATATAAAGGTGGAAGGGATGTTAGAAGGCAGGTGTGCAAACGCATGGCTAGTAAGTACCTCAGGCCACACTCATCTAAAGTGTCTCTCCCTGGAAAAGCACACCAAATATTTTACTAAAGAAACAAACAAAAATCTGTACCATTTGGTTAAGTTGCTTAAGTTGGCAACATTTTTCCAAGCAACATGCAGATGCGCATTGAGACACTCACCAACCTCTAAAAAAACGAAGAAATCCTTGAGCCTTGGTGGCGTAGTGGGCTAATGCCTCCTTAAGTAACACCAGCTGCCTGCAATTAGTGCAGGTTTGAGTCCCACCAGGCTCAAGGGTTGACTCAGCCTTCCATCCTTCCGAGGTAGGTAAAATGAGGACCCAGATTGTTGGGGGCAATTAAGCTGACTTTGTAATAATGCCGCTTGGGTGTGTGTGTGTGTGAAAGCCCTAATAAGCAGGCATATACATAGAATGAAGGCTACTGCTAAGCTTGTAAGCCGTCCTGAGTCTTCGGAGAAGGGCGGGATATAAATGGAATTAAAATAAAAAAAATCTTTCTTTATCTACTAGGTGCAAATGTCTATGGAGATTGTCAGCCATCCAGGTCACGGGTTGTCCCAAAGTTGCTTTTTCAAAAGACAAGCGGACTTAAAGGGCCATGTTTGAGGACCACTGAACTACAGCTTTCTATTCAACCAAAAGCATGAAATTATAATCAGTGGAACCTTTCCTGCTTTATTTGCTTGCAAAATAGTTCATATTTTGCTTTGGTAGGGGACTCTGAAAAAGACAAGGATACTCTCATGCACACGTGATTTACTTATTAAGGGTGTCTAAAAACCGAGTTACAAATTAAAAAATACAGCTGCAGCTTAAGAATCTCCCTCCTCCCAGTTCTTAAAATTCCTTTATTTATTGTGTGGCCAATAAGGAGCTGGAGTCAACTGGTCCAACTAATAATTTAGATGAGTAAGAGGATCGGGCTCTGCTAAAAGACACCAAAGCATGACAGATGTCACAATAACCTCAAATTCACTGTGCTGCATAGGACGTTTAACACTAGGTGGATACCCGCATTTAACAGAGAATTGTATAAAAAGGTACAGTTCTCCAAGGTCATTATAATTCTGGTCTTTTCACAAAACCAATGTTCCTGCATAATCTCCTGCATCTCATCCCATCCCCTGTCCTTCAACACTTCAAAGTTATGGAATCAGTTACCGGTTGAGCTCCGGATGGCGCCCGATCTTCGCTCCTTCCGTCGCGACCTAAAGACATTTTTATTCGAACAAGCTGGCCTGGCCTGATGGGGGATGGGTGGGTTTTTTTATTGTTATTTTAATATTTGTACTTACTGTTTTTAGTGGGCATATATTTAATTCTTTTTAACTTTTGTAACTTTGTATTTTTTATTCTTGCCCTGTTCACCGCCCTGGGTCCTTCGGGAGAAGGGCGGTATATAAATAAAATAATAATAAAAAAAACATGTGTGGGTTACAACCCAGCATGGCTGGCCGGGGAATTCTGGGAGTTGAAGACCACACATCTTAAATGACCATGGAGATTCTCAGTCATCCAGATCATGGTTGTCCCCAAGGACCTTTTTTCCAAAAAGCAACTGGATGTCTTGTTTTTCCTTTTTCCTTTGGCAAAAAAAAAAAAAAAGGAATTATACCCGCAAGTGGTCTCAATGATCCTCAGAGAGAGTGTTAGTGACCAGATGACTGCAAATAATATAAATCCTTCCCTTCCCCTCTAGTTAGTTAAAACTGAAGAAGCTTCTTGGATGAAACGTTTTCAAAGGAAGGGGGAAAAAAGAAAAACACGCACATGCATCTTAAAGAGTTGAGAAACACTGTTCTAAACCTATGCAGCATCCTAAGAAACTAGACTACTTATTTACCTGAGTAGTGCTTGTCTCGGTTTTCATCCAGCTCTGTACTGGTGGTGGCCACAGTGTCCGCTAGGGCTACCAAGAACATTTGCTCCAAGCGAGTCAATCCAGGCAAACTTGAGTGCATTAAATGGCTTGATAGGACACTTGCATGCTCTTGGCCAAAGTACGTCGGACCATATTGAGAAAGGTTAATCACTTTGGATTTATGCTCTCTTCTGTCTGGCTCAAAATCGATGAAGTCATCTGTGGTGACCTGCTGAACCTGGAAAAGATCGGAGTACTGATCCTCAGTCTTCCTCTTACTACGATCTTCTAGGCCTTTGGTTTGTTTAGGAGCTTCCTCTGTTTTGTAGGTGGAGTCTTGATCCGCTGCCAGTAAGGCGTACAATGGTAGCGGTGGGATAGAATCGATCTCTGTGTAATCCCGTGTGCCTTCCTTCCCGGTGGTGACTGCATCCTTGGCCGTGCTGCCACTAACGCTGATCGTGCGGGAGAAATGGCGCTTGGAGCCCCCATCAGCGGATTCTGGGTCTTTCACGATAGCCACTTCCCCTGCTATGCATTTCACGAGGTGGGAAAGAATTGCTTTAGCTCTGCGGACTTTCCCCAAGTCCATCAGCTCTAGAAGCTGGGTGGGATGATATTGGGGCAGAGTTGGTGAAAGCATGTGGGCTGCTTCGAAAAGGCCGCCATCTTGAAGGACGGTGGGGGTTCCAAAGACATCATCCATGATGCCTGCTCCGTCAATGATGCTGGCTTTTTTGGCTAGCAAGCTAGCCTGGAATGGGTCTGTAACGGGGGAATCATCAGGAGGAAAACCGTCGCTTTCTCCATTCCCAGATTTTAGGGCATGCTTCCACTGAGCATAGACATGCATTTCACAGTCCATTCCCACCACCAGGATACCATCTCTCACCCAAGAAAGGGAAACAGGCAAGGACGGGGTGCCATCAACCGAAGACACCAGATCAATGGATCTCAGAAGTATCCATCTGGACCTGATGCCTTGCTTGATGCTCCCGCCGAGTGGTAAAGTAATGACCGCCATGCCATCTTTGCTGCTGGTTTGTTCCATCATGATTCCAGAGACGCGTCCATACATGAATATATTTGCACCAACCCCGACTGTAAGTATATGCGAACCGTCTTCCTTGGAAACCCAATCCAAGTGGACCAGATGCTTGATGTTTGGGATAAGGTACCGGTCCTTATTCAAAAAGATTTCAGACTTACTATAGACAAATAAGTTGCTGTCTACGCTAACCCTGGAATCCAGGACACTCCCGACTTTAACGAGGTCATCCAGATGGATGGTTTGTTCCAAAACCCATTCCGATCCTCCAGTAGACTCACACTCAAAGATACACACATGCATAGAAAATTCTTTGGAAACATCTCCACTCTGCTGAATGGGTTGCTTGTAGGCTATGGCCAAGCGGCCAGTATAAGAACAACTAACTGCAACAGGTCTCCCCACGATGCAAACTGTGCTGGTGGTGTCTTCTTGCTCATCATTCATCAAAGGCCATTTTTTCCAGGAATAGGTTTCTTTTGATCCACCTTGGCCATTTTCTGTAGTCTGTAGGGAACACCTCCAGAATCGTACTTTATTGTCTGAACAGGACGTCACCAGCAAATAAGGGGCCAGGCAGACAGGATAGATGGAGGATGAGCTTAGATGTCCTAGATTAAATCAGATAACTGTTAGAATTAGGAATAACAATTTGATGAATGCAAACTTCAAAGCACATCTATTGTCAGACGTGTACAAATAGACTGATCCATATGTCTAGAGTTCAAATTAGCTACTTTATAGTTCTATGCCTATTCTACAGGAATGGCCCCAAACTGGTAGCCGTATAAGTTTATATAAAAGCTTATGGTGGCTAAATATATTTATTTAAATATTTATATAACCTGCTCATAACATATAACAAACTCTGAATGACTCCCAATCTCTTTGCATAATTTGCTGATAAACTCAAGTGCTCGTCCACAAAGGGTATCACTAACCAGTTTGTCCACCCTCCTGTTTTACCTGCAGAAGGAGTAGCTCGTACAACCTCCACCCCAGGTGGCAGATCCAAGGGGTAACTGTAAACCAGGCTAGAACTCAATATAAGTTTACTAGCTGTCTGAAGGTTAGCCACCGATGAAGAACGCAGCATCGGCATTGTGCCAGATGAAGTTTCTGGAGAAGATTCAGTCACTGGTTGCCCAGGAACAGCTAACTGGTGTCCCAATGAGTGAACATCAGCAGATGGTCCTTTCAAGAAGCATAATGGACAAGCAACTTTAGTGAAACAAAGGCAGACTTTTTAATTATTTTTTTTAGAAGCAATCGTTCAAGGTATGGGTGAACAGGCCTCAAAATAATTTTACATTATTGGTTTTAAAGTGCCTGGCGTGCTCAGTGAGACTTATTCCCTTGATATAAGTGCACATGGCTACAATCCTGGCCAACAAATTCCATAGGAGCATGGGTACAATTTGGCTTGAGTTAACGAACACAGCTGTCATGGTTCCGATCAACGGAGACAAATAAAGCAGAACTCTTGAGGCTTGCAAATTCCTCAAAGAACATGTTTATTGATATAGAGCACAGGTCTGCAACCCGCGGCTCCGGAGCCGCATGCGGCTCTTTCAGCCGTCTCCTGCGGCTCCCAGTCCTCTGCCATGTGCAGTCCAAAAAAAAAAGTGGGACTAAAAAAGTTCAACCAATCAATTCAAATATGCAGGGTAGGTGCATATCTCGCCTTGGCTCCACTCTTCAGTCAAACCCTGTTCTGCGCATGCGCCCATGTATACGCATGCGCACACATATTTTTGCGGCTCCCAGTTTTTCCTTTTGTGAGGGAAACGGTTCCGAGTGGCTCTTTCACTGTTTCAGGTTGCTGACCCCTGATATAGAGTATCGGCACTTCAAAAGTGAAACCAAGTCTGAAGAGATGCATAACAATTCCCCAATACAAAGTTAAGAAGTCCCACCCCTAAGGCTATGCAAGCAACTATGTTTCCTCATGAAGCTTGTTGGCAGGCTTTTCATGAAATGCCCCAGCCTTCTCCCCATCGGGAGAAGCCGATGACCTTGGTTCCCATGGGAGGAAGTCCAAGAGAGAAAGTCTGGTTTGTCTAGTGCAGGGGTAGGCAACCTCGGCTCTTTTATGACTCATGGACTTCAAGTCCCAGAATTCCTGAGCCAGCATATCTGGCTCAGGAATTCTGGGAGTTGAAGTCCATGAGTCATAAAAGAGCCGAGGTTGCCTACCCCTGGTGTAGTGCAACACCTGGCAAGCCCCCTCCCTCCATGCTATGTGGCAACTTGGAATGAGAAGGAAAAAGATGGCTGTAGCCATGCTGATTCTAAAGTTGACAACTGCATGGTAGCCAACAAAAGCTTCAGCAGCCTGATCCGACTTAAAAGGAGGGGTAGGGGACCTTTTTTTCAGATCAGGAACAAACAGTATAAAAGTGCTAAAACAAAATGAAAGACATAAAGTTATGGAGATCATGAATTCAAATGTATTAATCTGCAAGAGCTTCACTCACCTAAACATGCATTTGCTTGGACAGACTTAAGGTGCAAATGCCACATGTGAAGAATCGAGCAGCCTTTGTTGTCCTTTTCAATTACAATTAGATAAAACTTTTCAGAAAAGGGTGGGGGCCGATAGCCTGTTGAGAAATAAAATGTACTGCATACTTGATATTGCAATAAAAAATAAACATATTGCCATCTTATAAGAATTAGACAACATCCACTATCCAGCCATCCATCTCAAGCAATAATCTTTCTTTGCAATGGTTTGGAGTTTATTTTGATGCAAAAATAACCTTGGCAAATGAATGCAAGAATGGTTAGAACAGGTAAAAAAAAATCACAATTTATTGGGAAAGGGTGGTGGCTGACAGCCTGTTGAGAAATAAAATGTACTGCATACTTGATATTGCAATAAAAAATAAACATATTGAGTTCTTATAAGAATTAGACAACAACCCTCCATATCTATCTATCTATCTATCTATCTATCTATCTATCTATCTATCTATCTATCTATCTATCTATCTATCTATCTATCTATCTATCATCTATCTATCATCATCTATCATCTATCTATCCATCAATCTCAAGCAAAAATCTTTGCAGTGGTTTGGAGTTTATTTTGATGCAATAATAACCTTGGCAAATTATTAGAACAGGTAAGAAAAAAATAAATCACAATTTATTGGGAAAGGGTGGTGGCCGACAACTTGTAGAAAAATAAAATATATCACATACTTGCTTTTTGGCAATAAAAAATAACCATGTTGCCATCTCACAAGAGCATCACAGTAGTGCGTGTTCTCTGGTTGAGTGCATAGTGGTGATAAGGCAGGCAGGCAGGCAGGCACTCGGCTGATTACTCTGCTAGACCCGTCTAAAATTTTGGATTATGGCTTGGTGAGATGGTGACTCTCTCCCTCAAAAGTGGTCTAGCCAAATCCTGCTTGCACTGCATTCGTTATGTACACACATGCATTCTTATGTACATACCTCTACTTTCTAGAGTAGAAAGATGAGATTGCAACCCTACCCAACCAACCACGTCATGTAGTTCATGACTGAATGAGATTTTGATCAGTAGCTTCCCAAGTCCCCCTTCTCCTTTCCTCCATCACAAGGGCTCAGTGGTTGAGTGGACAGCTATTTTGAATCATGGTTCTTTTTTTAACCCATCAACACTAAATCTGATATAATGCTTCCATCAGAATGGCAGTCTTCACACCCCAGATCAAGCCACAGTATGCCAGCCAGATTACAGTTTAGCATGAGCCTTGGTGGAGCAGTGGGCTAATGCCTCCTTAAGTAACACCAGCTGCCTGCAATTAGTGCAGGTTCGAGTCCCACCAGGCTCAAGGTTGACTCAGCCTTCCATCCTTCCGAGGTAGGTAAAATGAGGACCCAGATTGTTGGGGGCAATTAAGCTGACTTTGTAATAATGCCACTTGGGGGTGTGTGTGAAAGCCCTAATAAGCAGGCATATACATAGAACGAAGGCTACTGCTAAGCTTGTAAGCCGCCCTGAGTCTTCGGAGAAGGGCGGAATATAAATGGAATTAAAATTAAAAAAAATAAAAATTATGTATAAACCCCTTCACTCTGAAAAGCTGGGTTTACAGATACAATTAGCTTAAAGAGAGCATCGCAAGACCTTTAGAAGGTTGGAAAAATATCTCTGTTTCCTTCTGCTCCACCTCTTCCTTCTGTGGCTTGTACCCCAAAATGAAATCCTCTTGAAAGACATGAAGTAATTGCGTACTGGACCCACACTAGAAGCAGAGTCAAGAAAAATGAGCAAATTATAACTTTCCAATCAATTATTTGCAGCATTATTCAAGGTATTAGGCATTTTGTCACCTGAGCTTTACACAAATAAGTTAGTCTATCATTTAACATGTCTGTGGAGGTCCTCAGTCATCCAGATCATGGTTGTCCCAAAGGTGCTTTTTCAAAAGGCAACTGGACTTTGTTTTCCTTGAAGACATTTCCCTTCTCATCCAAGAAGCTTTTTCAGTTTTGATCCAAGACGTTTCTTCAGTCAGAACCTAAGGAGCTCCTCGGATGAGAAGCAAAATGTCTTTACGGAAAAACAAAGTCCAGTTGTCTTTTGGAAAAAACACCTTTGGGACTATCATTTAACACCTTCATGCTCAGGAAATTTAGTTCCCCAGTATATAAAGCAGGAACATATTGTAGAATATCTTTACGTCAAGATATTTTACTACTTGTTCTTTCATTTATTTCTATAATTTGAAGAAACTCTGTTGGAAATAGATGCAGTTATAAAATTTATTTTTGCCTGCATGTTGTTAAAAAGACTGTTCCGTTATTGTCCACTTTTTTTGGTTGGTTCGGTCACCTGCTTAGAAGGCTTCTATCATTAGGCAGAATCAATATTATCATGTAGATTAAAAAAAAATTGGTCCTGTTAGGAGAACAGCTTGCACTGAAAATAAATGAGGGAAGATAGACCAGTCAGATATAAAATCATGCACAGTGTGAGGTTTTTATACATGATGTTATAACCTGGAAAAATCCTTTACAATTAAACATGGGAAGATTCAGGACCAATAAAAGGAAGAAATTTCCTTTCAGCTTTGATTAGTTGAAGCATCCGAGTTGCTGCCACTAGATTTCAGAATTATTTAGATCAACCTATGATCGGCAGACCCCTGGGGGTCCAGGAAGGCTTGAAGGAATGTTATGATTTAAATCTTAAGTCTTGGTGGTTCGTGGCCATGATCTGTGACCACAAAAGGTATTTAATTGGGGTCCGTGGTGAAGAAAAGTTTGAGAACCACTGATTTAGATGGTTTTAAACTAAAGGGACGGATGAAACAGTTCATGGCGAAGTGAGTTTTTAACTGCTTTTAATACTGGTTGCCGGCTACCTCTGGAATCTTAAGAAATAAAACTTAAACATCAGTCTACACTATAATAAATAAGTGATTTACCTGGTCAGTTATGACATCCAGCTCAATAATGCATCCTGGCCGAGCTGTTGACTGCTGGCTTACAATGTTAAATATTTCTCCAATCAATTTCTAAAACAGAAAACATGAGCAAAGCCAGCACTGTCAGATACTTCAAACAATATTGGTGTTTAAACAACAGCTCAGAGTCTGGATCTACATTTTGGGTAAAAGAAAATAAAGCACAGCAGAGCAGAGTCAAATTACAGATAGTCCTTGACTTACAAAAGTTTGTTTAGCAACCGTTTGAAGTTAGAACATTGAGAAAAATGACTTAAAACCAGTCCTCACACTTAGGATGTCGCAGCAGCCTCACGGTCATGCAATTAAGTGTTTGACAACCAGCATCTGTTTATGATGGTTGCAGTCCCCCCAAAGCCATGTGATTCCCGTTTGTGACCTTCCCAGCTGGCTTCCCACAAGCAAAGTCACTGGGGGAAGCTGGATTTGCTTTAACAACTGCATGATTTACTTAACAACCGTGGCTGTCAAGGATGAAACTTCGGCAGCTATGTGCCTCTGCGTTTCAACTTGTCTTTTGATTAAGTGGGAGGAGGTATTATTTTCAAGTGGCTAGATGGAGAAACGAAACTTCTTCTATTCATTTTCGGAAATGGAATGAACATGGAGTTTTATTTGGATTCTCGAGCTAGATGTGGTCATGTGGCCGGCACGACTAGCCGCCAAAGGCGCACGGAACGCTGTTACCTTCCCACCGTAGTGGTCCCTATTTTTCTACTTGCATTTTTACCTGCTTTCAAACTGCTAGGTTGGCAGAAGCTGGGATGAGTAACAGGTGCTCACTCTGCTACGCGGCACTCGGGATTCAACCCGCCAAACTGCCGACCTTCTGATCGACAAGCTCAGCGTCCTAACCCACTGAGCCACCGCGTATATAAAATTTGGTCCAACTCACTTAGCAACTGCCTTGCTTAGTAATGGAAAGTTCTAATTCTAAGTTGAGGACCACCTGTACTGGACTGTAGAGTAGGATAGAGAGTAGAGAGTCAAAATCAAGTCAAATCCAATCAAATTTGTCCAGAAACTTACAGAGGCCCCGGGATCACTGAGCTCGTCTAACAGCTTCCGAGCATCTACCACAGCTTGATACAACCTCAGGTTCTTCCCATCTGATGCCACGAAGCAGGCACTGGCCGAATTGCAGTACGTCCCTAGTTGGAGAACAAGTTAGCATCGAATAAGAGCCCTACAGTCCAATGATTATTGCTAGACAAGCTATATGTCATATTGTTATGTCCTACCATGTGGGAAATTAAAAACCCCAAAGATCTAAACGCAAAAAAGATAGTAGTCTTTTCCCTCCTTACATTAAAGCAAGCACCTGGTTTTGGAGAAAATAAAAATAAGGGTATGCCAGATCCAAATTTGAAACCTTCAGGAATGTGAGAATGAAAGGGGATAAGAGGTGCTGCCTAGGAAAAAAAAATAGATAAGAGATTGAGGAGTCTCCATGGCTTAAGGTCAGAGGACGAAACTTAGGAAGGACCTGCCCTAATAGATCAAGCAGTTAGAAGTGGCAGTGGGAAGTTTTGTACTTTTAGATTTGCAAGATTCGATTAAGGTAAAGGTAAAGGTAAAGGTTCCCCCGCACATGCGTGCTAGTCGTTTCCAACTCTAGGGGCCGGTGCTCATCTCCGTTTCAAAGCCGAAGAGCCAGCGCTTGTCCGAGGACGTCTCCGTGGTCATGTGGCCGGCATGACTAGACGCCAAAGGCGCACGGAACGCTGTTACCTTCCCACCGTAGTGGTCCCTATTTTTCTACTCACATTTTTACGTGCTTTCGAACTGCTAGGTTGGCAGAAGCTGGGACGAGTAACAGGCACTCACTCTGCTACGCGGCACTAGGGATTCGACCCACCAAACTGCCGACCTTCAGATCGACAAGCTCAGCGTCCTAACCCACTGAGCCACCGCGTCCCTTCGATTAAGGTAGCCTTACAGTAAAATGAGTTTAGCTTATCTAGTCGTGTTTCCTATCTGGTTCACCCAGGAGGACTGACTGCTCTACAGTTAGCACATTATCTCTCTTCTACATACACAGTTTAGGAGTTTGTAACAGAAGAGCAAAGTTGGAAGGGACCTTGGAGATCTTCTAATCCAACCCTTTGCTCAAGCAGGAAACCCTATAACATTTCAGACAAATGTTTGTCCAATCCCTTCTTAAAAACCTCCAGGGTTGGGAGCCCCCACAACTTCTGGAGGCAAGTCATTCCACTGGGTGTAGGAGATGAGCAGGCTGAGCTGGAGGGCAGAGTTAAATGCGTCATCAGCCTGGAGTCATTGTGAAGCTACAAGAGACCCAAGTCCAGCCCTCCACAAATCCTGCTGACCCTTATTTAGCGCCAATTTGGCATGACCGTTACCAGTTCAGATTCTTGCGTAGAGGTAGCACGTAATAAACTTTTAGAGCTTTGAACTCAACTCCTGTTCTTGGTTACTTGCACATGACAAAGGGAGAATGAACGGTCTTACTTCCTAAGCTGGGAGATATGAGATAAATCGTACTGACCCAGGCAATAGCTAGGAATAAGAGTTGGGAGCCAAGCCACGTTCGAGAAAGCAGAAGTATGGAGGGAATTAATGCGCGCCAGTTCCGATACTCCTCCTGTGTAGGACAAAGGCCCAATGGGATCCACTCGCCAGAGGATCAGCTCACTGTAGATCGCATCCGGGTTGTAGAACGTGCGGGTGGCTGCATTTTGCAGATGCTGCTTGGCTGGGGTCCTCAGGGTGGGATGCATGGAGTCTGCAGTTTTATTTAATCCTTCCAGATCCCAGGGGTCAGCAACCTCGGGAGTCAGGAGGGCGTTGTGATGGGACGAGGTCAGCAGCAGGGGTAGCACCGAATGGCAAGCCAAGTCATTGAGGTGAAACCGGTGGCCACAGTACCGAAATTTGTGAGTTACAGTATGGACTGTCGTAAAGGCGGATTTGTCCACGAAAGAAACGGCCCACTGATTTAAAGAGCCGTCAATGTGTTTGGAGATCATCATGACGGTGGGAGTGCACAAGTTTCCACTCGAATGATCCAGGATTCTGCTGGGTCGACATCCAGACAGGCTGTCTGAAACGCTAGTTCTTTTCCAAGCTGGGGCACTGCTGCTTTCCTTTGAGAAGCTTGGACAGGCGTACATCATGATGTGTTTACTGAGGGAGCTGGCGTCGCCGGATGGAAAGGCCACGGGAATCTGAGAAGAAAAAGAAACCTAGAAAAACGGGGAAGGAAATGTGTTTATTTTGTTGATTGCACGGCACATTCACATCACATTTCGACGAAAACACAAGAGATAAAAATACACATAACGTCTGATGTATTATAAAGTGTGTCTAGATTACAGATATAGTTTTGCTTCGTTTGTCACGGCCAGGAAATCAGTGAAGTCTCCATTATAGGCTCTATTTTGGCACGGTGTCACTATGTCTTGGATAGTTCGTTTTTCAGCCCCACATCATGGTGTTTTGCCTCACTTCTAGAGGGTGTCTGTACATCAACCATGGTCAAATTTGGTTCAGTGTTGTCCATATTGCATGGGGCTGGTCAAATCCAGCTGTTTTTTCCAAGAAGCAAGGCAAACTTTGACATTGGAGGGGTGGGGCGCAATTTTCTATCCAATGTTGTTTCCACATTTTATCAGAACAAGAGTAGAATAGAGTAGAATAGAATAGAATAGAATATTGAGAATAGAATAGAAATACAAAATAGAATAGAATAGAATAGAATAGAATAGAAATACAGAATAGAATAGAAATACAAAATAGAATAGAATAGAATAGAATAGAAATACAGAATAGAATAGAAATACAGAATAGAATAGAAATACAGAATAGAATAGAATAGAATAGAATAGAAATACAGAATAGAATAGAAATACAAAATAGAATAGAATAGAATAGAATAGAAATACAAAATAGAATAGAATAGAAATACAGAATAGAATAGAATAGAATAGAATAGAATAGAATAGAATAGAATAGAATAGAATAGAATAGAATAGAATAGAATAGAATAGAATAGAATAGAATGGAATTCTTTATTGATCAAGTATGATTAGGCACACAAGGAATTTGTCTCTAGTGCATAAGCTCTGAGTGTACATACATACAACAATAAAGTGATAGGTCATAGATCATAAATTGTAGTTACAACCATTAATCACAAGATAAAAACAACAAGTGATAAATCATAAGATACCAATAGGAGAAGGTAGTAGGAAAGATGAGAAAAGATGAGAAATGAGAAGATGATAATAGCAATACAGCCCATTACGTAAGTAAATTTCTTAGGCTTAAGACAGTGCTGTGGGAATTAAGTGTTCAGCAGAGGGGGAAAAAACTGTCTTTGAGTCGAGAGAGAAGAAACATCTTTTTTTTAAAAGAAAGAAAGAACAACCCTCAGCTTCAAACCCAACCACCTCTTTCCTGTGAATCATATAAAAAATATCCCATGAATTGTTAAATGCTAGGACAAAACTAGATGTGGCTGTTAAATGCATCAGATCAGCTGATAGCATCTGCTGGCAAGGGGGCATCAAGTGGAGACTGCGAGTTTTCATATTCCCTTCCTCTTCTCTGAACACAGGAGTGAAGTCTTGGAAGATGCATCTACCTGAACTTGTCGAAAGATGCCTGGGTTGTACTCATCGAGATGTTTCACATGCCACACTAGAAAGGTCCCATCCACGGGATGAATGGTGAAGAGCATATCTGGATTTTGGTTCCATTCTTTAAGCAGAAGTTCAATCTTCCGGTCAAGCAAGACTGTAGGAAGTTGAACGGGTGCAGCAGCTGGAGAAAGAATTTTGGGACTTCCCTCTTTTTCTCCATCGTCATGATCTGAGGAGCCGATCCCTGTCTCAGATTCTCTGTCGAGAGACAACTCTAAAAGGAAAAGATCGAAAGATCAAGAGCTGTTCCGTTGCTCAATGTTATATGGCGGACGAGGAAAAGGGAAGAACATTGGGGACAAAATAGCCGGCAATCCTCATTCAGCATTTCCTATTCTAAGCCCTGGTTATTAATTGCTATGAAAAAAAAGGTTTAATATAAGCTTGGGAATATCCAGAAACAAGGACAGAGACAATTTTCCCTTATTATTTCGTTGGCTTGCTAGAACTTTAGTTGCTTGATCATAAAAGTACACCAAGGTCAGGAAATCTGAATCCTTCAAAGTACTATTGAACATTTTTCACTACAGATAGTTCTCAACTTATGACTGCAACTGAACCCAAAATTTCTGTTGCTAAGTGAGACCTTTGTAAAGTGAATTTTGTCCCATTGTATGACCTTACTTGCCACAGTTGCTAAGTGGATCACCTTACTTGTTAATAATACAGTTGTCTGGCTTCCCCGTTGACTTTGCTTGTCAGAAGCTTATAAAAGCTGATCACAGGACCACGGGATGCTACAACCCGTCATAAATATGAGTCAGTTGAGAAGTGTCTGAATTCTGATCATATGACCATGGAAATGCCACAATGGTCATAAGTGTGAAAACCAGTCATGAGGCACTCTTGTCAGTGCTGTTGTTCACTTTGCACAGTTGCTAAATGAACCGTATCAAGGACTACTTTACTTCAACTCAAGAGCAAGATCGTTGGTCAAGTGTAACCCCCTGAATTCTCAACTACGGGGGTGGCTGAGGAGAGGAGAAATAGCCACAACTAACCATGATCAAGTTTCATGAGTAAGCCTCTCTCTTTCTCTTCATCCCCTCTTTCAGAAACATCTTCTTCTGATCCCTTCATTTGCTGATCCGCCAGTTTTCGTAAGTGCTGCATAAATATTTCCGTGGAAGATGTAAAATGGAATTCCTTATTATTTAGCCAATGGACCACAAAGCCTTCGTTGCCTTCATCGAAATTAAAAGCGGTCTTCACCAATGCCGGTGGAATATCTGAAGAAGGGACAGTTTGAGGGGCAAAAAAAGAGAGAGCTTGATTTACATGTTAAAAAAGCTATTCAGTGCTTTCAGGCGCTTGAGAAATGGGTTTACTGAAAAGGACGTTGCAACATTTTGGAACAGTTATCAACCCTTTCCCTACTTTTCAAGAGGAAATTAATGCAAGCTATCCGATTCAACATATGCAACTACTGTATTGTCCACAGCCACTAGGAAGCATGACCATTTTTTAAATTGAAACTGCATGTAAAAATATGTAATATATCCAGCTAGGGGAAGCCTACATATACATTTATTTGCAAAATAAACATAGCAAAGAAAAAAATAAATAAAACAACAGAAGAAGCAAAAAAGAAAAAAGTGGAGTTGTATGGGTAATATTCTCCATCTCTCTTCCTGTTCCTCTTAATTCTTTTTTCTTCTGCTGTTTCACTTTTTTCTTCTGCAATTTTTTTTAAAAGTCATCCTGCTGTAGTTTGCTCGGCACTCCGAGTCTCAAAAGAAAAACTACTGCTGAACCACAATTTGCAAATCCCAACTGAAGTCTGTCGGTTGAGACATTGTGGGAATTATACAAGACAGGAGAAAGAATTTATATGATTGTAAACTATAGGTTTTATCTTTTAACACTGCAAGCCGCACAGAGTCACTGTGGGGCAAAATGGGCAGCTAATAAATTTTATAAACAAAGGGGCAAACCAACAAATGTAAAAGCCCATTGCAAAGTTTGAAGTATCACCAAGCATAATCTTATGCTGCAGCGGTTGAAGTCCACAAGTCATAAAAGAGACAAAGTTCCTCACCCCTGGTACAGCGGAAAGTTTGACAAACTTCTACTATATAGGATAGGCAGGAAATCTAAATAGAGAACTCACCAGTGTTGGGGTTAATGCTTGCAGCTATATGGAAATGGCAGAGTGCATTAGCATGGTGGGAAATATGGCGCTGCACTTCGTGGACCCCCAAGTGGTTGGGTAGGTCTTCTGCGTGAGTGATAAGCACGGAAGATCTTCGCTGACCCTTTCTCAAGTTTTTCAGATGATGGATTGTCTGAAGCAAAGGAAAAGAAGGAAGACTAGGAGAGGAGAGCAAAAAAAAAGTATTTACAAAAAAAAAAGCCCAGAACAAAATCCCATCAGGAAGGTCATTGTAATCCAGAGTGAATATTCACTTCTGAAACATTAGCCAGGTTTTTTTTGCTAAAATTGGGCCAAACTAGCAATGACAATAGATGGAGAAGATGTCACTAAGGGCTGGTATCCAGTAGCTACTTGGCTGGTGTCTTATTTTTTCCACTTTTTAGTTTGAGGTAACATTTTGGGGAAGGAAGGAAAAAAGGAAGGAAGGAAGGAAGGAAGGAAGGAAGGAAGGAAGGAAGGAAGGAAGGAAGTAAGTCACAGCAAAAGAGCCACTAAGGACTAGTCACTAAGAACTAGTATCCAGTAGCTATCTTGTCCACCATTTAGTTGGAGGTCACATCTTGGGGAAGTAAGTAAGTAAGTAAGTAAGTAAGTAAGTAAGTAAGTAAGTCACAGCAAAAGAGTCACTAAGAACTAGTATCCAGTAGCTATTTGGCCTGGTGTCTTATCTTGTCCACCATTTAGTTGGAGGTCACATCTTGGGGAAAAAAGGAAGGAAGAGAGGGAGGGAGGAAGGAAGGAAGGAAGAAAGGAAGACAGATACACACTTTCATAGATTCTAACATTGCTGATTTTGAATCTCTGCTACTGAGAGATGATATTAACCCCAGACAAATAAAAGGGATCATCTAACACCCAATTCTTTTCTTCATCATACTTCTAAAGCATGCTGAATGTTGTCTTTGTGCCTTCCTGAATGTGGGACGCTGCTGCTGGAACTGATGCTTGATGTGCTTGTTTCGCAGATCTGCTCTCCCAACAGCGTATCTTCGGGCAACAACGTCTCCACCCACAGTCGACAAACGCCATCCTGACATGAAGTAAGGAGCACATTGCAAACAGATCCCCTGAGGAGAAGAAGCACAAAGAAAGACTATGTTGGATCACAATCCATGGAGGACCACAATCCTTTGAAACTCGGTTGTTAGGTCCCCTTTTTTTGAGGTCAGCTGTAATTTTGAATGGTCACTAAGTGACTCAACTTAAGTAGAGGCCTTTGGCTACTGATAACAATGCACACAAGGAAACAATTCTAAGTTTGGGGCCTCTGATGCTCTCTGAGCTTGGCTGTTTTCTTGCAGACTCTTCATTACCCAACTAGGTAACATCATCAGTGCTAGAAGTGAGTGGGCGTGCTCTCTGCTTATATACAAGTGTCTAGTCCTGTCAGAGTTGGTGGGAGTATTCGAAGTGATTCCTTTATTAGGTTGTTGTTTAGCGTTTGATTGTTGATCTGAGCTGGCAGTTCCTTGATTGATTTACTAATTGCTTTATCTAAGAGTAAACTTGATCAAACAGTAAACACCAGGGACCAAATCCCACTCCCTCTAGCACTGATGAAGTTACCTAGTTGGGTCATGAAACGTCTACGAGAAAACAACCCAGCTCAGAGAGCACCAAGGACCCCACAGTCACCCTCTTTTTCCTCCTCCTCCTCCTCCTCCTCCCAAACCCCACTTCCTTCTAGCACTGATGATGTTACCTAGTTGGGTGATGAAGCATCTTCAAGAAAACCACCAAGCTCAGAGAGCACCAAGGAGCCCACAGTCATCGTCCTCCTCCTCCTCCTCCTCCTTCTCCCAAACCCCTTTCCCTTCTAGCTCTGATGATGTTACCTAGTCATGAAACGTCTGCAAGAGAACAGCCAAGCTTGGAGAGCAGCAAGGACCCCACCGTTCAACCCTGAGCTACCGATATTCTCTTTTATCAATTCTAACTTTCTCTTTTGTGGGCTTGTCAGCTTACAGAAGTTATCCACTTTGAACGTCGCCTGGTTAGAGGGAGGACCAAAATCAAACGAATACAACCAACACAAAGATGCCTACGCTGTCGGATTTAAACGGTTCTTTTTTGGGGGGGTGGGGGTGGGTGATGGAGACCATCATTTTCTTCCAGAATTATCCTAACCTGGGCATAAACTTGCTAGTGTGTCGCCACGAAAATCCTGTCACTGCCCGGGGATGTGAAAGGTAGACAAATGCAAAATGTGTGGAGGCAGATATTTTTTTGGTGTCATCTCCCTCTTGGGGACGGAGAGAGGATTTCCAGCCCATCATGGGATACCAGATTTTTAAGAGGCAGTCATCCTGAATGAAAGAAAATAGAGGAAAGGTCATTTGCATTTCAAAGTCTTCGCGAAATGGATTAAAGCAACACTGCAAGAGGCAGAAGAATGAAGTCTACCCTTCTTTAGTCATTCAGCCTCTCCATTCGTCCCAAAGTAACTGCTAATTGTCAAGTTTCCGAAGTATGGGCTTTTCAAGTGACTCTGAGGCATTGTTTACCTTAAAAGTACTTGCTCGAAGGAAGCTGGAATCTGAAATCTCCACCCCTTGCACAATATATTAAAACACAATTCTCCACCTTTCTAATTTTGTCATTAATCATATTCTCCAATTAATTTAAAGAATCAGTTTCCCTTCCCTTAGAAGAACAGCCAAAGCCTTATCTTCTTTAGAGAGACCAATGGCCTTGAAAGTGCATTCCTACTCTTCCCTCCACCCAACTTTAAACTAAAGCAATCCACAAGTCTTAAAGCAATACACAAGTTTAACATATGAAATAGCTACTTCTTCATCTCTTGTCAAGCAATAACATTCGATGTTGGCAGCGTTGACACTAATATTGTAGGACAGACATGTCAAACACAAGGCCCGGGGGCCAGATCCGGCCCGTGAAGTGGTTTCATGTGGCCCACAAAGCCATCCTGGAAACAGTGAGGGAATGGCCCCCACTGCCTTGGCCCCGGCCCAGAGACCCTCCTTCTGCCAGAGACCCTCCGATCTGTCCCACTCCTGCCCAGGCCCCCATAGGCACCCCTTGATGGGAACGATGTAGAGCTGGCCATGCCCACCCAGTAGGCCATACGCACTCTAGCCACGCCCACCCAGTAGGCCACGCCCACCCAGGCCATACCCACCCGGCCCCTTGAGGGCAACCGCAATGCTGATGCGGCCCTCAATGAAATTGAGTTTGACACCCCTGTTGTAGGAGAAAAGGGAATGGGAAGAACAAGGGAAGAACAAGAGAAACCCGGTGGGGTTATTTCTGCTGCAGTCCCATAGCAGGTCTTACTTACGGGGAAGCATTTTTAGATGGACCAAATATATCATTGTTTTCTGCCTGTCTGCTCTGCTTGAGTCCTACTTAGTGACAGCAAATATTTCCTTCAGAGAGACCTGTCCCATATCTAGCTCTTTGGCTTTTCCAAGGGTGCAGGTCATTGCCATTGTAACCAAACCTATAAAGCCCCTGAAGGCAGGACAAGAAGCAATGGATAGAAACTAATCAAGGAGAGAAGCAACCTAGAGCTAAGGAGAAATTTACTGGCAGTGAGAACAATTAACCAGTGGAACGGCTTGCCTCCAGAAGTTGTGAATGCTCTGACACTGGAGGTTTTGGACAGCCACTTGTCTGAAATGGTATAGGGTTTCCTGCCTAAGCAGGGGGTTGGACTAGAAGACCTCCAAGGTGCCTTCCAACTCTGTTATGCTGTATTCTGTCCACCTTGCTGCCTCCTTCTCCTCCTCTTCTTCCTTTCACCCTCAGCTTCAGAATAGTTTTGTCCAAGAATGTAGGCCATTTTTTGTCTGTATTTTTCAAGTTAGAAGCAGGCTACGGTGTGACATGAGTGCTTTTGGTTTGCTGAAGCTTTTAAAAAAACCCATTTCAACCTTGATGGTCCTTGAACAGTTCCTTCAAACCTGGCCCCACCCTTGTTGAGACTTGCCATGCTGGTGCAGCTCCTGAGTTAGCAAAACCTTATGCTCCCCAACCGTAAACCATTATGGGCAAATGGCAATGTTGTAAAAAAAATCTCTAGCTAAAAAAGCAGACTCCCCAAACACAACGAATGTGAAAAGGGAAGTGCTTGCCTTCAAGGATAACTTGATTCATCAAATGTGACTGGCAGATGGGGAGCGATCAGCCAGTGAGCTCTCCGTACTCAGGAAACGGATGTTATCTCTGGTTGAAAATAACAGATATGAAGAAACCGCATCTAGACAGATACCAATCGAGGGAGCCACAAAGGATCTGCCACCAATGGCTTCTCAGGGTTTGATTCTCAACTGAACCATCTGGGAGGCCAAATTTAGGAATTTGGCTGATGATGTTTGACAGCATGCAAATTTGCGTTAGAAGTTCCCCATTCTCTTACAAAAAAAGCAGCTTCCTCTTCAAGGCAGAAGATCAACGGTTTTGGTTTCATTAGTGATCGTGTGTATTTCACCAGGCTCTTGGTCACTTTCTTTTACACTTATACCGACATTATTTATCTGCTAAGCTAAGTGCCGCAACCTCTGAGGGACAGTCAGAGGAAGCGACACACCGTCGCTGATTCGAAACAGGAATGAATTTAAAACTTCTACCTTTCCAGCTGTTGCAAAATATTCGCCATCCGGGGACCACTCCATCAAGTAGACAGAAACTGCTGTCCTAAAGAACAATCAAAGAAGGCAATTCTCAACTTTGAAGGCCATCGTGGTTTTAAATAGCTATTGCTATAAACATCACAAAGCTTTGCAATGTCAAGGTAGGTTATCCATGTCAGGCTGCAGTCATGGACACCCTCGAAATCTTGTTATCCACCCAGAATTAATTGCTGCCCGACATGATGCATTTTAAAAAACTAATTCTATCATCAAAGCGGAATATATAGCCTAAATCTTTTTGGGTGGCTTGGCAGACTACTCAAACAGTGCCTTGTTACTTTAGCAATTTTGATACCTCTTCAGTTCAAAACAGTATTGAGAGATTTGGGCTGTTGCTATCAATGGTGCAGATGGACGGGTTGAGAATGTTGTATGAAGCTATGTCCAACTGTGCTTTATTTAACTAACTAAGATTAAATGCGCAGTTGGGGGTCAGAAAAATCTTCATAGTTTGGCAGAATGAAAAGGAGCACCATTGACTTCCCTCTTTATCAAGTGACTTCTCTTCCCTCTTAAAAAGCAAACCGGTTGATATAGTGTCCCAAGTAGCTAGACATAGCTTGTCCTTCCTCCTTTTTTTCCTAAATCAGTCTCTCTTAAAATCTATTGCTCCCAACTCTTTGGTGAGATGGTTGGGGTTCCCCACAAATTATAACAGTACCAGTAATAACAATAGCACTTAGACTCATATACTGCTCCATAGTGCTTTACAGCACTCTCTGAACACTTTAGAGCAGGGGTAGGCAACCTCGGATCTTTTATGACTCATGGACTTCAACTATGCTGACTCAGGAGTTCTGGGAGTTGAAGTCCATGAGTCATAAAAGAGCCGAGGTTGCCTACCCCTGGTTTAGAGAGTCAGCATATTGCCCACAATCTTGGTCTTCATTTTACTGATCTTGGAAGGATGGAAGACTGAGTTAACCTCGAGTTAGTCAGGATCGAACTCCTGACAGTGGGCAGAGTTAGCCTGCAATACTGCATTCTAACCACTGCGCCACCACGGCTCATGGATATAGTTCCTGTAGTTTGTTTTTAAGCTTTGGCTTTCTGAAACAGCCGAGAAAACTCTTTGTAATTTGAAACGCACTGGGGAAAAAACACCCTATCTATGTTTTTTGCTAGTGGACTTTCTAGCAGCAAATCTGGAATCCCATCTGGATGACTAGATCGCCAGTAAGCTAAAGAGACAAATGTTTCCTGAAGTTAGTCACTGCTTTTTCTTTTCTGTCTTTGATTACCTGCACTGCCAGATGCATTTCCAGTCATTTAGAACAGGATGGTTTTTATCTTCTTTGACCCCGAGGTCAGGATTATCTTCTCCTTCCTCATCTTCTTCTTCCAACACATCCTTAGCAGGAGGGGCCCACAGTTGTAAATTATCCGTTGCGGTGAGCAAGCGATTCCCTGAGAGTAAAGGAAGTTTTAAAGGACACAGAACAGAATGATCTAATATGTCTCAGCTTCTACAACAGCCTGCTTATCTGGTATAGCTTGGGATAATATGTAAGGAAAAAAATATACCGGGAAAAAATAAATACATTTCAGTAGAGAAAATAATTCTACTAACAGAAGGAGCGGTTTGGTTCTCATAGTTTGCAATATTACTACTACATTCCTATTGGCAGCTCTGAAGCACTTTCAAGTGGAAAGCTGGTGACATCACCGTTGCCCAGGGGGGCTCCTTTTATGTCCCCGTTTAGCTACCCACTGAAGTGGTACCCATCTATCTACTCAGTCATTCGCTTTCATACTGCAGGGTTGGCAGGAGCTGGAGTGAGTGACAGGAGCTCATGCAGTCCCACAGCAGCAACCGTGTCTCAAAGGCGAGCTTGCCAATGGTCAGGCCAGCATACTAACCTTGTGAGCCTCCCCACTCATTGTTTGCAATGAAAATCAGCAACACGGTAAGTTTGTCTATGAAATTTTCTGCTTCCTACAAGCCAGCCCCCATCTGAATATTTGAACTGTGGTTTGCGCATTACCAGAAGTGGAAGAAGTCTCCCCAAAGAGGAAATGACTCTTGATGTTTCAAACATAAAGGTAAAGGTAAAGGTTACCCTGCACATGTGTGCTAGTCGTTTCCAACTCTAGGGGCTGGTGCTCATCTCCGTTTCAAAGCCGAAGAGCCAGCGTTGTCCGAGGACGTCTCTGTGGTCATGTGGCCGGCATGACTAGATGCCAAAGGCGCACGGAACGCTGTTACCTTCCCACCGTAGTGGTCCCTATTTTTCTACTTGCATTTTTTACGTGCTTTCGAACTGCTAGGTTGGCAGAAGCTGGGATGAGTAACAGGCGCTCACTCTGCTACGCGGCACTCGGGATTCGACCCGCCAAACTGCCGACCTTCTGATCGACAAGCTCAGCATCCTAACCCACTGAGCCACTGCGTCCCGTTTCAAACATGGTCTCACTCAAAATAGCTTGTGCATGTAAGCTTTTACGCTCACAATTCCTGGCTCATATTAAGAGTTCTCTATATGGCAAATAATACCCTAAAAATAATTTGAGGCTACTAAATGTTATTAGTGTACAATCACTTCATCAACAGAACAAGATGGATAGTTTATTAATGGATTAGACTTACAGTTGTATCAAGTACAAAAACAGATACACAGTGGAGACCTGAATGAGCTTTTTACTCTATTGCTATGGAAATCAAAAGACTTCCCCTAAAAGGTGACACCCTAGCTTCTTGTACCTCTACACACCTTGGGATGTGACCACATTCACACCTTCTTACCTTGAGGATCCCATGCCAAGTTGAAGGTCATGGAACTAAGGAAAAATTGTCCAGTTTTCTGCCATTGACACTTGAGTTGCTGCGGGACAATGGCAAAAATTAATTATCGAGGACCACAAATGATGTCATTCTTTTTTTGATTATCTTTGGTGGACAAAATTAAGCAGTCACACTCTTGGCCAAGAGAACACTTTAGTGCCAATAATGAATGCCAACCACATCTGCAAATTAAGCACCTTCAGAAGTGGAACACAATCACAGCTCTGAGATAAAAAGAACAAGCCGAAAAAATCTGCCTACACTCCTGCTGTTCTCCATGAATAGCTAATTCTTAGTACATCAAGAAAAAGGCGGAGAAAATTAGCTCGATGCCCCATTGCTTAATTAGGAGGAGTGAAATTAAAGATTTGCATAAAAAAGTCATGGAGGGGGGAGAGAGAGAGAGACATTCCTGGGCACAAAAAGATGGTTACAAAAATATTGTCTTAAGGACAAACAAAGCTCATTGTAGAGAAGTTACTTAGCGTAAAGAATCCCTACATATAATTGATTCTGGTTGCAAATTTTATTATATCCTGGTTTTGTAGGGTGCTGGGATTACAATGAAAAAAAAAACCCTACCCATTTATCTACCTATTCAATGCCCAGCATCTTTTGATAGAGTTGCAAAGACCCATTGAATAAAATCCCGTAGGCTGTGTTGCCATTCAGGGTTACCCACTTTAATGTAAATTGACCCATGGCAGGACATAGTCAAGGACAATTCTCTAAGGTCATAACAATATGTAGAAATATTTAACACTCATCTTAGATCAGATGGATAAGTTTCACAAACATTCTAGATCTGGAACAGTAGCCAGAGGGAAATTCTAACACATTCTTATTCCAGACTTCCCATGTCTTGTAGTCCTTTTATTACAGCCAACTTCAGTGTGGCAGCTGACAATCCACCTATGTCGTAAAGGAGCCTTCACATCTCATGCACTGAAGTTCAACTTGCATAAGACATTATGGCCAAAGTCTCAAGGGAGTGAAAGTCCAGTGCATCTCCTAGAGGTTGTAAAATCCACGTAATGTAGGTATGGGGCAATCCTTGCTTAACAATGGCAATTGGGATGGGGATGTCTATTGTTCAGCAACACAGTTATAAAATACTGTGTCACCCAGACTGTGCCACTTAGTGACACCACTGTTGTTGCCATTGTTAAGTGAATCCTGCACTTTTGTTAAGCGCAAGGTTACTTGGTCAGTTTTTGCAACCTCCTGCCAGCTTCCTCACTGCTTATTGGAAGCTGGCAATGAAGGCTGCAAGTGGCAATCCAGTGATTACAGGATGCTGTGATGCACTTCAGGTTGGCTGCCAAGTGCCCTGATCATGGTCACAGGAACACTGTGACAGCTGTAGTCAGAAGACCAGTTACCAGTATTTTGTAGTTTCAAATAGTCATTGAGTGAGTGGTCATTAAATAAGAACTACCTGTAGTGACTCTTTACTCTACCTCTTCCCACCTGTTTTTCCTTGTACTTCTCAGCTTTGCTTCCAAACCAGCATGTGAGAATGGTTTTAGATTTTAGACAAGGTCCTAGTTGGAAAGAAAATGTCTGGGAATTTGGAGAAAAATTCAGAGGCAGCTCAGCTAAAGAAATGCACTTGGCTGTGTGTGTGTGTGTGTGTGTGTGTGTGTGTCTTTAAAGCATTATTTTGCAGCCCAAATGAGTTGAGCATCTGAGTTTGGCTGCGAAGCATGTCTTTCTACTCTCACGAATGACATTGCAAAAGAAAGACTCTATGAGCAACGGAAGGTTAAAAAGACAACGGAAACCACATAATACTTACACAATTTCTCTTATGAGAATTTACTCCAAGGGGCTCAAAAATACACACAGTGTTTCCATAAGAGGCAGCAATCTGAGCAGAGAGAGACAGAGAGAGAGAAGAAGCAAAAAGTGAATCTACATTTAAACGCACAATACAACAGGAGCCGTTGGAAACAAGGCAGCATCCACAGACTCAAAATATTTTTTTCCAACAAAACCTTACAACCAGTGGTGGGATTCAGCCGGTTTCCACCACTTTGGCAGAAACGGTAGCTAATTTTTTTGTTGCCCAGGCCCAGAAAGGTCTTCTGGAAGTGGCATCCACACCAGAGAACCAGTTGTTCACATATTTGAATCCCACCGCTGCTTACAACCAAAGGGCGAGTCAACCAGAAATGAGTTATCTTCCTTTTAACGAGAATGCAACTCCCATTGCAAGCTTCCATCTTGGTATTTAAGAACAGAGCTCCTTTTTAATAGCACAACACCCCAAGACTTTAAATCTCTTACCCGGCCTTGTTGGGAACATTCCACACAGCTGACCTGGATGTTTCCATGCTTAGCACCAGGAATAATTTGCACGCATTCAAAGTCATTGGCCAAGATGACAATATCACATCCAGAGCCGTAAGCCTAGAAGAAATAATCCAAGGAAGAGGAAAGGGAAATTCTTGTCTCTATTGGCTTGAAAA
Source organism: Vipera berus (assembly GCF_964194415.1). Lineage (NCBI taxonomy): Eukaryota > Metazoa > Chordata > Lepidosauria > Squamata > Viperidae > Vipera > Vipera berus. The sequence continues at coordinate 15,806,541 of NC_138215.1, read as the reverse complement.
GGAACTAGTGGCATTTAGTCCCTTGTAAGGCTCTCAAGTTTAAAATTTTATTCGTTTATAATACGAAATACAAAAATACAAAAGAAAATAAGGAAGGGAGAAGGGAAGGGAAAAGTCTAGGACAAAGGGGGAAAAAAAAGGAAAGAAAAGGCACTGATGCCCGACTCCTTTTGGTGCAGCAGAATAAGCTAATAGCATCAAACCTCAACTTTTTACTTTTACATATTAATATAAACCAGCCATTTCTGTAACAACAAACCAATCGAATCGGTAAAAGCCCCAAATCAAAGCTTCATTTCTTTCCACCTCGAGTGCAAAGTCTTTAGAAGCGATTTCCGAGTAGAAACAAAATTAAGAGTGTTCTTTTATTTAATCAGATTATTCAATTTAGCCATCTCTGCTAACTGCATCAACTTTTGCAGCCGTTCATCCATTGTGGGTGTTAAAGCGTCCTTCCATTTTTCTGCTCTCAAGTAATGGCTGCACCAAGAATGCTGCTGTTTAAAATACACCTCCTGGGTTCGTAAAACATAACTTGTGTGTGTGTGTGTGTGTTTTGTACTAATGCAACCTCTGCTAAGACTGTTTTGTAGAATAGGAATAGAAACCTCTAACTCTACTTCCAAAGGTGTTTTTCAGAAGGCAAGCAACCAAACTTTCTTCTTGTTTTTTTCTCCTTGAAAACCTTTAGAAATGAAACGTTTTCAAGGAAAAAGCAAGCCGAGAAAATCCAGTTGCCTTTTGAAAAGCACCTGTGGAAAAACCATGATTTGGATGATTGAGAATCTCCATAGACTCTAACTCTACTTAAACTGACTCAAAACCTCTGCCTGTTCTATGGCCGCTTTTCAGTCAAAGGGGGTGCTATTCTTTGGGGGAACCAGCAAAATAAATCAGCAAAGATTAAGCCCCAAGGGGTTTTTTTCCCCCTGTTCAATCATATCTGATTCTTTGAGACCACCTGGACAATCTCTGCATTTTTCTGCTTAAGGTTTTTCAGAAGTGGTTGGCCATTGCCTCCTTCCTAGGGCTGAGAGAAAGTGACTGGCTCAAGGTAAGCCAGATGCCTTTGTGCCCAAGATGGGACTAGAACTCACAGTCTCCTGGTTTCTAGCTTGATGCCTTAACCCAGGGGTCTCAAACTGCCGGCCCGCGGGCCGGATGCGTCATGCGGAAGCCACCCCCACCCCATTGCCGGCAATGGCAAAACAGTCCCGATACGTTACGTGACGTCACGAGTTTGACGTGTCTGCTTTAACCACTATACCAAGCTGATTTCCTGGGTCCAATTTACCCAAATGCTTTTAAGACAGAATCAGTCATCATAAAGACTGATTTATGTTATTCTGATAAAATATTTTTGTGCAGGGTCTATAAAGGCAGGCATCTTTGTCCCCAGAAGAGTCTTTAGTCTACGATACCCACAATCCTTTGCTATTAGCCATGTTGACAGGCACTGAAATCAAAACATCTGGACTATGCAACTGTTTGCCTAACCTTGAACTGCAACAATGTCATTTCACTGGTCGAAAACATTCTGCTTCTGGTGACATTTTTCTTGTCTGCCTATTCTGAGTTATTATCAGCATGGACCTTATCTGCAGTGATATTGTAAGGAGAGAGTCTGGTTACATCAAAGTCATGCTACAGAACCAGTAGGGGGAGGGGAAAAAAGATATTTGCTAACGCTGGCTAAGCTTCTAACCATTAACGATGAATCAAAACAAATAATAATCTTCTGGACTTTAATGCTGTAAAGTAAGTTAGAAAAGCAATACTTGTTGATTGCTTAGGATGAGACCAAATCACCCAAAAGGCAACCAGGTTTGGGAATTTTAGCCTTCAATACATTGATCAAGCATGTGGGTGCGTGTCTTGTATGCAAAGCTAATTTTTTTAAAAAATCGTGAAACATCCCGTTCCTTCCTCATGTTCTGTTTAAGTCTTATGCATTTTAATAGTGAAACTACTAATATGTGTTTGAGAAATGTTCTGGGGGCGGAGGTGGGAAGGTGGGGGGGGTAGCTTAAGGGTATTTGCGAAAAACAGAAGCAGTGCGGAAAGTCAAGTTGTGTTTCTGCAACAGTAGGCAGCTTCTGCAGACCAAACGGCTTTGCAGAAGCATGAAGTACAAAGCCTCGTACCACCCACACAGATTTTGTGCCAGTTTTAGTTGCTCGGCTACCTACAGTCAAAAATGGGATGGAACTTGCAAGCTGCCAGAAGCAGGAGAATGACTTGCAAGATCCTCAGAGGCAGGGAAAAATGGTATTTTGCAAAAAACCTTTTAAAAAGTTCACGTCCGTCCACCCCTAATAGCACTTAGCAATAGCAGAAACACTTATATACTGCTTTGTAGTGCTTTACAGACCTCTCTAAGCAGTTTAGAATGTCCACATATTGCCCCCCAACAATCTGGATCCTCATTTTATTGACCTCGGAAAGGATGGAAGGCTGAGTCAACCTTGAGCTGGTGAGAATCGAACTCCTGGCTGTGGGCAGAGTTATGCTGCAGTACTGCATTCTAACCATTGTGCCACAGGAAGGAAGGAAGGAAGGAGGGAGGGACGGAGGGAAGGAAGGAAGGTAGGTAGGTGGGAAAGAGAGAGAGAGAGAGAGAGAGAGAGAGAGAGAGAGAGAGAGAGAGAAAGAGAAAGAAAGAAAGAAAGAAAGAAAGAAAGAAAGAAAGAAAGAAAGAAAGAAAGAAAGAAAGAAAGAAAAAAGAAAGAAAGAAAGAAAGAGAGAGCACTTAGACTTATATACCGCTTCTGGCTGTGGGCAGAGTTGTGATTCTGCATTCTAACCATTGTGCCACAGGAGGGAAGGAAGGAAGGAAGGAAGGAAGGAAGGAAAGAAAGAAAGAAAGAAAGAAAAAAAGAAAGAAAGAAAGAAAGAAAGAAAGAAAGAAAGAAAGAAAGAAAGAAAGAAAGAAAGAAAGAGTGCACTTAGACTTATATACCGCTTCTGGCTGTGGGCAGAGTTATGCTGCGATTCTGCATTCTAGCCCCTGTGCCACAACGGCTCAGTCAAGGATGGAGATCTGTCCACATTCATTAAAAGATATGGGTGGTCTTTGATTTATGCCCATTTGTTTAGCAACTGTTGTTAGTACTTCTAACAGCTCTGAAAACAGTGGCCTGCGATCAGTCCTTGCACTTACACCTTTGCACCTTTGAAGGATCAAAATTCAGCTGCTTGGCAACCTCCTTGGCAACTATTTATTACAGTTGCAGCATTCCGAAGTCACACAGTCGCTATTCGTAACCTTCCTGGCCAGCTTCTAACAAGCAAACCTAAGGGGGTGGGGGGGGGGAAAGCCCAGTTCGTTTTAACAGCCACGTGGTTCACTTAACGACTGGGGCGATTTGCTTAATGACTGCAGCCAAAAGCTGTAAAAATCAGGTGCAACTCACTTAATGACTGCCTCACCTAGCAATGGAAGTTCTGGGTCCTGATTATGGCCGTTAAGCTGAGGACTCTTTATGCTGAAATTCTTGACTGGAGCTGAAATTCTGGGGATTTTGTGAGCACATTCAGTTTTCTGTGGGTGGCATTAGAGAAGTGGTTTACCATTTATTTTCCTGGGACGATGATGGTGGTGGTGATGATGATGATGATGATGATGATGATGATGATGATAATAATAATAATAATAATAATAATAATAATAATAATAATAATAATGATAATGTTGGAAGGGAGGTCATCTAGTCCATCCCCCTGCTCAGGCAGGAAACCCTATACCATTTCAGACAAATGGCTGTCCAGTCTCTTCTTAAAAACTTCCAGTGTTGGAGCATTTACTACTTCTGGAGCCAGGTTGTTCCACTGGTTAATTGTTCTCACTGTCAGGAAGTTTCTCCTTAGTTCTAGGTTGCTTCTCTCCTTGATTAGTTTCCATCCATTGCTTCTTGTCCTGCCTTCAGGGGCTTTGGAGAATAGATTGATTCCCCCTCTTCTTTGTGGCAGGCCCTGAGATATTGGAACGCTGCTATCATGTCTCCCCTAGTCCTTCTTTTCTCTAGACTGGCCATCCCCAATTCCAGCAACCGTTCTTCATATATTTTAGCCTCCAGTCCCCTAATCATTTTTGTTGCTCTGACTTTGTTTTTTCTGACTGCACAGAACAACATGCAACCGTCCCAGCTGGTTCTCCATCTATATATTATCTAGGTTTAGCCTTTCAAGATTAACTAACATTGGCTTTCCACCACCAGCTTCTATGACCTTGCTTTCCGTAAAGTAACGTTGTCTTTGAATTGGACTGGGCTCCCAGTGACTCACACCTGTGCAGTTTTCCTGGCCACAATATAGAAATGATTTGTTTTCTGCTGGGAAGTTTCAATTCCCCAGTCTAAACTGCATCACGGATCGCTATAAATAAATACGAGGCCCCAAGGACACCAGGTCTTAAATAATACAGACACCAGATCCTCTCCTGGTCCAGACACAAGTAAGGCTGCTTCAGATGTATCTCAGGTGCCAAACCCACCAACTGATCAGAATCCAAAGTATGGCTGCTATTGTTTTCAATGGTAATGATATTTTCTTTCTTTCTCTCATTGTTATGATTATCGTGGACAGTGTACGCTGCTCTTTGTAAACAATCCCAGAGAGACTTGTAGGACTCAATGCAGAGAACAGAGGGTCACAAATGTTATGCAACCAACAAAATTGGAAAGCTGATCAACCACAATTGGAAGCAAATATAATTGCAAGTGATCCCTGGCTGCCTTCAAACTGGAAGCAGTTGAGAAAATCACAGGCACCACTCCACAAAGCAGGACACTGATTTGGTAGCTCACGTACACCTAGACCAGGGGTAGGCAACCTCGGCTCTTTTATGACTCATGGACTTCAACTCCCAGAATTCCTGAGCCAGCCATGCTGAGGGGAAAAGGAGAGGTTTACAAGCTGAGCCATGCTGGCTCAGGAATTCTGGGAGTTGAAGTCCATGAGTCATAAAAGAGCCGAGGTTGCCTACCCCTGACCTAGACCAAGGTGAATGGTCCAATTGGTGTCAATTTCTGTCCCTGCCCCCCATCATCTCTTGGCCCACAAAAGAATGATAGGTGAGAATAGCTGGGGTGGAATGGATATCTACCACCAGATATGAGAAAAGTACAAAGAAGAGGAATGTAGAAGATAAGGAGATGAAAGCTTACAAGAAAACAAGAAAGCTTACAAGAAACAAGAAAAGAAAACAAGAAACAAAAAAAAAACCCACAAAATTGAGTGGGCTGTATTCCGATAGAGTTTATTTTGACTTCGAGATATGGTTGGTTTTGGCTTATTGTAGCCATTACGATCTTTAAACCTACAGCAGCAAACTTAGACCAGTGCCTTTTAACTGGAAGAAAAGAATAAAATTCCAGGAAACCAGTGTTGTGTAGTGGAAGAGAATTGTTGCATAATGGAAGACAATCTAGATTCTCGGTCTCAAGTTAAGACTGAGATGGAAGAAGACAAATATACTTTGCTAACACTCCAGCGCTTTAAACTTTAAAACTATGTCTACCAATAAAGGAGAATATTTGTAGCTCAGGGTTAACATGAGGGGGGCCTTGGTTCCCTGTGAACTTGTGTTTTTTTTTTTTTTTGCAGACATTTCATTACCCAAACTAGGTAACATCATCAGTGCTCTGATGATGTTACCTAGTTTAGGTAACGAAACCTCTGCAAGAAAGCAACCAAGTTCAGAGGGCACCAAGGACCTCTCAAACTATGCCTGCCGGTAAAACCTTGCTTGAATGGACCATTTAGTGCAAAACAAGACCATTAAACCCAAAGTATCTCAAATTTGAGCCCATGCCTCGCCTCCTCTGAACAGACATCCAGTAATTCTGGAGAGTTAAATGGGGCTGAAAACCAGATTCAGATTTAGTCTCTTGTACACGAAGTCCATTAACCTGAGATCCATTCAGCCAAAGAATTTGAGGGTCATTGAGTCCATTCCCTCTTCTTTAAACTTTGTTCTTTTTAAATATTCCGCACTGCAACCAGGAAGTTTGAGGAGGAAGAGGTCAGTCCTGATGAGTGAGGTGGGTCGCTTTCAGAAGAATGCTTCAATAGTATCCAATTCCTCCTCCCAATACTCGGTCTCATGAGACATTTTGGAGAACTCAAAAAGCGTACGCGTAGGTTTGTGACCTTGAGTTAATTTAATAGGAGTTAAACTATTGGCTTCACTTCTCTTAAGGTCTTTGCAGTGCTCTTTTGTTGCCATGGATTTAATTATTCAGCTATCCTAGGATTTGTGCCCCGACTAGTTTTTAAAGGACTTGGGCGACTTGGCTGACTTCTGAAGTTCATGAGCAATTTTCATGCAAGTTAGGCTGTACCGCAGGACCCAGTTTTGAGTGAGACTTCGTTGGCCAGATCCGAATTCAATGATCGTATAGACCTTTTATGAAAATATGAACTTGCCTCTCCAGAGAACTGGGTCATCAAAATGTTCTCAATGAAACATGTTTCTAGAGATGTCATCAACATTGCAATGTTGTTGTTAGTTGCGAAGTCGTGTCCGACCCATCGCGACCCCATGGACAACATTCCTCCAGGCCTTCCTGTCCTCTACCATCTTCTGGAGTCCATTTAGGCTCACGCCTGCTGCTTCAGTGACTCCATCCAGCCACCTCATTCTCTGTCATCCCCTTCTTCTATTGCCCTCAATCTTTCCCAGCATTAGGCTCTTCTCCAGTGAGTCCTTCCTTCTCATTAGGTGGCCAAAGTATTTGAGTTTTAGCTTCAGGATCTGGCCTTCTAAAGAGCAGTCAGGGTTGATCTCCTCTAGGACTGACCGGTTTGATTGCCTTGCAGTCCAAGGGACTTGCAAGAATCTTCTCCAGCACCATAGTTCAAAGGCCTCAATTCTTTGGCACTCAGCCTTTTTTATGGTCCAGCTTTCACTGCCATACATTGCAACTGGGAAGACCATAGCCTTGACTATACGCACTTTTGTTGGCAGGGTGATGTCTCTGCTTTTTAGTGTGCTGTCTAGATTTGCCATTGCTTTCCTCCCCAGGAGCAAGCGTCTTTTAATTTCTTGGCTGCAGTCCCCATCTGCAATAATGTAGGGCTAAAACAAGTTTCACAAGCTTGGAACTACTGTTCTGGCAGCAGCGTGGTAAATAGAAACCATCTGATTGGGAAATAGAAACCATCTGATCTAGTGGTTTAGGCACCAGGCTAGCAGTAGGGATTCTGAATAAACGGACCTTTATTGTCAAAGTACAACCATGTATACATTGAGATTGGCTGAGCCTCCCTTTGTGCCCCCCCCCACTCACAGTGACAACAAACCCACCATCTTGTTACACCATGTGAGCTAATTCACAATCTGTGAACTCTAGTCCCACCTTAGACTTGAAAAACCGGCTGGATGACCTCAGGCTAGTCCAAGGGTAGGCAACCTTGGCTCTTTTATGACTCATGGACTTCAACTCCCAGAATTCCTGAGCCAGCTGAAGTCCACGAGTCATAAAAGAGCCAAGGTTGCCTATACCTGGGCTAGTTGCTCTCTCTGAGCCCAACTCTCCTCAAGGGCTTGATGTGGTAGGGAGAACAGGAGGAGGAAGGAGTATTAGGTATGTTCTCTACCATGCTGGTAGAGAACATGCATGCTGGTTGGGGAATTCTGGGAGTTGAAGTCCACCTATCTTAAACTTCTGGAAATTGATAAACACAACTCTAAAAGCTGCTCTTATTGGTATAATTCTACAAATTGGTCAATACCTAGAAACCAAAGCTTGTTGGGAAGTGGGTCAGAGTGGGTTTTGTCTCCCTTTTCATTTCATTTTTAGAAAGGAATATTAATATCCCATTTTATACCACGCAGAAACAGCTTATCCACATCCAAGGAAAAGAGGCATTTGAGAAGATGTTTGCAACCAAATAGCTTCACTAGGAAAGAGGCCATCTTTTTATAGAATCAGAATTACCGGTAAGCCATTTCTTCAATAAATAAATAAAATCCTTCCTATTCTCCTAGATCCTATTAAATGAAGGATCGGAAGTGCACATTTGATTATTTCTCAAATGCACTATTTTTTTTCCCTACAGCAAAAAGCTCTCAGGGCAACTCAGAATAAAAACGCAAGTAAAAACCAAAGGAATTAAAACAAAACAAAGTTGCATTTTGGTCAGGATTTAAAAGCAACAGAATCTTACTACGTTTAGGAAAATGCCTTAATATTTGGATTTATGTGTATGCATGAACCTTCTAACTTCCCTTGCAGCAAATATAAAATTTAAAAAGTTATCTCTTACTGTACGATTATAAAAAAGGTCCACGTTCTTCTATTGTCAATTTTTCCTTCCTAATCATCAAAACCACAAGTGCATTTTTGTTGTTTTTTGCAAAATGTCTATAAGAGGTTTCCAGGCAGTTCAAAATGTAAATATGGCCTTTTCTCTAATCCAGGAAGCCAATTTAACCATCTCAGCAAAGTCCTTTATCTTCACCTACCATTCCTCCATTGTGGGTAATGTGAAACTTTTAAATATATAATAATCTTGTTGCAGTTGTCGTATCTTTTTCAAGTTGAGCTCAACATGGACATGTCTCTGTACCTTCTTGACAAGAAGACAGAAGTGGCCTGCCATTTGCCTAATTTTTTTCCCTTTCAATCTAGCTACACACCTGGATTTTTCCCGGGGTCCCCATCCAAGCACTAACCAAGCCTGAGCCTGCTTAGCATTGAGAACAACCAAAGTAACATAACCGTTTAACCACAGGGATCTCCAAACTTGGCAACTTTTAAGACTTGTGGACTTCAACTCCCAGAATTGCCAAGGTTGAGGACCCCTGATCTAGCATATGTGTCTCTGGATCTTTGTTATATATTAATAATATATGTTATATATTAGAAATAATATAATAATATGTTATATATTAGAAACACATACAGAGAAGGCCTTGTAACTTAACATCTCTGAATCAGGAAACCCAGCCGTGTTTGGTTTCCAGGTTAAGGTACCAGGCAAGAAGGTGGGAGACTGTGAGTTCTAGTTTCACCTTATCCATGAAAGCCAACTGGGTGACTTTGGGCCCCTCACCGGGAGATGGTGAGTTCTAGTCCCACCTTAGCCATGAAAGCCAGCTGGCTAACTTTGGGTCAGTCATTCTCTGTTGCTCCAAGCCACCTTGGGGTTGAGTTTTTGTTGCTATTGAAGATAGGAAGAAGATGATGTTTTGGATACGTTCACTGCCTTGAGCTGATGGCAAAAATAATTAGGGCAGAATACAAATTAACAAACAAAATAAATAAATCTAGCACCATTTGGTTTCTGGTCTTCCTAGCTAGCCTCAATGCCTCTTGTCCAATAGGTTTTGAAAACTGGAAATCCCACCTTATTGACTCCATGCAAATTTGGCCCACAAAGAAGGCCTCCTTTGCAATCTTCATAAATATTTACCTTTCCTTATCTAAAGATAGTGATTCCTGTTTGGGGGGAAAAGATCACAAGACACACATACCACCAGCCACCACCATCCGTCACTGGAGCTGACAGCCACTTGGCCTAGTCTTATGAAAACGATCATGTCCGGAGTGTATTTTTTTGGGCATCTGGTAACCTGTGCCGTACTTTCTCCCACAGTTTTTTTGACATTTCCCCAAATTATCCCACCCTTTTCCTGAGCACCAGGAGAGCAAAACCTTTCTCAGATAACCCCTTCCCCCACCCTAGAAGCCCACACAAAACACAAAAGTACACTCAGGGTAAATCTCTCAGGATGGGAAAAGTTTAACCGTGCTTTCTCTAAATCTACGGCTATGGATCTTGCTATTTACAAATACACCTTTTCTCTCCAACACACTAAGGTATATATTTACGTACGGTCACTCATGCACTCATCACCTCCCGTATAGATTACTGCAACGCTCTCTACATGGGGCTGCCCTTGAAGACCACCCGGAGGCTTCAGCTGGTGCAGAATGAGGCTGCGCGGGTTGTGATGGGAACATCCCGATACTCCCATATTACACCCCTCCTGCATGGGCTGCATTGGTTGCCGGTTGCCCTTCGGGTGAGGTTCAAGGTGCTGGTTCTTACCTATAAAGCCCTACATGGCTTAGGCCCGGGATACTTACAGGACCGTCTGCTGCCAGGAACGACTTTCCATCGCCCAGTGCGCTCACACAGAGAGAGTCTCCTCAGGGTGCCGTCAGCCAATGTCGGCTGGCGACCCCCAGGGGGAGGGCCTTCTCTGTTGGGGCGCCTGTCCTTTGGAATCAGCTCCCCCGAGAACTTCGGACGGCCCCAGATCTCCGGTCCTTTCGTCGCGACCTAAAGACATACCTTTTCCAACTGGCCGACCTGGACTGACGACGGGGTTTTTAATTTTGTTTTAATTTTTATTGGTTTTTAGTGGGGCTTTGTACAATTTAATCCCTTTTAATATTTGTATTTATTGTTTTATTGTTGTTTTATTGTTGTTAGCCGCCCTGAGTCCTTCAGGAGATAGGGCGGCATATAAGTCCCATAATTAAATTAAATTAAATTTATAAGTATGTAGAGGCAGAGAGAAACTGCGGCACACCCATTTGCACAACCCCACCTCTCCCCCCCAAAAATACACATCCAGGTACAATGTCCTTCTTACACACAACATATTAGCCTCCCCTGATCTGCAAGACCAATTCTCTGACATACACGGCACTTTTTAGGCACTTTTTATTTTTTTTAACAGCTTATTTGAATCGTCCACCTGGCTGGGCACCCATTTTAAGACAGGCGCCCCAGCCCACCCAAGGGAGGGAGGCGGGCACCTTCCACCTCCGTAGGCAGGCAACCTTTTTTTTCCCCACGCACGCCTGCGCAGATGTCAAGGGAGGATGCGCTGGCCAGACGGTGCGCTCCGTGTGTCCCGGGAAGGGGAGGGGAGAGGAGGCGAAGAACGCCGGTCCAGCATCTCCGGAGCGTTTCCCTCCCCCAGCGCCATTCCCGCCCCCCCTCCCCCCCCAATTCCCGAACTCGGGTATGGTGCTGATGCTGAAGATGCTGGTGCCAAACGCTGCCCGGCTCTGGATCGCAGCCTTGCAGGGGAAGCCGGGCGCGGCGAGCAGCAAAGGAGTCCCGTCCCCCCACCACACCTTCCTCAAAGCGACTAGTCGGTTAATCATCAGCCTCAGCCGCCCCCTCCCCCCCTCCTCCTCCTCTTCCTCCTCCTCCTGGCGTCCTCGGGACCGCGGGCCTCCCCCGCGCCCGCCCTTACCGTGAACGGGGTGTCGTCGACGCTGCCCACCGAGTAGCAATTGTCGCCCGGGTTGACGGCTCCGGTGAGCACCTGGTGCAAATGCATCACGCCCGGCCTCGCTCGCTCGCTCGCTGCCAGCCAGCCAGCCAGCCAGCCAGGCAGGAGCCGGGCAAGGCGCCCTCTGGCTTGCTCCGCTCCTTCTGCGCGCAGAGAAGGAGGAGGAGGAGGAGGAGGAGGAGGAGGAGGAGGAGGAAGGGAGGGAGGGAGGTCTGCGACCCGGCAAGGCCCGCCTGCCTTCGGATCTCGCCCTCTTTTTCTCTCCCCCCTCGCTCCAGGAAGCCAGCAGCGGCCGAGCAGGGAAGCCTCTTTGCAGCGACCGCGGCGCAGGCGGGCGGCCCGGCGCGCGCGCTCCTGGAAACAGCCGCGGCGGCAGAGGAGGAGGAGGAGGAGGAGGAGGAGGAGGAGGAAGAGACGGAGCGCGCGCGGCCCGCGAGGGAAGCCCGGGAGGAAGGCCAGGGCGTTAGCGCGCTCCCGCCCTCCTGCCAGCCCTCCCCGGGGGAGAAAAACCTCTCGGGCGCGCGCGCGCGGGGGGGAAGATCAAAGCGGGTAGAGGGGGGCGCGCGCACGCGGAGCCGGAAGGTTGGGCGGAAAAGAATGAAAGGAATTAAAGGGAAAGGAGGACAAGCTCCACTAAGCCTCTTCTCTTCTCTTCTCTTCTCTTCTCTTCTCTTCTCTTCTCTTCTCTTCTCTTCTCTTCTCTTCTCTTCTCTTCTCTTCTCTTCTCTTCTCTTCTTTTCTTTTCTCTCCTCTCCTCTCCTCTCCTCTCCTCTCCTCTCCTCTCCTCTCCTCTCCTCTTCTCTTCCATTCCCTCTCTCTGTATTGCTCTATTTCTATCATCTGTCTGTCTGTTTATCTATTCGTCTGCCTGTCTAATCTCCGTATCTTTGTGCATCTCTATTTTTATCACTTCCTGTTTCTCTCTTTCTTTAGCTCTCTAGATTTTAGATTTTATTAGATTTTTTATACCGCCCTTTCCCGAAGGACTCAGGGCGGTTTACAGGGCATTTTAAAATCATACCAATACAAAATACAAAGTTAAAAGACAAATAAAAGGTTAAATTATCCCTGAAAATAAAACCCAGTTAAAATTCTCAGCCTGGGTCAGAGAGCTCAAAGAGCCAAGTCTTCAGGTCCCGGCGGAATGAGCATAGGTCATATCCATTCATGTATATGTTTATATTTATATTTATATTTATATTTATATTTATATTTATATTTATATTTATATTTATATTTATATTTATATTTATATTTATATTTATATTTATATTTATATTTATATTTATATTTATATTTATATTTATTTATATTTATATTATTTATATTTATATGGCTTCATTTTGCAAAGGCTTCCTGCCGCTTCTGTTCTTGCACCTCTAAGCAGTGCTTTTTTCGTAAAAGAAAAAGGTGCCGGAACTCACACATGTCATACAACCCGCCTTGCCTACCCTACAAGGTTCCATCCAAAAGAGGTGCCGGAACTCCGTTCTGAGCGTTCTATGAGAAAAAAAAGCCCTGCCTCTAAGTGACAAACAAACCAAAAAAAGGGAATTGGACAACACGACCGCCGTTTTGAAAAAAGAGAGAAAGAAATGGTGAGCCATGTTAATCAGGATAAAGCCTAATCATATACTGATCATCTCCAAGTGATTTAATGCTGCTTATTAATAACAACAGCAAACCCAAGCTCTGCTTGCAAGAGCTGGAGCTTTGCTTTTCTTGCTTCTGAGTAAACCCTAGGGCAGCGTTTCTCAACCTTGGTAGCCTTAAGATAGGTGGACTTCAACTCCCAGAATGCCCCAGGCAGCCTTGGGGGGGGGAAAGTCCACCCCTCTTAAAGCTACCAAGGATGCTGGCTGGGGAATTCTGGGAGTTGACGTCTGCCTATCTTAAAAGCTTCCAAGGCTGGAAAACGGTGCCCTAAAATAGGAGGTGGAAGGAGTCTTATGTTTACCACCCTGAGTTATTTATAAAAGTAATAACGGCAGGATAAAAATAAATATATATATTTAAAAACTTCACAATGTCATTTTGCAAACGATCTGACTTAGTGCATGTATCAGCTGGGCTACCACAATATTATTTGTGTGATGATGTAACATCACGCAGGTTGTCTTTCTGATGTCATTGTGGCTTGTGACAGGCACTTGGGCATCCTAGTCTGGTTTGCTTTTTGTGTGGTTTATTTAACGAGCAACAATTAGCTGCGGTCACAGGACGCACTAAGCAAGAGAAGGCAACTTGCAGCTTCCACTTCCCTTTTCCCAGCTGTTCTGAGCTTGGCTGATGAAAATGAAGGGGACCATTTCCTTCCTTCTTTTGAGGTAGAAACCCGTGAAAATTGTCATTCAAATCCTAAGTACCGCGAGGGTCAAAGGAAATCAACAACGTAAGGATTCTTTTTCCAGTCTTGCCCCCAATAATCTGAGTCCTCCTTTTACCAACCTTGGAAGGATAGAAGGCTGAGTCAACTTTGAGCCCTGTCAGGATCAAACTCCAGGCTGTGAGCAGAATATTCCTGCAATACTGCAACGGCATTCCATTCCCCACCAATCCAGTCAGAGCTGAAGAAGCTTCTTGGATGAGAAGCGAAACATCTTCAAAGAAAAGCAAAGTCCAGCTGCCTCGTGGAAAAGCATCTTTGGGACATTGGGGTGGGTGGGGAAAAAAAAAGATTTATGACTAGTTCTTGAGCTTGCAACCCTCACAGTGTTCTCATGATCGCAGAATTAAAATTCGAGTGTCAACGCTGCTAACATCGGATGTTTTTGCATTGATAACAGATGGAGATGCAGCCATTTTCTTCTTGCTTTTAGAGTTAGATATGCTGGGAGGAGGGGGGAAATGTGCATGAGAGTCTAGCTAGACATAATAACACTGGAGCTAGTGTGAGAACCAAGGTTATTGAAATAAGAGATGATAAGAATTGGAGAGCTGGAGGGAAAGCCTGCTTTCAAACTAATTGGGGAATGTGATTTATGACTGTTAACTGGAGGAGGGAACTGTGCTTTGATACTATGTGCTCAGGGAGGGGGAATTCAGATTTGGGCTTCAATGCCATGGTACTCGAATAAAGATTCTTTAAGGTAAACAATGCCTCAAAGTTCTTTGAAGAGCTTCATCTGTCGGAACCATGACACCAGGCACTTGGCCACCAGCATGTATTTAAAATGGTTGCAGCATCCTGGGGTCACATGATCACCTTTTATGACATTCCAGGCCGGGTCAATGAAGGAAACTGGATTCCCTTAAAACACGGGTGCCAAACCCGCTGCGTCACATGATGTGTCGCTATGTATCACAACTTTTTTTGTATTGCCAGAGCTGGGGTGGGCGCGGCCTCTGTATGATGCAACTGGCCCATGGGCCAGCAGTTTGACACCCCTGCCTTAAAAGATCATGGCAATAAAAGGTAATAAAATCAGGTGCAACTCAAAAGCCACCTCACGTAGCCATGGATGTCTCTGTCCCTGTCTCTGCCAAGGATTATCTGTAACTGACCCAAAAGTTAAGATATTGTAGATTGCAAACTTAAGAAATAAGGTGTCCACATATCATGTGTTGATATGGTGAACAGAAACCATTTGATTGCACCTGGCTTGCTGGGAAATTGGTGAGTAATATCATCAAGAGATTTACAGTATGCTGCCTTCCGTATTTGTGCTTGTTGTAAGAAGTGTGTATCATCTGCGGAGAATCTGGCTGGATCAAACAAATGTATAAGACTCAATCTTCTATTGAGTCAGAATCTGAATATATCTACCGATTAAGCCTACACTGACTGCCAGTGGATATACAGGGTTTCAAGATGGAGATTTTTCCCCCCTAGATTGTTTCATGCTAGGCAGATGTAGAACCGATTTGTTTACCAGTGGATCACATTTATCTGTAGTTGCATTAAGGAACCTGTTTCCCCTTTAACGCTCTTGAAGAAACACTCACCAAGACAGGGGTGTTTTCGGGATGTGTGTTGTTTTGCCATCTGTTGTATAAATATTTAAAGAAGCCCCAAAGCTGGCTTTGTTTACAAAGGACTTAAAAATAAGATGTAGCCTTGACATCGGAGGCCTGTTGTCTTTGCAGCATCAACAGCAGAGAAAGAACGAAACAATCAAGATAAAAAATGCTTCACTCACAGAATTTTTCCAGGCCCTTACAATGCAACATAGATTAACAAGTTTTCTATTGTTTGCTTGCAGGCAGATTGTTATTTTAGTCTATTTTGCTGACATTGATCCTCCAATTTCCAGATTTTGTTCCCGCCATTTGGTAAAAAGAAGATTCCCCGCTAAAGGGATTTGCTTATTCTCAGATTGCTTGAGAATTCCTTCTCAATTCCTCTTGGCAGTGTTCCTGAAATCACATGCTGGAGATCCTGGTATCCTGCACCTCTTTCTTGTTGCTCCAGTTTGTTATTTTGAAGTTTCCCCTCCCCAATTTCCCAATCTGAAAAAGCCTCCAAGAGAAAGTGAAAACCAAAAAACCCCCCAAAAGCTAATGCAGTCTTAGGCTGCATTAACAGAGGGATAGAATCAAGATACATAAAGTGTCAGTATCACTTTTATAATGCCTTGGTAAGACCACATGTTGAATTTTTGGTCACCGTGATGTAAAAAAGATGTTGAGACCCTAGAAGGAGTGCAGAGAAGAGCAACAAAGATGATCAGGGGCCTGGAGGTGAAAGCATACAAAGAACTTTTTTCAGGAATTGTGTATGTCTCATCTAATGAAAAGAAGGACTGGGGTGACATGATAGCATGTTCCAATATTTGAGGGGCTCCTACAAAGATGTAGGGGTCAATTTATTTTCCAAAGCACAAGAAGGCAAGACGAGAAACAATGGATCAAGGAGACAAGCAAATGACTGTCCAGTTACTTTTTGAAAGCCTCCAGGGATGGAGCACCCACAACGTCTGAAGGCAAGCTATTCTATTGGTTGGTTGTTCTCATGGATGGGAAATTCCTCCTTAGTTCTAGGTTGTTTCTCTCCTTGGTTAGTTTCCATCCTTTGTTTCTCGTCTTGCCTTTTGGAGCTTTGGAAAATAGGTTGACCCTCTCGTATTTGCAGGAGCCCCTCAAATATTGGAACACTGCCCAAGAGAGCCAGTTTGGTCTAGGGCAGTGGTGGGGAACCTTCGCTCTTTTATGACTCATGGACTTCAACTCCCAGAATTCCTGAGGCTCAGGAATTCTGGGCGTTGAAGTCCATGAGTCATAAAAGAGCTGAGGTTGCCTACCCCTGGTCTAGGGCCTCGGTGGAGAACCTTCACTCTTTTATGACTTGTGGACTTCAACTCCCAGAATTCCTGAGCCAGCACCCTACTCACCCTCGTAGGGAAAAACGGGAGGAGGAAAGAGTATTTGTGCATGCTTGTCGCCTTGAGTTACTCATAAAAACAATAAAGACAGTATAAATAAATGAAAAGAGATATAACAAATAACAACACGTTAATAAGGAGACTCCAGCAAGTCTGTCTGTCTTAGGAGTCAAGAGTTAACGTTTTTCTCCTAAGGCGGATCGCCATTACGCTTCAGGCGCAGAGACACAGCGGGAGCTGTCCAGGGTCCTGCAGCGCCCTCCGTTCCATGACTCTGCGCTTCTCTGCGGTTACAACGGCGAGCGTCCTCTGATAGGTAGCCAGCCTAGATACACACTCATAGGTTTCCGGTTGCTGCAAACATAGAAAAGCTTCTTGTCAGCCTTCCTGGCATTACAGCAAAGCCAGGTCGTTTCCTGTTTAACTCCTGCTCAGCCAAGATGCTTTAAGTGCTCTGCAACCAGAAGACCAAATCGCTTTGGCTTCCAAAATGCAGACCAATATCATCATCATCATCATCATCATCATCATCATCATCATCATCATCATCATCATCATTATTTTAGCACAGCGTTTCTTCCGTTTTAATCGTTTTATTTCGCCCCCCATCACCTCTTTAAAATGTATATTTAAAGCCATAAAAATGATAAAACAATAAAAAAATAGAAGAAGCTAGAAGGAAAAATAGAAAACAACAGATGCAAGGCAGACAAGGGGCATGTGCTCATTACCTTTATTCGTGGAATAACTAGCAGTCCACCACCCCCCCCTTTTTTTTTGCAGTGCCTGTTTAAATCCTATCCTTTCCACCTTTCGGGCAACATTTGTCCAGTATCTCTAAAGCAGTAGGGAGAAGTCAGTAGTACAGTATTGCGACTGAGGTGTCAATAGATCACCCTTGTATAGCTTTAAACTTTCCTTATCCGTGCACCTGCTTGTTCTACCTAGTCATCATTGCTTTGGGTTACAGCATGAGGATTTTCAAAATGTACAGCTTATTCGGGCTACAGGCTGGTTTCTTCCTGTGGAGGAACAGTGCCATCCCGTGGCCACGTGTGTGCATTTCATCCCAAAATACAAATTGACCAAAACAATTCCTCTCCATTGTATCTTAACAGAATAACACAGTTGGAAAAGGACTTCTAGTCCAACCCCTTACCCAAGCAGGAGACCCTATACCGTTCTGGACAAATGGCTGTCCAATCCCTTCTTGAAAACCTCCAGTGATGGAGCAGCCACAGGTTTTGGAGGCAAGCGGTTTCATTGATAAATGGTTTCCCCCTGCCAGGAAATTTCTCCTTAACTCTACATTGGATGTCTCCTGGATAGGTTTCCATCTGTTATTTCTTGTCCTGCCCTCAGGTACTTTGGAGAATAGTTTGTCTCCCTCTTCTCTATGACAACACCTCAAATATTGCTATCATGTCACCTCCAGTCCATCTCTTCCTTACATTAGACATATAGACATTTCTGCCTATGTCTTCTTAGCTCCTATCCCAGATTCCTAGGTCAGATTTGCAAGATAAGCAAGATTAAAGGCTCTTTGGTTGGCCTGGGTCTATGTGGCCAAAGCCAAATGGATCAGTTCTGCAAACTGCAAGGTAGATAACCTTGGTTGGGCAGACAAAGCCTGCACTGAAAAAGCGGTAGGGGGATTTGCCATGTCTTCTTCCTAGTGGGGGAAATGGCACCTCCTTGCTTTGGCTTACAACAGGGATCTTCAAACCTGGCCCTTTTATGCAGTGGTGGGATTCAAATATGTGAACAACTGGTTCTCTGTGTGTGGATGCCACTTTCGGAAGTCCATTCTGGGCCTGGGGAACAAAAAAATAGCTACCGGTTTGGCCGAAGTGGTTGGAACTGGCTGAATCCCACCACTGCTTTTATGACTTGTGGACTTTAACCCCCAGAATCCCTCAGCCAGCATGCCTGGCTGAGGAATTCTGGGAGTTGAAGTCCACAAGTCATAAAAGGGCCAAGTTTGAAGACCCCCTTGCTCTACGTGATGGAAGCTTCATCTTATTTTTATGTGTGTTGTGTGGTCATGGCTGCCATCTTGACTTTTTTGAATCCAAGACACCTTGACTGAATTCTTCACGAGAGCAGTCAACAAGGCCACCCTAGAAAAAAATTTCAAGACTATAATTAAGGCTTCGTCTTGATTGAAAGTTGTAGGCTCTCATGCTCCTGAGTTAGCTCTTAGGAAAAAGACATTCTGAGGATATATATATATATATTTATTCCCATTTATATCCCGCCCTTCTCTGAAGACTCAGGGCAGCTTACAATCTAAGCACAAATCAATGTGCTTAGCAATAGCCTTCATTCTATGTATATGCCTGCTTATTAGGGCTTTCGCCCCCCCCCCCAAAGCGGCATTATTACAAAGTCAGCTTTGTGGTGGTCAATATCCAGTAGGGTTGCCTTGGATCCCCACATTGTCAGAAAGTGTGTTAGCTTGTCAGATTCACGCCAGGTTATCTTAGCCCTGGTTTACTCAGTTAAACCAATGTTGAATATTTGCACAGTGCACACAACTATAAGCTAACCACATCATGTTTATGCAACACATAAATATGTGTTTCGATAAACAAATCATATAAATGTGTGCCACGCACTAGGGGAAAATATATTTTGTTTGGCTTTGGGTTGAGTGAACCCAGCCAGTTGTGGCTTGGTTAATAATCCAGAATTACCAAAACTGCAGGATAATAAAAATCATATCTCAAAGGGCATCTGTGCTTATTACTCTTAATTTAATTTTTATTTAAAATTTCACTTTTCAAACCTTGGGGGGGGGAAATCCCTGTTGATAATAGCATTATTTTATGAAACTTTAATAGGTTATATGAGATCAACACATAATGTTCGTGCTGTAGATGCATTTACTTTCTGATATGTTAAAAAGTATTTCTGATTAAACACAAACTTAAAGGTTGCGTTGTTAAAGAGTACCGCATTCTGAAACTGTTGTGCTGCTCTCTGACCACTAGGGGGCTCCATCTGACTCTGTAATCGACTGGCTTCTTTGATTTTTGAACAAAATGACGTTTGTATATTTATTTAGAGATGCTTAACTGTGTTTGTTTATCTAAGTTCCTAAACTCAAAGGACCTGACATAAAAACAAAGCAGCAGAAATATCCTAAAGAGGCAGCATCTAAGAACAAATCTATTTCCACAGAAATATTAGTTAATATTTGAAAATACACACTGGTTATTATCAAGGTAATTTTAGTAATGGAAAGAGAGGAGATGCTATTAGAAATTTTGCCTTCCAAATGTTTTCCAAGTTAATGCCTGCTGATGGTGCAATTTAATCCCACCTCTCTGCCAATAGAAATAACCAAGATGAGGACCAAGCGAAATATCCAAAGCCAGTCTGAAGCCAAGCATCCCATCAAACCACCCAGAAGTATCCATGCATGGTGTGTCCTTCACCAAGAAATTTAGATCTCACCCTGGAGATATGAAAAGGAAGGAAGCTGAGCTATCTGAGATGGTGAGATTTAACCTGAGGTAAGGGCAAATCCATAGCAACAGTTTGAAAATGGGAGTCAGTAGATTCAAAATAGGTCACCCATAAACTTCTTAGGGGTCTTCCAACTAATTGACTCCAAGCTGGGGACAAGATGTGGGTCACGTCACAAGGATAAGCATTTCAGGACACGACTGTCGTATGAGTCAGAAGGAACAGAGAGGCCATTTCTGCCAACATAAGAAGCATTTTGTTCCTAGGATAGTCTTCCTTTAAAGTAAAGGTAAAGGTTTCCTTGAAAGGGACGCGGTGGCTCAGTGGGTTAGGATGCTGAGCTTGTCGATCAGAAGGTCGGCAGTTTGGCAGGTCGAATCCCGAGTGCCGCGTAACAGAGTGAGCGCCTGTTACTCGTCCCAGCTTCTGCCAACCTAGCAGTTCGAAAGCACGTAAAAATGCAAGTAAAAAAATAGGGACCACTACGGTGGGAAGGCAACCGCACTCTGTGCGCCTTTGGCGTCTAGTCATGCCGGCCACATGACCACGGAGACGTCCTCGGACAAGCGCTGGCTCTTCGGCTTTGAAACGGAGATGAGCACCGGCCCCTAGAGTTGGAAACGACTAGCACGCATGTGCAGGGGAACCTTTAAAGGTTTCCTTATCCAGCTCCAGAGCTAGTAAGGTTTGAGTCCCACCTCTGTACCAAACCTTGAGAAGACAAGAGACCCCCAAGATCACTGAAGCTAAGTCTTTCCTACCTTGAGTTCCATCATGGGTATAAAACACAGAATGGGCATATGAAAAGCCAACCGGGTCATTTCTATGGAGTTGATAACAGGAACATGGGCTTCGGGCTTCCTAATTACTTGATACCCCTGCATGCATGGAATCAGTTCAAAGGTCTAGAAAACATGCAATGAACTGATTTCTCAAAATTCATTTTTGAAAATCTGAAATCTTTGTCACTGCGTTTTTTCTGTTTTGTCAGCTCAGCACGTCTCACTCTTTTTTTCTCTGCCAGCTGCATTGTAATCTTATCATTGTAACCAAGGTGATTGTCACATGTCCACCTATGTTTTTGGTTTCATGTCTGGATCTACTATGATGTGCGCATGTCCAGACAAAAGTTTACTTTTTATTACTTTTTCTCTTTGTGCAGTCTGTGTGAGAGAGCATGTAGTCAGTTCTGAGTCTTTCTTTCGTTTCCTGATTAAAGTTTTTTTACAGTAGAATATATGCTTTGGGGTTTCTTTATTTTTACCTGATGTTCATCATGCATCAAATGAACCACGGTTCATCACCCTCTGATAGGGAGGTTTTGATTTATCTCCCTGACAATCTTTGTATACAGAATACTTTCATCTCGTTCTCAACCATGCTTGGTAAATCAAAGCCTGCCCCCAACCAATTTGGGGAGATCTTCTTCCAAAAAATCAAGGTTCAACGGAATTGAAGGGAGGTGGGACTTAATTCATTGGTGTCTACCTAGGGATTCTAGGCTGATCCCTCTTTTAACTCCGCCCACCAGATTCTGCCACTCCTCCTCCTACAGCATTATCCAAGGAGAAAATCTGAGGGCATTTGGAAGAAAAGGATGGAGTTCTACACATTTAAAGTTGGCCTTCCTGGAAAGTCAATGTCAATGGCCAACAGTTGTTTACATTCCCTTCAAGTTTCTAAGGCATTTGCAAAAATGCTCCTTGAGCCAGAAGGAAATTCAATTAGCTGACAGGGCATCGTCCATTAGCAAAGCATCCATCTATGTCTGGGTGAAGAAGTCATGACCTTAAACTCTAAGCATAAGCTGTGAAGTGTTACTGTGCATTTAATCTATAACACCAAGCCAGCCGAACACCACACTGTATAAGATCACTGTGGGGTTTCCCCCCCCCCCCAGGATGAGAAACGCATACAAGCTGTGGAAGCCGCTCCGCTTTTCTCTGATTGGGGACGTCACGCTCTGAAAATGCTACAATTGCGATGAAGTGGCACCTCTGTGATTTGATTCAGTGCCGGGCTTGAAGATGCTTCTGACTTTAGTGAAAAGAAAGCTCATTAGAGAAGGGAAGCAGAGTGAAACCAAATAATAGGGTGGTGTTGCTTGAGCGGCACAGAAGGTGTGCTGTTTGTGATGATGGAGCAAAACCACCAGGTCAAATTTAGCTCCTGCTGATTGCATTCCTGCCAGTTTCTTGGAAACAATATAGAAGTGATTTTGTCATCAACAGCTTGTGGGGTAGTTGTTTTTTTTTTTTAGCTTTTCAGCCAAAACTCTCCAGGTGGTCTTCCATCCCCCCTCAAAAATCTGCACAAGCTATTGGAGACTCAGAAATATTATCTGCATCTTCAGTGTCCTATGTGGACCAAATGAAAAGATTTCAAATGTAACAATTGCATTTCCCCCCCCCCCAAAATAAAATTGTTTTGACTCCTGTGTTCACCTAAAGTGACAGTGGAACACAGCCCCTCCCTCTTAGGCATCCAGGCTACACTCCACATCTTCCTTCTACAGCTACCCACAACTGTTTTAGGGCCCTCAAAATGCGGTGGATATAAAGAAGATATTTTGCATCCAAGAACGTTTGTCAACTTTGATATCCCTCCCTTTTTTTCCCTTCTAAAAAAATAACCCAAACAAAAGTTCTCTCAAATCCTGATGAATGAGAGAGAAGAGGCCTTGGTGTTGCTGGGCATTTAAACCATGTTTTGGAAGATGGCTTGAAAGCAGAGTGCACCTCTGCAAGATTCGTAAAGCCAGATGGTTAAGGAGAAAAATCCACGTGATTGCTAAGATCTAGCAACAACGTGGCACATAATTAATCAATCAATTTAAAATAGGGCACTTTTAGGGAACTTTGATGTGAGTTGCTTCCACGCTCCTGGCTGGACCATTATCTAGCAAATTCAAAATTCTTTGGGGAAAGCACAGCTGCAAAGGCACAGGAGCGCTTGACCTTGTTGCAAGCCTTGATCCTCAGCCATTGAGACTAATTGCAGGGCAGAGGCCATTAAGAGTTAGAAAGCGTCTCTCAAAATAGAGTTGAATGAGAGAGAGAACAGCGGTTGATCTTCCTGTGCATTTCAATAATGTTTGGGTAATGGTTTTAAAGCAGAATGCATCATTAGGAGACCTGGAACACCAGGTTAGGGACAGATTGTAATGGAGAAACTCTATCGGTGTGAGTTGCTAAGAGTCAACGACAAACTTAATGGCACATAATTAATCCATCAGTGCAAAATAGAGTCCTTTTGATAGGAGTTAGACTCCACAGACTTGTCTGTACCATTTTGCTCCTACCGGAAAAATTCAAAATTCTTGTGGAAAGCACAGCTGCAAAAGCCCAAGAGTTTTCGATCTTGTTACGGGTGTTGATACACAGCAATTGAGACTAATTGCAGGACAGGGGGCCTATACAGGGTTAATTGATCCCCAGAGATCAATTGAAGTAGTCGTGCAAAATTGTTATGCCATGTCAAGGTTGCTTTCAGTGGGCACAGGGGAGCCCACCGAACAATGAAACAGATCCTACATCAAATCCCGCAATCAATAACGTTGCCATTAAAAGTGGGGGATTGAATGCCCATCAGATAATGTGTCTGCAATTTCTCAA
This sequence comes from Vipera berus, assembly GCF_964194415.1. NCBI lineage: Eukaryota > Metazoa > Chordata > Lepidosauria > Squamata > Viperidae > Vipera > Vipera berus. The sequence goes on along the minus strand of NC_138215.1, from coordinate 15,782,878 downwards.
AATAATGGTCTTTTCTTGGGGCTTTTGTTTTTCTGCTTTATTCTCAAGCTGCTTGGAAATGTTTAAACTTTCACAGCAGAAGGTGTGAGCTGACTTCAACTTCTTCCTCATGGCAAGGGGTCTGGAATTTCACATCTTGCCATTAGGAAGAAGTTGCAGATGGGAGCCAACCGGATTGTACTAGGAAAGTGGGCTAATTTTCCAAACCTTTTGTTCATGTCCTCGCAAAATAAACATTGAAAATCTGAATTCTGTCTCAAGAAAAGGATCGCTGATATTTTGTGGTCCTGGGAAGTAAATGTTGAAAAGCATTTCCCCCCCTATTGGACGGAATGAGAAAGCATGAAAAAAAATGCAGAATTTCTCTGCACACTGTGAGTGCTTAACTAGCTGACCCAACTACTAGGGATTCTGAATGACCTGCTTGAGCTTTAAGATAAGTAAGAATAGGAACTCAGAAAAAGAAACACGATCTTATAGACAGGTTGTTCTCAGTTTGCAACCTTTTGCTTAGAGGCAGTTCGAAATTACAACAGCATCATCAGTGAACCAGTAGCATCACTAGCATTATTGATGTTCCCTAGTTGGGTAATGAAACATCTGCAAGAAAATATCAAGCTCAGAGAGTACCAAGGACCCCATACTCCTCCTCCTCCTGCTCCTCCTCCTCCTCCTCCCTGCAAATCCCACTCCTTCTAGGACTGATGATGTTCCCTAGTTGGGTAATGAAACATCTGGAAGAAAACATCAAGCTCAGAGAGTACCAAGGACCCCATAGTTCTCCTCCTCCTGCTCCTCCTCCTGCTCCTGCTCCTCCTCCTCCCTGCAAACCCCACTCCTTCTAGGACTGATGATGTTCCCTAGTTGGGTAATGAAACATCTGGAAGAAAACATCAAGCTCAGAGAGTACCAAGGACTCCATAGTTCTCCTCCTCCTGCTCCTCCTCCTGCTCCTGCTCCTCCTCCTCCCTGCAAACCCCACTCCTTCTAGGACTGATGATGTTCCCTAGTTGGGTCATGAAACATCTGCAAGAAAACATCAAGCTCAGAGAGCACCAAGGACCCCACTGTCGTCCTCCTCCACTCTGCAAACCCCACTCCCTTCTAGCATGTTAGCTAGTTTAGTAATGAAACATTTGCAAGAAAACCACCAAGCCCAGAGAGTAATTGCTAAGTTTATTGGCAACTAGAGAAGCAACTCCTGGAAATATTTTTCTGTTGTTGTTTGCAGTTTTTGGGGTGGGTGGGGGTGAGTGGGGGAGGAGAAGATTGTTGTTTCAAAAATGGTTTTTTGCCAAAGTTTGTGAGCAAGCATTTCTAAAGTGTGGTTTCTTTTCAATCCTAGATTGTCAGACAATAATAATTTAAACCCTATAAATAGACTTTTAAAAAATAAATTAGTGATTATTTTCTGGGCTCTCTTCCAAGACAAAGAAAGATTTTTCTCTTCATTTCCTGGAGCCAAGTTGGGATTATTCTTGATAGACCTTGATAATTATTTTTTAAACACTTCAATGGTTGTAATTAGTTTTGAACTGGCGTTCTTTAATTTCATTCTTTGATTTGGCCTCTGGCCCATCTGGCTTGAGTTTTCTCCCCCCCCCGCCCCCAAATTTTCTTTCTGGGAATTTACAATTGATTCAAAAGCTGTTTATTCAGAAGAGAACCCAGATTTTTTTTAAAAAAAACACCAAAAAACAGGGTTTTAGCAAAAGTCACAGACAGGGGACTGACTTCATGGAAGCACTAAACAGATGTGACCAACTGCTGAAGAACCTCAATAGTCGTTGTTGAGTCCTACTTAGCTTATCAAAGGACATGTAGCAGGCTGGCCTTTTGGGAAACCCATAACTATGTGGATTGGATAATGTAAAATTAATCCTAAAGTTATCTTTACAGTATCCAGAAGAACAGAGAAGCTTAAACCATTTCCACGGAAGAACGTTTAAAGATTTGAGATCAAGGGCTGAAGCCCTACCACCCACTCAATCACAAAGCACTTTGTATGTGGTGTGTAATATAAATAGGGAGGGGGAAAAACACACCTCAGTCACAAACTTAAGGTACACAAGTCTTATCCCTTAGGCTCAGGGTTGCACTTTTGTGTCGGGGCAGGGAACAAAACACAACTTTCATGTTGTGTATTTCCAAAAGGACAAAGCATTCAGAGAGAAGGACGGTACCCAGTCAGCCTGCCTGGATTTTAATAGCCAAGTCAAAGTCACGCTCACAAAGGCTCGAACTGATATTAAGAGCTGGTTAATATTGCATTTCTCTGAAAGACGCGTTTTGACCATAGGTCATAGGAGGTCCATCAAGGACAGGATATTAAGGTCTGAGAAGGCGGGGAAGCTGCCAGATGGAGGAGATAATCAAGTGCAGAAACCTTTGTGGAGAAAACAGAATTGCTATCAGGAAGAGAAAGCCTGTAACAAAGCAATTCTCTTCCCATTCTTATGACTGTGTTTGACCTTCTTTCTTCTTGGCCAATCTTGTTCATCACTAGGCCACTTATTCCTGAATGCATAACTATCTAATCCAATATGGGAGCAAGAGTTCTGATTGTCCCCTCTCAATGACCTAAGGAAGCCCTCCCCCCCTTCTTGGTAACTTCAGAAGACATGATCTCAGTGGCAGGAATACATAGGACAAGGACTTCAACCCAAGTAGTAGCTTGGATGATTAGAGGGTAAGTCTTAAGGGACCTTTCAAGAAACTTGCTTGCCTCCAGAAGCTGTGGGTGCTCCATCATTGGAGGTTTTCAAGAAGAGACTGGACAGCCATTTGTCTGGAATGGTATAGAGTCTCCTGCTTGAGCAGGGGGTTGGACTAGATGACCTCCAAGGTCCCTCCCAACTCGGTTATTCTGTTACTCTTGATGCCACACTCAGGATTCTGAAGTGAACTTCTCCTGCTGTCCATCACTGGGCCAAACCTCTTCCTGCCCAAATGGTCTTCTTCTTCTTAAAAAAAAAATAAAGCTTATTCTCTCCCATTTCACTCTCTGATAATGTGTTAGAATTTGTTTTTGTGCAATTTCTGATTTTCCTTGTTTAGTTGGAAGTGCCATTGTTGCTCTGAGCCATCACATCCCACCATGTGAAGGTATCTGGGAGATTTCCTAAAGGGAAAAATCTCTTTTTTTCAGGAGGCAGCTGAACTTTCTTGTGTTTCTTTTGAAGACGTTTTGCTTCTCATCCAAGAAGCTTCTTCAGCTCGGACCTGATGGTGGAGCTGAAGAAGCTTCTTGACTGAGAAGTGAAATATCTTCAAAAACAAACAAACAAGCAAACAAACAAACCACAAGAAATTCCAGTTAACCTCCTGAAAAAAGCACCTTTGGGACAACCATACCTGGATGACTGACAACCTCCATAGATATCTGGGAGATGGTTCTTCCTGATGACCTCCTTTGGGACTTAATATTTAGAGGGCTTAAGGTTCCTTATTCTTGGTTGAGAATCATTTTTCCTAACCTTGCGGCCAACATAATGAAATTTGGAAATATGAGATTTGACATACAATACCTCTGGAGGCATCTGTTGGACTCAAGCTCCTCTGGAACATCTACGCACCTAAATTCAGAATTAGATTTCAGGATCCCATCTTCTTCCTCTTCCTTCCTTTTTTCGGCGGCATCTTAAACTCTGACAATAATGTTATAGATTCAGCTGTCACAGACAATCACTTACTTTGCCATATGCAGGGGCTACAACGGAAGGACCATCGTGAAATCTTGGAGCACAACAAATTTGTCTTGATCAGGCCCCACAAGACTTGCTGCAGTGGATTAACGCCGCCATTTCTCTAGAAATTCCGCAAAGCCACAGTGAGCATTTGACAGACATTTTTAATACCTGTCCATCCTCTCTTTGGTCCTATTTTTCCCCCGTCAATTAATCTTCTCTTTTTTTAAAAGCAATAAAGGATCTCCAACCTGCTTTGACAAATGCAATCGCCCAGTTTTAAAAGTTCAGCCTCAAATTGGTATCAACGTTCCTTGAATCATGGCCTGTCCTTGGGTGATGGCAGGAACAAGGCAACAAATTGTCCCCACCTGTCCTTTAATCAGCACTTGGCCCTCCCCAGCCAAGATTTGTGACAAAATTCTGCTGGCTGGTCAAAGCACCATGCCCAGATTTATGACTTGTTCTCTGGAAAGAAGGAGAAGACATTTTCCTGGATGCAGCAACTGGATGAGCTAAAAAAAAGGCTACCAGACTTTTGAATCAAGAGCACCGTCTTCCATGCAACTGTCAGGCTGTCAAACTTTTCACTGAATGCTACAGATGAGTATTGATGCATGTCAAAAGAACTGATACAGGATGTGACCTGTTTCTCCAATGAAAGCAAAGCACCGGTCCGATCTCTTGGGTCTTTCTAAATTTAAGTCTGAATTTCTGTGAAATTCTGGTTGACATTTAATATTTCTTTCACTTCTTGCATAGGGCTTGCATCTCAACTATTCCCTATCTTTGCTTTTTCTGGACTCTCTTCACAACCGTGGCATTTCTCTTACTACTACTACTACTACTACTACTACTACTACTACTACTACTACTACTACTACAGGTGTCGGGAGCACCGAAGCCCTTCCAAGTTGAAAGGCTTGAATGGAGGACATCCAGTTGGGGGCTCCTTTCACATCCCCCTTTAGTTGCCCACTGACGTGGTACCCATTTATCTACTTGCAGTCGCCTGCTTTTGAACTGCTGGGTTGGCAGGAGCGGGAGCATGTGTCAGGAGCTCACGCCATTCTGCAACAGACCCTGGGTCTTAAACGCAAGCCTGCCAATTGTCAGCCCAGCATCCTAACCTTGTCAGCCACCGCACTCACTATCTACTTTCCTCTGTTTATTATCTACTTTATTTTCTCCCACTGTCTACTAAATCAGTTGTACCATGGCAAAGAGATATTATGTCAGTTCTCCACATCTCCAAACTGGCCTGCTGTGGTCCACGGGGTCATGAAGAGTTGGACATGACTTAACAACGGAACAACAAAAGACCTATCTGAGTCTTTTCTGTCATCACCTGGGAAAGTAACTGTGTGTTGCGTGAAACTTTTTTTTAAAATCTGAAATTTTCACAATGGATTTTTGGCTCCTCTGGAAAACAGAAGCCAGGCCCGCCACCAGTGCTACTCCTTTCCTATTCGTTTTAATCCCACCCTCTCCGTCTCCGTCACCCTCAATATCTCCTTCTGAGATGAGCAAAGAACTAAATTAAAACTGTCATTTCAGCTTATGAATAATAGAGGCTCCTCTGTTTAATTATTTATAGTTTTGAATTTTTCTTACCCCCTCCAGCCCTCAGACAACAAAGCAAAATAACCGTCCGTTGTTTTTTTTTTAAATGTAGCTTTCAGTAATTTGATGCTACCCGAATGCTAAGATTCCCAGATAGGTTCATTTTTCAAATATCACAAAATAAATTTCAAAAAAAGGAAAGGAAAGGAAAGGAAAGGAGAGGAGAGAGAGAGAGAGAGAGAGAGAGAGAGAGAGAGAGAGAGAGAGAGAGAGAGAGAGAGAGAGAGAGAGAGAGAGAGAGAGAGAGAGAGAGAGAGAGAGAGAGAGAGAGAATCCTTTGAACGCATCCCTTATCTTGCATGCCAGGGGCTCCCTTTGCTATGCAAGTTGACAAAAAATATTTAAGTGAAATCTAATCACGACAAAATGATGTTCATACATTCCTATTAATAATTTATCTCTCCGCGATCGTAGCAGCAGCTAATGTGGACGTTAGAGAATCTGTCTCCATCAAGAGGGCGGGTTGGGATGGGGGAGGGGAGGGGGGAAATCAATGCAACATCTTATCTGCTTTTTTTTTTAGTCAGATCCATTTTTCCCCCCTGTCTCGCAGGCAGCGCACAACAAGTCTGAAATATTAATGTTGGAAGAAATTGACAGAAACAGCGCCACTATTTTTCCTCTTAAATAAAACTCCCCCCCCTTTTTTTTTGCTCATCGGTTGCTGATAAAGTTCCATCACCCAACTTAATGACTTACTCTCCCCTTCTAGAAAGTCTCAATCCATCTGATGGAAATTGGAATTAGTTGCATAAAAGATTTATTGACGGCAGCCGACAAAAGAAGGCAAATACCTGTAGGGTGTTGTTAATCCGATATCGAATGGGAAAATGCTCTTCCACATAAATCAAAGAAAGTTGCTTCGCTTAAAGTTAACACGAGAGGGATGGGCCGAGAATCTCAGACAAGCCTTAGTTATGCTGAGATATGAGGAATAGAAATTTGATCCAACAAAGCAAAGAAATGCAAAAATGAAGGAAAAAAAAACCCCATATCACCAGAATATAAAATTGGCTCAATATTGTGCCGGGGGCCTTGTGTCGATGCAGATAATAAATAAAAAAGAGCAGAAATAAAGACAGCCTGCTTCTGCGTGCCTCCTCAGAGTAAGATTCATTAGCCCTAGATGGACCATAATACTGTAGATCTTAGAACCACGCCACTCTCGTGCCCTCCAGTGTGAGAATAGCAATGTCACAAACTTTGTGATGGAATGTCGCCTGGATTCCCAGGAAGAAAGGGCTGCATTCCTGAGGGCCAAGAGACAGAGAGGTTTAGATCGTTGGATTGGCAAAAAGAGGGTCAAGATCAGGCATGTCAAACTCGCGATGTCACGTGACGTCACGCGACATATCGCGACTTTTTCCCCATTGCCGGCAATGGAGAGGGCACGGTTTCATCATGATCCATCCGGCCTGCGGGCCGGCAGTTTGACATGCCTGGTCAAGATAGTTCCTTCTAGAAGTTCTCAAAGTATATCTTTAACAAGGCAAGCAGTTGCTTTGGTTTGGCAAGATTTCCATCTATGGGTGAGGGACAATAAGGGAAAGAAATAACTCTGTGTGTATCTTTCTTGGTTTTTGGAGCCTGACAAAACTTGAGGAGATGTCCGTGATTTAATTTAGTCCTCCTTCACTCGAAGAAACGATTCCTAAGGTATTTATGACAGCTGCAAAAGAGGAAAATAAGAACTAACAAGAACTAACTAGCTAACTAACAACCGTGTTACTAACTTAACAACTGCAGCCATTCACTTAACTGTGGCAAGAAATGGCATAAAATGGGGCTTACGGTCACAATTTGAGCCCCAAATTTCTGTGGCTAGGCAAGACAGTTGTTAAGTCAGCTTTGCCCTGCTTTATGACTTTTCTTGCCTCATTCGTTAAGTGAATCACTGCAGCTGATAAGTTAGTAACCCGGTTGTTAAGCCAATCTGGCTGACTTTGCTGGTCAAAAGGTCACCAAAGGGGATTGCTTGACCTTGGGACACAGCAACGGTCATGCTGTTGCCGAGCATCTGCATTCTGATCACACCGGGATGCTGCCACGTTCATGAGTGTGAAAAACGGTAATTTATTTCAGTGCCGTCATAATTTTGAACAGTAACTAAATGAACAGTCGTAAGTCAAGGACAGCACACTAAAAAGCAGAGACATCACCCTGTCAACAAAAGTGCGTATAGTCAAGGCTATGGTCTTCCCAGTTGCAATGTATGGCAGTGAAAGTTGGACCATAAGAAAGGCTGAGCGCCAAAGAATTGAAGCCTTTGAACTCTGGTGCTGGAGAAGACTCCTGTGAGTCCCTTGGACTGCAAGGCGATCAAACCGGTCAGTCCTAGAGGAGATCAACCCTGACTGCTCTTTAGAAGGCCAGATCCTGAAGCTAAAACTGAAATACTTTGGCCACCTCATGAGAAGGAAGGACTCACTGGAGAAGAGCCTAATGCTGAGAAAGGTTGAGGGCAAGAGAAGAAGGGGACGACAGAGAATGAGGTGGCTGGATGGAGTCACTGAAGCAGGAGCCGTGAGCCTAAATGGACTCCAGAAGATGGTAGAGGACAGGAAGGCCTGGAGGAACGTTGTCCATAGGGTCGCGATGGGTCGGACACGACTTCGCAACTAACAACAACAAGTCAAGGACAACCTGGTACCTGCATACACCATTCCATTTCGTGTGGATATGTCAAGCAGAGTGGTCCAAAGGAGACGCAAACAAGAATGTGTCTGAATAGGATCTACCAAGCAAATGTTGCATCTGATTCACCCACCAATCTTGAGTTTCAGGGCTCCAGGAGCACCAGGACAGATAAGGGGAATGGTTTCTCGTCCGATCTAAGAAGCCCCCGTGGCCTTTGAAGGCTGCTGCTCCCCTTCTGGGTGGAGATGGGGAAGGCAGCATCCTGCCCTTTGCAAAACGTCCTCCGAGATATTTTCCATCATCCTGACATTTCATTTAAAATGAAATATAGAAGGTATTCATGTCCCTGACAGGTATATTTGTTTGACTTTAAAATATACAGGGAACGTGCCTTAATGTCTGGTGACTGAAGTGCTTCAAAGGGGCGTGGGCATGCATATTCATGGAACGCCACAGCCTTGGTCCACATGAGAGAGAATTGCAACATCAGAGAAGGAGGCGACTTTATGCTGGGGCTCAGATCCGCCCCTATTGGCACGCGCGGCAGGAGTAATTTAATTGGGGAACTGTTCAAAGGGACTTTATTTGAAAACTGACTCCTCCCCACCCTATCAAATCAAACGAAAAAAAGAAAGATCTCCCCTCTCTTTTCCCAACGTTTGAAGGAACTCGATTTTTTTTATAATGTACACCTTTCTTATTTGTCTATGCTTTTTTTTCCCCTTGAAAACATTTCGCTTCTCATCCAAGAAGCCTCTTCAGCTCTGACGGAATGGTGGGGAATGGAAGGATTTCCCCACCATCCCGTCAGAACTGAAGAAGCTTCTGGAATGAGAAGAGAAACATTTTCAAGGAAAACAAACAAACAGAGGCCTTTTGAAAATGCACCTTTGGTACAGCCATGATCTGAGTGATTGGGAATCTCCATAGACATTTGGTTTATTTCTCAGCCCTAATATCTGGTCTCTCAATCCTGATTGTTGGCTATTCCAATAGCAGCTCACATATGACTTTTGTACACATCCTAACACTCCCTGTAAACATCCCAGATCCCTTTCTGTTTCCTTAAAACCTAACATTATACATCCACTATGTTTATACAGTGCCATGGTGGTGCAGTGGTTAGAATGCAGTACTGCAGGCAAACTCTGCCCACAGCTAGGAGTTCGATTCTGATCGGCTCAAGGTTGACTCAGCCTTCCATCTTCCTGAGGTCTGTAAAATGAAGACTTAGATTGTTGGGGGCGGGGAATATGCTGACTCTGTAAACTGCTTAGAGAGGGCTTATATACCACTATGAAGCGGTACACAAGTCTAAGGGCTATTGCTATTGCCATATCCCTTACTTGCAAATTTTTCAAACTAACTGCTTGGCCACCCATCATAGCAAGGATTTTAGTTGTTTGAAATGCCAAAGCTGATTGTTTTGGGAGCAAGCATTAAAACCTGGCTGCGGGGGAAAAAAAGCGATGTAACATTTAGGTGGTAACCAACAGTTATTGGTTAGAATCGGTGAAATATCATGACAAAAATATTAGGCAAAATATAACTTCGTTTCAGGAATTACATGCCTCTAAAAAAACTATCTGGAACCCCAGATATCATTCATTACTGGAGGGAGAAAGAAGAAAGAACTTCGGCCATTCAGCCTGCGAAATGACATCCGCCATTTGATTCAGAAGACAAATTTTGACTTCCAGCTGTTAAGGCTATTCAATTTCTTTTCCTCTAGGCAGGTGGCAAGATGGAGAATGTAATTTTCCGTTTCTATTGGAGTCCCTAGGTTTCCTGCTTGTGATGGACAGTCTGCTTTTGCTAGTAAGTACATAAAAAAACTCAGGGCGCAAAGAAACGGTGCCCATTTTCCAAGAAAGCTAGAAAAATTCTAGGTTGTTGAGTCACCATTTCCTGTGGTTCCAACCCGAACACAGGAAGAGCCTTATAGCTAAGTTTAAATTCTAATTTATTTATTTTTTTAAAAAAATCTCCTTTGCATTTTTCCATTCAACGCAGACATCCAGTTTTTTTTCCTTTCTGTAGTGTTCGTATTTTATGTTCGTGCTAATTTGTTTCAGCCTATTTCCACACCGATTTTAGCATCTCCCCCTTTGCGCGCCAAACAAAAGAGTTATAGCCATTTCCAAGGGGGGTGGTGGTGGTGGGGAAAAGTTTAAAATCCTTGCAGGCATTTCCCTAATGTATGCACATATCTATATTGTATGCGAGAGTTCTCCGGATGGGGCTGCTTACTTGCCATTTCCCATAATGGTCTTAGTTTTATATGCAATTTTCCCCAAAGTGCTTTTTTTTTGGAGAGGGGACTGGACAGCCACATTTGGAGGGTAGTAAAAAAACTCTAAATTAATCCAAGTTATACATTTGATAGTCTCCTGCTAAAACTTGGCAAAGGCTCCCCAGATACTCAACACAGCATGTCTAGATAAGGATCTTTATTGCCTACCAGGATGAAGCTATTAAAATGGTTGATTGCTCTCCATCAACACAAGGAAGGTGCAGTTCCTTTTCCCTCAACTTTAATTTCAGGTTTTCTTTTTCCTGCCTATGCTCTGATTTAACACATTATTTATTTTTTTTGCCTTGAACTTTCCAGCTTTGGAACTAGGTAAACGTTGACGGTTGAACAGAACCGATATCGGTGACCTGAGAAACGCCGGCTCTCGGGGTGAATCCCAATTGCACGAATGGCTGTACATTTAATGAATGCATTGATTAAATTAATTAATTGATTGATTAATCTACCATATTTACTCTGAAGAATTGGGGCTATATCCGGTTGCTTCTGCTCTCTGCAATGGTGGTGAGCTGCAGACAACAAACATATTGCTAAGCACATTGATTTGTGCTTTAGATTGTAAGCCGCCCTGAGTCTTCGGAGAAGGGCGGGATATAAATGGGATTAAAAAAACAACAATATATGTGTAGATGCCCTTTGTGGCCCGTTAGTGTACACTTGAGGACTTCGTGGCAGTGCATCAAAACACAATTAATGCTGCTTATTTCTGGGCAAGATCTGTTTACCATAGTGGTGGATGAAGGGTGACAGTTGGGTCTCCGAGCTTATGGTTTGTTTTCTGAACATTTCCTTACCAGGCTAGATAACACCTTCAGTGGAGTTTACTAAAACAAACCTTCACCCACAAGATCTGTTTAATTTGCACATATTTCAATCTTGTATTTTATATTTAAAATGTTATGTCATATAGTATGCCTTATTTTAATTGTGAGGCTTCTGACATAAAGGAACAAATCTTTTCTTTCTTTCTTTCTTTCTTTCTTTCTTTCTTTCTTTCTTTCTTTCTTTCTTTCTTTCTTTCTTTCTTTCTTTCTTTCTTTCTTTCTTTCTTTCTTTCTTTCTTTCTTTCTTTCTTTCTTTCTTTCTTGACTGCAACTTTTCCATTCTCCACCATTTAGTCAGAACTGAAGAAGCTTCTTGGATGAAAAGCGAAGCATCTTCAGGGAAAAACAAAGAAAATCCAGTTGCCCCTTGAAAAAGCACCTTTGGGAATATCAGACTGTGGTTTATCCACAGTGGTTGAGTGTGACCTGGATGATGTAGCAGTAGGGCTAGGAACCATGTTTATCATCTCTTCCAAAGGTTGCACTCTTTGTCTAAAGATGTGAATAAGATCTATTTTTTTTACTACGTTAAGTTTCTTCACTTTGTTTCTTCATTTCTTTTGTTCTGAGACAAGTAGATCTCCCTATTGAAATGACAAATGAAACGCTCTGTGGATTTGCTCGTTTCTTTGTCGACAGACATCAAATCAAATAACTCCTTTTTTTTTTTGAAAACTGGGAATTCCGTTTCATAAAGCTCCATCTTTGAATCCTTCCTGGGGGTCTAAAACTTCATGGACTGAAGAACAGTGGGAAACTCTTGTGGAGGGAAACATGAGTTGAAGAATCAGCTCAGCACAAAACGCTGTGGACGAGGGACTGGTGGGAAATGGTGGATGAAGAGAGGGAGGACTCTGAAAGAAGATCTATCTGGTTGACTAGAGTGCTAACTTTCTGCCCTAGCCTTATTCTCTGGCTCTCTCTTGTTAAATAAGATCATCAAGGCTTCTTTATTAGCTGTGATGGTACAGAATAATCTCACTGCAAGTTAAGAGGTTCCGCCGTGCTGGCAGAGCTGAGAAGATACAGCACAATATTGCTAATGCAAGATTAGGACAGGAAGTTCCAGCAGCTAAAGAAGCAACCAGGGATGAATTTGCATATTTCTTGCAAATGGGATCACCTCACACCTCCCTGTTCAAATATGTGACTGAACATTTGTCCAGTGGCTCATACCTTGGTCCTCTATCCAACTTAATGAATATGCATCCTCGACTGGGTAAATTATTTATCATGCATTCCGTAAAATTAAATGTTTGCAGAGATTGCAACGGCATTTCCTTCGCTCGGTAGAAATGAATATGCATGGGAAAAAGCACACACAGATCTCCGGTTTAAAATATTTACAGGAATTTGAAAAGCGAAGCTCAATCTTTACAGAGAGCACCTGATCCCTACTCCTTTGCCATTTGTGAATTCTTCAATATTTATCATTAGGAAACGGTCAATTACAAATAAAATCCCCTTTTCTTTTTGTGTCACCAATGCTCATGGTTCCGTTTGCAACCTTCAGAGCTGGCTTCAGATCAGCCAGCTCAATGGGGCAAGCCAGATCCGCTTGATTCTGTGGTTCACAAACTGTAGATGTATAGGTAGATGGACTGATGGACAGACTGACGGATGGATAAATGGCCCAGTCCTGCTCTATTGGGTGGAAAGTCATATATTCTCATCTATAATAACATTTGGGTTGAAAAGGATTGGGTCTGCCTTGCAAGAGGATGCGATTTTCATTGTCAAAAGTCTTGCTCACCTAACCCCAAGCTAATCATTATCCAGAATGAAGGGAGTAGCTTCTTGTTTATGTTGCAATGAGAGTTCATTAACGGTATTAATGGACCTTGCTGCCTACTTAACAGGGTTTAGTTAAAATGATAAACTCTTTTAAATCTTTTCAGTCATGCATGAGTGGCTGGCCACCTTATTTCCGGTGTTTTTCAATAAAGTGAGTTCTGGCTAAAGAGAATGTTTTGCTACTGTTTGCTGGAAAAATGGATGAAACATACTCCGGGGGCTGTTTGAATGCCCCAAATATTGAAGTTTAATACCCCAAGCTAAAAGAAGATAAGGGGAGAGAGAATTAGCATTTTACTATAGTATGTGGTAAGTATGTGCTTTAAGATTTGTGGAAAACTGCTTTGGGTGTTTCAAAAAATGAGATGGACAGCGGAAAGAAATGGATTTGTTTGGAGTGGTGGATAAAAAAGCACACAAAAAAACTCGAATGCGATCCTAAATTAAACAGTACCGTTAGATGCATTTTTTCATGTTTGGGATATTCAAATTCTTTGTCCTGGATTGTCAAAAAACTGACATGTGGATTTGAGTATCTGCTGTAACATCTTGTATATTATCGCTGTAAGCTTCTTCATTATAGCTTCTGGACTGTCAACATTGCCCGAGATGCAAATGAGATGCAGAGACACGACAGAATAATTTTTGAAAACCCTGACAAAAAGAAAAGATAACAGAGGGGGGGGGGTTAGGATGTTTTGATGGGTGCAACATTGAAATACTTCTGTGACCTTACCTTGTCTTTGTGTTAACTGATGTGACTAAGGATAAAAAAAAATACTTTGATTTTTTGGGGGGACATGAGTGAAGGAGGAAAAAAAAAGATTTTAGGAGTTTGTAACCGAATTTCTTCTTTGTAAACTTAGTAACAAAAATTTCTTTATTGTCTACTGACTCCTAATATAATATAATATAATAGAATAGAATAGAATAGAATATAATAGAATAGAATAGAATAGAATAGAATAGAATAGAATAGAATAGAATAGAATAGAATAGAATAGAATAGAATAGAATAGAATAGAATAGAAGAGTAGAGTATAATATAATAGCTCCTACTATATTTTATATATATATATGTATATGTATACGTATACGTATACGTATATGTATATGTATATGTATATGTACATGTATATGTGTATATGTATATATATATATATATATATATATATATATATATATATATATATATATACACACACACACACACACACACATATACACATATACATATACATATACATATACATATACATATACATATACATATACATATACAGATACATATACATATACATATACATATACATATACATATACATATACATATACATATACATATACATATACATATACATATACATATACATATACATATACATATACATATACATATACATATATATGTTTTAAATGCTTGTTAACTATTTAATTACCTTGCTAGGCCCCAAACATGGGACAAATCTTTATTATATATATATTATATATATATAATAACAGAGTTGCAAGGGACCTTGGAGGTCTTCTAGTCCAACCCCCTGCTCAGGCAGGAAACCCTATATCATTTCAGACAAATGATTGCCCAATCTCTTCTTAAAAACTTCCAGGGTTGGAGCACCCACAACTTGTTTTCTAAAGCATGTCTAGGTCACCTTCAGTCTTGATTACAGAGAACATGCTGGATGCCTGGCAAGTAAACAGACCATGATTGTAATTAACAAGCCTGCTGCAAAAATTCTGCAGAGAGAAGGTGATCTCTTTTATCCAGGAAGAGGGTGGCGGGGAGGTAGGATGAAAAAATCAATTGTGGAAGTTAATTCAAGGATGCCCTGATAAGGAGGTGAAAACGCTTGGCACCGTGTGCCAAAGAACTGCGTGCTTTAAGGTTTTCAAGGACGACAGCAAAAGGATTGTTCCCTAATGTTGCAAAGTTTTTGGAGAGAATGTTTAGCTATTGGGGAACTAATTTACTTCGAAGGAGAGAGGAGGATTTTTTTAAAGGGTCCCTAGGGCTTACAAAGACTTAAGTCAGGGGTCTTCAAACTTGGCCCTTTTATGACTTGTGGACTTCAACTGCCAGAATTCCTCAGCCAGCATGCCTGGCTGAGGAATTCTGGGAGTTGAAGTCCACAAGTCATAAAAGGGCCAGGTTTGAAGACCCCTGACTTAGGTGATGGATTAATGTGGGGCCAGCGATCCTGGTATGAATTCCTGGATTCTGTATTATGGTAGTGAGGTTTCTGTAATTTGCTTTATGGCTAATAATATTATTAGAGGTAATAGTATGTATATACCATCTAGAGTTCTTTTGGCTTAACGCAACAGATAAAATGCACAAATAAAATAACCACAACATCTTTTGTACTATTATTATTTTAATGTCTGTCCCCCCCAAAATCCATTTTTTTAAAAAAAACAACATACCTGAGGTCACTGAATTTTTTTAAAAGACGTCTGAGTTCTGTACAATCTTAAAAGCTAAATGAGGAGCAATGTGGCTTCTTTCTATGCTGAGGAGGAAAACGCACACACATTACAGTGTTAGCCTTAAATAATGGTTACCAAGGTATGAGGGGTGGGGTAGGGTGGGGAAATTTTGATTACATTGAGACCTATACTTGAGCAACTGCAACACTGTGTTATGCACAGTAGTGTCGGAGGTGACCAGGCTGAGCCAGAAGGGGGGGTCAAATATGTCATCAGTCATGGGTCCCTTCGTGCCCACAAGAGATCCTTCAATTCCTTCTACTATTATCTCCTGCTAGGTTAATTCTGCATTACTGTAATCTACTTGACGTCTAGTAAGCTATACCTTAGGATCGTTCTTATTTAGAGGTTCAAGCTGAGGCGGCTGAGACTTCCCCCCCCATTGTGTTGTGATTCAGGGTCAGCCTGTGGGTTCGGCAGTTGGGTCAGATGATTCAGAGGAGGAGGAGGGGGGTGTTGGAGAGGTTGCTGAGGGGGTTGGAGAGCTTGCTGATGAGAGCCCTCAGCCAGGCCCCTCCCACCTGGTTACGACGCAGACCCAGCTGTGTGAGCCTGACAGCGTGGATGAAGATGACCCACAGCTGGCCCTGTTCAAGGACGCCCGACGCAGGAGGCAGTCAATCAGGAGTAAACAGAGGAAGGCAATGGGGCATCTCGGAAGGAGGCAGAGAGAAGCCACGCCCTGAACTGTTTAAAAGGGGAATGCGTGGGAGGGCTGGTTTGCTGAAGGCAACCGCTTGAATAGCTCCTGTTTCATGGTTCGTGTCTTGTTTTTGCTCTGTTTGCTTTTGTGTCCATAAATTTGGCAGGCTTAGTTCCAGCCTCTTGCCTTCTTGTAAAGGGGTTGTCCCTGCCTTATCTGCAGGGCCGGTAGTAGGCTGGTACAGAACACATTGCTTGTGGGAAAAAGAAACCAATGCTATTCAGGTTCTCGTTGAGGAGAATAGGTGGCCTAAAATAAATTCTGCCAGGCAAGAAAAAACAAGTACTTGGTAATAATGCCATTTTTAAAATCAGCACGGCCAGAGTGTTTAATCCTCTAACTGCATTTGGAGAAGTTAAGAAGGAATAACGCTGCTGGCTGTTTCTAAGATAACCTTTTGAAAAGATTTGCATAGCACGAGCTGCTGGTTATTTTACAAAGGCCATCAAAGCAAATTGCTGACCACTGTAATAGATGGAAAGGGATCTCTACTCCTGGACTGTACATGTTCTAAATGGTCAAGAAAATGGGGAGGGGACAGTTGAGGGTTTGAAGAGAGGAGTCAGGATTCCTTGGTTTTTGAAATTGCAATTCAGAGTAACAGCAAAAATAAGATAGCCATATCCTGCTTAAAATACCTTGATTAAGATTGAGCAATGTATTTGGATTTATAGGAATTTTTAAAATATTACTAAAGACATTTTTAGCCTTCCTTCCTTCCTTCCTTCCTTCCTTCCTTCCTTCCTTCCTTCCTTCCTTCCTTCCTTCCTTCCTTCCTTCCTTCTCTCTTCCTCTCTTTCCCTACGTTTCTCCCTCCCTTCCTTTAATGCCAGCTAAGATCACTTGTGTGAAACATTCACTGAAGTTGATTTAAGAGTTATTTATATAAGATGATATAAATAAATAACAGAAATGGTGTTTTCTCCCTTCATCAGATAACTCTGAACCCTCTCTTTTTTCTCTTTCTCTCTCTTCTATCATCTGTCTGTCTGTCTGTCTGTCTGTCTGTCTGTCTGTCTGTCTACCTATCATCTATCTATTCAATTAATCAATGGATTAGCTTGCCTCCTGGAATTTATTGTGATGCACTGCTGGAGGTTTTTAAAAATAAATCGAACGAACAGCCATTTGGATGGTATAGGGCAACCATCCTTAAGCAGGGGGTTGGACTAGAAGATCTCTGAGATCCCTTCCAGCCCTATCATTCTATGTTCTGTGTGATTCCTTCTTCACCGTTCTGTGCACTTCCTGCTGTACAATGCCTTTTGTTTGGTCTAGCTGCTAGCAAGTGCAGGCAGCGGGTGAGATAAAGGCGGTGGCTGAAATGTTCTTGTGGCATTGCCAGAGCTTGAGTGCGCTGATTTACCTGCAGGGGAGTTGAAGGCAAACTGAAAACAGTAATTGACCTTTTGCCCTTGTCTGTATTACTCAAGGTAGGAAAGCCTGGAGCAAAGCCAATTGTCTCTGTACCCCTGGCTTAACTGACAGTGGAATAATTGCAGCTCTCAATTGCTGATGGCCCCTGGATTACACGGGGTCCCCTGAAATCCCACCAGCGTTCTAATTAGTTCAAGTGATTTAGCAATAAGCAAACTGACAAATGCAAAACATTAAATTATTTCCTTGGAAAAAAACAACAACAGAGCATTGATGGACACTATTAAGTAGGCTGACCTGCTGGGGGAGTCGGGTGAAATGTTAGTAGTACTTTATAATGAGTTGGTAAGATCGCAAGACTTGGAATATTTCATCCAGTTTTGGTCACCATGATACAAAAAAGATGTTGAGGCTCTAGGAAGGGTGCAGAGAAGAGCAACAAAGATGATTAGAGGTCTGGAGGCTAAAACATATGAAGAGCAGTTGCAGGAATTGGGTCTGTCTAGTTTAATGAAGAGAAGGACCGGGGGGGGGGACATGATAGCAGTCTTCCAATATTTGAAGGGCTGCCACAAAGAATGGGGGGGGGTTCCACCTGTTCTTCAAAGCACCCGAAGGCAGGACAAGAAGCAGCGGATGGAATAATCATAATAGTAAAGTTGGAAGGGACCTTGGAGGTCATCTAGTCCAACCCCCTGCTCAGGCAGGAAACCGTATACCATTTTGGACAATCAAGGAGAGAAGCAAGCTAGAACTAAGGAGAAATGTCCTGACAGTTAGAGTAATTAATCAGTGAAACAACCTGCCTCCAGAAGTTGTGAATGCTCTAACACTGGAAGTTTTTAAGAAGAGACTGGACAACCATTTGCCTGCAACAGTAAGTGGAATTTTACTCCAATGGGATTTTCCCATGTATTTTCCCAGGAAACATAGATAGGGCATCCTCGAAAAGTAAGTGCCCTCCTAACCATACCCAAGCACTCCGAATTTGTTGGCAATGTCCATTTTGCTCTCCGAGTTCAGGGTGACCTAACCCTAACCCTAAGTCCGTGGTGGCAAACCTATGGTGCAATTGCTTGACTGAACTTTTTAGTCCCACCCAGTCTGCCATTACCACCGCAGCCACACCCACCCAATGGGCCACACCCACCCAATAGGCCACGCCCACTCGGCACCCGATGATACATAAGTGGGTTTGGGGTTGCAGTTTGGGCACTCAGTCTCTAAAAGGTTCACCATCACTGGTATAGGGTCTCGTGCCTGAGTAGGGGGTTGAACCAGAAGACCTCCAAGTTCTTTCCGACTGTGTGCTGTTATTCTACTAAAGATTCCAATGGCAAACACATACGCTGATTTTGGACGGCAGAAGACCAATTATTTGCTTTCCTGTGGGAACATGAACTTTTGATGGTCAGCTTGGTGTAGCAGTTAAAGATGCCAGAAGCTTAGGAAATTGTGAGTTGTAGTCCTGCTTAGACAGAAAGCCAGCTGGATGACTTTGGGCCAAACCTTCCCTAGCAGCCTTGTAAATAAAGCAAGGCAAGCCACTTCTGAAAAATGTTGCATGGATTTTGCGATGTAGCTTCCAGGAATCAAGATTGATTTGAGGGTGTGCCCGCATGCACACCCAAAAGTTTAATGATCCAAACCTAGAATCTAGACAGCGCAAAGTACTATTTGCTAACTACCATTTTCATGCAACACTGAGCACATCTAAGAATTTGGGAACACAAGTAGATTCAGTCTCAAAACACTCATTTGGCAGATGACAAACTTTTTGTGTGTGAGTTTTTATCTTAAACAAACATAGGCCACCCATTCTTTGAATAGCCTGTAAACATACCTACCCAGTGTGCCATTATCTTGGGAGTTAAACATTATGCAGAGCACAGAAAGTGTATAAAACATGTGAAGCTAGGAAATTAAAGGTTTCGGTTATGCAAAAAGAAAGGAAACAAATAAAATTAGTTTACGCCAAAACCATTTAGGCAAGTTTTGCGTACTTGTCTTTTCTTGCAAGACCTTCTTGCTACCAATCACACCTCTATAAAGCTTTACAGATATTTTCTTAAACATGCAATCAAAACATCCAGAACAAATAACATTAAGGGCATTGCAGATAGAAAACGGAAACTCAGCAGGAAGATTTAAAAACCAGGGAAGATAATTATGATTTCAGTTCCTTTCTGAATCGTGCCGAGAAAAACTTAACTTCTTGCCACGCTCCCATAATGCTGTCTGTCATGCCAGTTTATATGTCTTTTTTTAAAAAAACAACAACAACAACAATAGAACACAATATTCAACTAGACACTAAGCCGGCGTCTTTCAAGCTCAGCAGCTTTTGTGTGGACTTCAGCTCCCAGAATGCATGCTGGCTGGGGGATTCTGGGAGTTGAAGTCCACCCATTTTAAAGTTGTGAACCAGTTCACTAGGTTGTAACGTGGAGCCCCAATGGTTTTTTTTTTTTGTTTTTGGTGTTTTTTTTGGAAAATTAAGATATGGTGGATTTGTATTCTGGGTGGCAGAAAGCCCTGTTAAATAAGAAACAGAACCACAGGCATTTGAATAATGAAAGGCATGTATTTATTTATTTGTATCCCACCCTTATTATTTTTACTAATACCTCAAGGCAGCAAATGTATCCACCACACCTTCTTTCTCCTTTAGCCTACTGTATAAATCCAACCATCATCTCTAGCCATTGTGTGGTACAGTTACTTGAAAAAAGCATATTAACATAATAATAATGATAACAATGATAACAATAACAATAATAATACTAATAGTAATAGTAATAATAAAAGTTGGAAGGGACCTTGGAGGTCATCTAGTCCAACCCCCAGCTCAGGCAGGAAACTCTATACCGTTTCAGAGAAATGGCTGTCCAGTCTCTTCTTATCCGTTCATTCTGGCGGTTCTCAATTTTTTCTTCACCACGGACCCCCTTTAAATACCTTTTGTGGCCACGGAACATGTCCACAGACCCCCTACGATGATATCGTGGCTTCCCAGCTGTCTGTAGACCAGAGGTTGAGAACCACCAGTTTACAGTTTACAATGTTGTGTGAATTGAAATCGGAATATCGGGTGAACAAAGCCACATAGAAATCCATTCTACTTTGCCTACAGTGTGATATTGTAAATATGTTCAGGATTGTCGCCTTGCCTTTAAGCCCAATTCATTCCTTTTGCTGATTTCTATCTTATTATTCACAGGCTAGCTACTCATGTCGATATTTTCGGGGCTGAGAGAGTGATGCAAAGGAGAATCTATTTAGAGATCTCTGACTTAAAGCAGTAAAAGTTCAAGTTCTGGTTTGAATTATGGCAACTAGAGCCAACAGCCGCTGGCATTTTTTTTACCTCATCCCTGTCCCCTTAAAAAAAATAATCTGCAAAGAGGTCTTTATTTTCTCCATTTACACTCATTACTCTGCCATTATCTTGATTTTTACTGAAAGGCTATAGTGTGCTTCCTTCTGTTAATATCCTCTAGACATAAATAGGAAAGGAATTATTGGTCCATGATGAAAATAATTATAAAAACTCCATTTCTGTACGGCAGACTAAGGGCAAACCATGTAAATCATCTCAAATCATTTGCGTGCATGCTAAATTGTAATCAGTGTTGCGTATCTCCAAAGAATGTAAGTGTGTGTGTGTAGATGTGAGTCACTGAACCTGCATAAAGAAGGTCATTTCTTTACTCTGTCTAATGTAGTTTGTTAGCTGGTTCTTGAACCCTTAAAGAATTATAGTTTCTCCTCTACTTCCAGGTCATTATTTTAGTGCCAAATAAAGTACTCTGACCTAGTTAATAGAATAACAGAGTTGGAAGGAACCTTGGCATTTTTCTAGTCCAACCCTTTACTCAAGGAGGGGGATATAGGAGACCCTATATCAGGGGTAGGCAACCTTGGCTCTTTTGTGACTCGTGGACTTCAACTTCCAGAATTCCTGAGTCAGCCATGCTGACTCAGGAATTCTGGGAATTGAAGTCCATGTGTCATAAAAGAGCCGAGGTTGTCTACCCCTGCCCTATATCATCCCAGACAAGTGGCTGTCCAGGCTCTTCTTAAAAACCTCCAGTGATGGAGCACCCACAACTTCTGAAAGCAAGCTGTTCCACTGGTTAATTGGTCTCAGTGTCAGGAAATTTCTCCTTAGTTCTAGGTTGCTTCTCTCCTGGATTGGTTTACATCTGTTGCTTCTTGTCCTGCCTTCAGGTGCCTTGGAGAACAGGTTGACCCCCTCTTCTCTATGACAGGCCCTCAAATATTGGAAGACTGCTATATTTTAGGGGCTATCACAGAGAAGAGAGGATCAGCCTATTCTATTGTAATCTATTCTAAAGATATATATGGAGGCTGCAGGCTAAAACATATAGGGAACGGTTGCTGGAATTGGGTATGTGTAGTTTAACGAAGAGAAGGGTGAGGGGTGACATGATAGCAGTCTTCCAATGTCTCAGGGGCAGCCCCCAAAGAAGAGGGAGCCAAGCTGTTCTCCAAAGCACCTGAAGGCAGGACAAGAAGCAAGGGATGGAAACTAGTCAAGGAGAGAAGCAACCTAGAACTAAGGAGGAATTTTCTGACAGTTAGAACAATTAACCAGCGGAACAACCTGCCTCCAGAAGTGGTGAATGCTCCAACACTGGAAGTTTTTAAGAAGACTGGCCAACCATTTGTCTGAAATGGTATAAGGTTTCCTGCCTGAGCAGGGGGTTGGACTAGATGACCTCCAAGGTCCCTTCCAACTTCTTCTTCTTCTTCTTCTTCTTCTTCTTCTTCTTCTTCTTCTTCTTCTTCTTCTTCTTCTTCTTCTTCTTCTTCTTCTTCTTCTTCTTCTTCTTCTTCTTCTTCTTCTTCTTCTTCTTCTTCTTCTTATTATTATTATTATTATTATTATTATTATTATGTTTATCTGCTATCTAAAACAGATAAAATAGGCAAGCTGTTCCACTGGTTAATTGTTCTGTCAGGAAATTTCTCCTTAGTCCTAGGTTGCTTCTCTCCTTGGTTAGTTTCCATCTGTTGTTTCTTGTCTTGCCTTCCGGTGCTTTGGAAAAAAGATGGACCCCGACTTCTTTGTGATGACTCGTCAAAAATTGGAACACTGCTGTCATGTCACCCCTAGTCCTTCTTTCTCTAGGCTAGACATACCCAGTTCCTGCAACCGTTCCTCGTATGTTTTGGCCTCCACCCCCTAATAATCTTTGTTGCTCTTTTCTGCACTCTTTCCAGAGTCTCAACATCTTTTTTTTAATAATATGGGGACCACCAAAACAGTTTGAGAAATGGAGTGTCTTCAAGAAAGCAACCAAGCTCAGAGACACCAAAGATCCCTCATTTCAATCCTCAGCTACAAAAATTCTGCTTTATAAATACGGTACAAAAATTGGTGAGTGGGAAAGAGGAGAGTCCTTCCTCCTTGATTTTCCTGGCAAAGGCCCGTCCCTTTTTATATTTCTATAAACCTCTCTAAAGAGAAGAAGGTGCATGAATATCTATGTGAGGAGAAAGCATCTGTTCCGTAATCGAAACCTTGTTCCTTTTTTTTGAACACGGGAACCCTCAGTATAAATCATTAAGGATTTAATCTGCAAGCTTGTCATTTCGGATTCTACTGGCATATGCTACTTATGCAAATGTTGTACAACAACCCGGTTTCTCTGGGAAAAGACGTACTCCTGTGGGGAATAAATGAATAAAGTTAGACTAATCACACGGCAAGTATGTTCTCCTGGAACTTGTCCTGTGGCCCAAGGGATTCAGCATCAGGCATATTGTTGGTAAATATTCACTGCAGCTGAAAAGGAGGTGCCATGTTGACAAAGACATAAATCAAAAGAGCTGAGCCATGTTAGGCAACTGCAGTGGCGGTTCCCTTCCATAAGTCACTTCCCTGAAGTCACAACATTTTAAATCTTAGCTGAGAAGTAGACAATTTGCAGTATAGCCTTCCAGATGTTGCAACACTTAGCACACCTAGGAAAGATGGCCAGGTGTGAAGGTTGCATCTATAGCTCTTCTGTCTCCTAGCCTCTTCCATTGTTCAACTTTTGAAGTAGACTTATTAAAAATCAAATGAATTTGTCTAGTCCTCTTTTTAAATCCAACAACCATGACCAAAGATTATGGGAGCATATTCCACAGATTAAATCTGCGTTGACTATGCAGGTCTTATCTAAGCTTGCTTTAGTTCTATATAGATTTAGAGTTCTATAGATTTGGCCTGTAAGTTGGGGCTTCCTCATCTGGGTTGTTTAAATCAAGGTGGAGTTAAACCTTTTTGTATCCCTTTGCTGGTATCTAATTGTCATGTGGATTTTCATATCCAGATGCAGTAGCCCAATTTGTAAATATTGCCTTGATTGACATTGATTGGATTGGTATAAGAAGGAAACCATCATTTGCAAAGTGGCTTGGTTCATATAACAGGCTAAGCCAAATCCTGACAAGTCACATGATGGCTTATGATGAGCTACATGATGGCTTATGATCATGCACTTAGCTGAAATATGTCCTAAGTAGCTCCTTCTTCAATGTCCCAAAGTTGCTTTTTCAAAAGGACTTTCTTTGTTCTTCGTTGAAGATGTTTACAACATAGTCCTTTCAACAGTTCCAAGAAGTTTCCACACCCATTTGCACTATTCAGGTGACTCTGAGGGCACAGATAAACTTCCAAGTGGCATCAACGACTCTCAGAAAGAGTGCTAACAATCAGATGACTGCAAGGAATATAAAGCCTCCCATTCTCCATCATTCAGCCAGAACTGAAGTTAAATGTCCTCAAGGAAAAACAAGAAATTCCAGTTGACTTTGGAAAAAGCACTTTGGGGACAACTCTAATCCCAACAACTGAGAATCTCCATAAACTCCTTCAATATTATCTGTGTTAAAAAGATTGCATGGGATGCAATGAGAGACCCACACGCTTTCCACAGCTGAAACTAGTGATACTCTATGATCCTTAAAACACTATTTAAAAATGTAGCATTTGTCACTCTGAAGAGGCCATAATGCCACTTAATGTCATTCAGACTACTCCAAGGACTAAATCCTCTGCACTTTCTTCATTAAAATGGTTGGCTTTTAATATCAAATGAGTCTCTTGACAGGTTGTCAACAACAGTCACTGATTTCCCTTGAAAATGTATCTCATGAATGAGATTGCATCTGCCACTCATAGCCATTCGGTTTATGAGTTGATTTCTTTTGTGGCAAGCTGTCCATTCCCAAGTTAACACCCAGGGACACGGGCGGGCTAGGACCTCTGTTTCCATAGTGATGACTAAGCTATTAATTACAAGCCATAGAAATTACAGCTTCATCCCTCTTAGAAAATGGAACTGGAAAATCTCCTTCTGAAGTCAATCTAATGCCATGGTTTAGCAACCCGCAATGGTGTAGACAGGTCAAGAAGGCGATTTGATAAAATAATTTGTGTTAAACAATAGGTGGTTTAATTGTTGGCAGTTGAGTAGAACCCTCAGATCTGCTATTTATCATGACTACAATTTTTTTCCTGCTTGATTTCAGGAACTGGGTATGTCTAGTTTAACAAAGAGAAGGACGAGGGGTGACATGATGGCACTTTTCCAGTATCTGAAGAGCTGTCAAAGAGAAGGGGGATTGACTTGTTCTCCAAAGCAGCAGAAGGCAGGAGAAGAAGTAATGGGTGGAAGCTTGTTTAAGGAGAGATCCAATCCATTCAGGTCCCTTCCAACTATTCTGCATTCTGTATTCAAATGAGGGCTTGGTGACTGAGTTTCTGCTCTCCTTTTTTCAATGTCCAGGACAATTGACTCATTTTTTTTACTACAAAGACAGATAAGAGAAATTGCTCTGACAGGTACATCTCCATACCCTCCAGCTTCAGAATCGACCACTAATTCAGAAGCCGATTCTGATAGTTGGATAGAAGTGCATCAACTAAGGCTGCAAGGGAGGACCTGGACATGAGATTATCATGTACTCATTTCACAGCTGAAAGAATAGGCATGAAAGGGATGCTTGATGACTCACAGGCCTGGATCCAGGCTGTGCACAGAAGCAAACAATTAATTGGCTGGTTTTATTATTTCTGACAATGCCAATAAGCTAGGGGTAAGCAAGGGCAGGAACCAACTCAAAGTGTCACTTAGGATGGGTTTGAAAGAGAGAATCTCTACGAACGTTGACCTATTCTTTGGTATGATTTCTACAGCAAAGGAAGAATCGTTTCAGATTCTGCCTGTTAAGATTTTGTATCTATAGTATTTGGTTGGGAATATTTATTTGATGATGATGTTATCCATTCAGTTGTGTCTGACTCTTGGAAATTCTATTAGCCAGGTCTCTCCTCCTCCTCCTCCTCCTCCTCCTCCTCCTCCTCCTCCTCCTTCTTTTTCTTTTTCTTCTTCTTCTTCTTTTGTTTTTTTACAATAACAATCTCCAGTGCCTGGTGTACAGCGTGTTGTCTTGGTTTATATATTTGGGGGAAAAAAGACAATAATAATTAATTAACAGTCCGTAATGATTGATTTTGATCTCACACTACTTCTTTGAGTTGTTCTATGCTCTGGCTGGTGTCAGGTGGAATATTTATTAGCCATTAAGAAAATTTATGTGGCAGCTGACTAATTCATGGTGACTGTGAGCGGCTTACAGAAATATAGAAAACCACATCTTCAGGGACTTTCGAAAGAGTGTCAAGGTGGGGTGGGGTGGGGCAATCCTACCTCCTCAGGGATGATATTCCACAGGGAGGAAGCCACCATGGAGAAGGCCCTTTTTCTTGGTCCCAGTAGATGGACTTCCTTAAGAGAGGAGACCTATGAACCTTCCCTGCCTCCTGGCTCTGTGGGTTGGGTAGACGTAATTGGGAAAAGATGATCCTTCAAATAAAAATTGGTAATCCGGAGGGCTGCACACAGCAGCTTTTCCCAACCAAGTGGCCTTCAGGTGGGTTTGAGGTAGCCCATTTCAACTGAGTTGGCGCGGGGAGATATTATTTCATTTAGTAAAGAATTTGAGGGAGACATAGACTTCAGTTGAAGAGGAAGGATACATCCATGCTGGTGGTGGTGGTGCTTTTGGACTGCCCATCACTGGCTGTGCTCATTTTTCTGACGGAGAAATAACGTGGTAATGTGGAAATAGAAGTGACTTCACAATCAAGACCGCCAACTCCCTTTTCCAAAGGGAGTTGGGGAAAGCCACCATTAGAGATTCTAGCTGTTCCTTCACTCTTGTTTTTATTTATCCTCTGGAAAGGATACCTCTTGTGAACAGCACTGGAGCACACTTTTTCTTGACGATGCAACTACCTGCTCATCTGCTTTTCCTGTTTCATACTTCTCTGAAGGCCCATGTCCAGAGAACAAATGTCTAATTAACACCTCCTTTCCATATGTGTTTGTATGTGTATTTTGTGAACCTGCGTTGAGGTGTGGAGGTGGCAATACATTCTGGGATACCTGTCAAATGACAGCAAGTTTTCACCTGGTTGCCTTACAACGTGAAGGGAATAGGGCACTCTTTTTATGTGAAAGTTCATCAGCTTTAAAGGGAAGGAAAACAAGCTCTGATTGTGCTAATGTGTGGCACCAAATGACACTGGGCCAGTCCAGTGATGGAATTCAAATACCTGAACAACCGGTTCTCTTATTCGATGTAGGCCTGGGCCTCCAAGGCCTAGAACGGAGTTCCAGAAGTGGCATCCATGTACTTCTGGTGGGCTGTTCTAGGCCCGGGAGGCCTTCTCCAGGCCTCTGAGGCCAAGACTGGACTTCTGAAAGCCAACCGGTTCTCTGAATGCAGCAAAATTTAGCCAGTGGTTCTGCTAAATTGGTTGGAACTGGCTGAATCCCGCCACTGGGCCAGCTGCAACTTATCTTTGAAGCTGGAACTGTTGAAGGTCAGGAAGAAAGTTGGTGAAAAGTGATTGACTGCATTTTCCCCAGGAAAACAGGGGACAGTTATGAAGAGGTTGCATCATTCATTTGTGTTTTTTTCAGTGTCTAAGAGTTCCTATCCAGAGGTGTAGTGAGGACATAGCCTGGGCAGGGGGTGGGGCAACAATTTTAGCTTTCCTTTTATTCAAATTTCGGGGGGGAAAGAGGCAAAATGGTTAAGCTTGCAAGGTTCTGAAAACTCTGCATCTGGAAATAAGCTATTTGGCTGCTGAATTTTAGCAACATCTTTGGAAGTGCTCTGGAGCACAAAATTGGAAGAGGGACCACTGGATCTGCTCAATTTAAACTTCAAGGGCAACCAAGGAGTTGGAGGGGAAAAAAAGCATTAATTGTCAAAAATGCAAAACTAACTCTTGTTTTAATTTAGAAAGACAGCCTCTTAATTAAGAGAATTCTAAGAAGCCTTACTCTGGTGATGTGATCCCCATTGAGGTAAGACAGGGCAGGTTATGCTTTCCAATAGCTTCCAGAAATAGAAATACTACAAAAGGGAGCATAAGCTGTAGGAATAGCAATACACCTAGTAATTAAACTTCAAATAGAAATGCAGCACATTTCATTGTAATCTATGGACTGTGGTGCAGAAAACGTCCATTGTCGGAGGAGCAATGGACAGCGGTTGGATATTGTTGAGGTGCCTGTCTGCTATTTTTCCTTCCCATGTTCCTTTTGCTTTCAGCTCAGCTGACTAGGACTATGGGGCCATGGACAAAGCATAGTGGCCATGATCCTTTGCCTCCTCCACCCTTCTTACTTTTGAAGTAAATCCAACGATGCATCTAATAATATGTGCTTACTTGGAATTTTGGAGGTGCTTGAGGCAACCTTGAAGTCTTCTCTAATCCAATTCTCTAGCCTTAGTCCTCTCTATTAAGGAATGCCGAGCAGTCATCAATATATGGTGCTTAGTGGGCCCAAAAACATTAGATCAAGTCTTATTTGGGTCTGGTAATGGGGTGAAGTAGGAGTCCTCTCTATACTGAGTAAACAAATAGCACTTAAGATGAGAACAGGGTTTTTTCGTACAGCGAAAGGAAGCTCATTGTAGTATCTTCTCTATGAAGAAAGATGAAGCGAAGAAAGCATTTTTTTCCTTCTCCTTCTCCTCTTCTTCCTTCTTCTCCTTCTCCTCCTCCTAATTCAACATATTTGGGGCATCATGGGTACTTTGATACCAACAGTTGCCAGGTTATCTACTTCTGGCTTAGTTCTTAACGTTCTGCCCTAGTTTAATAATTTTATGCCTACCACTTATAGAACTCAGCCTGAAAAGCAGAATATAAAAATCTCAAGAAAATAACTGAATAAATACATCTCCACTCTTTTATCTTCAAATGCTCCAAGACTCTTTGACCCGTTCATCTTCTGTCCCAGCAATCAATCTTTTGACATTCCGCACCATCAATCCAGCAAGAAAACTACTGTGTATGCTCTGGAATTGCACTCAAGTAGCATGTGCTTGCCATGAAAAGAGCAGATATCTCCTTCTCTTCCCCTTCCTCTCCTCCTTCTCCGTCATCATGATGACCATCACCACCATCACCACCACCATCATCTCTTTTCTGCTCTCTTTTCTCTAGAATGAGTTTGTTATTAGTCTTCAGAAGGTCATTGCAGTTTCCAGGATCATCCAGGAGGCTGAATAAAAGGTAAAGGTTCCCCTGCACATGCGTGCTAGCCGTTTCCGATTCTAGGGGCCGGTGCTCATCTCCGTTTCAAAGCCGAAGAGCCAGCGCTTGTCCGAGGACGTCTCCGTGGTCATGTGGCTGGCATGACTAGACGCCAAAGGCGCATGGAACACTGTTACCTTCCCACCGTAGTGGTGCCTATTTTTCTACTTGCATTTTTTACGTGCTTTCGAACTGCTAGGTTGGCAGAAGCTGGGACGAGTAACAGGCGCTCACTCTGCTACGTGGCACTCGGGATTCGACCCGTCAAACTGCCGACCTTCTGTTCGACAAGCTCAGCGTTCTAACCCACTGAGCCACCACATCCCTCAAGGAGGCTGAATACTTTCCCCCAAATAATGGCAGTCAGGACAACTTGAAGTGCCAGCATTTTCTCTTTCACTTTGCAGTTTTTCTAAAAGCTGGAGCTTGCCATGCTGTGAAATGGTATGATCATGAGTAATGTGGCTTGAACATACTCGGTAAGGAGAAGAAAAAAAGTGGTAATGAATACCTTTAGTGTGGAAGGAAAGGATAATGAGTTGGGTAATAAAAAAGTTTTACCCTGGCAAGGAAAAAGAGACATCTCAGGTTGGGTTTCAGTCTCCCATGCATAATTGCTATTGGCTATACTTCAGCTAGCACAGCTTCCCGCATATTTCATTTTTCTTCCCGTTGGAACGGCCTGCAAAATCCACACGCTTATACCCACATGAACAGACGTGCACTTTCCTTCATCCAGCTTGGTTTCTTATTTATTGCATTTCATTTTCGCTGGCCTCCGACTGCGGTGGTAACCGATGACGCATTGAAGGGGCAAAGAAATAATAATAAAAGACAACAGTAAAGAATAGCCGTCAAATTGTTCTTTGGGTCATGGTGGTGATATTGATCGTGGTGGTAGTGAGGTGGGAAAGATGGTGCAAATTTTGGTGACCTATGGAGAAGGCCCTATTCTACTGAGGCCACAAAAGATGCCTTCAATTCTAATAGTGTCTGAAGAGACATACAGGACATTGGTTTGTTTTGCCAAGGTGATGAATGAAGTTTAGATTTCAGGCATCCTTGTTGGCAGACCTTCTGGTGATTTTGCATTACAGTTCTCCTACTGCTTTTTTTATCAGTTCTTTCCTGTCAACTATTATTAAAGTATAGTATTGTTGTGGGGCAAGGAAATAGCCTTGAGGACTAGGAACAAGAATCACTAGGGCTAGGAAGAAGAGTAGCCAAGTTAACAGGCAAATTTAAGAAACCTGAGTCTGGGACAGAATTATAACCATCTCAAACTAGACTCTCCCAGTTCTTGCAAAGATAAAGGGAGGTAGTGAGGATTTGCAATACTCTGTTTCTATATCTTTATGATAAAAATACAGGCCTGCATAACTGATTACCCAATCTAGTTTATCTTGAAGGGCTAACAAATATTCATTGGCCATTGAACATGCTGTCTTCTCCACCATCGGTTTTAGGAACGGAGCATACAGGACATTAGTTTCTCATGTTGACACAATAATGACCATTATACATGTCTATCAAATCCAGATGGTTTGAATCATGAGTGGAAGACAACCAGGCTTTTTGTGACAGTAACACTGTAGAGCTAAAGTGTAATCAACTGTTTCTGAATGGGGCAACTACAGTCTAGAACTTCAGTTGGCTGGTTTAGAATGACATGCTGGTGTAAGGCATGGCTTTGTAGAATGAATGAGATTATGCAAAATGTTTATCCAACAGCAAAACTCAGTAAATCACAAAACAACATTAAAACACTGGCTTAGGGCAGTGTGTGAACTCAGTCACATTTCACTCCTTCAGATGAAACATAATGGGTCGCCCCGCACCAGATTTTCTTCTCTTCACGTCTGTTTTTCATGATTAGTCTGGGATATTTTACCCTTAATGCAATATTGTAGTTTCATTAGAAGAATGATCCAGTATGAAATCACACCATTTGAAAACTTTATGGAAAGAACCTACTTATACGATCCTAATTTCTATTTAAATGCTAATTGTGCTTTGCATTAACAAATATGGTGGGGAGGTAGAAAATAGTTATCAGGCAAATAGAAGTGGCTGGTGAAAATGCTTGAAACTTCATTGTGCATCACTCCACATGTGAAATCCTTTGTTTGTATATTTGCTTATGCAGTTCATTAGACTCTGGATTCTTCATTAATTCAATGATATCTTTAAGGCCAAGGAAAGGTCATATTAATAATAATAATAATAAAAAGATACCTGTGCGATAATCACTCCTGCCTGCAAGGGATTCTTCCCCACCCCCCTCTAAAAATATATCCTTTCTGCCTTCCAGAATTGGAATTATGTATCACAATGCTTGTTAATGAAAAGAGAAACTATTTTTTTACTGTTGTGTCTTGAAGCAAAAGGAAAGCTTGAGGTCAGCCTCTGGTGAATATATCCATGTAGTTTTCTTAGCAACAGTAAATAGAAATAGTTTGCAATGGCTTTCTTCTGAAATCTGTTTTCCTTTCCTTTTTTTGATTTTCCAGTGTAGCCCGTATGTCTGGCATTTCTTCATCGCCTCCTTTGCAAGGATCAATCAGGTCTGGCCCCGCTTATTTCTTTAGAGATCATCCAAAGAATATATTAACTTCTCCGTGCATGTCTTTAAAAGGACTGTAACCAAAATTGTGCAGTTTCACAAAGGAAAAAAAAGCACACCCTGATGCCATTAGTTTATTATTAGTTACATTTGTTTCCCACCTTTCCAACAAAGTTAATTAACCACACCCCATTCTGCTGGGGGAAGAAAAATGATTCAGCTGTGTTTCTTCTGAGTAAGAGTTACATAAGGCAGGTTGGCGTCTGGGCACAACATTGACTGGACTGAACCAGACAGACAAAATAGGTCAAGGATTCAGTACCAAGGACAGCCCCCAAAGATCACTTTTATTAAGTAAATTATAGAGTGATACCGACTGACTCAGTCATAATTCTTCCAGTCAGTAAACTCAGCTTGGTCTGTATACAAGAAAGAACCAAGGAAGGCTGGGTGTCTTTTTGGCCAACTTTTCAGCTATCCCAAAGAAGGCTGAGACATTGCTATTTCCTCTTCCTTTCTATTTTTCTTCAGTTTGTTAAGCAAATGCATATGCCAAAAGGAACTCTGGTTGGTGAACAAGAATAAAAAAAAGAGATACAACTATCAGAAACCATGAAAGCAAATAAGGCAATGCTGAACCACCATAAAATGCTCATACAAAGACAAATGCACTATCCCAGTTACATTAACATCCTGTTCCCACTGCTTGGGGCACAAACCCATGTGTTCATTGCTTTTCTAAAGGCTTGTGGGGTTAGGGCCATAGGCATCTCCAAGGAGAGTGTCAGGACCCACTTCAACTAATCACCCAAGAAAGCAGAACTCTTGAAAGAGGCCTTGTCTCAAAAGGAAGCTTTTATTAGGGACTAGTCAGTGATAGCAGGGAAGTTAAGGTGAGATCTGAAGAAAAGCCCACATGAAATGATATAACTAAGCAAGCAACATGCCCCCTCCCACCAAAGTCATAATGTCCGTTGGAAATTCAGCCAATCCACAGGTGGCCTGGTGGGTGGCTGAGTGGCGCGGTAGGCATGCATCTCAAGGTCTTCTTCAACTTTCGTTTCCCAGTGTCTCCTAGATAAGGAGACACATTCCATACTCAAAGGAGGAGGCCAGACGAAGAAAGGAGAAAATGAAAGTTAACACTATGAATCCCCCATGCATCCCCTCCCCCCCCAACAGGAATGGCAGGCCCCAAAAGGATAGAAGAAAGGAAAGAGCAGATGAGGTGATTTAGGGGTCCGACAGGGAGGCTGTTCCATAGGGCAGACATTATGACCGAGAAAGTACACTTCTGAGACCCCACAAGGCAGCACTATTTCACCAAGGGGACCTACTGGATAGCAGGTCTACCATGCCAGATATAGTGAGATGGGTGGAAACCACTGGAGATAGGCAGTTCCTCAAGTAAAATGGTTTCCCTTCCCCCCCCCCTTGCAGTGATAGGGTTGGGAACAGAGCCACCATAGGCAGATTTTGGGAGGAGGGGGGGCTTATCAATCTCCAGTAAAGGGAGTAGGGAGATAGGGTGAAAGGTACCAAGGAGAAGGAGAGAGTGTTCACAGAGAGGGCCTGTTTTTACTGAGCCTCTCTAGCATTCCATTCTTCTTTTCCCATTTCCCCACTAAATAGATTGCTAGCCACATGGAGGGGAATTAGTTGACGGGGGAGATAGTTAGCCCCACACAAGACTGTCTCAATTAGCTACTGTCCGTTTATGTAAGATAGAACATTCACAGGACATCCTGGTTCTCCCTACTGCATCCAGTTTTGGTCACCGTGATGTAAAAAAGATGTTGAGACTCTAGAAAGAGTGCAGAGAAGAGCAACAAAGATGATCAGGGGACTGGAGGGTAAAATATACAAGGAATGGTTCCTGGGATTGGGTATGTGTAGTTTAATGAAGAGAAGGGTGAGGGGTGACATGATAGCAGTGTTCCAATATCTCTGGGGCTGCCACAAAGAAGAGGGAGCAAAAGCTATTCTCCAAAGGACCTGAAGGCAGGACAAGAAACAATGGATGGAAACTAGTCAAGGAGAGAAGCAACCTAGAACTAAGGAGACATTTCCTGACAGTGAGAAGAATTAATCAGTGGAACAACCTGCCTCCAAAACCTGTGAATGCTCCAACACTGGAAGTTTTTAAGAAGAGACTGGACCTTTGTCCCTACTTCATGACCAAGCTAAGTGAATCATGTCAACAGGCTCACAGACTCAGCAACAAATTGACATTACTTTTTCTTCAAATAGGAATATCTACCACAACATAAGAGGTTCTTCCACTGAAATTCATAGTTAGATAAGGATTTAAAAATCTAGGTCTTCTTGGTTACTGTTTAGCATTGAGTGCAATACTGCCTTAAAAGCCCATTTTTTCAGACAGGTTTTTTGTGGGGCAGAACAAAGATTCAAAAGAGGGACAAAGTGCCAAGAGGGACACCATGGCTACCATTGTGCTTTAATATGAGCCATGCCCTCAGTCATATCGCCAGAAATTAATAACCAACAATAGGGTCCTTAGAGTGATCTGTTGGATACAATTTACCATGCTCATTTCCAGGAAAAAGCTTTCAGTCAAAATCGGATCTGATTGAAAAGCAGACTACAATCATCTACAAATTTAGTGCCATCCTTAAAGCAGCAGGATTTATTGGGTGGGCTTTGACACTTCCCAGCCGAAATCCTTTCACTATTACAAAGGCTCTTTCAACTGTATGAATTAGATATCAACCTCAGGATCCCAGAAAGGGATGCATTTCCTAAGTACAAGAGGGACTTTTATCTCCAAGGTAGCTTGCAAATTCTACATGGGGTGAGAAATTTGGTATTTGCAGAAGTGGAAATTGTTTTCGAATTTTCCTTGCCTTCGCTCCGCTCATAAATCAAAACCAGCCGAGGGATTTTGCTCAGTCTTAAGTTCAAAAGGAGAATTATTCAGAAACTTTGCAAGCTAGGGAATGGGTATGATAATGGAAAATTCTTCTGAGGCCCTACGCAACGGTTAAAATATATATTGTCATTCGGAGGCTTGCTGTATTTTAAGGGGGGAGGAGAATGGAAATCATAGCATGATCTAGATCTTCAGCTAAAACCAGAGTGGGGAATTCTTCTTTTCTGGCAGGTTCCAAAATGCTCTCAAAAGATAGGGGATAAAAATGCTTCTTGTCTCTTCTTCCTCCATTTGGTCTAATTCTTCGCGTCAGGAGGGAAGAAGGATCTGTAACCATCCTCTCCTAACAGAGCCTATGTGCGATAGGCTGTGTGCGAATTGTAGCTCATAAAGGAGCTTTGTTTGCAGTCTGATATCCACAATTACATACTGTAATTGTCAGCATCTGGCTCGAGAATTCAAATAAAACTCCAGGTTCATTCCATTTCTGAAAATCTTACTATTTATTGAATTACATGGCATGGTAACTAACTCAGACATCGGTTCCTAGAATTGAACAGTTGATTTTTACTTTTAAGGTGATTCATCTCAGTTCGCTCAGTATTTTGACAATTGTATTACATTTGCATGTGAATTTGGGCCTCCCTGTTAAGAAAGTGCAGGTTGTGAAAAAGGGAAGATCTTAGCCAATAATGAGGAATGGTGGCAGTTGCACCCACAGCATCTGACCTACCATAGGCTTCCCATCTCTTATCTATGGTGAGAGGAATCCCATCGAGTTCAATAGCTCACTGCAGCCCTGGATTTTTATTCTGAGTTCCATTCAACAGGTCACTCTTCCACGTAAATGTGTGCAAGGGTGAGAGTCTTTGGAGATATTCCATTCTGTAGCTAAATAGCAGAGATTAAGAATGAACTGTCTGGCCTTCATCCCTAATTGTTCCCATCTTCATAATTGCCGACGACATTCCCATTATGACTAAGTGAATGTCAGAATGCCTAACAATGTGATAGCTAACGTTAAAAGGTAAGTAGAAGAGTCTAGAGCTCAAATTACCAATTCTCCCTCTCTCTTAATGACATATTAGTCTGCCTTTTCTATTATGGCTACTGTATCATTTCAACTGAACTTTTCAAAAGCAGGCAATTTTGATAGCCTGGAAAAATAAAAATAAAAAAGGAACAAGAAAGAAGGGGTGGGGATTTTCCTCCTCCCCAGTTGCTAAAAGTGCTAAAACTGTTTTTGTGTTTAATGTCATCCCGCCCAGACTTGGGTAAATGTTAACATTAATATGGAATGGCAAGCTAGATAAATAATACTTACGAATGTCAAGATGGCTGCTTGGAGAAAGGGCTGCTAAAGGGATTAGATTGAGAATAGGGAGGAAAAGGACGAAGCTAGTAAAATATGACTGCTAGTGGCATCCCTGTGCTCAGACTATGCCAGTTGACATGGATAAATGGGACCAGGTCATCTTGCTCTGTGAAGTCTTCCAACCAGCCAGTTGGGGATGATGAATCTTTGGCACAATCTAGGACAGTGATGGCGAACCTGTGGCGCGTGTGCCAGAGGTGGCACTCAGAGCCCTCTCTTGGCATGCATGTCACTGCCAGCAGTAGGTCCACCAGGCCACCACTGCTGCCTGGAGCAGGAGCCCCGCCCACCACAAGGGAACCAACTAGCAAGCTTGAGCAGAGGTGGTAGAGCAGAGGTCACCAACCATTGTTGATTGGCAGACTGGAAGAAAAGGGAGGGGAAAGCATTTTACATGCATGCATGTGCGCATGGGGCCGCGAGCATGCATGCGCTGCAAATGGGGCAGGGTTAGTGCCTGCGTGATGCTCACTAGCCCTGCCCCGTTCTTGCGTGCTGCAGCGCCTTGTATCTGCACCCACAGTGCGGCAGCGCCCATTTTTGCGCCTTGCAGCACGGCGGCCCATTTTTGCGCCCCTGGTTTTTGCGTGCCAGAGGCAGCACTCAGAGGCAGGGCTAGTGCCTCCGTGATACTCACTAGCCCTGCCCTGTTCTTGAATGGTGCAGTGCCTTGTATCTGCACCCGCGGTGTGGCGGTGGCCATTTTTGTGCCTTGCAGCATGGTGGCCCATTTTTGTGCCCCCGGCTTTTGCGTGCCAGAGCCCCCCCCTCAAGGGCACCACAATGCTGATGTGGCCCTGGCACTTTGCGATAAATAAGTGGGTTTTGGGTTGCGGTTTGGGCACTCGGTCTCTAAAAGGTTCGCCATCACTGATCTAGGAGAAAGGTTCTTGTGTCCTTGTATGGTATGCTACCTGGTGCTCCGATACCATAACCCACCATGCCCTACAATTCCAGATAGTCCTTGTGTTACCACCACAACTGAGCTCAACGTCTCTGTTGAGACAGCTGTTAAGTGAGTTTTGCCCCATTTTATGACCTTTCTTGCCCCAGCTGTTAAGTTGGTCACCTGGTTGTTAAGTGAATCTGGCTTTCTGCCTGCCACTTAAGTAGGAGCTAAACATTTATTTGTTTATTCATTTATTTGTATCCTGCCTTTATTATTTTTACAAATGACTCGAGGTAGCAAACACATCCAGCACACATTCCTCCTCCTCCTCCTCCTCCTCCTATTTCCCCCACACAACAAGCCTCTGAGGTAAGTTGGGCTGAGACAGAGAGACAGGGACTGCCCCCAAATTTCCCAACTTTCATGGGCGGGACAAGAATTTACAATCTGGGCAGGATTAGAATTCACAATCTCTTGGCAATTGGTTCAAAGTCACCCAGCTTTCATGCCTAAGGTGGGACTAGAACTCACAGTCTCCTGGTGATTTCACCCAAAGTCACCTGGCCTGCTTTTATGCCTAAGGCAGGACTCAAACTCACCACCTTCTGTTGATTGGCTCAAAGATGACCAGTTGGCTTTCATAGCTAAGGCGGAACTAGAACTCACTGTCTCCTGGTGTTTGGCCAAAAGTCACCCAGCTGGCTTTCATGCCTAAGGTGGGATTAGTTGGGACTGCTATTATTATAATCAAGGGACGCGGTGGCTCAGTGAGTTAGGATGCTGAGCTTGTCAATCAGAAGGTTGGCAGTTTGGTGGGTCGAATCCCGAGTGCCGCGTAGCAGAGTGAGCGCCTGTTACTTGTCCCAGCTTCTGCCAACCTAGCAGTTCGAAAGCACATAAAAATGCAAGTAGAAAAATAGGGACCACTACGGTGGGAAGGTAACAGCGTTCTGTGCGCCTTTGGCATCTAGTCATACCGGCCACATGACCACGGAGACGTCCTCGGACAAGCGCTGGCTCTTTGGCTTTGAAACGGTGATGAGCACCGGCCCCTAGAGTCGGAAACGACTAGCACGCATGTGTGGGGGAACCTTTGCCTTTACCTATTATTATAATCAGGCTTCTCGATAGGAGAAGCTGCCTGTGTGGGATCTTCTAATGAAGATGTCGAAAAGGCTTCGAGTTTCTGTGGCTGAAAAGCAATTAATATATACCACATCCCAAGCAGCCCTTTTGGTTTAAAGCTCAATTAAGAGGAAAATAATGAGGCCATCCCAGATGAAACTTCTGCTAAGTGTTATATGTGTCGGACCCAGAATGAGTAAATGCCACTCTTGATTATCCTATCTGCGACATCCTCTCTTGCTCCTGCTTTCCATGGTTGAGTTCAACAAACATCAAAGAAAAGTGGATTGGCTTCTAACACACTGCCTTAAATAAGAGATAAAGTTTAGTTAATTCACTGTAGAAGTATCATGAATTTTATTCAGGTGAACAGCTTTGCGTGCAGACTGTGCTAAGATATTACCAGGTACCCTTCGGACCACCGTCTCATCCACTGTGCTTCAATACAAGCACCGATTTGCTGATTTGGAATTCAATTACCTAGAGGTAGTAAAGTGGAGTAAAGCAGAAGCTCCCAATACCAGCTTTAAAATCCCCCCTCCCTCCGTTGTCATTTGAGCAATTTATTGCCTTCCTGGCATAGCTGAACTACAGGCAGTCCTCAACCCGTTCGAAGTTAAATCAGCCCTAAAAAAACAACTTAGGATTGGTCTTCATACTTATGACCGTTACAGCATCCCTATGACCACGTGGACAAAATTCAAGCTGGGCAACCGGAATGTATTCACGCTGGTTGCAATGTTTCGGGGTCATGTGATAGCTACTAGTGACTTCCCAGCTGGCTGCCAACAAGCAAAGTCAAGAAGAAGTAGACTTTAGCAAGGAAGCAAGGAAGGTTTTGACAAAGATATTCAGACGCTGTGCAATCTTTGAGCTATCTGGTCTGGACTGAGGGGTTTAATGTTTTTAAATTGTGATTTAATTTTTGTGGATAGACTTAATTTAATTTATTTTAATTTATTTTAATTTTATATTGGATTGTTTTTAAATTTTGCCTTGTAAACCGCCCTGAGTCCTTTGGGAATAGGGCGGTATATAAACCGAATGAATAAATAAATAAATAAATAAATAAATAAATAAATAAATAAATAAATAAATAAATAAATAAATATCTATATCTTTAAAAAATAGAATCTGGCACACGATTATCTCCCTGCGACACACTATGGAAGCAGAAATTGGACTTTGAAGGAACAGGGTGGAAAGAGTATTGATGTTTCTGAACTTTGGTATTGGAGAAGAGACCTGAGGACACCACAGCTAGCTAAGAAAGGCAAAACAAAGGATCGTAGCATAAATCACTCCAGAATTCTGACCTGAGGACAAATGGATAGGGTCAAAGTTACATATTTTGGACACAATATATGCAAAGACCTAGGAAGGGAGGAAGAAGAAGGAAGAAAGAAAGAAAGAGGGAGGGAGGGAGGGAGGGAGGGAGGAAGAAAGGAAGAAAGAAAAAGAAAGAAAGAAGAAGGAAGGAAGAAAGGAAGGAAGGAAGGAGGTAGAGAAGGAAGGAAGGAAGGAAGGAAGGAAGGAAGGAAGGAAGGAAGGTGGTAGAGAAGGAAGGAAGAAGAAGGAAAGAAGGAAGAAGAAGGAAAGAAGGAAGAAGGAAGGAAAGACAGAAGAAAGAAAGAGGTAGGAAGAAAGAAAGAAAGAGGAAGAAAGAAGAAGGAAGGAAGGAAGGAGGTAGGGAAGGAAGGAAGAAGGAAAGAAGGAAGGAAGGAAGGAAAGACAGAAGAAAGAAAGACAGACAGAAGAAAGAAAGGGAGGAAGAAAGAAAGAAAGAGAAAGAAAGAAAGAAGAAGGAAGGAAGGAGGGAGGTAGGGAAGGAAGGAAGAAGGAAAGAAGGAAGAAGGAAGGAAGGAAGGAAGGAAGGAAAGACAGAAGAAAGAAAGAAAGAGGGAGGAAGAAAGAAAGAGGAAGAAAGAAGAAGGAAGGAAGGAAGGAGGTAGGGAAGGAAGGAAGAAGGAAAGAAGGAAGAAGGAAGGAAAGAAGGAAGAAGGAAGGAAGGAAAGACAGAAGAAAGAAAGAAAGAGGGAGGAAGAAAGAAAGAAAGAAGAAGGAAGGAAGGAGGTAGGGAAGGAAGGAAGGAAAGAAGGAAGAAGAAAGAAAGAAGGAAGGGAAGGAAAGACAGAAGAAAGAAAGAGGGAGGAAGAAAGAAAGAAAGAGGAAGAAAGAAGAAGGAAGGAAGGAAGGAAGGAGGTAGGGAAGGAAGGAAGAAGGAAAGAAGGAAGAAGGAAGGAAAGAAGGAAGAAGGAAGGAAGGAAAGACAGAAGAAAGAAAGAAAGAGGGAGGAAGAAAGAAAGAAAGAAAGAAAGAAAGAAAGAAAGAAAGAAAGAAAAAGAAAAAGAAAGAACAACCACCTCTGAACGGCAAATAAGTAGAAGCAGGAAAATGCCACTTCCGTGTGTATTACTTTTGTCTCCTGTTTGCCAAGTCAGCCATCGAAAAGGACAGCTTTCTTTGTCTTAGCATGCTGAATGCAAAAGGTAAGGCTTGCTAAATAATAAGCTGAAAATAAAATCCACGAATCTCTCTATCCTCCTGAAATACTATAGAGTTGCTAACCTGGCTGCTGCTGCTGGACCCTGCGCAGAAGAGCAGGCTTTGCCAATGACGCTGCCTTAACATTTTATGCGATGTTCTCACTTCCACTGTGCACAATTTCAAAGCAATAACGCCAGACAAAAATGCATCCTTGGTTGAACGGGGTTTTTCCGACTGGGATGGGGAGAGCTGCTGACAAGTAGCTGCAAAGATGAACGCTCTATAACAATAAAACTTTTATGAGGATAAAAGCAGCTGCCGCCTCATCTTATTTAAGGCCCTTCGTATATTTAAAAGATGAACAGAGTAACATCTGGGACTTTTCCGACTATGAAAATGCGTTTCCCCTCCCCGCAGTTCAATCTGTGCTCAGTTCTGCAACCGGCTGTCCGTCTGTTCATACGATGTCCTAGCAAATTTACATTGTCAGCTACAGAGATCTGATTCGGCAATTTGGGACAGGAAGGAAATTAACATTAACATCATTTCAAGAAGGCAGTTTATAAATCTTCTCGCATAAGGTGTGCAACATACATCTATATTTGGGATAATTTATTAGCCTTTACCTAAAGCTGAATTCCACAATCAAGAGTTGTACCTCTAAAGTCAGTTTTGGTCTAGTTGTTAAGATACCAAGGCTAGAAACCAGGGCACAGTGAATTCTAGTGCCACCTTAGATGCAAAAGCCAGCTGGGTGACTTTGGGCCAATCACCAGGAGACGGTGAGTTCCTGTCCTGCCTTAGGCATGAAGGCTTTGGGCCAATCACCAGGAGACAGTGAGTTCTAGTTCTATCTTAGGCACAAAAGCCATCTGGGTGACTTTGGGCCAATCACCAGGAGACGGTGAGTTCTAGTTCTACCTTAGGCAGGAAAGCTGGCTGGGTGCCTTTGGTCCAGTCCCTCTCTCTCAGCCCACCCCACCCCACCCCACAGGACTGTTGTTATGGGGAAATTAGGAGGAGGGAGGTATGTTAGCTGTATCCATCACTTTTATAAAAATAATAACGGCAGGGTAAAAATATAGAAATCAAGTTTGGTGCACACCAGATTCATGAAGATCTTGCTGGTCTGAATTTAGTCTCAGGTTACAACTGTCCTGAATATAGAAAGCCACATTATCTGGGACAAGGCATGGTCAGTTGGTTGGTTGGTCAATTGGTCTAGCCAGATGACAGTACAAAAAGCCTTTCGGATTTGTAATCAGTATAGTCTGAGCTGGTCGGTGTTGCCTCCAGCAGTTGTTCAGGAGACCGCAAGTAAAGCCAGACTGACGGATGGGTCTTCAGTCTTTTCGTTTTAAGATCTCATTTGTTCATTTTTCTTGAGCCTTAGTTCCCTTTTTCATCAATTTCCTCAGTGGAATGAGCCCCTGTTTTGTTGCCTGTCACGCTTATAGTTTTATAGAAATGTCACGAGCATTTCAGCCATTCTGCTATCCATCCTATCCCCTCAAGGGCATGTGGCCTGAAAAAATAAATAAATTCAGACAAACAAGACTATGTAAAAGCTTCCATTTTTTAATTTGCCAGTTTCACAGTTGTCTCTATCTTTTGGTGATCAATCGTGGTTGTCAGGAAAGGGCCGAACCAAAGAGTGACAACAGGGGAGCGGGAAATGAAAGGGCCGTATGAATGCAGTGTTCCGATTGCTTAACAAAAATGAATGCCGCTCTCTTGTACAAACCTTCATCCCTCTTTCCACAGAGAGGAACAGCCAGTATTGTGTAGGGATTGCAGCATAATACTTGAAGGAATTGTAGGTAATAGAAATATAATCAATGAGCACAATGCTTTTCTTGTTGACTATTTACATGGTGGCCCATGAAGATAATATTTTCTGCCTGGCATGAGAGCATGAAATAACCAAACATGATACCCCATGATCCATCCACTTTCCTTCCTTCCTTCCTTCCTTCCTTCCTTCCTTCCTTCCTTCCTTCCTTCCTTCCTTCCTTCCTCCTTCCCTCCCTTCTTCCCTCCCTCTTCCTCCTCCTCCTCTTCTTCTTTTCCTTCCTTCCTTCCTTCCTTCCTTCCTTCCTTCCTTCCTTCCTTCCTTCCTTCCTTCCTTCCTTCCTCCCTCCCTCCCTCCCTCCCTCCCTCCCTCCCTCCCTCCCTCCCTCCCTTCCTTCTCTGGAAGCACAATCAGTGTTCCTTATTTAACATACTGATTTGTCACTCCAAAGATGAGATGTTTCTTTCAGAGGCTGAAAACCATAAATATTCTTTTAAATTCTTATCTTAGGGGCCTATGGAGAATTGCCCGACTAGGAACTGCAGATGCAAATATATGTTAATATACAATTTATGCCAAAATCTTCCCAGAGGATTAAAAAAAAAATCACAAATGCAGAATGCTGTAAATGGCCCTCAGACTTGCTGCAGTTGTACAAAACCTTAATGTATTGATTAGATACATGCATGCAATCAATATTTTAAGGCACATGGGAACAAGTTCATATTTAATGTGATGATTTCATCCCTCATTATTCTGCAAATGCTTAGATAT
Source organism: Vipera berus (assembly GCF_964194415.1). Lineage (NCBI taxonomy): Eukaryota > Metazoa > Chordata > Lepidosauria > Squamata > Viperidae > Vipera > Vipera berus. The sequence continues at coordinate 15,739,903 of NC_138215.1, read as the reverse complement.
TCATTTTGCAGAATTTTAAGCAGGGAGCTAGGAAGACCTTGGAGATTTTTTTTTCAAAGGGTTCTCTTTTGGCATTGCCTCATTTAAATATTGCTCTTTTTAAATATGATTTGCCATTTATAATTGGAATGACCAAAGGTGCACCATTAATGGTATAACTCTGAGTGAGTTTGTTAAAATTGGAAACTATTGGTTCAGAAATGGAGCCCTTTTATCCCCAAAGAAATAAACTGTAATACAGCGAGCTTTAATATCTCCAGCAACAAAACAACTTCATTTAATTCTGGACAGCACAACATTTTTGTCAGAGAGCTGAACTTTAACACTTTCGTATCTAGACTCCTCAGATCAGATATGGGCAGAATAGAAATTGAATAGACCAGGAGAAAAATAATATATCTGATATGACAGTAAAAGAAGCTGAATTAGAAGAAGATGAGTATGATTTTAAAATTGGAAAAAGGAACGTCAATAACCTGCCTTATGCTGATGACATTAATCCGATAGCTGAAAATACAACAGATCTGCAACCTCGAGTAATAAAAGTTAAACCCAGTGATTTTTATTAAAAGTCAAGTGCAGTGAAAAGAATGGGGTTAAAATTAAATCTAAAGAAGAGCAAACTAATGACAATAGAGACAACAACCAGCCTTAGAACTGACAATGAAGATATTGAGGTGATAACTTCTGCCTTTTAGCATCAACCATCAACAGTAAAAGAACAAGCTGTCAACTCTTACAATGAACTTGGCTGCAGCCATCTTTCTCTTCTTTCTAAATGGAGGGAGAGGGGCTTGCCCAGGTGCTTCACTAGTCATAATACTCTTCTGTCCCGTGGGAACCAAGGTCATCTATTGCTCCTGCAATCAGGGACTGCCAAAGAAAGCCTGCCAAATGAATGTATTGGGGAACCTAGTGATGGCATAGTTTTGTGGGTGGGACATTATATTTTGGATGGGAAATTTTTAGTGGGAATTTCAGACTTGGTTTCACTTTTGAGCATGCCGATACTTTGTAACTAATAAACATGTTCTTTGAGGAATTTCCAAGCCTCCGAGTTATGCTTTATTTGTCTCTGTCTGTTGGAACCATGACACAAGCGGTCAAGAAATATATCACAGAGATAATTACGAAAATTTTAGACTGTGCAGAAATGGACAGACTGACCCTGAAAATGAAAGAAAAGATTCAGAATACTTTAGAACATGGGATACATTTTATCAATGGCTAGAAAAATGAGGTAGAGAGAAGGGAGTTTAACATGTATTAGTAAGCTAAATATTGAAACCCAGACAATATGTTGCTGATAAAATATTAAGGATTTGTGACTATAAAAATTAATAAAATATTGAAAAAAAATGTGTCACAGAGTAGTGCTCAGCAGAGCAGCTACAAAGGACTTCAAACAGATATTTATATGCTGAGATGTATCTATACCTACAAAGATCAGAAGAACAGAATAACAATGACAGAATTGGAAGGGACCTTGGAGGTCTTCTAGTCCAACCCCCTGTTCAGGCAGGAAACCCTATACCATTTCAGACAAATGGTTGTTCAATCTCTTCTTAAAAATTTCCAGTTTTGGAATATCCACAACTTCTGGAAGCAAGTTGTTCCCCTGATTAATTGTTCTCACTGTCAGGAATTTCCTCCTTAGTTCTAGGTTGCTTCTCTCTCTATTAGTTTCCACCCATTGCTTCTTGTCCTGCCTTTGGAGAATAGGTTGACCCCCTCTTCGTTGTGGCAGCCCCTCAGATATTGGAACACTGCTATACTATCCCTCCTAGGCCTTCTCTTCATTAAACCAGATATACCCAGAATAGTGTAAACAGGGTGTTCCTGTTCCATCTCTAAGGAAGTAAAAATGGGATTTTGAAGGAGCAAGATAGGAAGGGTATTGATTCTTTTGAACTCTGGTGTTGGGGAAGACTCCTGACAAGAGCATGAACAGCCAAGGAAATGAATGAATCATCCGAAAATCAATCCAGCATTGAGACACAAATGCCCAAGCTTATTTCACCACCAAACTGCTCGTACACAATCTGAATCCTGGTGGAAGAGGACCTACTCAAGCTCAGCTTTTATCCTGCAGAGACCTATTTTCTAGGTTAGTGACCCCCATCTGCCTGTTATCCCAACACAAATGATCCTGACTTAATTATTGGAGGAGGACAATTCTGTCGAGGTAAGTGTCAACGCTGCTAACATTGGATGTTTTTGCATTGACAATAGATGGAAATGTAGCCGTCTTTCTTCCTTTCGCTTTTGGAGTTAGATGATGCCAGGAGGGGAGATGTGAATGAGAGTCCAGCTAGACATAACAACAATGAGCTTAACATGAGAATCAAGGTTATTGAAACCAGTACTGATAAAGCATTGGCGGGCTGGAGAGCTGGAGAGGAAGCGGGCGCTTCAAGCTAATTGGGGAATGTGATTTATGACTGTTAACTGGAGGAGGGAATTGTGCTTTGATACTATGTGCCCAGGGGAGGGGAATTCAGTTTTTGGCTTCAATGATGCTGTGCCGATGTTAATGCTACTCAAATAAAAGATCCTTTAAGGTAAACAAAGCCTCAAAGTTCTTTTGAAGAGTTTCATCTTTCGGAACCATGACAGAAAAGCAGAAAGGTCCTAGTAGCATTTTTTTTTCTGACTGTCGGGTGAGAAATGTCTATCAAAACAGCATGGAGATTTTGTCAGCCAAAATCTTTCCCATTTACTGTTTTGCTTCCTGTTTCTACATGTCTGGAGGGCTGATAGCAGAATATTTAGGGAGGATGGGTGGGGTGGGGGGCTCCATTTCACTGATATTTTCAAGCAGAGGCTGGACAGATCTTTCTTAAGGCAGCTTCAATTTGGCTTCCCACCATTGAACACCGTCATCTAAAGGTTGGTTTAGAAAGAGGCCATTAAAAAAGAAGAGGGTCTACCTGCTGGGTTGTAAAGCAGAATGAGGGGACAATGCATTATTTCCCTCTCCTGTGTTCTTTCCTTCCACGGCCAGTTGTTGAAAAGGTTTTATAAACCCACCTTCGTCACTGCCATAGGGGTTGGTCTTTCCGTTGGATTGGCGTGCGGTCAGAGAGAGCTGCAGAAAAGCTTTTGAAACTTCTCAGCGGTCGGCAAGATTTAAGTGGGCCACATCATGGCAGGAGTAATTTTACTTCCCCTGATTACAATTGGCAGAAAGCTGAGAAGTGCTTTATCCAGAATGAGGTTCAGTGACCCAAACCTATTTTTGACCGATATGTAATGATACGTCCCCTGGATTTTACAATCAGGGACTAATTGTTAATTACAGACTAGCCAGAGGTGATATTTATGGTGGCCTTGCAAAACTGAAGTCTAATTTAGCTAATCCTTTCAGAAGAGACTGTGACTAGAGGGAAAATACACACAGCCCGCCACAAAATTCCCAGGAGGAAAGAAGAATCCTGTTAAAAATAAAAGAATCTTTTGCTAAATGTGTTCCTTTCCATCAGGAGATCATTTTTCCAGACTCTCTTTGAAACTGGAATGGGAGTACGAAGACAAAACCACTCACAATGTTGCCTCTTTCAACACAGCGCAGCGAACTAGTTGAAAACACTTTTTATTATTTATTTATTTGTTTATAAAATGTACCAGCCACCGGTCTTACCTCAGGGTAACTCTGAGCGGCTTACAATGATAAAATCTAAAACCTGCATAAACTAAAAACATAAATAAAGGTAAAGATTCCCCCGCACATGCGTGCTAGTCGTTTCTGACTCTAGGGGCCGGTGCTCATCTCCGTTTCAAAGCCGAAGAGCCAGCGCTTGTCCGAGGACGTCTCCATGGTCATGTGGCCGGCATGACTAGACGCCAAAGGCGCACGGAACGCTGTTACCTTCCCACCGGAGTGGTCCCTATTTTTCTACTTGCATTTTTACGTGCTTTCGAACTGCTAGGTTGGCAGAAGCTGGGACGAGTAACAGGCGCTCACTCTGTTATGCGGCACTCGGGATTCGACCCGCCAAACTGCCGACCTTCTGATCGACAAGCTCAGCGTCCTAACCCACTGAGCCACCGCGTCCCTTATAAAAACATAAATAAACTAATACAAAAAGGAGGTGGGACCTACTGTTAATCTATTAGCCACCACCTCCGCTGTGAGGCTCACAAGAGAAAGGCAACTCATAAGAAACATTAAAACAAAACGCAAACACAAAGGGAAAAGAACTCATCCACCATCCTTACACAGATTATTTTACTTCCTACCAGGACAATATATAGATCAAGGCTTAGAAGGTGACACCACCCACCCACCCCCGCAACACTGGACAGATGGGAACATGGCCTTCTAATCATCTCAACCACCAAGAAGCCCAAAATGGATTCACCATGTGCCTTCAATGGAGTGAGGGCTGTTCTGCGGCAAAGAACATTCCCTTAAAAATAAGGACCATCTGGCAATTTCTACTTGGCAATAAAATTTGACACATTGTGACAGCACAGCATCCATCAGTGATGACTGACTAATGATGTGATTATTCACATGGAGTTATTGAGAGGCATACTTATGGCACAGAAGGAGCAGAGCTTGACCCGAATGGTAAGCAGTAGTAACACCAGAAGAACATTTCCTTGGAGAGAGAAAAGCTGCAAGAACTGGTTAAAGAAGGTGCACCTTGCACCGTGTTGTAGCATGTGGGCCAGAGCAAGCTGAGAGTATTTGTTACTTGCAAAGATGACAAGGTGGAGATCATCCAGCAACACAATGGATTTCCTTTCCAGAGCTGGAATGGAGAAGCTTGTAGCTCATGCTGTTGGCCACCACCTACCCAACTTTGGGGTCTTTGTTGCTCTTTGAACTTGTTTCCCCCCCTTCTTGCAGACTTTTCATGGAGGAAACAGGATAGAGATCAAAAGCACTACAAGTTTATTTCATGCTACCTATATACAACAATCTGAACTACTAGTGGTCAAGGCAAATGGGTGCCAGATAAGAGTCAATGGACTTCAAGGGCGGGCTGGACTTAGGTCCCTTACAAAGAGTATAGATTGGAAACTGAGGATTCATTTGACTCCCAAGGAGAGCGATGACTCATGTAGTTAGGATATTGGGCTGGAGACTAGCAAGCCCATGTTCAAGACTCAAGTGCTGCTGCAGCAGGCCGAGCTCCCATCATTCACTCCAGCTCCTTGATGGGGACCCAAAAGGAGTCCCCTCAGGCAATGGTGATGTCACCAAATAATCCTTCAGTCCAGAAATGCCTTAAACAGTGTCTCTGACATAATAGGATGAATTTGACCCTTCCTCGGCTCAGCCTAACCATTACTTACATCTTCCTATCCGTATTGGAATCTTTCATGGGTCTTTTTAGAACTCTTCCAGGTCCCTTGCTGGACACCTTGCTGCCTCCCCAGTCCAAACTATAAGAGGATAAACAGAACAGAAGTTCAAGGTGCAAAATGCAGAATATTCCAGTGGCATTTGTCAACTTCATTGTCATCAATTTAGCTTTAGAGGCTGTAAAAAGCATATCTGAACATAGAAAGAACTTAGAACATAGAACAATAATCGACAAGTTGTGGTTGATCTTGATGGTTTATCCAAAGAACATAATCATAATCATAATAGTAAAGTTGGAAGGGAACTTGGAGGTCATCTAGTCCAACCCCCTGCACAGGCAGGAAACCCTATACCATTTCGGACAAATGGCTGGCCAGTCTCTTCTTAAAAACTTCCAGTGTTGGAGCATTCACCACTTCTGGAGGCAGGTTGTTCCACTGGTTAATTGTTCTAACTGTCAGGAAGTTTCTCCTTAGTTCTAGGTTGCTTCTCTCTTTGGTTAGTTTACATCCGTTGCTTCTTGTCCTGCCTTCTGGTGCTTTGGAGAATAGCTTGACTCCCTTTTCTTTGGGGCAGCCCCTGAGATATTGGAGCACTACTATCATGTCATCCTTCGTCCTTCTCTTCATTAAACTAGACACACCCAATTCCAGCAGCCGTTCCTTGTATGTTTTAGCCTCCAGTCCCCTGTTCATCTTCGTTGCTCTTCTCTGTACTCCTTCCAGAGTCTCAACATCTTTTTTACATTGTGGTGACAAAACTGGATGCAGGATTCCAAGAGTGGCCTTACCAAGGCATTGTAAAGTGGTATTAATACCTCACGTGATCTTGATTCTATCCCTCTGTTAATGCAGCCTAGCACTGTGTTAGCTTTTTTGGCAGCTGCAGCAGTTGTCCTCCTTCTCAGGACTTCTGTATATAAGAGCACAATGCCTTCTACTTTGTACCCCTAATTATGGTTATGAATAGCAATGAGCTATCGTGAAAAAAAATCTCGAAATGCATCAACTTAGCATGTAAATAACTAAATGATACATCTGAGAATTATGGCTAATATACCGCATGGCTACACTTGACCTTTGAAATGAATAACGCTTGTTCGTATCAGAAGCTAGGAGACCAGCTACGACCAATTAAATTAATTGCTTGCACAATGTACAGGAGGAGGAAGGGTGATGTTTACGTTGCCGATGTAATTTGCTCAGAGAGATTTGTAAAACATTTAAAACAATTAATTTGTTTGTCTGCTTGTTCCGGCTGTCCTGGGAGAGCCAAACTTTGAACTCTGATATTTCTGTTCTTTGGGATTTCAGATACAATTGGCAATCAGTCAGAATAGAGCCTTCCTAGCATTTGGGTTTTGAAGGGCTGCCCAAAGAGATCCCTGGCTAAAGGATTTTTTTTAATTGTCAGATTTTTCTAACGAATAAATTATGTCTGCCATTTAGGCTGGTCAAAGCAGAACATCTTTCTCAGGGCAATCTCAGCTGTTCACCAAGTTTGATGATCACTTTGAAATTAGAATAGCTGATGGGACTGTGCTAATTGCCTCTCAAATGTTCACCTTGCCAAACATTTATTCTGCATCAGTGACGGTTTTGTTCCCTTAGTGGCCAAATCTGCTGCTGCACATCACTCTACCTTAAGTGGCCTCACTGTCCTTGGCCTCCTTCACTCTCCGTGGTTCAGTCTAACTGGCCAATAACCCATGTCGTTTGCCTAATTGGTCCCTGCGGCATAGTTGCTTGAAGGGCGTTATAATGTTGTGTCATCTCAAGAGGGGTATCTTCGTCTTGAAAGAGACCAAAACAGAGATTTGATGGTAATGAGTAAGCTTCAGAAAGAGAGATGTGGAAATCTGTTAGTCAGTTCTAGCAAAGAAGCACAAACTGTGAATACTAGCCCTATCTTTATTGTAAGGTTATAGTAACAGAATTTGCAAGCCTGAAAGCATTTTGATTATTATAAATGATTAAAAGGAGGAAAGTGGTGACACAGTAGTGAGAATGCAGTATTGCAGGCTAATTCTGCCGACTGCCAGCAGTTCGATCCTGATTGGCTCAAGGTTGACTCAGACTTCCATCCTTCCTAGGTCCATAAAATGAGGACTTGGGGGCAATATGCTGACTCTGTAAACCACATAGAGAGGAATGTAAAGCATTATGAAGTGGTATATAAGTCTAGGTGCTATTCCTATTGCTAAAGTATTTCCTCCTTTACTTTTACTTGCCAGAAAACTAGAGGGAGTTCTTTCTAAGATGCTTCCTACAGTCCCTTGTACATTTGTGGGCTGAGATATGTTGCATTAGGAATCTCAAGGGGATCATCTTCTCCCAAATTGCTTCTAGTTGGCAGGTTATAGTCATGCTGTGGGTCCCACCAGCCAAGGAATGTCAGCTGGTGGGAACCAAGAGATGTTTACCATAGTCCCTGCCCTCTGGAATATTCTCTTTTCAGATATCAGGACGACCCCAACCCTGTTGGCTTTTATAAGGCTGTGAAGACTTGGTTGTGTGCCTGGGCCTGGGGGGCCTGAGTGTGTTAAGGGCCCCATTTCATGGCTGTATTAACACATCAACCTCCACAGTAACAGCCTTACCTGATGCCATGTATATTTATGTCAACTGTTTTTAGGCTTTATGATGCACATCATCCAAAGGCGCTTGTTGGGATGCTGAGAGATGTTGAGAAGCCATAGAAATCAACCAACCAATCAACCGACCAATCAATCAAAACTATTTATATTAAAGCACAAGGATGGTCATGCTGCATAGCAAGCTATTCAGTTGTTGTGCTCAATGCACCATGGAGTGATTTTAGCAGCCTACAATGATGTGTGTGCTTTGCACTGCCTGCCAAGGTGCTTGCATGCCAGAACCAGCTGCAAAGGCGAGATTGGAACAACTTTTTTTCCTTGTTCACAGAATAAGGACATAAACCATTTTTCACAGAAATCCTGTTAACAAGTTACGGATGCCAACCTAACGAGCATGTTCAAATGAGCAGATTGGGTGGGGAGGAGCTGTGTGTCTTTAGAGAGAGGAAATGAGAGATGGGGTTAAAAACGGTGAGTCTTGAGTCTGTCAAACTGGTCAGTATCTGGCAAATGGCAAAGGAAGACACCAGCTTAAAGGCTAATTTTATCTTTTGCTTTGGAAAATGTATATTTGCTCTGCTGGTTGTTTTGACTGAAATAAGTAGGACTAAATTAGGAACATTTCTGTAAAAATGAAAAATACGGGGTAGAAAGGTCAATAGCTGGGACTGTTACTAGGCTGTCATAGTGTGCTGAATGAATTGATGATTTGGATGCTTTAGGATTAACAGTTCACCTGGAAGTCCATTTAAATCCTATCCCTGGGAGGGGAAAAATGCTAAATTTCAAACTGAGTTGAGGGTGGACTATTCAGGCATAAACATAATAATCATAATAGTAAAGTTGGAAGGGACCTTGGAGGTCATCTAGTCCAACCCCCTGCTCAGGAAAGAAACCCTATACCATTTCAGACAAATGGCTGTCCAGTCTCTTCTTAAAAACTTCCAGTGTTGGAGCACCCACAGGTTGTTCCACTGATTAATTGTTCTAACTGTCAGGAAATTTCTCCTTAGTTCTAGGTTGCTTCTCTCTTTGGTTAGTTTCCATCCGTTGCTTCTTGTCCTGCCTTCAGGCGCTTTGGAGAATAGCTTGACTCCCTCTTCTTTGTGGCAGCCCCTGAGATACAGTGACTGATTATTATGAAATCAACATGTGTAAGGCAGGTAATAATGGTTTGTAAATAGTAATTATATGAGAAGAGCAACACATAGAAGTACAGTTCATAAAACCCTACTCAAATGCAGAAGGCATGGAAATGTGAACATGGATTCCAGGCTGACAACCATGTCTGAACTACATATCATGCATACTGATTCATATAATTTAGGGATGCTACCCTGGTTCTTGTAAAGTTTTCATGTATTGCTGCAATAGGACAACAGGAAAAGATTTGTTATGCTCATTTAAGGTCAAACTAACAAACCTAAGTAAAAGGCTTATATTTTATTTATTTATTTTTAAAAAAATAATGTGGGTGAGTGAGGGAATCTTCCCTTTCCTACTGGTTAAGGCCCTGTTTCAATCAGATTTTACATTTAAAAAGGTGAAGAAGATGTACAAAAAAAAGAGTACAGAGAAGAAGCAAAAACAGTACAGAGAAGAAGCAAAAACAGTACAGAGAAGAGCAACAAAGATGATTAGGGGACTAGAGGCTAAAACATATCAGGAACGGTTGCTGGAATTGGGGATGTCTAGTTTAATGAAGAGAAGGATGAGGGGAGACATGATAGCCATGTTCCACTATCTCAGGGGCTGCCCCAAAGAAGAGGGAGTCAAGCTATTCTGCAAAGCACCAGAAGGCAGGACAAGAAGCAATGGATGGAAACTGATCAAGGAGAGAAGCAACTTGGAACTAAGGAGAAACTTCCTGACAGTGAGAACAATTAACCAGTGGAACAACCTGCCTCCAGAAGTGGTGAATGCTCCAACACTGGAAGTTTTTAAGAAGAGACTGGACAGCCATTTTTCCGAAATGGTATAGGGTTTCCTGCCTGTGCAGGGGGTTGGACTAGATGACCTCCAAGGTCCCTTCCAACTTTATTATTATTATGTTAGAAGCAAAAAATAGGTTTCAGATAGGTGGATTTTCTTCTGCTGTGACGAATGTCATGTGGCTGGATATTTAAAAAGAAAAGAACAGGAGAGACTCAGACTAATGTCTCTGTAAACTGTAATTTAGATGGATGCAAGCTGGGTCCTTCAATCAAGAAAATTATAGGCACACAATTACTGGTTCTCTTTATTAAAATTTTGATTTTAACATACTGTCGAAAAACAAATCAATTCCTGGAAATTGCTTCAAACGCGCATTCTTGGTATTGAATCAGAATTAAAATGCATGTTATTCCCCATCATTTTTCTAGGCTGAGATAAGAAAGAAATAAAATAATGATTTGGATACAGCCTCTTTCTCCATTTGACCCTCACTGCAGACGGGAGTGAGATGCAGTGGCAAAAAGTAGAGAAAGGAACGTCCACATTCTGCATAGAGAGGACTAGGTGGAAGAGGGGGTAAAAGAGGCCATTTTTATTAGAATTGAACAGCCATCCCTCAACAGCGGGGAGGAATACAACACCGCTTATCTCCTGTCTTCAAGTTCCAAGAAGATTCCACACCTATCTGTGCTCTGATTTAAGTGATCCTGAGGGCAGAGATAAATCCCCAAGTGGCCTCAATGTCTCTCAGAGAGAGTGTTAACGATCAGATGACTGCAAAGAAATATGATCCTTCCGCCCTTCTCCCCAAACATCCAGCCAGAACTGATGAAGCTTCTTGGATGAGAAGCAAAACATCTTCATCTTTCTCAAGAGAGAGAGAGAGAGAGAGAGAGAGAGAGAGAGAGAGAGAGAGAGAGAGAGAGAGAGAGAGAGAGAGAGAGAGAGAGAGAGAGAGAGAGAGAGAGAGAGAGAGAGCACAAGCCAGTTGCCTTTTGAAAAAGCAGCTTTGAGATACAGAAAGGAAAGATTATACATGAAATGTTTCTGAGGTGGTTTGGTGTGGTGGGGTCCATGCAATGGTGAAAGTTTATTTGTGTGATGTCATCTGAGCTGAAAAAGGTGGTGGTGTGGTCCTTCTAAAGAAGTGACCCTAAGACATCTTTAGGAAGATCTATAGTTCTTGAGATCCAATAATTCCAGACAACTATTGCTCACTCTTCTCTTTCTCAGCAAGGTTGTTGAGAGATTGGTCAAAGGGCAGTTGCAGAGAATCTTGGGTCAAGCAGATTATCTGGCTCCCTTCCCTTTGGAGCCTCAGGTCATACTACACTTCTATGGCCTCTCTATGATGTTCCTGTATTCCTTAATTATTATTTTTACTAAGCCCTTTAATATAGAGTGTAATCTGTGAATCCTTTTCTAGAAGGTGCAGCTCAAAGGGGAAAAAAAACAACAACCAAGAAGGGAGCCATGGCTGGGCAACTGAATTAAAGGGGTGGGGCTTTGAATGGGCCACTGTGGCTACCATCTTGACTTTTTTGACCTCTTTGGGGAATTCACCTGTCTACAGAATGGAGGCGCGAAATCACAGCAGCTGCCAGCATGATTGCTAATCTTTACCCCTTTGGGGGGAAAAAGGACGCCATTCACAGCGTCCATTGTCCAAGAGGCTATGTTTGCTGCTGCTGATTTTCTAGCTTCAAGTGGAATCGATGCGGCGACAAAATAATTGGTGGTAATTTTACTTCTTTGTCAGTTTTAATGAACAATTCACATGGCACCATCTTTTACAGACACAACCCTTTCTGATGTGTTCTCCGCTCAGCCTTTCAGATCCTTCAAAGCTGGCTACTTAAAACGATTCCTTCCGTGTATTTTCCCCCCTCTGAGGGAAACTGTCTATGTGCCTGTTCCCCTCCCCCCTTACCCCCTTGTTAATAATAGAGCTGTCATTTCTAATAATATATAAAACAACCCTCCAGGGAAATGATGCAAGCGATATACAGAGGAGGGCAGCTGAAGCGCTGGACGGAGTAAACACAAATGCTCAGTGGCTTGTAGAGGGACACTGCTCATTAAACTGGAGAAAGTTCAGGGCCTTGACGATTTGCCAATTCATAAGATTCATAATAGTAAAGTTGGAAGGGACCTCGGAGGTCATCTAGTCCAACCCCCTGCTCAGGCAGGAAACCCTATACCATTTCAGACAAATGGCTGTCCAGTCTCTTCTTAAAAACCTCCAGTGTTGGAGCATTCACAGCTTCTGGAGGCAGGTTGTTCCACTGGTTAATTGTTCTAACTGTCAGGAAGTTTCTCCTTAGTTCTAGGTTGCTTTTCTCCTTGATTAGTTTCCATCCGTTGCTTCTTGTCCTGCCTTCGGGCGCTTTGGAGAAGAGCTTGACTCCCTCTTTAATGAAGATGCCCTTGCGTTGCTGGTTTAATTTTATTGGTTGGTTTTCATTCTTGTACACAGCCCAGATATGGGAGGCTGGATGAAACAAATAAACAAGTTTTACACACATTTGTGTCCCAATAGAACCGCCTTGTAGATATGGGGGGGGGAATTTATGGGTCCAAACAACCAATCGATGAACACACTATTCTTAGCCCCAGTCCTGATCTTTCTGCCAATTAATTTCATTGGGGTGTGTGTGTTTGGAATTCTAGCATGGAAAAAATAGGAATGTCTCATTCCTGTGTTAGTGATTTCATATAAATCTCATTTATGATCTCCCTTAGTGATCTCCAATTGGTTACATCTGCTATCAGTGCTAAACAGAACTATAATATAAAACACACAGGCTGCATCAAACTTTATAGGAAGGAAATCTGACGGGGCAATGCATAAATGAAGCACCAAACTAGTTTCTTACTAAGGGGAATCAAATGGATGATTGAGTGAATGAATAAATAAATCTACTTCCATTAACTTCCAACTAAAAAACAACAACTCTGTGCTTAATTCTCTCCACTCTATAGTCTTGTTGACCAGTCAGCCATGACTTTTTACTATTAACCATCTAGCAATACTTGCCAAGGGACGCGGTGGCTCAGTGGGTTAGGACGCTGAGCTTGTCGATCAGAAGGTCGGCAGTTTGGCGGGTCGAATCCCGAGTGCCGCGTAGCAGAGTGAGCGCCTGTTACTCGTCCCAGCTTCTGCCAACCTAGCAGTTCGAAAGCACGTAAAAATGCAAGTAGAAAAATAGGGACCACTACGGTGGGAAGGTAACAGCGTTCCGTGCGCCTTTGGCGTCCAGTCATGCCAGCCACATGACCACGGAGACGTCCTTGGACAAGCGCTGGCTCTTCGGCTTTGAAACGGAGATGAGCACCGGCCCCTAGAGTCGGAAACGACTAGCACGCATGTGCGGGGGAACCTTTACCTTTACCTTTAATACTTGCCAACTAAAGATATGCTCAGAAACAAAAAAACTGCAAAAGCAGTTTATCACAAAAGCTAATTATCCAATTATGCAGCATCCAAGAATGCACAGATTCAGGGAGAAAAAAGGCATTGATTTGCAGCTCTCCTCCAGATAAGAGCTGAGAACATTTATTTACTTACTGTAGTTAGAAGCATAAAGAAAAATTAGCCGTGTTAATGGTCTGTTGCCTCCAGTCCTTTATATGCAATTATGCCATATGTAATTCTTACTATACATCATATAATATGCACTCAGTTCTGCGGGAGAGCAGGATCTGAATCAATGCTGGAATTATTCTTGCAAATCAAAAACTTCAAAACCATTGTAGGAGCTCATGGACCATTGACTACACTTTATATGGTGAACTGTGAAATGTTCAGCTTCAGTAAAATGGAATAACCTGTAGTACACTGTTCATTATTATGATTCACAACAATCCCAAAGGCAACTGAAGTTTCTTTGTTTTTCCTTGAAGATGTTTCGCTTCTCATCCAAGAGGTTCTGACTGAATGATGGAGAATGGAAGGATTTATAACCCTGGCAATCATCTGTTCATTAGCACTCTCTCTGAGAATCGTTGAGGCCACTTGGAGGTTTATCTGTCCCTCAACCTCCATCATTCAGTCAGAACTGAATGTGTCCATTCTCCACCATTTGGTCAGAACTGAAGAAGCTTCTTGGATGAGAAGGAAAACATCTTCCAGGAAAAACAAAGAAAATCCAGTTGCCTTTTGAAAAAGTACCTTTGGGACAACCATGTCCTGGAAGACTGACAATTTCCGTAGAAATTCACAACAGTGTAAAATCACAGCTGCCAGTTTTTTGGCTGGTGTTCATACGCATTGAGTTCTTTACAAGAAACTAGGATGTTGTAAACCCAGGCCATGTGAATCTCTAAACTGGGTCCTTTGGGGAATTATACTGGCCACGATGGTTGTCACAAGAACTGCTGCAGAGGTCCCTTGTAATGGCCACGGCAAAGGTATGCAAGACAACTTGGACTCGTTTGTGCACTGTGACAAACTGACACCACGCAGATTACAAAATGGACCACGCTGGTGATACAATGTATTCCTGATAAATCTTCACATCCCTGAACTTCCAGCCACTCCTGGTTCTGCTTCATTAGAGCACATTTGATCTGTATTCATTTCATTGTGCATTTTGCCTGAGGCTCCGGGCAAAATTGGAACTGTGATCTGAAGGCTTCCTCTGGGCAGTCTTTGACATAAATATGCAACAGTATTCAATTGTTTAGCACTAATTAGCCTGATTAATTTTGGAGAGGTTCAGTTTCCCATTAAACAGTGTCTCTCTGGGTTAATTACTGCAAGAATGGACTGAGGAGAGCAGATATATGTGACCTGTACTGAAAATAAATAAGAAATGGTATCAAATAAGTTTCTCAACAAATTGACCAAAGAGACTAGAAAGTTGAGGGGAGTGTAGTTCATTTGCTTCTGTGTAAATGTTTTTTTTTGACATTCTGATTTTTAAAATATACCTTTCAGGTAAGCCGTGATGGTGATGATGGTTGAGACACTTAATAAATCTGGGCTTTAATCCTATTCTATACTTTCTAAGTCCCTTCACCTTTCTTTAATCTTCTTCTAGTTTTTGTAAAGCGGAAAATATTCCTTAATCCACAAAAGCCTGCTTCATATTGCAGCTTACAGGAAACACCACAAATGCCTTTGGAAATACGATATTGGCACATAATTGCCTCTTTTAGAGTCCCATCCTATCTTCCCACACTGAAACAAAGCTTGCTGTATTCTTCTCAACCCAAGGATGGCATTTCAATTTGTAAGTTGACATTGAGAAGTTAGTGCCGGAAACCTGCTAGACTGATAATATGATTTGTTGATTGTTGAGCTGGAAAGTTTGTGATTATCTAAAGCATCCATTTTGAGGGGAGCAGTTTTCAATATCCTGCAGTAGAATTAAGCCATGAAACATTGGTGAGACATTTTTTTTGGCAGGGCACAATAAATAAAAAAATAAGTAGGTCCTGACAATTGGCAAAAAACACTAAAAGGTAAAGGTAAAGGTTCCCCCGCAGATGCGTGCTAGTCGTTTCCGACTCTAGGGGCTGGTGCTCATCTCCGTTTCAAAGCCGAAGAGCCAGCGCTTGTCCGAGGACGTCTCCGTGGTCATGTGGCTAGCATGACTAGACGCCAAAGGCGCACGGAACGCTGTTACCTTCCCACCGTAGTGGTCCCTATTTTTCTACTTGCATTTTTACGTGCTTTCGACCTGCTAGGTTGGCAGAAGCTGGGATGAGTAACAGGCGCTCACTCTGTTACGCGGCACTCGGGATTCGACCCACCAAACTGCCGACCTTCTGATCGACAAGCTCAGCGTCCTAACCCACTGAGCCACCGCGTCCCTAAAAAACACTAGAAACTGGCAAACACCAGTTGCAAATCATGATTACGTGACCACAGTATGCTGCAACTGATCATGAGTGTCAGCTGGTTGCCAAGCTCCCAAAATGCATTCACATGATCATGGGGAGCAGCAGTCATAACTTCAACGATGGGTTGTCAGTAGCTTCTTAAATTCACAAGCCCACCTATTTTCCATTGCATTTAGTCTGGTCCTCAGTTACATCTTCTTTTTGAGGAAGCTAAAAATTGCAGCAATTGACTGTTTAGCTGGACACAGCAGAAATGCTCCATTTTCCTCTTAAAGAGCTGATCACCCTAACCCTAACCCTTTTTTCCGCATCTGTTCCAGGAGACTTCCAGACAAAGGGAAAATCCCTTATATAAAAAACAGATCCCTGGGCAGAAAAAACCCCCAACCTTTATTTATGAATCCATCTTTCTCTTTGAAGGTATTCTTCTGAGCCTACTATGCTTTATGGTAACGTTGATGGAAATCTCAGCCATACCCATTTTGAAGGTACAGGATCGAGAAAATGAGTTAAAATTAATTTGGAAAATCATGTTAGTACCAAGAGCTAGGAAGATGAAATAGACATATCGTCAAAGCCTGCAGCCATGTCTGTCAAAAAATATCGGATTTGATTTCAATCGATGCCTTGTTTTCAATAAATTATGTATTTTTAAAAAACGCTTTTGCATGTGTTCATGAATATATGGGGGACCGATTCAGAATCCACGCCCTACATAGTTTGGGGAGTGCAGACCACAACCGACCCCTTAAAAACCTAGCCCAGCCCTCAGACTCTGAAAATAGTGGATTTCAGCAGGAAAAAAAAATCTTATATGAAAGGTGTGACATAACACTGTTTGATTTTCTTTTCTAGCATGCAAACTTAGAATTTTCAGCTTGTTCTCTAAGTGCTAAGTTGGATTGATCCTGAAAAAAAAAATAATCTAACCAAATTGCTTGAGAGTCTTCCCTACCCCTTTGACAAATAAATGAACTGAAGTATTGACAACCTTCTGTCTTTATATAAAAGCAACTGGTGTGTGTTTTTTTTTTTTAAAAAAAACCAATTTACCTAGCAGCAAGCTTCCTTGAATTGGCAAACAAAAACAAACCAATCAAACTATTTTATCCTCCTGGAAATGTGTTTTGTTTTGGAAATAATAACTGAACCTGTCTAGATGAGAGACTGAACAGCACTATGCTGTGGGATTCTTTGAATTTCAAAGTTCACCCTGGCTCCATTTAAAATGGACAAGAATTGGATTTAGCTAAGGGTAAATTAACCCTGCAGAACAAAGAAACAGACCGTTGCTGGCAGCCTGACAGTTGCAAATCCAAGCACCTTCATGGGATTACCTGACTGACAGGAAACATTAAAGCCCAACCTGCATGAAAGACCTTGTGTTATCGTTGGACCATTTCAAGCAACCAACCTCTGCGCTTTGGGATTGTCCACTCGTGTGAAATTGTTAGACATTACAAAGGCAAGCTTATTGGAAGAAAGTCAAAATGATTGCCCTCCCTTTTTCCACGGCTGATGCTGTGTTTTTAATCTCACCCTTCCACTGGGTGATTGAAGGACTTCCATCAATTACCCCAATAATGAATTTATCAGGATTGCCTGCTTGGCATGCTATTGCAAAATGGGGTTTCCCCTGAATTATTTTGACATTACTAACAAGACCTTGGAAATGTCTCCCCATCAGGGAAAACAAAGTCAAGGAAGAGCAACACGACGAAGAAGAGGCAAAGAGAGCTTCATGAAAGAACAAGTGATTCCAGAAACTGACAGGTGAAACATTTCTCATTTCCTCTGGTCCTACCTCAATATACCTTAGCAAGTGAACCGTATCTTTTGCTATCAGCGTTTTCCTATGCCAGCGGCAGTGGTATGCGGTGATCAGTGATCCTTTTCCCCCCTGCCTTTTATTGAGTGAAGCTTAAAGAATAAAAAGAGACAGTCTCTCTTAATTGTCTCTGAAGTCATACAGGATCCAAAGGGATTAACAGGCTTGTACATATTGGAGGGAGGAGCTTATCAAAGTTATCAAGAGGTTGCCTGGGAAAGATTTGGCTTAATTTGCATCAACTGATATTGTGTAAGAGAAGGAACTTCATGGAGATTTATATCGTGCCTACTCTGATCGATTCCTTTTTTTTTCCTGAAGAAGGCTGGATCACTTTTAACAGAATAACAGAGGTTGGAAGTAAACTTTGAGGTCTTCTAGACCAACCCCCTGTTCAAACAAGAGGCTTGAAAAGTTCAAATCCAGTGGCGGGATTCAAATATGGGAACAAACCGGTTCTCTGTGTGGAGAGACCGCTTCCGGAAGTCCATTCTGGGCCTGGGCAACAAAAAATTAGCTACCGGTTCTGCCGAACTGGTGCGAACCGGCTGAATCCCACGTGATGTTGCGAGTTTGACATCCCTGTCTTAGTTCATTTTAATTGTCTGTGTCTGTGTTTTCATTTCTGAGAAGGTGAACCACAAAATAGTACATAATATTCTGAACTGTAATACTCTGTGGATTGATCTAATAGGGAAATGCTACTTGCTGTTTTATTATTTGCATCTCTTTCATTACAGATTAACACTGGGTTTGCTCTACTGTGCTGCAGGCACAGTGTTGAATTTGAACTACGGTAATCTTTTAGGGCAGGACAAGAAGCAACGGATGGAAATTAATCAAGGAGAGAAGCAACCTGGAACTAAGGAGAAATTTACTGGCAGTGAGAACAATTAACCAGTGGAATGGCTTGCCTTCAGAAGTTGTGGGTGCTCCAACACTGGATTATTTTAAAGAAGAGATTTGACCCCCAGGGGGAGGGCGTTCTCTGTGGGCGCGCCAGACCTGTGGAACCGCTTGCCGGTTGAGCTCCGGATGGCCCCTGACCTTCGCTCCTTCCGGCGTGATCTAAAAACCTATTTATTTGAACATTCCGGCCTGGTCTGATGGGGTTTGGGGTTGGGTTTTTAACATGGTTTTAACTATTGTATATATCGGGAATAAATTATTTAATTGTTTTTTTAACTTTTGTATTTTGTTTTTTAATATTTATTGCGCTGTACACCGCCCTGAGTCCTTCGGGAGAAGGGCGGTATAAAAATTAAATAAATATAAATAAATATAAATATAACCATTTGTCTGAAATGATATAAGGTCTCCTGCTGGAGTAGGGGGTTGGACTAGAAGACCTCCAGGGTCCCTTCCAAGTCTGTTAGTCTGCTATTCTGATTAACCTCCACTGAATTCAGAATCTAGTCATACTGAGCCTGGGAAGTTTATGCCGCCAGATACGTCAAGAATAATGGGCTGGTTTTTTTTTTTAGAGTAGAGATTTATTGCCCTGGATGGAATAAAATCTGATTCCAATGGAGAAAGCATGCACAAGGGTCAGACCAAAAGTATTATAATTGAATAAGGCTTATGTTTTTCTGTTTAATAGGATTTCCCAAATGTTAAAAATAAAGCAATCAGCGATTCAGTGTGTTCTACTGACATGGATACTAATTTTTCTCTGTCAAACTCTGTTTGCAGAAATGACTAAGATGTAAGCTACTAAGGGACCAGAATGTCTTGTCTTCAGGCAGTTGTCTTCATGTGGCCTGGAGGTCATTGCAAAGACAGCTCATGGAAATTTTGACTGATAGCCATGTCTGCTGTCAGTGACCTATTATGAGGCAAAAGACTTTGTTCTCTTTTGTAGTCTATACACACTGGAGTACAAATATTGACTCACAAAACAAGAAAGCTCATGTGTGTTTCTTTTCATTTCTTTTCTTGTCTTCTTTTGGGACCTGCACATCGTAAATAGGAAAAAATTGGGCAAGCAGTTTTTTCCCCCCTTCCCTGGTACAAGATCTAAGCACTGGAGAACAAGCAAGGGACCATCTGCTTCCCTTCTTCATTTATCATTAGGCACCACTGTAAGCCCAATGCTAGCAGACAATGAAGCATAGAGAAGCCATATACAACCGCCTATGGGTTGGAAGAGTTTTAAAGGCAATGTGTGATGGAGGAGTAAATCATTGTGAAGTAAGGCAAACACCCTGGTGCTAGAGAGTCCTGTTTGCAAAAGCAAAGATACTGCAAAAAGTATAACTTTTTGCTAATTAATTAGGTTGGAGGAGTAAATCATTGTTAAGTAAGGCAAACACCCTGGTGCTAGAGAGCCCTGTTTGCAAAAGCAAAGATACTGCAAAAAGTATAAGTTTTTTGCTAATTAATTAGGTTGTTGGAAAGCCTTAGACAAGATGCCTCATCAGATGTCTTTTAGTGGACCCACCTCATTCCACAGCTGTTGTTTCCCCATCCATTTCCTCTGTGCCCAGTCTATACATGGTGCTCTCTGAGCTTGGTTATTGTTTTGGAGATGTTTCATTATCCAAACTAGGTAACATCATCTTGTTATCTAGGTTGGGCAATTGAAACATCTGCAAGAAAACCACCAAGTCCAGAGAGCACCAAGGAGCTCTCATTTCAACCCTGAGCTACAAATATTGTCCGTTATTGGGACCAGCCTGTGCAATTGGGCAGAAGAAGATTCCAAGAAAAATAGAGTTCTTTTCTCAGTTTTCCATGCTTGCCATTTTTGTACTGCTGCAGAAAACGTAAGCTACAGCAAGAAGCTGGATGTCAGCAACAGCTGGATACGGACCTCTTGAAACTCAGATGCCCCACATACAGGAAAAAGAAAGTGGACTTTCTTTCAAGTCTCTCAGGTCACCCAGTGAGGCATTTGCTAAGTGAATTTTGCCCCATTTTATGACTTTTCTTGCCACAGTTATTAAGTGAATCCCTGCAGCTGATAAGTTAGTAGCCCGGTTGTTAAGTGGCTTCCCCACTGACTTTGCTTGTCAGAAGGTTGCAAAAGGGAATCACATGACCCCAGGACACTGCCATGGTCATAAGTATGAATCAGTTGCAAAGCACCTGAATTTTGATCAGATGATTCTGGGGATGCTGCAAAGGTTGTAACTGTGAAAAACGGCCATAAGTCACATTTTTTTCGGTGCCGTTGTAACTTTGAACCGTCACTAAGCAAGCTGTTGTAAGTCAAGGACTACCTGTACTGAAGTAGCTTGCAACTAAGGTGTGTGTGCTTCCTTTAATTCTCTCCCTTCCCTTTCCCTAAATACCTGGATGAAATAATAATAAAAAAATTCTGCAGATACGGAAAACATCCCTCATTCCTTTGGGTATTTCTGATATGCGTGTCTTGTTTGCAAATGTCAGCGGTGTGTGCGTGAGTGTGCGTGTGCATGTGTGTGTGTAGAAGTGAGGTAAGAGGTATAATTCTCCTATGCACATTTGTCTGCGGTGCATAATTGCTGGGCCTGACATGTAGGAATGCACTTTCATTATGGTGTCAAGAGGACACTTTGAACTTTGAAAGGCACAGCGATTTCAGACTAGCAATAAAACAGCAAGTGCACCTTAAAGAAAGTTTATTACAGCTTTGGAAGAGAGGAAGGAGGGGTGAAGGAGGAGGAAAGGTAATTATGAAGCGATCATGGGTTGACTTTTAAAATCACAGCTTCAAATGGTTGGTTAAAGAGATGCAGCTATTTCAAGCGCACAGCAAAAGATTGCCCTGATGGGTTTCATCCTGACCCTACCGAGGAGAAGACTTTGCAGAATGGGGAGTTCTGAATCTTCCTGTTTTCTTCATTCGAGCGAAAGCTGTTGGTTTGCAGGCCTAGTTTTCTGGGCCTAATTCAAACCACTGTTCAAAGAAAAGTCATCAGGGTCCGGTCCGAGCTGAGAATAAACAAAATGGAGACTGTTTTAGAAAGAAGGTTGTAGTTTATTGAAGAGCATGGCCAGACAGAAGCGTGGCTGTGGGAAAGCTGACTACATGTTTCTGAGAGTGGTGGGTTTTTATACCTTCTTGGGCTTTTGTGTTTGGAGTTGTTCCTGTGGCGTGAACTTTGACCTGAGGTTCAGTGTGCCCTTTTAGTATTCTGATGGTGGTGGGCTAATCCTATTATGTCCTAAAGGTCATATCCTGCTTCCCTGGGACTGTGGCTGATGGCAATGCCCTGTATTGGATGGGTGAGGGGTTGTTGGTTTTAGGGATCTTTGTCTTTCTAATCCCATCAGCTCCAGCCTTCCTTCCCCCAACCTTTCTGAATAGGATTATCAAATCTGCATTTCTACAAACCTGGCCTCTGCCTAGTTTCTGCTTGGGGCTATTAAGAAAAACTGGGCCTGCTTTTCTGCCTTTAAGATCCTTTGGGGAAATATAATACTCTGCCTTTTAATATTCCCAAAATATTTCTTTCTCAGGGTGGGTGTGTGTGTGTTGCTGTCCTCCCACACCACTATCCCCCCAAAACATCCCCTGTTCAGGGTATGGAATCCATTTCAACTCCTATGAGATAAACAGTGTCCTACATGTATGTTTTGCTTCCTGGAGATTCTTTGACAAAGCCACACTTAGCACGATTCACACACAACATACCAAGTCCCAAGCCATCCATATCACATTCTGTGAACCCAAGCAAAGTGGTAAGATGAGGGTGCTGTCCCAAAGCTACTTTTTCAAAGGGCAACTGGGCTTCGTTTTTCCTTGAAGAAGTTTCGCTTCTCATCCAAGAAGCTTCTTCGGTTCATGTTCAAGAACCGAAGAAGCTTCTTGAATGATAAGCGAAACATCTTCAAAGTAAAAAAAAACACACACCAAAGTCCAGTTGCCTTTTGAAAATGCAGCTTTGGGGCAGCCATGACCTGGATGGCTGAGAATCTCCATAGACAAGAGTGTGTTGTGTGAAACTCAACATAAAAACTCAATCACTTTTGACACTCTTCCACAGGGGGGCAACCTAGGTAGGCAACCATTTGCTCCAACTAAATGAACATCTGGAATGTGTCACATCAAAGCTTTTTCCTGGTAAGATTTTCTCTGCTAACAAAGCAGAGATGCAAGAACACCTGAATGCAAGATTGACTATGCTCTGCAAAATGGAGATACGGAGTCCATTACTCACATTTTATTGCTCTGCCCCCCCCTCTTTTACAGAGCTTAGAGTACAGATTTAATCACCCTCCTCCTGTTCAACAATTCTGGCTGGTGTAGGAAGAAAAATCTTACCTTCTTTTGGCTGATACACCTGCTGAAATGTCAAGGAAGGTAGCTCATGTGCAATTACTATCAGGAGATGCATGATAGATATCTCAGTTACTATATATATGAAATGTCCTTATATGTTTCTTTTCCTACTTTAACCACCTCCCGTTATTTTTATATGTGCGCCGTAGCTTTATTTTATTTGACAGTATTATTTTTCCTTACCGGTTCTCTTCTTGGCATCGTCTTATTTGCAAGAATCTGTATTTCGTCTCTTATTTGTGCCTTTAGAGAGCCACAAAAGTACACAATTTTTGGCATTTCTCCTTCGCCCACTGCAAATGGTTGTTTTGGAATCTTAGCCAAATGTTTACCTTTGCTTAGCAATTATTATTTTTTTAAAGGGAAACCACTGACTGCCATTAAACAACAGATAAAATTTTGGTCTATGAATAATACATCCAGAGTCCTAATGAATAAAACCGAGTTGTTTCAGCTCTTGAGCATTAACTTCTAAACATTACATTAACTGCGTGTTTTTGCAAGGTAACTTCTGTATTTTGCAATGATGCAATCCTAATTCCCAGGAAAAGAAATGGAAAAGGTAGCGAGCTGGTCTTATTGCAAAGTTTGCTCGACATTCTTAGGATTAAATTAGCCTAAAGCACAAACAGCATTTTGTGGATGTTCTGTTTTTCAGAAAGATGCAAAGGAAAAACAATTAACAGTATAAACACAAAGCAACTCTTGATATTCTAATGCCAGTGATAATTCTGCTAGGAGAGATATAAAAGTGTTTTCCTGAGAGTCTAAGTGTGCCTATAGCTATGAATGGACCCATTTCATATATATATATATATATATATATATATATATATATATATATATATATATATATGTAGGTCTTGGCGTATTTGGGTCATATATATATGTTGTTGTTAGCTGCGAAGTCGTGTCCGACCCATCGTGACCCCATGGACAACGTTCCTCCAGGCCTTCCTGTCCTCTACCATCTTCTGGAGTCCATTTATGCTCACGCCGACTGCTTCAGGGACTCCATGCAGCCACCTCATTCTCTGTCGTCCCCTTCTTCTATTGCCCTCGATCTTTCCCAGCATTAGGCTCTTCTCCAGTGAGTCCTTCCTTCTCATTAGGTGGCCAAAGTATTTGAGTTTCAACTTCAGGATCTGGCCTTCTAAAGAGCAGTCAGGGTTGATCTCCTCTAGGACTGACCGGTTTGATCGCCTTGCAGTCCAAGGGACTCATAGGAGTCTTCTCCAGCACCATAGCTCAAAGGCTTCAATTCTTTGGTGCTCGGCCTTTTTTATGGTCCAACTTTCACTGCCATACATTGCAACTGGGAAGACCATAGCCTTGACTATACGCACTTTTGTTGACAGGGTGATGTCTCTGCTTTTTAGTGTGCTGTCTAGATTTGTCATGGCTTTCCTCCCGAGGAGCAAGCGTCTTTTAATTTCTTGGCTACAGTCCCCATCTGCAGTGATCTTGGAGCCCAGGAAAACACACACACACACACACACACACACACACACACACACACGCACACGCACACGCACACACACATATATATAAACAACAGAGTATATGGATTATGTATATGTATATATATTCTGTACACTTTGTTGTTAAAATATTGAATTACAAAAACGATAGGAAGAAGCAACTATCGAAATACAAAGGAAGTAGAAAAAACAAGCCAAAGGAAAGAGAGTTGACTGCTACATTTAAATAATAATAATAAAAACCTTATTGCAAACAAGAAAAAGTAAATTATTTTTTTAATGATACATCCTCTCTTTCCCTTCCATTTGTTTCTGGGACTGCTAGCTACCATCTAGATATTTGAACTTTGCCTCAAACATTAGTAACTGTTGTTAGCTTCCATTTAAATGTTAAAAACCATATTCCAGATGTCCAAATCTGCCTTGCGCTGTGATATATTGTATATAAGGGAGCCGTTTCTGCATGAATGTAATCCAGCTTCTATCGTGGATATATATTGTCAATTTTACCACTGCAGGATATTCTCCCATTTTAGTTTCCCTGTGCGATCGTAGGTTAAGCCATCTCATTTCCAATATCGTGCTAAGTTTATCCTTGCTGCAGTCAATGTGTATCTTAGTAAATTATACTTTCCTTAATGTTTTGGAGGAATTATGCCTAACAGAAAGGCCTGTGTTTCGAGTTCAGGTTTTATTCTTAGATTTTTGAGGTTTTTCTAATGTATTTCTTTCTCACACGTTTGATTTTTTTTAATTATTTTTTTTGCACGACCACCACATGGGTGCCCATTTCAAATGTTCAAACAGCATCTGTTGACATTTGAATGTGCTCTCTGAGGAAATACACATTATTTAAGAAGAGGGATAATTTGCAAGTTAGATTTATGGAAGTGGAATTTCCATTAAAACAACTGGAGGCAATAAAGATGATTAGGGAGGGGGCTGGAGACCAGAGCATATGATGTATGGTTGCAGGAACTGGGTACATCTAGTCTAGTGAAATGGAGGACTAAGGGGTGACATGATCTCAGTTTTCCAACATCCATGGGGGTGCCACAAAGAAGAAGGGGTCAACCTATTTTCCAAAGCACCAGAAGGCAAGACAAGAAACAATAGCTGGAAACTAATCAAGGAGAGAAGCAACCTGGAACTAAAGAGAAATTTCCTGAGAGTGAGAACAATTAACCAGTAGAATGGCTTGCCTCCAGAAGTTGTGAGTGCTCCAACACTGGAGATTTTAAAGAAGAGATTGGACAGCCACTTGTTTGAAATGGTATAAGGTTTCCTACTTGAGCAGGGGGTTGGACTAGATGGCCTCCAAGGTCCCTTCCAACTCTGTTATTCTGTTATTCTACTGGCTATCTTATGTTCAAGGTTGACTCAGCCTTCCATCCTTCCGAGGTAGGTAAAATGAGGACCCAGATTGTTGGGGGCAATTAAGCTGACTTTGTAATAATGCTGCTTGGGGTGTGTGTGAAAGCCCTAATAAGCAGGCATATACATAGAATGAAGGCTACTGCTAAGCTTGTAAGCCGCCCTGAGTCTTCGGAGAAGGGCGGGATATAAATGGAATTAAAATAAAAAATAAATAAAATAAATGTGCTGCCTCAATCACCTATCTGTCAACGCTGCTAACATCCAATGTTATTGCTTGACAAGAGATGAAGAAGTAGCTGTTTCATATGTTAAACTTGTGTATTGCTTTAAGACTAGTGTATTGCTTTAGTTTAAGGTTAGGAGGGGGGATGAGTAGGAATGCACCTTCAAGGCCATTTCTCTCACTAAGAAGATAAGGCTTTGGTGGGGTCTTCTAAGGGAAGGGAAACTGATTCTTTAAATTAACTGGAGAATATGATTAATGACAAAATTAGTAAGGTGGAGAATTGTGTTTTAATATATTGTGCAAGGGGCGGAGATTTCAGATTCCAGCTTCCTTCGAGCAAGCATTTGCCGGCGTATTAGGCTAATAAAGGACTTTTAAGGTAAACAATGCCTCAGACTCACTTGGAAAGCCCACACCTTGACACTATCCCTATTATAAGTCTGAGTTCTGCATTAAAAGTCTGCAAGCAACTATGTGTCTTCCATAGATTTCTTTCTTTGAAAGGGAGAAGATGCTTTCAAAGCTCTGTTTGAGTAGCAAGCAAAGCTGAATATTGATAACCACAGTAAGAAATAAAAACAAAAAAAGACATTCTCTGATGACTGGAAGACTGGGGGGGAGTGGGGGGGGGAAAGCAGCATTATACCAGCAGGAGATCTCAGGAGTGTAGTCCCAAATGACACTAAAGCTGTTTATTTGCTTCTTCTCAAAATGAACACAAACGCTTAAAGAAGCAAAACTTAGATGGATATGACCACAGTCTGATCAGAGGTTAGCAACAGAAGTGTGCCAGGAGGGTTTTTTTTTATTTGTTCATTTTTTTCTCCCTTCTGAAATGTTAATGCATGCTTCCTCTTTTGTGATCAAGGAAATATTGCAATGTCAACACAGGCTGTATCTGTAGCTAGAGAGTTCAGACCATATATGAACAACAACAGCTTTCTGGAATAATGTTAACATTTCAAAAGGTAACTAGAGGGTTTCTTGCAGCCTCTAATCTTCCAAATGCCCCAGAAGATTCCAAAGGAGGCCCGCAAAGGCACACTTTTCCTTTGGCATTGGAGACCCAATTACTTCCCAATTTGGTCTTCTGGCTGGTGTGCTATGCTCCATAAGGTCCCAAAGTTTCTCTAGCAGGGCAAAGTTCCTCTCATAAGAAGATAAGAAAAGTTTTCCCTGACCAAGTCAAAGATCTCAGAAGAATCAAGCATCTCAGAAGAATGCAGCGGGAAACCATTATCTGTATCACTGCTAAAGCAATAAATGGACATGTCCCCAATTTTATACTTCAGATGAACTTAAAGGAGACAAACTTTTTATTAAGCATGATAGCCCACTGATAGTCCTATCTTGTTGGAGATGACCAGGCTGAGATCAAGGGAGGGGTCAAACGAGTCATAAGTCATGAGTCCCTGCATGCCTGCAAGAAAGCTATGTCCAGCCTACCTTGAATGCCTTTATTATCTCCCGCTCATTTCCCCTGACAGTTAGTTGGTCAGATTCTTGTAGAGAGCTTAGGCTTGCATTTGAACTGCCTGAATCTCCTGATTTCCCCGGCTTGTGACAATCTTCCATGATTTTCTCTAGTTCCTTAAATTGGTGTCACCACAACATGTGAGGACAGCAGCTTCTATAATGTCAATGTCCTCTGGGCGACAAAGCATTTTATTGCTCCTAACCTCCTTGCAATTCCTTTTGAAGGATAGTCCCAGGTTTGGGCACTGCACAACTTCCTATGAACTCGATTCTTTCTCTTCTTATCTGCCTTCATCCTAAACTAAAACCTTCTGCCATGCAAACTTCAAAGATTGCCTTGCTTACTGAAATAAATGTTTCTACCATTTTGGATACTTGCTTGATATAGGAGAGTCTTCATTTTTTCTCAAAATAAATAAATAAATCATTTTGCGAGGTGGTGGGATTCTATTCACTTAATGGGACTGGATCCATATAAGGGTAGAATATTTTAAATTGGATTTTGGTACTGAGTAGGGATGGGGTTGAATAGCCAAATAGTCTCTTCCAACTTTATGGTTCTTCTTTGAAGTTCTGTCCACTCCTGTCCCATGAATTTCTTCTTGCTCAGAAAATGCAAGTATAAAAGAATTGTTCTTGTTTGTGTGATTATGTGTGTGTGTGTGTGTGTGTGTGTGTGTGTGTGTGTGTGTAGGAGATAGCATTCCTTGAAACATCCATGCCTGATAAGGGCTTGAAATTCACGCTATATTTCAAAGCAGAAAGAATATGATTTGATGCGGTCCTTTTGTGTAATGCAATGAAAGTTTCTTCCATTGAATATTACAAGCTCTGGGATTTGGGGATTGTCCCCTGGAAGTAAACACTGGAAATGAATGACAATGCATGGATGACTTCCTGTTAATTTCCTCCCTTTGGTCTTCCATTGTTGAAGTCAGCAGAAACCCACAGTGGTAACCTAAACTAATACTGAGAATTCTTCAGTGGGATTGATATCCACTAATTGGATGTTGAAAGTTGCTTCCATAGCAACCCAATTAACATCCATGGGAGAGTAAGGAAGAAAGATAATCTGGAAAACAAAGATCTTGGTGTAATCACTCCCTCGTGAGCGTTAAAACTTTTGTTATAAGCAACTGAGGATCATGATAGAATTTCCAAATTTGCAGGGGGGAGAGAAAGAAGCCTTGAATGATGTGAGAGAACAGAGGTCTTTGCTTATATTTACAGGTGCAATTTGTCCTCTCCATCATGAAGCCCATCTGTTCAACAAAAGACTTTTCAATATTAAATGTATTATAGTGTACCTGCAGCATATTGGGGATGTGATGTTAATATGCTTTTAAGTTTG
Organism: Vipera berus; assembly: GCF_964194415.1. Classification (NCBI taxonomy): domain Eukaryota; kingdom Metazoa; phylum Chordata; class Lepidosauria; order Squamata; family Viperidae; genus Vipera; species Vipera berus. The sequence goes on along the minus strand of NC_138215.1, from coordinate 15,711,206 downwards.
GTATTAATTAGCAGCATGGCCTCCTGCAAATTACCCTGCACATTCCCTATTCAGAATATAAAGTCATCGTATTCTTTCAAAGAGGAAGCATTCACTTTGCATCAAAGCTGTTCAGATTCAGAGCCTAGTAATACAGATTTCCACTGGGAACATGGTCGTTATTGGCAGTGAATCACAATTGAACGACTACAAGCCAGAAAGTATAGAAATGAACAAAACAGGTTAATTCTGCTGCATGTCAGCTTGGGCCATATTCATTTACAAGTTTGTTCAATGTGTTCCAGTTCAGGCTTCAAATACTGACTGTCACACAGTTGCTATAATAGCTCAGCTTACTCAGGCCCAAACAGATAACCACAGTCAGTCATGCAAACCAAAACACAATCTCTGACAGGCTTGCTTAAATGATTTGATTTTAAAAGGAGTGTGCAGAAGACTAGTCCAAAATCAGTCCAAGGTTCTGAGAGTGTGGTCAGGGTTGTCAGCCAGTCTAGAGTCAGAAATTAACAGGAAGAAACCACAGGAACATTTTATAAGAGCTAGAAAAAGCAGTTGTTTCCAACAAGGCAACATAGGAGCTGCCTCTTAAATCAGGTTGCAACCAGCTGCCATCAATCAAGAGGTTTACTCCCTTGCTTGGCAAGAAGCGTCATAAAATGTCTCTGCTCTGCTCTTCATTCTACTTACATTATCCTCATCTGACAGCTCCAGATGTCCAGGTGATGGCTGGTTTTGATCAGCCTCAAGTGATTCTTGGCATGCTGTCTCCTGAGGCTGACATTCCACAGGTTCAATTGGAGCAGCATCCTTAGAACCAGATTCAGAGCCTGAGCTTCTGAGATCAGGCTCCACACCGATTTGCACTACTACTCTGGTGACCCTGAGGACATAGATAAACCTCCAAGTGGCCTCAACGGCTCTCTAAAAGAATGCTGTTTGCAAGGAACATAAACCCTTCCATTCCCCACCATCCGGTCAGAGTTGAAGAAGCTCCTTGGATGAGAAGTGAAAGGTCTTCAAAGAAAAACAAGAAAATCCAGTTGCCTCTTGAAAAAACACCTTTGGAATAATGGGACAAACTTATTCCCTCTTTTTTTTTATAAATGAATCTTTATTTACATTTTGTGTTAAAAACACACCATACACCAACAAAGACAAAAAAAAACACATTTACAATATACAAAAAATGAAGAAATCAAAAAAATTGAAAACCATTTCAAAAATTTCACAATTTTCACAACTAACAATTATATTCCACTCATTAAGTCTCTTATAACTATTCAACTCCAAAGCTTATTCCCTCTTGATGCCCAAGGATTATCTTTGAAAAGATCCTCTCAGGCCGAAGCAAAGACAATCTGTTGCTTCGTTTTAGAAGTGCTTCACAGCTCCAGCTGCAAACACAACTCTTATCTGGCAAATGGTTTTTGTGTCTCAAAGATGGAGTTGCGTTAACAAGTAAATCTTGCAAAGAAGTCTTGCTGGATACTGTATTAGATGAGCAGGGAAGCACACACTGGCATTTTAATGGTGGTTAGTTACAAGGAGGACGTGAATGAGCAGGAACCTCCTGAATTGCACACATTAAAACCCAAAAGAGCGTTCCTAAGGAATGATTCCTGACTGTTCTGGTGACGTAGCATATTAAGGAGATAAAAGTAATGTCAAGAAAATCTTTCAAGTTAGCACCAAAAAGCTTCAGCAGAAACCAATACCCTTATCAGCTCTTTAGCCTTGTCAGAAGGAAATTGCTTTGGAGACAAAAATCAGGCCATTTTTCATTGGTGTTGGGTCTGCATCAGGGTGAGGGTAAGGTCGCAGCTCTTCCACTTATGCTAGACTGCCTCTGTCATTGGCATTTTTTAGCACAATGGACACATCACAGGTGACACAAACCTCTCAGAATGAGAAATAACTTCATTTGTTCTCTCTGAAAAAAGAGCTACAGTCATTCCTGCCCTGGAGAATATACCTACAGTCATAGGTGTAGCAAATACAGTAGCTCAAAGCAGGAAACTTTGCTTTATATCCAGAGGGCAAAGGTTATTCCCTTGCATTTCCAGGTAAGATTAGAAAGTTAGTGGTCTGGATATTCAGAATATCACTACTAGCTCTGACAGCAGAAGGAGAAGGGGATGGCAGAGGATGAGAGGGTTAGATAGTGTCATTGACACAATGAACATGAATTTGGTCAAACTCCAGGAGACAGTGGAGTGGGGAGGGGCTGGTGTGCTATGCTCCATAAGGTCACAAAAAGTTGGACATGACTTAGCAACTGAGCGACAACTAGCTGTGACAATAACAAATTTGATGGGCTGAGTAAGTACTAGCTTTAGATTTTGAAACCAACTATTACTGCAAAGGGTAGAATTGCAAACATATAGTTCCTCAGTATTTTTAACAACTTAACACCATCTAGTCTTACTCACACCCAAAGACTTGAGTCTACTGTAGTTTTCTAGTTTTATTTATTCAATTTATTTGCCGCCAATCTCATTTTGAAATGACTTTGAGTGGCAGTTTTGAAGGAACAGCAGAATTTGTGAGTCTACATCCAATATCACTCCCTCTTTAATTGTGAATACTATCCTCATAGGATGTGACTGGTTACTTAGAGGATTTTCAAGATGGGCAAATGCATGTATCTGATGCATGAGTACAAGCATGTAGCTGAGTTTGGAGTTACAGCTAAATTTTATTTATTTACTAGATTTGTATCCTGTTTTCTTTCAGGCACACAAGGTGTTTCCGTGCTGTTTCTACAACAACAAATTTGTGGATTGAAAAAGAAAACCTGGTTCAAAGTCACACCAAGAGCATCTTTGGCAGAAAAGAGACTTGAACATGGACGTCCCCTATCCTGATCCAAGAACACATACATAAAATAAATATTTTTTTGTAAAGAGCTAAGACTACCTCATCCATTCAATAGATTGTGTTGTTCCTCCAACCATTTTGCTCTGTGCTCTGTTCTGTAATCTATTTAACAGATTTGGAGTTTAAGTCAATTTATTGAGTGATGCAATAGTGAAGGATTAAATTTTACATCCCCCCCACTTTTCTCCACTAACAGTTAAGTCTCCTTTCACAGACACTTATGTATATCAGGGAAAGGCAATCCTTGAATTTGCATTGGTAGCATCTTTAAAATAAAATAAGTCAGTATGATCAAGAGAATATTAAGGACATTTCTCTTTCATGTTTTGACAGTATCAAAGACAATATAGAGATTAACTCGGGCCTTTCTTGGAAAAAGGACAAATAGAAGCATCTTACCATAAACTGTTTATCAACACTGAGATGATTTAAGAACTTCTAACACCTATTGAAATCTGAGCCGGAGATATGAAGAGGATAAAGAGATGTATTTTTATTAAATAAACAGTACAGCTATGAAATTAAACCTGTTAATCAGCAACTAGAAAGCAAGCAGCGATTGGGTTTACAAACAAAGTTAGCCATAATGTTATTTATTTAAGACAATGTTTCTCAATCTGGGCAATTTTGAAATATGTGGACTTCAGCTCCCAGAATTCTCCAGCCAGCAAGGCTATTACTAAGAATTCTGGGAATTCACCCATCTCAAAGTTGCTAGATTGGGAAACACTGATTTAGGAAATAGTGTGATATTTAAACATGGGTTAGAGAGTAAGACAGGACACCTTAGGGCAACCCCCCTCCCCCAATTTTTCAAACATGAGGATCAAATTTATTCGTTATTTATATTTGAAACAAATGACTTGGGGGTTGTATAAAGTAATACGATGTCAACATCGGAAAAGATCAGTAAAAGCACATGATAAGATGGAGAAGTGAGTCAAAAGCTAATAAGATAAAAAGGGATGCAGAAGCAACCTGGAACGTATAGCAAAATTTAGGAAATTAAATTAGCCAAGCAATAAAACGAAGCTTAAAAAAAATCAAACACACTAGAGACCGTGAGATAAAAAAAATTAAGCAATTTGTTCTGTTAGAAAAACCAATGAAACAAATCATAAAAAGAGTTAATCAATAAACATATTAATAATACAAAAGATGATCAGATTAAATATTTGACCAGAGTCACCGACTAGACGTACTAGATGTGAAGAACACATTCTGAATAAGTCACCCTGGCATCTCATTTTGGCACTGAACCGAGAAACCCACATGGGCCCATCAGGATCTGAGTTCAGCTCAAAAGAGCTCAAGTTTCTGTGCAGGTGTGCAGGTGCTTGCACAGTGCTAGACACAGTTCTTGGGCCATGCAAACAATTCCCCAGAGGCTTTGTTTGATATCAGATATTGGATAGACAACACATATTTTGCCAATATTAATCTGGCTTCCAAACCTTTCGCAGCACTGGTTTTCCACCCATGGTGGAAAATGCAGATAGGTGAGTCCAGAAATAGAAGGGAAGGAAATTAAGAATGGATGCAGAATGGGCTTACAAGTTGAATCCATACAGAATGGAAAGAGATTGTTCTTCTTAAGGCAACTTGACTCTGTCCCTTTCCGGTTTATTTTCTCAGCCTTTCAAAGAAACAATAGCTTGGACCCAAAGCTGGCAACAGGAGCTGAAATGTGTACGCTCATAAAAACATGAATCATGCCTTGATGAGGATTGTTTGCAGATGAATAAGTCACACAGAAGCCATTTCTAAAATGTCTGGCCTCTAGGGAGCCATCTTATTTTCTGGAAAGATAATTAGCATGCTCACCCAGCATGATGGAAGCAGTTTCAACTCAGCAATCTTGGGTTCATTCCTCTTTAAACGGATATTACCATAGATTTATGAGACAGCATCAAGAGGAGCTTTGCAGCTACTGATCAGGCTCCCTAAGCAGGAGACCAAAAGAATAAATGCAAGATTAAATGCAGTTCCCAGCCACGAAAGCTCTCTATCTCCTTAGCTGGTGCACCAAAGTGACTGATCTACCCTAGCTTCAGATGCAGCTTGGACTGACTTCCCACAACATGGAAAGAGCCAGAAAATAAATAGGTAGACAGAGACTCTGTCTCATATCACGTGACGTGGATTATGAAGTGCATCATCCTGTCTTCTGTCGCTGCTCGATGGAAAAGCTCAGTTGCAGCTTCCACAACGAATGATTTCAATCATCTACGGCTATGTTTAAAATGGCTTTTGTATTTTTTTAAAGCCCCATCAAAGAAAAGAAACTGACTTTTTTTTAAAGAAGAATTGATGGCATTCTTCTTTGGAACGGTGATGGTGCAGCTCCCTTAGTTATAAGGTAAGCAAGGTGGCAACTTTCATAACAGCTTCTTTGCTTCCCACACTTCCAGTTAAACCAAAAGATGCCTAAAGCACCTCTTCTCAAATGTCTTTTTTCCCTCCACATGAGCCAATGGAAGCAGTCAAGGAGGCTCCAAAGCACATGGAATTGAAGGAATCCTATTTTGCTGTCTTCTCTCTTTGCACATACCACATCATTCCGTCCATCTTGTCCTACTTGCAAGGCTTTCAGCAGATGCAATTCTCATTTGGCTGACCAGTAGCTCACAGCGGAGAAGAGTCTTGGTGGCGCAGTGGCCAAAATGCAGTACTGCAGACAAACTCTTCCCACAGCCCTGGAGTTCGATCCTGGCGGGGCTCAAGGTTGACTCAGCCTTCCATCCTTCCAAAGCCAATAAACTGAGGACCCAGATTGTTGGGGGGCAAGATGCTGACTCTGCAAACTGCCCAGAGAGGGCTGTGAAGCACTATGGGACAGTATAAGTGTTATTTCTAATGCTATAGTTCAGGCCACAGAATTTGCGAATAGACTATTTATCTTTAAATAAAATTATACAGAGGTGCTTTTTAAAAAAAATCATTATCTTATTCCTGAGATGATGATGATGATGATGATGATGATGATGATGATGATGATTATTATTATTATTATTATTATTATTATTATTATTATTATTATTATTATTATTATTAAAAAGGGGATTCTCCTCCATCCCCCTCCCCCACCAATCATTTTGGTCATTGAAAGGAATTGTGCATTGCTGGAGTTAGCAAGCTGCTTGCCTTAATGAGCAATCAACACCTAATGCCAAATGAGGAATCGCACAACTGTGACATCTATATGCTTGCCAATAGAAGTGGTGCTAAAGCAGCTTTTTTTTTTGCTTTGTGGTGTAGATGTTAGCTGAGTTTCCAGCCCCTCACACCACATGCCATCTGCAGAATTATTAGGACAGACACGGCTTCCTTCCCATTAAATCAGAGAGCGAAGCTGCAGCATATGGAAAGTGGAAACTGGTCAGATAAAGCTGTTGGTCATTTAAATCTATACATTCTTCTTCTTCTTTTCTTGCATTATTGGCACTTTGTCTTCTTCGTGTGGTCAAGACATGGGTCCACTGCATTTCTGAAGGAAGTTAAGGTGGTTTTTGGCCTGGGTGAACTCTTCAGAAAGCAGAAAAAGAGGTCGTGGTATGCACAATTAGCTTTGTTAATTTGAGCGAAGAACTCCACCGCAAAATTGAGAGACGCATGCAGGGGAAATGGAGGTGTTTGGAAAAGGTGGGAGCTTTCTCCAAATAGTATTCTGTGTTCTGTAGGAAGGTTGGCAGAAGATGTGGAGATCCTGCAACCTCCTAGGAAGAGAGAATGATAGAACTAGAAAAGACTGCAAAGGGTAATCTAGTCCAGGGGTCCCCAACCCCCGGTCCGTGGACCGGTACTGGGCCATGGCATGCCAACAACCGGTCCGCACAAACAAGCAAAGCCCCATCCATGGGATGCAGGTAGCACACAAAACCACACGCTTTCTGCTCCATGGTAAAACCTTTCTCCACAGAACCGGTCCCTGGTGCCCAAAAGGTTGGGTTGCCCAAAAGGTTGGGGACCTCTGATCTAGTCTCTTCCTCTGCAGAAAACCTAATTAAGCCATTCCTAGAAGGTAGATGTCCACCCACTTGTTAAAAATCTCCAGAGACAGTAAGCTGTCAGCCTTCCTAGATAGGCTAACTTCTTTGTTTCACAGATGTTACCGTCAAAATTTTTTTTCACTTCTACAGGAAGTTTCATTTGGGAACAGAGTTTCCATTGCTAAAATGATGTAGTCAGTAAGTCAGTTGATTTTCTGACCCGTTTTTGCCATGGTTTTTAAATGAACCGCTATAGTAATTAGGTGAATCCTGCAAGCTACTGCTAAGCTTGTAAGCCGCCCTGAGTCTTCGGAGAAGGGCGGGATATAAATGGAATTAATAAAAAATAAAATAAAAAAATAATAAAAAAAAATAAATTGTTAAGCAAATCCAGCTTTCCCCGTTGACTTTGCTTGTCAGAAGCCCTGAGTAGGCCACCAGTGGGATGCTGCAAACATGAATGCATATATATAAGCTGCCAAGCACCTGGATTTTGATCATGTAACCACAGGGACACTGCAAAGGTCATAAGTATGAGGACCGGGTGTATACAACTGTTTTCAGCATCATAAATTGAGGACCACCAAAAGTGAAATCTAAGTGGCTACAATTTATACCCACTTCCTCATTGCCTTTAATTTTAGTTGGACCATTCCAAGGGGTCAAAATGCCCCTAAATTTTGGAGTAATTTTGACCCTCTGGGTTGCCCACCAGCTCTGGATGATTTTGAATGAGGATTCAAATTGAGCCTCCGAAATCTTCTTTAGGTTGATTTTTTCCATCATAATTCTTGGATTTACTTCCTTTCAGCCCAGCCTTCACCCTGCATATCACCTCATCCCTTTTTTGCAGATTTCTTTACCAATTACTTCAAAAATTGTCACTTTGGTTTATAAAATTGAAACTACCTTTTGATTTATCCACTCTCCACATTCACCATCCCAATGGAATTGCCAGAGTTAAGCCTGTAGACAAATTTTGCTCTTGATGTGCAAAGGAAAACAGTGAAAGTGACATCGTGCTTCTTCACTTTGGGGAAGGGGGCTGCTTTGTTACATCAAAAGGTCTAAATAGAATGCTTCAGCTGCCACTAAGCAAAAGTGAAGAGGGAAATAACATCAGGATTATCCCAAACAATATTAACAACCATTTTAGGAAAATAACCTTACTTGCTGAGAAAAACCTCTAGAGGACAAGAGCAATGTAGAATTTAGGCCAAACTAATGTGGCAAATCAGGATGAGAGCTGTGGACATATTGATTGGGTTGGGGACTATTGTCACATACTCTGTGTCATCTGTTGCATGTATATGGGAGTAAAGAAAAGGTCTTGTATCAACTTGGACCGTAGATCCATCTAGTTGAGTCTTGTCCACATATTTTCTTTGAAACTCTTCTAGAGGGAATATGCAATTTCAGATTATTGTCAAGGGCCCCGGGAAATCAGGAGATTCAGGCAGTTTAAATGAGTATGAGGGCTTCTTGCAAGCTTAAGCTCTCTACAAGAGCTTAAGGGAAATGAGTGGGAGATAAGACAGGCATTCAAGATGGGCTGGAGTTAGATCTCTTGCGGGCGCACAGGGACTCGAGATTGATGACGTGTTTGACCCCCTCCCTCAAGCTCAGCCTGGTCATCTCCTACTTCTAGGGTTGTTGTTTTTTTAAACCCTGACCTGTAGCATCTTTTCCAAGAAGCAAAATAGGGGAAGGGACATGCCAATTGCCTTCTGAACATTATGACTTTGGGAAGTGACTTCTCTTGTTTGATTCTATAGCGCTCTCCAGAGCTATACCAACATGATTTCAGGTGATGACTTCTTTTGAGCAGAATTATGAAAAGAGAAATCATAAGCAAGAGCAAGAGGAATAATTGGAGAGCTTCTCTATTTGGCCCTTTTTCATCTTCTTGAGAGTTAAATAATATCTATCTGCACCAGCTTGATGTCTTTTCCATCTTGCAGAAAAGTGGACAATGAGAATGACACATCCTGTCTGAAGGCTCTTGGTTAACACCCATTTAACTTATGACATTAATTTGGGAAATCCAGTGAACCATGCAAGGATAGTTCTGAGGTGGACTCAGGAGGCAACCAAGAAGCTAAAAATCAAAAAGGAAGATCCAACCTTTGATGGCCACAGCTATATCTTCTTCTCTTCATTCTCATTCCATGACACAATATGGAAACTCCACTATTTGTATTTCTTATAATGATTTACATGCACCAGGCTCACTGATTATAATTTTATCATTCCTCAATTTTCTTCCACAGGCATAATTTGGGTTAGCACAAGAAAGAAACAACAAAAAAAAGCCTTACAAGATTCCAGATAGCATTACTCATCTCAGCCTGGTATAATGTACTAATTAGCATGCTTCTCTTGTAAAGAAACAGCCAACATTTGGGGAGGAGCATGTCATAAAACCTCAAACCACACCAGTGCAATTATAAATTCCTATCTGCCGGAACTAAGATTGCTTTGCATTGCACTAATTTATTGTGTTTGTTAATGCACTCCTTGCTTTGTTGTTTTTGCCAGCATAGATCACATTCTAGTTATTTTCTGCAAAGGGTTCATTATCCCGTGCTTAATAACTCAAGAAACCTCAGCATATTAGGAGCAAATATTTGTAATACTAGGCCACAGCAAATGAATGCGTTTCCTTTCCAGCTAACGCCTTGCATTGGGAAAGTCAAAACAGAAAACAACAAGATGGCTGGGAACTAACCACTAGAATATTTATTAGCAACTTTTAGTTCGAACAGTGGGAAACCAACTATAGTAGGTTCAGAAAGGATGGGATAGGAGTGCTAATAGAAGCATCTCTGTATGGCAACCTCCAACAGGCAGTTGACAAGTGAGATTTTGTGATGCCGAAGAGAGCCAGAGCATAAACTTGTATTATTTATCATACATACTGTTACACTGTTGGCAGCCACCTTCTGTTGGCTCTCTGACCATCCAAATGCAACATACCCTTCTTTGAGAAAGAGTGATGGATGACAAATCAAAGTGGCCTTGGGCTTTTTATACTTTTTAAAAACACACACACTCTCTCTCACACACAATCTCTGTCTCTGTCTCTATCTCTTTATCTTTACCTCTACACCTTTCCGGTGGCACAATGTTAGGATGCAGTATTGCAGACTAACTCTGCCCACAGTATGGAGTTTGATCCTAACTGGCTCAAGGTTGATTCAGCTCTCCATCCTTTCAAGGTTGGTAAAATGAGGACTTAGATTGTTGGGGGCAAGAGGCTGACTCTGTAAACTGCTGAGAGAGGGCTGTAAGCCTGTATGTCTATATGTATATGTATGATATGTGAATGTGTGTGTATGTGTACACACACACACACACACACACACACGTGTATTTGGCAGCGAGGTTGACTATATTAAAACAATTCTTTGCAATTCATGTCTATAACCACCCAACCATTCCAGCAACTTGTAATGCAAATGAAAATAAAAGTTGCAAAAGAAATAAGGGAGTGGTAGACATCATCTATGTTTCAAACACACACACAGAGACAGTGGGGGTGAGGGAATGATATTATGGTGCTACCATGAAACAACTAAATAGTCCAATTAAATTGCAACATTTCTGGAAAATATATCCTTTCAAGCACCATAATTAACACGGACAGCCAAGTCACTGCATGCATTGGCAAACTGCAAGTTTTCTATAGCCATTTTGTCTAATTTTAATGGATCTGGACTGACTAAAACCCCTACTGAGATTACCTAAGCATCTCCTGTTGAAAGCTGTCATTTGCAGGATTGCTCTGTGCATTAATATCCTGATCATTTTATAAATTCATGGACCAATTGAATCAATCAAACTATCCAGGTGTCAGTTCAGAAAATGAATGTCAAGTAAACATCTGGTGCCTAAAGTTGGTTTACTTAAGTGAAAGTGACATGGGTGCAATCATATTGCAGATCATCAGGATTGCCGTGGATATACAATATTCTAGATACTGCATCATTTTAGTATATAAATAAGCTAGCCAATGTTCCTTTTTAAAATAATATTTTATTGATTTTCTATTATTACATTTCATTAGTGCTTTTGAACAACATGTTGTCCGGGTTGATTTATTTCATAATATCATAATAGTAAATTTGGAAGGGACCTTGGAGGTCATCTAGTCCAACCCCCTGCTCAGGCAGGAAACCCTATACCATTTCAGACAAATGTTTGTCCAGTCTCTTCTTAAAAACGTCCAGTGTTGGAGCATTCACAGCTTCTGGAGGCAGGTTGTTCCACTGGTTAATTGTTCTAACTGTCAGGAAGTTTCTCCTTATTTCTAGGTTGCTTCTCTCCTTGATTAGTTTCCATCCGTTGCTTCTTGTCCTGCTTTCAGGTGCTTTGGAGAATAGCTTGGCTCCCTCTTCTTTGGGGCAGCCCCTGAGATATTGGAACACTGCTATCATGTCACCCCTCACTCTTCTCTTCGTTAAACTAGACATCCCCAATTCCAGCAACCGTTCCCTATATGTTTTAGCCTCCAGTCCCCCAATCATCTTTGTTGCTCTTCTCTGTACCCTTTCTAGAGTCTCGACATCTTTTTTACATAGTGGTGACCAAAACTGGATGCAGTATTCCAAGTGTGGCCTTACCAAGGCATTGTAAAGTGGTATTAACACTTCACTTGATCTTGATTCCAGATTTTCCTAAAAACGGAGGTGACATTTCTGCACACTATTAGTTCCACACTATAATTATTGCGAGAGGGAAATTCAAACCCAGGTACAATTCTAGTTTCCCATCCAGCACTTTGGACAGTTTCACATTAGTCTGGGACTTTACTGGGTTCAGCCCTGCCAAGGCTGGAGATTTCAACCCTGGGATGTGAAGGAAGATTCAGAGGAACTTCTTGGAATAGGTTGCGACAGTGTGGAAAGCCCAGGAGAGTGGACTGCATTGTGTATACAGTTTTTTCTGGGACAAAAACTTTGTTTGGAAGGAAGATGGCTGGGAAAAAAAACTTAAGGTGGGGGAGAGGAAACTTTAATAAAGTACAAGCAGAAGGAGACATGGGAGAGGAAAATTGAGTAGACCAAGGCTTCCTTTATATATATATTCTACTATTCTGTATGTACTGAGAAAAACATACCAGTATTGTAAATAATACTTTCACATACATATTCTATTAGATCACACTATTTCATTAATCAAGATCAGAAGATGCGGAGAAACCTGGAAAATTGCCAAAAGATGGACATGGATATCGTCATCACAATCTCCTCCTCCTCCTCTTCCTCCTCTTCCTTCTTGATATCATAGTGTTCAGAATAAAAACCTTCATTTGTTTAAGATTGGTGCTCTCTCTCTCTCTGTCTCTCTCTGTCTCTCTGTGTGTGTTTCTATCCTCACCTGCCTTTTGACTCAGGGGTTGAATTCAATATTAGAGGAATGTTCTTTGATGCTATTCAGAACTCATTGAAAGGCAATGAGATGTTTTGATTACCTTCACAGTATCCCCAAGGTTTCTGATAGCCTCCTTACATGGGGATCACATAAAAACTTCATCAACTTGCCTAAAACTTTAATTACTTAACATCTGAATGAATTATCATTGGTGAGTGTCAAGCATGCCTGGCTTAAAAAAAACATAATCAATCACATCAGCATGTTATTTTCATTGCCACATGTGCAACAATACTTTGTTCTTAATTACATCCAAACCTGCAGCCTGGAAAATTAATGACTAAGGGATTAGAGCAGCTATAAATACACAGAAAATCTGATTGGCATAAAGCGTTGATGATCTTCCTACTTAAACATAATTTAAGATTTATTATGGCAATGTCATGATAATGTGTTTAACATTAATTCACTTCGTTGGCTAGTCTAATTGTAAGTAAGCAGATGAAGCAAGCATGTTGAAAGCTTCTTTGCCTGTGTGTGTTTCTCTCTCTCTCTCTCTCTCTCTCTCTCTCTCTCTCTCTCTCTCTCTCTCTCTCTCTCTCTCTCTCTCTCTCTCTCTCTCTCTCTCTCTCTCTCTCTCTCTCTCTCTCTCTGTGTGTGTGTGAGAGAGAGAGAGAGCAGGGATGGAAGAAACATTGATCAAACTATTGGTTGTGTTTCTTGGTGACAAAGACTGAGTCTCTGCCTCTGTGTGTGTCCAAGCCATGATAGAATTGCATTCGGTTGGGGTCTTATGGTCTCTATAAAATTGTTAATCCAGAGACATCAATATTGTTGGAGATCAACGAATAGCTTGATTCAGACCAGGATGATTAAGCTCTCTCTCTTTTACATTCTGCAGATAGAAGACGTATGAACCATTGAATTCAGACACCTCCTTACTAGCTGTCCAACTTTCTTCCTTCTAAGAAAGAAGGGCTTGTTTCTTGAAGGCTGCAATTGGCTGAAGTTGAAGCCTTCAAACTCAGTGGTGGAAACTGTAGCTTCCTCTCTTCCTTTTCTTTTCAGAAATGACGATGCTTGCATCCCATTTTTATTTTATTTAGAACCTCACCCAGAGGGACCCCATATCTGTTTCCAGAAACTCAGAATGAATCTAACTCTGAGAGAACTACAATAATTACAACAATTTCCCGCTTATCTTTTCAGACATAACTTTAAACCTCGAGTATTGTGGAATCCTGTAAATTGTCTTTGCATCATCCATTATTTGCCCTGTTCTGTTTGCTAAACCAACTTCGTTTCCTTTGTTGCTTTGTGTTGCTCAACTGAGGCATCATGAAGCATAGCCCAACATGAGTTTCCCACTTCTCCAACTCTTGGGGAAGTTCTGAGACAATAGAGTGTCTTTTTCTCCTTTCCTGCAGTGAAACATAATAATAGAGGACGTCGAATGATGGAATGCTGGGGGCCCGCCAATATTTTTTACACAACATATGTGCATTTTCCTCCAGGAAAATTAATATTAGCTCATTAGCATTTTTCACAGCTGAAATAACACTGGGGAGACAATGTGAAGCACAGCATCCTGGGGGGCTAATTTTCTCTCCCTGAGTGGAGAGCAATGAAAACAAACACAGAGAGGGTCAGCCCATTTTTAATTATAAATACACCTCCATTAATGGGGAAAGCTATTGTGAAGCAAAAAAGGAGGCATCGGAGAGTCATCGACAAAGCTTCGATGCATGAGGTGAACAGCGAAATCGTCTATTGCCAAAGCAACTCTGAAAAACTTCAGTGGCCCTGCTTCATCACACTCTGCACAAATATCTCTATTTGCCATTTATTTTTCCTGGTCCAGATTCCTCCTCTATAACGAGTTCAGGATGTTCTTTCCATAAAAGCGAATCCCGTCTGCTCATCCATCTTATGCCTTGCTCGGCTAGTTGGCTTAAAGTTACATCAGCCTCCATTCCAAATGTATTTACAGATCTATTTATTCTCTGCGAAATATATTGCTTGACATCACCAGCAGAACACAAGGAGGTGTCGGTTGAAAAAAAAAACAACCCCTCTCAACTAAATGGCAGGTAAAGAATTAACGAATCGCTGCATCAGCCAACATTCGTGTATCAGAATGTTGAAATGAAATGAATTAACATGGCACGCATTTATTTATTTAGTGTACGGCATACAAAGTCAGGGAAATCTTCCAAGGAGGGGGTCCTTGGTGTTCTCTGAGCTTGCTTGTTTTCTTGCAGATGTTTCATTATTCTAACTAGGTAACATCATCAGTGCTAGTAAGGAGTGCTGTTTGCTGTCGGTTTATATTCTGGTGTCTTGCCTGTCTGGGTGGGTGAGGTGTTGTGATTCAGGGTCAGCCTGTGGGTTCGGCAGTTGGGTCAGATGACTCAGAGGAGGAGGGGGGTGTTGAAGAGCTTGCTGAGGGGGTTGGAGAGCTTGCTGATGAGAGCCCTCAGCTAGGCCCCTCCCATCTGGTTACGATGCAGACCCAGCTGTGTGAGCCTGACAGCGTGGATGAAGATGACCCACAGCTGGCCCTGTTCAAGGATGCCCGATGCAGGAGGCAGTCAATCAGGAGTAAACAGAGGAAGGCAATGGGGCACCTCGGAAGGAGGCAGAGAGAAGCCACGCCCTGAACTGTATAAAAGGGGAATGCGTGGGAGGGCTGGTTTGCTGAAGGCAACCGCTTGAATAGTTCCTGTTTCATAGCTCCTGTTTCGTGGTTCGTGTCTTGTTTTGCTCTGTTTTATGTTAATAAATTTGGCAGGCTTAGTTCCAGCCTCTTGCCGTTTGTAAAGGGGTTGTCCATGCCTTTTCTGCAGGGCCGGTAGCAGGCTGGTACAGAACATGAGGGCAGTCTTAGGGATTCCTTGATTGGGCTGTTTACTAATGGCTCTTCGGCAGTTTCTTGATTGGGGCATTGCTTACTTGATTGTTGGTCTGAAGCGGACCTTGGAGTTAATTACCCTTGCAAGAAAAGAAGGCAAGCTCAGAGAACAGCAAGGACCCCTCATTTCAACCCTGAGCTACAAATATTCACCTTCATTGAAATCTTCAAATGCTAGTCCTGATAACCGAGATTGCTAGTTCATTCTGTTCGGCGCTTGTGTGCCTATCCCTGGTGCACTGCAGGGGCAGAATTAACTAAATAGCGGTGCTCGGCTTGCTGATTCTTTTGGGCTCCTCCACCGGTCTCGCTTCATCTCATCTTATGTTGTGTTGCTTTGCATCTGGCAAGGTCCGGTGCCGACTGCCACTCTCTGCACACACAAACACGGCTAGGTTTTTCCCCTCCAAAGTGGTACCCATTTATCTACTCGCAATGTTGCATTCTTTCGAACTGCTGGGTGGGCAGGAGCCCAGGGAGCAAGCAGCAGGAGCTCACCCCATCTTGTGAAGCTGCACTCAAACCTCTGGAATGTAGACCATTTTTGGCCTGGAGTTCCAGCATCATTAAGCTACTGTGCTACCACGCCCACTAATATGCACACATTCCCACATTTACACACTTGCACACAAATGCCCAGAAGATTAAAAGGCATGAGGATAAGAGGTCTTTGGTGCTCAAATGACAGCAAATAAGGCATCAGGTGGGCTTTACCAGGATGGGACACTGTGAAGTTGGAAAGAGGTAGGACAACTCTTAAGTCCTGACCATGGAAGGTATTCAAAACAAGGTTGAATTGGTCTTTTTAATTTATTGGTTGCTTCTCTCCTATCTGTGCTTTAAAATGAGTCTTCTTTTTTTTTTAAAAAAAGTGCTAGCTTTCAAGAAGAAATCGAATCTTTGTAAGTTTTGGTACAATTAAATAATTTTGTACAGTTAGGTCAATTTTCCTGGAGACAACTGGGCCTCTGGTTTTATTTTGTTTTGTTTTTCTGCCTTCAAACTTTGTCAATGCCTTTTTGCCATTGTTTTTTCTTCATGAAAATAGGGAGGCAAGTCCAAATTACTGAAGTAATTCTTGTGATTATGTTTTACTACCTTCCCCACTTTACCTGGAAAATCTCTGCCAATTTTGTCTTTTCAGATGCCAAACTCTACTTTCAATCCATCTGTGGAGTACATGTCGCTTCCTGAATCATGCAAAGATCTGATCCAGTGATTTGTTTAAAGTTCTCATGAACTTTGGAGGACATGCCCAATTTTAACGATGAAGAGCCTCCTTACTTTGGGGTTCTAAGGAAATATTCTTCTGATCAGAGAACAATCTAGGACTCCTTTATTTCACTTTTAATCTGCCATGAACATATTCAGTGTGATTTGGTGTAGCGTTAAGACAAACACTGTAATTTCTTTTAAAAATGTATGTCTTCACTTGGAGATGTGGAGAACAGGTCCTCTCCGGTGAACAGGTGCATGGATGGATGCATAAGCGAAGATCACACAGACTCTGAAATGGATTCTGTTTCCCATCATTCCCTACACTCTTTTCATCTTCTTTTCTAATGATTTGCAGCTGTGGCTTGCAGAGACAATGGGCTTGATAGCATTGTGTGGAATTTGTCTCTTGAGATGAAAGCCATTGTCATTAGTCGTGGTTCATCTTTGTTCTCTTTTATGAACTGCCTCCTGTATTGTCTTGCCCTCCATTCTTCAGAACATCACCTTTAGTGTTTGTTTGGTTTAGATGATTGGTTGTCTTCTAAAGTCCTTTGATGCTCCTATTTGAAGTTTGCTACCCATGGAATAGAGGCATATATAAATGCACGGCTAGAGAGAGCTGGTATCACAGGTAAGATAGATAAGATGAAAAGGCTGGGTATTGTGTAGTCCATCATGATGAAACTCAATTGGACTTGTACACAAAGCTGCTTTCTCCCTCCAGATCTCTCCTGGAGGAAATGAAAAAGCTGACCTTAAGAAACAAAAACAAAAGAAATGATGGACAGAGAATGGATTTAAGATACCGTAGCAAAGCAAAGGCACATTAAATCTCTGGCTTCAGCGTGGACCTATTTCCTACCAACATCCCTGTGGTTTCTTTTCGCTTTTTTTTCAGCTGGCCTGTTCTTTTTATGGTCCTGTTTAGGTGGAAAATTGCATCCAGGTCTCCAGGTTAATTTAATTTCAGACAAACATAAATTAGCATTGTATGAGAACTATGATCTCCTAATCATCAAGGTTCAGAAAGATGCAGTGGATAAAACCAGTTAACAAAGAGGAATAAAAGTTTTCACTATTTCTTCTATTTTTTCTCCTTTCGGAGTTAGTCGTCTCCTTCATACACTTCAAACAATTTAGCTCCTTTTTTGTCCGTAGAGCTGTCTTCAAAAAAACCAGTATTAGAAAAAAAAGACCTTTCTTTAGGTGCCCCAAAGAAATGATAGACAAGGAAAATGAGTCGAGGAGAGCAGAAACAGAACAAAGAGGTTCGGTCACTAGTCTTTGAAACTCTAATGGTAGCCTGAGATAAAAATTTCTTGTGATCCTTCTTTGAGAATCGGATCCTAACTGGACTGTAATGGGATTGACGTAAATACACACACTGAATTGACCCCAAATGATAAATTCCAATGTAATTTATTTCACTCAAAGACCAGTACAGATAATAAACAAAATAAAATACAAGACAGACTTAAAATACCTTTTTAAAACAGGTGTTAAGATAGATGTTATTAGACTAACATCTAATAGAAGACAGATCAAGGATATAAGGATATCCTTGTATCAAGGATGCAATGTGAACGCTAAAATTATATTAAAGTTATAGTAAAATTATGTTAGATATGGTAACATCTAAACATCTTTGTGCAGTGGCAGTATTGTAGCCAATGAGGTTTATCTGATGTGTGATTGTTGATAGTTGATAGTCAATATACTCAAAGTATATTGACACATTATTAAAACATTCTCTCCTCCCCCGATAACTTTCGCATCAGGGGCCACTCAAGATTTTAATAGCGTTTGTCCTGTGGGTTTTTGATGCAACTGACTTTCTATAGGTTGATGCTAGGTCTGGTCTTATGCTGCTACTCCTTTCCTACCAAATCTATACATTTCAGCTCTGAGTCAATGGCACATTTCTTCCATTGAGACATGGTGGCTAAGAATCTGTTCTGAATTCAAAACTAGGAACCCCCATTCAGACATTCAGATGGTAACTATCAGTTTTTTGTGAAATGTGGGAACAGATGAGTCTCAAAGGGTGACTTAAAGCTTTGTGGGGGGCTCAAACATCACTGAAGAATAGATCAAATATGGTGCACGGTCCCAAAACTGGGATTTTCTTTTTTGACCCAATGGGATTACATCCAAAGATGCCTTTGCCACGCATTGCGATTTTTCATCTGAAGCATTTGGTCCACCTTAATTGTGAACGATGCAATTAACCAAGCAATAACGTGCCCGTTCCCCAGCTGTGTGTGTGGGCTTGTGTTTTACAGCACATGACATTTTGCATGGCAGAAAGAGAAATATTTAAGATGTACTGGAAAGTAGGTTTCCTTGCTGGCTCCGCTGAAAAGAAAACAGTTGATTCAAATATAAACAAGATGATGCAAAGGGTGTGAAGAACAGAAACATTTTGCTGTATTAATTAATCTGGTTTGTTTTTTTTTTCCTTTTTAATGAGGCGGGGAATGAAATTTAAGCCATGTTGTGTTATGCCTAAGGCTGGAATCTTAGAAATTTGATTTGCTGGATTTGCAATAATCCCAGCCAGCCCAACCCAAATTGAGGGCTATATAACTGTTGAAGTTCAGTAACTTAAAGGAAAAATATTCTACAAACCTGTGGCAGAGCTTTATACAACCATAAGATGCACCCAGCTGAGTGTGATCTATTTATGAGAAAATACATATAGGGTTGGGGGTGTAATGGCTCAGCAGTTGAAGATGTTGGCAGCTGATAGCCCAGGTTCGAGACCCAAACTCCGCTCAGTGGGGTGAGCTCCCATCCCTTGCCTCAGCTCCTGCCCACCTAGCGATTCAAAAGTATGCAAATGTGAGTAGATAAATAGGTACCACTTTGGTGGGAAGGTAACAGTGTTCTATCGCCATGCTGGCCACGTGACCTTGGAAATTGTCTTTGGACAAAGCTAAGAAATGGAGGTGAGCATCATGCCTTAGAATCAGATATGATCGACAGGGAAATCTTTGCCTTTTACATATATAGGATTTCAGCTGGCAAATGGACAAGCTAGAACTTTAACAGATTAATTTTAAGCCTGGAAATTCCTGATTATTTTTAGGATGGTTTGGCTCTCAGCTATCGGCGTACCATGGCACAAAGGAATGAAATGCTAAAGACGGACCATCATCCTAAAAGTGAACATTTGTGAGTACACTATTTCAAAGGGGAGCAGATATTACAGTTTTAATAAAGTCTCCTTTGAAGTGAAGTCAGCTCTGAGTGTCTTTGTGGACACGTCTATGTCATTTTCTTGGCAACAAAGTGGAAACAATTGATCATTACCTTATTTTGGGAGAGTTTTCAACTTCCTATTCAAAATCCACCTGAATTTTCCCGTTGGTTTCTCATCCAAGCGCTAGCAAGTCTCAATCCTGTTCAATCCAGACAAATCAGCCACAGCAAACCATCTGCTGAGATACTGTAACTTTAATATTATGCAAAACCTATTAAATTTAATTTATTCATCACAAAGCAGGTGTTTGGTCAACTAACCATACTCTCATCTCTTCCTATTGTACTTTCCTTGCTCAAGTGATAAAAATAAAGAAGACATCTTGCCATGGTTTGGGATTGTTAGCAAACTGAATTTTTTAAAAGAAGGGAGGGAAAGTGCTGCAAGGAAATTTGAAACATTTCCCTCTAACCATCTCAAAAAAAGTTAAGTGGAACGATTAATATGACTTTTTTTTTTAAGGATCAGCCCATTTCTTGATCCTTGTGAGGACCTAGGAATTAGACTTGCCATTTGTCAATAATTCCCCTTCACTTTCCATTGTGCATGTAATTGATGGTTAGATAATTGAAAAGATTGCTTGGGAAGTATTAAGCTGAAACAGGCTTTTTTTTAAAAAAACAAACACATCTTTTTGAAAAAAACAAAACAAAACACACAACTTTAATCCCGAGGATTCTAGATTCATTTTAAGGCTTTAAATTAGTCTTCCTGCTTTTTCTGTAATTATGGCATTGAGAAGGAGCCGTGACAAAAATAGCACACAATCTCCTTGATCAGAATGCATTTTAGTGTTCCATTTCTTTGGTTAAAGAAATCTACTTGACTAAGGCAAGTGATGGCTGACTTGAGCCTATTTCCTGAGCCACAACTTGCTCTGCAAAAAGTAAACCCATGATGGAAAGCCTTCTTCTGTTTTGCTACTCCATTAGTAGACGGTGAATGTTCAGGAGAAAGTCAAGTATTCTGGGGCATTGCAGTGTATTTTAAGAGTGAAGCTTGAATATCACCCATATTCTCCAGGGGTGAGAGCAACTGGGTTGGACCATTGTCATGTTCTCTTCAGATGCTTTTCCCTAGCAACGGTGTAACTCAGCCTCCCTAACAAGAATCTTGCTTGGATTTAATCCCCTTGCCTCTTGCAGATATCTTAGATATTTTTCCCAATATCAAGTCTAGATTCAACTTGACAAAGGGCTTTGCCTTGGGGAAAACAAGGATCGCCCACTGAATGCAGCAAAGTGCATCTTTCATTCATTACTCTTCCTTGACAAAAGTCTGCCTCAATGAAGCATTTTGGGTCAGCTTCAGGGGGCTTCTCTGCAGTTGTCACAAATGTTCTTATCTAATGAAGCCAAGTGCTGTGGCTGCCCCACTAGGGGACCATTTTGCTTCAGATGAATTAATGAATTAATGGACAAGACAACATGGCAGGATTTCTTAGAGCAGAAAAAAAATCCTGTCTTCTTCTCCTGCTGTTTTGGTGCTTTATAGCCTTCAATCTTCAAGGGAATGATGTAAGAAGAGGCCTTGTTCAATCAGATCCAACGTCTCTTCTTCTGGCAACCCAAGTATTTGTGGGAAGTCCACAACCAATATTTATTCCCTATTATTGTCCTTTGGCATCTAGTCATGCCTTTGGCGTCTAAGTCATGCCGGCCACATGACCACAGAGACGTCCTCGGACAAGCGCTGGCTCTTCAGCTTTGAAACGGAGATGAGCACCGGCCCCTAGAGTCGGAAACGACTAGCACGCCTGTGCGGGGGAACCTTTACCTTTACCTTTATTGTCCTTCTGCAACTGATGTTCACAGGCATTTGTTTTCCTCAGATCCCAGATATTATACATAATTATAACTTTCATGATTATATCAACTATCATTAGCAGAGGATACAGAAACCCTGCCCCAGTCTATGATAATCGGTGGTGCCAGAGAATGTCTGCTTTAAATAGAATAAATAATTTTGAATTAATAATTCAGGGATAGTAGGTAAATCAAAGACGGGTCCCCCTCCCTGATGAAATCCCTGATGAAAAAAGACACAAGAAATAGCAATTTAAATAGTTCCAAAAGAATCCCAAGGCCAACAATATTTCTATTCCAACAAAGAAGGATCTAGTTTCTGGCAGTCAATTGATGTACAAGAAGAAGGAGGAGTCAAGAGAGAAATCAGCCTGGAGCCATTACATTCCCACAAGTGATATAAGTCCAGCCCCTCTTGAATGCCATTAACTCTTATCTAGTGCCAATTTAGTGGTCATCATTAGTTGACTAGATTCTTGTATATAGGCATGAGCAATAAATCTTCTGACTAGAACTTAATGCAAGGTTCTGACTCTTTGTGTCTGACAACTAAACCCTTATTGTGGCAAGAGGTGTATAGCTTCTCCTTCTCTGGAGAAGTCAGCTGGACTGCTAAAGGGCTTCCTCCCCCTGATTTCATAGTCCCAGAATTCAACAATTTCTGAGAAGGTGGTGGTCCTGCCTGATATTCATCTGTTAACTCAGAAGATGGGTGCAAAGCCTTTTCCTCTGGACAGGCGATCTCTGACTGTGGAACTGATTATTTTCCTCCTTAGCTGCTCTGCATTTTGAAGAGTCCAAATGCTAGAATGATCAACACTCTACTAAGAAGTTCTCCTTGTGCCCACAACCATAACATTAGCCATGTTGATATTAATCAGAGAAAAAGATGAAATCCTCTAAGTTGTACAGTCATAAACAATGGGCCAATAGTCAAAGAATCCCTAATGAAGTTGACCTTTGGGATGTGGATGCAGAGCGAAGGAATTATCTCTGATCCACAACATAGCTTGGTTGCCAAAGGGTGATATCATGACACTGTAATGAATAGAACATTTCTCAACAACCTTTATTTTCAGGAGTTCACACTTTGCAACACACTTTGACAGTTTTCCCCCTTCACCGGTTTCCTATCATTCATTCCACTGTTCATATAACAAAGACAGAACATTTGAATGTTGCATATTCATGATTAGTCCCTGAAATAGATTTTTCCCCCTTCCCCTCTGATGTTTAAATGCATTCCTTTGCACGTCCATGAAGCAGTTCGATTCCATTTCTATGTTTTATTTTCTTATTGGAGAAGGCACAGATGGTTGAGGAACAATGCCGGCTCACCTGTTTATCTAGCACTCACTGAACAAACAAATTTTTAAAATTCATTTGCCCAAACTAATAGTGCATAATCCCAGGAATATAAATATTGTTTTATATAGATAACCAACCTGGGCATGTCAGGTTTCCAAACTAGTCTAGCAGAACAATAAACTGCAATCTTTGCCACATCATCTGTGGTCCAGAAACAAAGAATGATCTCATATATTTGAGTTTGTTGCATCCTATTAAATCACGTTGACTTCAAATGTGCATGGATGCATCTGCTTGTCTACAGACAATGACTATGTGGTGAACACGCTTTTATGTTTTCAGTTTCTTCATTAATACACATCCTGATACCTTGAATAATTACTTGCAGCAGTACTTTCCTTCTGAAAAGAGCCATTAGCACCATCAACTTTAGGATAGTTTGGGTTGCAAGACAATTTCATATTTTGCTTTGCATTATTTAGAGGGAAGAATCAGCAGAACAGTCCCCTGTAAAAAAATATAAATGTAACAGTCATTTTATTCATTAGTTATGCGGATACTTAAAAACGTAGCATGATTTTCAAAGCTTAGCTACTGTAATAATAAAGAACTCTTAATTATCAAGAAGATTATTTGTTCTGGTAAATCACAGCTAAGTACTAAAGAGTGGTGTGTGGAATTTATTCTTCTTAGTTCTTGGGAACTATTGAGTAGTCAATAGATTCCAATGATTTACTTATCTGTTGCTGCTGGTGATCTTAACTGGACAACAGAAGCTATGTGGGGAAAAAGCAATGGAAAATTCCAAACAAGCAGAGTTCTCATTTATAAAGATTTAAATGTGTTTCCTTTAAAAAGTTCCTTTCTTTTCAATAAAGCAATATAAAATGAAATGACATGCACATGTGCATTGTAAAAAAAAAAATACTTGAACGCTCAAAACCCTTTTACAAACTATTTTCAATGTGTATTAAGCTGTTCAGCTTGTAAGGGATGTTAATATAATATTAGGCAGTTTTTCCATGGAAAGGGAATGTCAAAGGAACCAACTCCATTTTGGTTTTTGGTTTCCCCCCCTCCAGGGTTGCCAAAGTCAAGGGCAAGTCCAATAGCATAGATGGATTTTCTTTGTAGTTTGTATTTGATGAAAGGGGGACCTCTGAACTTTATTGTGGATGGAGAATTTGATTTCAAGATGATTGCACAAGTGCTTTCAGCGAGACGCAATCTGTCTTAAAGGAGTTGGTCTCTTCAGCTGTCTTGGACTACAACTCCCATCAGACTCAGTTTACATGGGCTATCATTGTGGGTGATAGAGTTTCTAGACCCACATATTGGGAGAACACTAGGTTGCTGCATCGGTTGAATGTTTTCTTTGATGTCAATTCTGTTTTAGATACTTTGGTTCATTTGGAGAGTTAAGTAATAAAAGAAGTGAACACACACTGTTCAGAAGAGATGTGAGTGACTTAACCATGTTTGTGTTTGGGATGGTCATTAAAGTGGTCTGAATATTTTTTGAGGAGGACATTTCCTCTTTTGCCTCTCCTCTCCATTGCAACCAATGGGTCTTAGTTTCCATTTAAATTAATATCCCTGTGTAAAGCATGATAAATCTGGGGTGACAGAAGATGCAAAACTATGATGTTGTCTATTTTGCTTTGCATTTGTTCTGTCTGACCCAAATTATTATAGTTTGTAAACTATAATTTATTGTTTAGTGCAGGGGTGCACTGTGTTCAATTAATAACCATAGTTAAGCAATCCATGGCTTAATTTGCCGAGTGAATGGAATCAGTCAAATTCCACCAGGCCTACACAACACAGGTTCTTGTAACTGAGCAATGGATTATTGGACTGTGTGCAATTCAACTAACCTTTAATGTATATGGGACTTCATAATGCATGCAGTTGCACCATTTTCTTTCACATAGAACTAACACTGAATGTTTCATCAATCTGTTAGGCATAATCATTATTATACTTCATAAAACAGTCTCTCCCAAAATTTGCTGAATTTATTGTTGCAAATTGAAAGGTTATTTGCTGGTAGAATTTGCAGAACAGACAGTCTAAATAATGGAATTCCTTTGAATATGAGCAGCATAGACAAATTTCCAGGGTCTGTATCAATATTTCATAATCATAACATCATTATGCCATAATGCATAATCAATGCATATCGGGGTCGGTAGACTTTTGAGAACAAATATAAAGCAAATGCTTCTTTAAGAAATGCAATTACTGCCTCTAGTAGTATGGCAAACATTTAAAGCCTTTGTTTCAACAGAGCTATAAAAGAGGTGACTTTGATATATGCATATATTACGTGATTTGCAGATGATTGCGGAAGTGTGTTTAATCATTGAATTAAGTGATGGACTGTGATTAAAAAGATTCCTTTGATTGAAAAGTGAAAAATCCACTTGACTGCTATAGCAGAGCAAGTGTTGAAGAGAAGCTACAACTTGGATATTTTCTTGAAAAAATACTTTCCAGAATGTGCAATTTAGAAATATGTTCCCCAAGACCTCAAGAATTTGTAAAATGGAAGTGATTGAATCCAAAATAGCTAGAGCTGAGCCAAGCGACAAGATAGTCAAGGTGTATGCGTGTCAGTGTTCGATATTCCATTCATACAATCATCACTCTGTCAGTCTGCAGACTTCAGTATCAACAGAATAACAAAGTTGGAAGGGACCTTGAAGGTCTTCTAGTCCAACCTTCTGTTCAAGCAAGAGACCCTATACTATTTCAGAGAAATGGCTGTCCAGTCTCTTTTTATAAACCTCCAGTGATGGAGCTCCCACAACGTTTGAAGGCAAGCCATTCCACTGGTTAATTGTTCTCGCTGTTAGGAAACTTCTCCTTAGTTCTAGGTTAGTTCTCTCTTTGATTAGTTGCCATCCACTGCTTCTTCAGATGCTTTGGAGAATAGGTCTACCCCTCTTCTTTGTGGAAGCCCCTTAGATATTGGAAGACTGCTATCATACCATCCCTAGTTCTTCTTTTCATTAAACTAGACCAGGGGTAGGCAAGGTCTAGAGCCTTGGTGGAGCAGTGGGCTAATGCCTCCTTAAGTAACACCAGCTGCCTGCAATTAGTGCAGGTTCGCATCCCACCAGGCTCAAGGTTGACTCAGCCTTCCATCCTTCCGAGGTAGGTAAAATGAGGACCCAGATTGTTGGGGGCAATTAAGCTGACTTTGTAATAATGCCGCTTGGGGTGTGTGTGTGAAAGCCCTAATAAGCAGGCATATACATAGAATGAAGGCTACTGCTAAGCTTGTAAGCCGCCCTGAGTCTTCGGAGAAGGGCGGGATATAAATGGAATTAAAATTAAAAAAAAAAAATATGACTCGTGGACTTCAACTCCCAAAATTCCTGAGCCAGCCATGCTGGCTAAGGAATTCTGGGAGTTGAAGTCCACAAATCATAAAAGAGCCAAGGTTGCCTACCCCTGAACTAGACATACCTAATTCCTGCAACTTTTTTTCATAAGTTTTAGCTCTATAGAGAAGCTTCAAGAAAAGACATTGTGATGGAGGACCTTGCAGATGGCTTTTTTGTCTTAAAGCTATGGTGCTACTGTAACCCTGAAAAGATCACTGGCCCTCAAAAGATGTCTGGAGCACATTTCTTTCACTTAGAAATATCTGATAGAAAATCTGGTAATTAAAAGGTATTAAAAGGTAGAAACTTTCATGAAGTGTAACTGCTTCTTCAGATGCTGAGAGCATTACATATTTCATAAACCATATCAATCAGCCATTTGTGCCAAAAAAGGGATGGAATTGATCAGGGGTCTTCAAACGTGGCCCTTTTATGACTTGTGGACTTCAACTCCCAGAATTCCGCTGGCTGAGGAATTCTGGGAGTTGAAGTCCACAAGTCATAAAAGGGCCAAGTTTGAAGACCCCTGGAATAGATGAGCTCTGTGGTCATCTATAACTTCAAAATTCTATGATTCTAATTGGCTCTTCGAAGAAAAAAAGGATGGCGAGGGACCTGCTTCTTCAACCACTGGGCAGTTCTGTCTGATGTTCTTAGCTAAAGGCTCTCCCAGAGAATAAGACCATATTTAGTCCATCCATTTCTAAACCACATCTCATCCAGGAAGGAGCATCCGTGAAAGTTGTGCAACATCGCCCTTGATTTGACCAATCTCTTCCTATGCCCCTAGTCATGATGGACAGCAATGCTCCAATTCTAACAGAGGCATCCATCGTATTATACAACCGGAATTCAAGGAGACAAGATAGAATAGCTAATAAAACCAAGTGAAGCAGGAGATCAGGAGAGGGTTCACATTGGTTATTGGTCCTTCTCAAAATGCACAAGAGATTCTTACTCTAGGTCATCTTAACTGGTCAGCAGAGGTTCTTAAAACACATCAGGTGGGCGAACATGTAGTCAGTGAGTCCAGATTAATTTTTTTAGACCATGTCGACAGTTCTACAACTCTGGCTGGTCTCTTATGTCAACCCTTTTGGCTCTTGCTGTGCCAAGAGTTCATCTGGAAGACACAATGGTCAGCCAGCAGACACGTAGAAGTACCAAAACCAGAACTGAAATGTGCTGGCCTGAATCCAGAGTCTGAAGAGGCAAAGAGCCATTGCGGCAATTAATTGTCACTTCAGCTCTCTAAATATGCACAGGGAAAGTGACAGCAGGAGCAGAATGGATTTGAAGAAGCTTTTTATCATTCTTGCAATGCTCTGCAATATTCCCTGAGGCTGTAGACGGCTCTCTCTCGCCTGAGAATTGCTGCCGTCTTCTTGTCTTGGAAAGTGTCTCCTTATTCCACTTTTGATGGGCTCCCTGGGCCAAGATTTAGTTATATAAATCACAGAGCTCTGAGCTTGTAGGGCTTAACTTGGCAGCTAAGCTCAAACATGGCAAAAGTCATCCAGACCCTTGACCTGATATAGCTTGATAAATACCTTTATTGAAAACTAGGATAAAGCTATGCCATCAGTTGATTACCCTCTTTAAAATGAGGATGTAATTTGTTTTTAGAGCCATGACAATCTTCTTCTTCTTCTTCTTCTTCTTCTTCTTCTTCTTCTTCTTCTTCTTCTTCTTCTTCTTCTTCTTCTTCTTCTTCTTCTTCTTCTTCTTCTTCTTCTTCTTCTTCTTCTTCTTCTTCTTCTTCCTCCTCCTCCTCCTCCTCCTCCTCCTCCTCCTCCTCCAAATTCAACATATTGGGGATGTCATGGGTACTTTGATACCAACAGTTTCCAAGTTATCTACTTCTGGCTTAGTTCTTAAAGTTCTGCCCTAATTTAATAATTTTATCCCCATCACTTATTGCTAAGCACATTTAATTTGTGCTTAGATTGTAAGCCGCCCTGAGTCTTCGGAGAAGGGTGGGATATAAATGGGATTAAAATAAAAATAAATAAATAAACTCAGCCTGGAAAGCAGAATGTAAAAAACTCAAGAAAATAACTGAATAAATACATCTCCACTCTTTTATCTTCAAATGCTCCAAGACTCTTTGACCCATTCATCTTCTCCCCCAGTAATCAATCTTTTGACATTCCGCACCATTAGTCCAGGAACAAAACTACTATGTATGCTCTGAAATTGCACTCAAGTAGCATGTGCTTGCAATGAAAAGAGCAGATACAGCTATCATATAGGTGTTTCAAAACTGTGAAATTTAGCAATAATAAGATATATTCTTCCTTGCACCTTCCTGGGTTTGGAAATACAATACAATTTACTCATCTCTAGCATCCCTCCATTACTGAAGTGCATAGGGAAATAATTCTGAGGCTTCTATGTACTACTGGATGAGTACTATCACAGTCAATGATGGATGTTTTGTGAATGCTTCTTCCAAATTCAAAGACTTGATTTATACATACAATTCCTTCTATGTTTGTCCATTTCCATGGACTGAGTCCAGTTAACAAGAAAGATATAGTGTTAATAAGTCCATTAACAGGAACTTTAAAGTGTGCTTTGTGAGTGGAAAACCACATCATAACAACCAGTGATGAATGCAATTCTGATTGATAACTATGTTCTGAACTTCATATTAGAATAGAAATTAGATTGTTTGTCTCAAAAACATGGACCAAATGAAATTCTTTGCATCAGTGCTTCTCAAAACTCTTTGAATACTGGATCTAAAAAAATTAAGTCAAAGTTCAGCTACTTTTAATCCCGTAAACATTTTATCTCTCTCATTAAAATGAAAACAGAGAGGCATGATCCTTTAAAACCATCTTGCCTTATTTCAACTACATCCTTAGTTAATGCTGCAGCATTTTTCATTCTTTATTTTTTTAATGTTAAAAGAAAAAAAATGTCAGAAGTAAGACAATCCAGAGCCAGCAAAATCTCCTGGATTTACACTGAATGGATGAAAATAATCCTGTTTTGTTTTGGAAGTGAGTAATTCTGACAAAGTCTTGCCCACCTCTTTTACAGAGGAAATGACTAACTCCTCAAAACTATTGGTCCCAAAACTATTTTCTCCAAAATTGCTCCATCTTTGGGAAAAGAAGACAATGACCCCATGTCATTCTTTTGATTAAACACCTCAATACATTTTTGAGTGATGTGGATTTGCTCACATCAAGTGGTCATGTAGAGACCTATGGAGGTGAACTTGAAGAAATTATCCAGAGGTTTTTAAGACCACAACAGGTGCAGAAGTATGTGACAAACCTAGAAAGGTGGAGAAGTGCTAGAAACAGATTCTGATTGTCCTCCCAACTTCCTGCAGACAAGCAAGATTTGGTTGCTATAAATAAATCAGAATTTAAGTCCTCCTATGCAGTCTCTTTCCTGATTTGGTCTACTTTGTAAAGCTGACAGATCATAATTTCAATGTACCCTTCAAAAATCTTTACCCTTATCTCAAAGATGCAGTTCCAATATGCCTGAATATCTCCTAGATCTTCCATCTAGATCTTCATCTAGAAGATATTCTAGATGGAAAATGTTCAAAATGTCTTATTGACAAAAAAAAAAGATTTCTTCAAGTCAAATTCAACTCCATTTTCCCAACTTTCCCATTGACCCCATGGCCTTGGTGGCTACCTGTTGGTTCCACAACTCAGTACATCCAGGTTAACCAATAGGCCTATTTTGGTGCATCAGTTCAAAATATCTTGTATTCTTTGATCTGAAGAACACATCTGACCTTTGAGTGAGGCAGGAATTCCAGGAATAGACAGAGCCCAAGCTTCAGAATGGGTGGGCCCAGAACTAAAGCTAAATTTAAGTTAAAATGTCATTAACATTCAATTACCTGAATGCAATCAATATGCTTATGTCCCCTATTTTTAATCATGTCTGCCTTCTGTCACCTTAAATATTACATCTCAGTTTGGTCACCTTTCTTTCTTTTCTTTATTATTTCCCTGAGAATTTCACATACAACCCTTAAGTTTGCCCTCCACTTTTTCTATAAATCTTCATCCACAGAAGCCATCATGTGAAGGTATGTCCTCTGTTAGCACAGTACCTCTCAGCTATTCATTAACTAAACCCAACTTTTTTCTTCAGGCTTTTGCAGGTACAATGAGTGGATCCCTTAAAGCGACTTCATCATTTTGTGCAAAATCCTGAGAAAAGTCAGGAAGCTTTAATTAATAGCAGCAAGATTCCATCTATTAATTAAACTAATAGCTTTGCAAGGTCCAAAATTCTGCTTCTAAATCATTTTTTATGTGCATGCAAGCCTAGAACTCAGATGTCTTCTGAAACCCCCAAAATTGAATTGTCTTCATTATAGCTGGAAGTCAGGTGAATAATTAACTAGAAAGCACCCAAGGTGTAAAAAGTTGAAACACACCAGAGAACTTGCTTTGTAACTTGAGCTGTAGCACTCTGCTAGCAGAAGAAAGGCCAAGCCAGTCCTGAGGAATTCTTGGAATTGAAGTCCACACATTTTCAAGGTTGCAAGTTTGGGGAACACTGGGATAAGCCAAGAAAAAATGGCCATAGAATTGTTATTATTAGAGGACAGATAGAAAAATGCAATTTTGATGTTCTCTGTCCATCATACCTGTTGCTACAGAACAGATATACTATGGCAGACATTATTGATGTTTCTTATTCATGCTCATGCCTGGACAGAAGATAGGTTTGGGAAAAGAAAGAGGTGAAGG
The DNA here is from genome assembly GCF_964194415.1 of Vipera berus. Taxonomy (NCBI): domain Eukaryota; kingdom Metazoa; phylum Chordata; class Lepidosauria; order Squamata; family Viperidae; genus Vipera; species Vipera berus. Next base: position 15,680,335 of record NC_138215.1, on the reverse strand, counting down.
ATTCTGCTGTTTGGTTGCTTCAAAGCAATGTTCTTTTGTTGTCTGTTCATTTCCCCTCCTTTTGATATGGAAACTAGCCCTATTTTATCCTTATTGGTTGTATACCTGGAAGGGGACCACAGTTATTGGTTGGGTTAAATAAAAATATGCATAAGGTAAAGGTAAAGGTTCCCCCGCACATGCATGCTAGTCGTTTCCAAGGCCGAAGAGCCAGCGCTTGTCCGAGGACGTCTCCGTGGTCATGTGGCCGGCATGACTAAGACGCCAAAGGCGCACGGAACGCTGTGACCTTCCCACCGTAGTGGTCCCTATTTTTCTACTTGCATTTTTTACGTGCTTTCGAACTGCTAGGTTGGCAGAAGCTGGGACGAGTAACAGGCGCTCACTCTGTTATGCGGCACTCGGGATTCGACCCGCCAAACTGCCGACCTTCTGATCGACAAGCTCAGCGTCCTAACCCACTGAGCCACTGCGTCCCTAAAAATATGCATACTCTCATACATATATGCTCAGAAATGTTTCACTGAAGTCAAAGGGAACCACTTTCCAGTAAATTAATATACCAGTAGTGCAATCCAACATGCTTATTTATTCTGAAACAAGTCTGTGGGCTTCCAGAAGTATGCACATCAAAATAAACATGCACGAAGCTACAGATATTGTGTCTGGTTCTCTCTCTCTCTCTCTATATATATATATGGAAATGCACTCCGCTGAAATTTATTTATTTATTTATTTGTTTATTTCTTTGTTTATTAAATTTACATGCTGCCCATCTCCTCAATCCGGTGACTCTGGATGGCTTGCAGATCGTAAAAAGATAAACAGAGAAGCAGTTAGAGTGTTAAAGCCATGCAAATTCACCATTTAAGACTATGCAATTTAATGCACCTTGTTCGCCTGCATATTGATTGAATGGTAGTCTTGCAGCCTTACCTTCTCCTTGTTCCCACTGATGACCAATGTGTCACTTCCAAAGCAGAATCCATCAAGGTGAGCAGGTGGCATCAACACTTAATGGACCTTGGAACGATGTCAAGAAAGTTAAACAGGGTCCGATTTTGTTTGCATTTGGATAGGAGAATCTCAGGATCACAAGCTACATTGGAAAGTAAAAAAAAACCTCCCAGAGGTTTACAGTCAGTATCATGAGTCAGAATCTGAGGTTTGTAGGGAGCTCTAAAGATAGATCAGAGAGCAGAAACACCAAGTAGCTTGAGGCTATTGTAAGATTGAGAGCAAGAATAACTTCAGTTATTTTGGGAAGTGTTTTTGGTTACATTGACCACCAGGAGGCCCCACAGGACTGGTCATCCTCTTTGGGTTTCACCAACTGTGATTGTCCAGATGTTACTCAATGGAATTCAAATTCTCTATCAGGAATGGATCTCACTGACCTATACGCTCTAAATGACTGTGTATTTTTTGAAAATATGTTTTTGGGAATTATCCTGATTCTGGTATTCAGTACCTGTAGGTGATGATTGATTATAATATATTTGGATTAAGAACAGGATTTTGGTCACTTAACTCTATCTTTCTTCTTCTTCTTCTTCTTCTTCTTCTTCTTCTTCTTCTTCTTCTTCTTCTTCTTCTTCTTCTTCTTCTTCTTCTTCTTCTTCTTCTTCTTCTTCTTCTTCTTCTTCTTCTTCTCCTCCTCCTCCTCCTCCTCCTTCTCCTCCTCCTCCTCCTCCTCCTCCTTCTCCTCCTCCTCCTCCTCCTCCTCCTCCTCCTCCTCCTCCTCCTCCTCCTCCTCCTCTTCCTCCTCCTCCACAAAGTTCTTCTTCTTCTTCTTCTTCTTCTTCTTCTTCTTCTTCTTCTTCTTCTTCTTCTTCTTCTTCTTCTTCTTCTTCTTCTTCTTCTTCTTCTTCTTCTTCTTCTTCTTCTCCTCCTCCTCCTCCTCCTCCTCCTCCTCCTCCTCCTCCTCTTCCTCTTCCTCCTCTTCTTCCTCTTCTTCCTCTTCCTCCTCCTCCTCCTTCTCATCTCCCTAATTTTGACCACTTATTCTCCCACTCAGTATTCCCAAACCCCACAGCTCTCATTGCTATTCCTTTCTTTCCTATTTACCTGGTAATAAACGGCAGTAGGAAATGGGAAATTCTAATAAAGGAATTCTTTATTTGAAAATACTTGTGAGGGAGCCCAAGTCCTCCCCGAAGTGGCTGCTAAGTCATTACTTAGGAATGTGATTTAATACATAGGGAGTAATAATATAAACTGTTGTTAATTAATTTATCTTTAATTAAATTAGAATGTCAAATTAAATCAAATTTAGTGTGTGTGTCTAGGTTGCTATCCTTATTTCCCTTTGCTGTGTAATTGTTCTTCATTTATCTCCCTTTTCAACTTTACATCTTCTAGATGTCCTAATGTTTTGTTTTTTTAAATAAGAAAGCAAAAAAAAAAGGTTTTTACTCCTCTTTTGCCTTTTCTACTTTTGAGAGTGCATCCCATCCCATCGCTCTGCTCAAAACCCAAGGACTCTCTTACCCAGTTGCTTACTCTGATACTCAGAATCCCACCTCAACGTCCGTTGAATTGTCCATACAACCAGGAAACAGCATAACACCACATTCACCATATTCATCACCAAGACTTAAGATTTAAATCATAATATTTCTTCAGGTCTTTGCAGGCCTCCTGTCACAACATTGCAGCCCCCCCCCGCCCCAAGGCCTGCGGACCACAAGTTGAGAACCACCGCACTAATTCATTTCATTTCCCAGTTGTCACTCCAATTCTGAGATGGAAACCAACCTCTGTTTTTGTTGATGTTCTCTGGAATTTCATCCAGTATACTGCCTGGCAGGGCTAGAAAACATTTTAAGGCGACTGAGTTATAAAACTCAGAGTTCCTGGAAGCTGGATAAACTAAAATGTCAACCTCTACAAGGCGTTTTGAGACTATAAAGATTTATACTTCTTCCTGCCCTTTCACCCAAGTCTTGATTCAATTCATGAGGTCCGGCAGTCAGTACAGAATCATTGGCATCCATTTTTTTTTAAAAAAAACCTTGGTGATCATCATAGTCTATGTGTGTCTCATTACATCTAAGATGTCGAGACTCTAGAAAGGGTACAGAGAAGAGCAACAAAGATGATTGGGGGACTGGAGGCTAAAACATATAGGGAACGGTTGCTGGAATTGGGTATGTGTAGTTTAACGAAGAGAAGAGTGAGGGGTGACATGATAGCAGTGTTCCAATATCTCAGGGGCTGCCACAAAGAAGAGGGAGCCAAGCTATTCTCCAAAGCACCTGAAAGCAGGACAAGAAGCAACGGATGGGAACTAGTCAAGGAGAGAAGCAACCTAGAACTAAGGAGAAACTTCCTGACAGTTAGAACAATTAACCAGTGGAACAACCTGCCTCCAGAGGTGGTGAATGCTCCAACACTGGAGGTTTTTAAGAAGAGACTGGACAGCCATTTGCCTGAAATGGTGTAGGGTTTCCTGCCTGAGCAGGGGGTTGGACTAGATGACCTCCAAGGTCCCTTCCAACTTCTTCTTCTTCTTCTTCTTCTTCTTCTTCTTCTTCTTCTTCTTCTTCTTCTTCTTCTTCTTCTTCTTCTTCTTCTTCTTCTTCTTCTTCTTCTTCTTCTTCTTCTTCTTCTTATTCTTATTATTATTCTTATTATTCTTCTTATTCTTATTATTATTCTTATTATTCTTATTATTATTATTATTATTATTATTATTATTATTATTATTATTATTATTATTATTATTATTATTATTATTATTATTATTATTACTTTGTGGACAATATGGCCAGTAGCACCATCCAGGAATGTGATGAGGAATCCAGCATTTATTAGCAATAGCACTTAGACTTATATACCACTCTGTAGTGCTTTACAACGCTCTCTGGGCAGTTTACAGAGTCAGCATATTGCCCTCAACAACCTGGGTCCTCATTTTACCAACCTTGGAGGGATGGAAGGCTGAGTCAACCTTGATCTGGTCAGGCAGTGGGCAGAGTTAGTCTGCAATACTTCCTTCTAACCACTACGCCACACATTAAAAAAAAGAGAGGAACTGTGAGCTTATAGATCGTTTGAAGGAATTATATACCTTTTCTTTAAAATGGAAAAAGAAGAAGAGAAAGGAAAGAGGGTGATTGTATAGGAGTCCCTAAGATTACACCTGAGCAAACACCAGGCCATTAAAACTGAGTGCAATGGGTGACTCTTGACATTTAAGCTGCATATTTAGCTCAGCTTTTGTCGCCACTGGTTTTGAACAGGGAAAAGGATATAATTTTCTTTTCAAACCTGAGCAATCATTATTTTAAAATTTGAAGGTAAATGAAATTTATTTTCCCTCCATTATCCAACTACATTAGCCCCTCTGGCTCCCAAATATTCCCCAAAGGACAAATCTGGAGACATTAAATATTTTACCTAGCTAAATTTTAATTAAGGAGGACTGAGCATTAATCCTCTCCATTTGTGATAATCTGCTCCTTTTGTCTGGGAAACCCATTTGAGCAAAGGCACCGGTTATGCTGTGGGTGGATGGCGGATGTGTGGATTTTAATAAAGTTAATGAATATATAAATAAATAAGATGAGATGGGTAATTGACAATTCCGGGAAACCAACAATGGTTTGGGGAGCCTGTGACATGTGCAGATTGCACGCTGAGTAATAGATCCTCCTGCAAAATTTCTCCTGAGAAAATTACATGTATATTTCAGCTTTCCTGCCTGCCTGCCTGCCTGCTCTCCTTTGCTGGTAAACCATGCCTCTGATTTATTTTTAATTGGGTTCCTTTTCTTTAGCACAAGGTAATTGTCCTTTTTTTTAAAAAAAACAAACATCTTTAACGGAAGGAAACTCTCTTTTCCCAAATGCTGACTGGACTCTTGCAAAAGAGACAGAGCCCATTTGCATCAACTGACCACGAGGTTCAAACATATTCTTATGGGGGAATATTTCATTTCAAGTTGTTCATGCTTGGCCAGGAGAGCACGGCCAGCTCTTCCCATCTCTTTGCAGCATCATAAAATCCATCATTGCTAATGGGGCTCATTAAAATGCCCTTGTGGGGCTGGCGTGATATGGTTTGTGGTCCAGCACATCATCGACCACCTGTCCAGAGGTATAGTTCTCTTGACTGTGGTAGCAAGAGACCAGGTTAGGAGACAGATGCTCAAGACTTCAGTAGAGTAAGCAAGGAGAAGATCTCCAATATGAGTTTATCTTTTCATAGACAATAATGCTGGCCATGTAGAGAAGGGCTCCCTGTAAGCTCATTTGCAATCAGTTGGATGAATTATACTGCTATTTCTTCCCTGTCTGTGGGATATTTTTAAAAGAATTTCTGCGTTGGAAGCCACTTGTAAATGGATAGCTGCCAGTGCATTCTTATTTAGAAATACAGCCTCCTAAAAAAACAGTATAATTTAGTCCCATAATTTAACAGTTCTGATAAAAATAGTATAACAAAACAGCATAATTTAACAGTATAATTTAACACTACCCTTAGCAGCTCTGATAACGTTGCCTAGTTGGGTAGTGAAATGTTTGCAACAAAACAACTAACCACAGAGAGCAGCAACCACAACATCCAATGCTGAGCTACAGAAATTCTCTTCTTTTGGAACAGGATAGTTTCATCTGTGCTATAATTTGGACTTTGTGCGCTGATCTTTCTCTGTTTCATTATTGTGTATTAAATAATTAAGCTGGTCTAGTCTCTATCGTTCCTGAATTTAAAAAGACCCCCCCCCCCGCACCCTGAAACTTGTAAGAAAAATGCTTTTGCTTCCCTATAAGAACGGAATGCATCTAATTGCCAATATGTGCATTTCAGAGGTATGGAGAATAGAATAGAGTAGAGTAGAGTAGAGTAGAGTAGAGTAGAGTAGAGTAGAGTAGAGTAGAGTAGAGTAGAGTAGAGTAGAGTAGAGTAGAGTAGAACAGAACTGGAAGGGACTTTGGAGGTCTTCTAGCCCATCCCCCCCATTCAAGCAGGAGATCCTATAGCATCTCAGGCAAGTCACTGTCCAGTCTCTTTTTAAAAACCTCCAATGTTCTGGCTCAAGGAAAGAGAATGAAAATGCGGTTAATGTGGTTTTAATGGTTTGTTGTTTTGTAATTTTGTGACTTTACAATTGGTAATTTTGTTATTTTTAGCTTTGGGAATTACTCAAGATCTTGGAACGAGGAACAGAATAATGAGGACAACGATCATCACCAGAGTAAAAAAAGCATCCAATAATAAGAGGACACTTCCCTTTTTCACAGAGTGCCAAATGTTTTCCCTTTGCAAGGGGATTGGCGCGTTCCATCTAGAGATAAGACCGACTGGAAGGATGGATAATTTGAACTGTACAATGCAGCTGAGTTTGGGAAAATTGACAGTTAATTCTCTTTTCTCTCTCAGCTCCCAGTAAACACAAGCTGACCTCTTCCGGCTGCAAAGGAAATTGAAAATGAAAGAAAAATCAATGACCATAGATGAGTTGAATACGAGGCACATGGAACTCTTTAGTGTCTGTGACATGACTTTGATAGCACATCCAACAAGCTTCTTTGTGGTCCTCTCTTTCCTAAGCAGATGGCTACAAGAAAGGAGTGAAGGCAATAGAGATCTCTACTGATCTCAGCCATATGATTTGAAATTAGTTGGACAGCCATGTGCAGACATAGGGACTCCAGACAGCTTCCCTGGATATTCATAACTTGCATTAGATACATATAAGGGCTGTGTTCAGACAGACCTCTAGAGTTAGCTGTGTATGTTGCTTAAATGGAATCTGTAATTTTAATCAATGTAATAGCAACAGCATTTAGGCTTATATTCTGCCCAATACTGCTTTGCAGCACTCTTTGAACTGCTTACAATGTCAAAGCATTATTTGCACATTGCCCCCAACAATCCGGGTCCTCATTTTACTGACCTCAGAAGGATGGAAGGCTGACTCAACCTTGAGCCTCATCAGGATCAAACTACAGGCTGTGGGCAGAGTTTGCCCGCAACACTACACTTTAACCACTGCACCGCCAGGCTCTGTTGTTGTAATAACAACAGCAATAACGTACACACTGATTCAGTGTTCCATGTATAGTCAGAAAATTTATTTTATTGATTAAACAAATTGATATGGCTGCTCAACTCACACGGGTAACTCCCGGATGCCTTTCAGCATTCCATTACAAATGGGAATGAATAAATCATGGTTCAGACAGTCACTATATGCAAACACAGTCACAAATAACAACAACAACAACAACAACAACAATATTATTATTATTATTAATAATAATAATAATAATAATAATAATAATAATAATAATAATAATAATAATAATAATAATAATAATAATAATAATAATAATAATAATAATAATAATTGGAAGGGACCTTGGAGGTCTTCTAGTCGAACCCCCTGCTCAGGCAGGAAAGCCTATACCATTTCAGAAAAATGGCTGTCCAGTCTCTTCTTAAAAACTTGGAGCTTTCACAGCTTCTGGAGGCTGGTTGTTCCACTGGTTAATTGTTCTGTCAGGAAATTTCTTCTTAGTTCCAGGTTGCTTCTCTCCTTGACTAGTTTCCATCCGTTGCTTCTTGTCCTGCCTTCAGGTGCTTTGGAGAATAGCTTGACTCCCTCTTCTTTGGGGCAGCCCCTGAGATACTGGAAGAGTGCTATCATGTCACCTCTCCTCCTTCTCTTCATTGAACTAGACATACCCACTTTCAGCAACCGTTCCTTGTATGTTTTAGCCTCCAGTCCCCTGATCACCTTTGTTGCTCTTCTCTTCTCTCTCTTTATTCTATAGGTAGCCCAGAATGAAGAGGCGGATAGTGAACATAGAAGTTTACTTGAGTGCTAGGAACCTGGTTGCAAAGTCTTTAACTTGGGATGATCAGAAATATAGAAAATGGGGTCCTCAGGCGCTAAGGTAAGTAATGATAGAAGAATCACAAAGAGAAATGATGGATTTCTTAGCAGCATGTGGTACCTCTACCTGACTTCCAGGAAGGGAAGAAAAAGTTGCAGAGTCAGCTATATAGTTGTGTATTTCCCAAGGGAAGGTGGAAGAGCTGGATTGTTTGAATACATACAAATTTAAAATATATTGCTTTTTAAAGAAGTAATTCAGGTTGTTGGAAAAGAGAATGTTACCTCTGGGCAAACCTTAGGATATCTGGATTGAATTCCAAAAATGGCTGTGATTTAAAGGTATTCTTGTACCTGTCTGGTACTATCTATTTACCTAGAGTATATGGTTATTGGTCCTGAATGCAAGTAGCCTAGTACATCTTTTCCTGTCAGTTCATAACTAAAGGTTCCTCTCTCATATGGTCTGTAACAGGAAAAATGCAGGAAAAAACCAGCATAGTGCTAATATTTCTCTCCCTTTCTCATACAGAATAATGAGAGTTTCTAAGCTGTTTTGTCCTACATAAAACAGCAGGAACCTACACTTAAATAGGCCAGTAAATCTTAATGAAGTTTGGTTGTATCACAGAATCTCCGCAAAGTTATCATTAAGAATCCTTGACACTTCAAATTAAGGTGTATTTTTTGTTTGCAGTGGGGTACCCAGATAAGGCAGAAGGGACGTGGTGGCTCAGTGGGTTAGGATGCTAAGCTTGTCAATCAGAAGGTCAGCACTTTGGCAGGTCAAATCCCGAGTGCCGCGTAACAGAGTGAGCGTCTGTTACTCATCCCAGCTTCTGCCAACCCAGCAGTTCGAAAGCACGTAAAAATGCAAGTAGAAAAATAGGGACCACTACGGTGGGAAGGTAACAGCGTTCTGTGCGCCTTTGGCGTTTGTCATGCCGGCCACATGACCACAGAGACGTCCTGGGACAAGCGCTGGCTCTTCGGCTTTGAAACGGAGATGAGCACCGGCCCCTAGAGTCGGAAACGACTAGCACGCATGCACGGGGGAACCTTTACCTTTACCTTTACCTTACCCAGATAAGGCACCCCCTAAATGCCGTGTGCTTCACTCTTAGATTAGCTTCCTTTTCTTGGTCCACACACAACTGCCCAGATTGAAAACACAAAGCAAGAGGAGATATTGTTTTCCATCCTTTATTTGCACAGTTGGGAAAAGACAGATCGTCACAACAGGAAGGAGGAAGAAGTGGCAACTATTTTTTAAATCTTAAGATTCTGTACCTGACCAAGTTAAATCTTATATGCTAACAGGGCTGTTTTGTTTTCTTTTGTTTCATTCATAAGTGCTTCTTGAGTTCATTTTGATAAGACGCTGGTAATGCAGGCTTTGAGTTCCGCCAGCATGAAAATAAGGGGAGTTAAAGCAAGCCAAACACCAGTGATACATTGGATTAACTGCTCCATTTGAACCAAGGTGATTCCCCCATTCACATTGGAATCACCTTGAAATAATCATAGATCCAAACAGAATGCACCCCAAGATGCTTTTTCAAAAGGCAACTGGACTTCCTTTGTTTTCTCATCCAAGAAGCTTCTTCAGAACTGAAGAAGCTTCTTGGATGAGAAGCAAAATATCTTCAAGGAAAAAAACAAGCAAAGTCCAGCTGCCTTTTGAACAAGCACCTTTGGGACCACCATGACTTGGATGACCGAGAACCTCCATGGACAAAATAGAGTTGCAGTTTTAATAATGAATGGGCTAATCCAGGGGTCTTCAAACTTAGCTCTTTTATGACTTGTGGACTTCAACTCCCAGAATTCCTCAGCCAAGCATGCCTGGCTGAGGAATTCTGGGAGTTGAAGTCCACAAGTCATAAAAGGGCCACGTTTGAAGATCCCTGTGCTAATCTCTACCTACCCTGTTTCCATTCCATGCAGGAAACCTGGGTTTAATAATGTGGGACTCTTGCTAGAATATATATCAATGCAGACTGCATTGTTGTATTTCATTTATACCAAACATATCCATTTTAAAGATTAAAAATACATAAGCATCAAAATCCAATACAGAGTTGATTTACAGATTTTCCAATTTTCAACGGCTTTCATTAAAACAAGTGGATTTGCCTAAGATCAGCATATTTATGAACTTTTTTCTCTCCATTCCTTCATAGTGGGTATATTTGTGCCCCCTTACTTGTTAGTACTCAGCATGCAATATCTCTGTTGCAGGGACTATAAATTAATTCCCAAAAGGTAAAATAGATGTAGAATTATGGCATTCTAAGTTGGAAGGGTGCATTTAGATCATTTGGTTCAGCTCCTTGCTCAGCACATATGATGTAAATTTTCAAACAGCTTGAAGACACTGCTCTGTAAAATATATATTATTTCCTACCTCAGTTGAAAGATTCAGTTCATTGCAATAGCTCTAACTTTTGTATTTTTCCTCCCCCTTGGTATGTAGTATATCTTCCAAAGGCTGCAGAAATTGGATAAACTGTTTTTTGGGGTAGTGACAGGGTGGTCAACAGTGGGAGGATGGTTGTCCAGAATGAATGGCACAGACTAGTATATTACACAGAGGATTCATTAGTATGGCACAGCAACAGAGTAGTAGCTGGTATGAAGACCTAAATATGGGCTATTTTCAAACTATGGGGATCTAACAGCTGCAGGGATTGGATATGTCTAGTCTAGTGAAAAAAGGGATGCAGTGGCTCAGTGGGTTAGGATGCTGAGCTTGTCAATCAAAAGGTTGGCAGTTTGGCGGGTCGAATCACAAGTGCCGCGTAACAGAGTGAGCGCCTGTTACTCGTCCCAGCTTCTGCCAACCTAGCAGTTCGAAAGCACGTAAAAATGCAAGTAGAAAAATAGGGACCACTACGGTGGGAAGGTAACAGCGTTCCGTGCGCCTTTGGCGTCTAGTCATGCCTGCCACATGACCACGGAGACATCCTCGGACAAGCGCTGGCTCTTCGGCTTTGAAACGGAGATGATCACCGGCCCCTAGAGTTGGAAACGACTAGCATGCATGTGTGGGGGAACCTTTACCTTTACCTTTAGTCTAGTGAAAAGAAGGACTAGGGGTGACATGATAGCCGTGTTCCAATATTTGAGGGGCTGCCACAAAGAAGAAGGTGTCAATCTATTTTCCAAAGCACCAGAAGGTACGACAAGAAACAATGGTTGGGAACCAACCAAGGAGAGAAGCTACTTTCCTGACAGTGAGAACAATAAACCAGCGAAATGCCTTTCCTTCAGGAGTTGTGGGTGCTTCATCACTGGAGGTTTTTAAGAAGAGACAGGACAGCCGCTTTCTGGAATAGTATAGGTCAGGGGTAGGCAACCTTGGCTCTTTTATGACTCGTGGACTTCAACTCCCAGAATTCCTGAGCTAGCCCTGGTATAGGTCTCCTGCTTGAGCTGGGGATTGGATTAGAAGACCTTCAAGGCCTCTTCTAACTCTGTTATTCTGTTAAAGAAACTCTTCTTTTCCTTCCACAGCCAGTTAGAATTGTTTTGTAGGATAACAAATATCGATCTTCCATATGTATATTGATTGGATTATACACCATCCAGTCATTTCAGTTCCTAGCAACCAAAACGATTTCTCCACGTCTGTACGCTGTACAGCTGGATATTTTTGTAATCAATTATTTAGGAGTGTATTCAAGATGGCACAGTGGTCCAAAACTTTGGATAAATTGCTATTCTCTTCCCATTTAACCAAAGCATGTGCAATAAATTGGAATATGGTAAGGCAATTGGATTGAACAATAACAGCCCCCAAGACTGCGCCGTGACTGAGAAGCTGCCATTGCATTATTAATGTAAATAATGCAGTGTCATAAAGCTGCATTTCTTTTATCAGAAAATAGATGTGTATCATCATTGCTTTGCAGAATGCCTGAGAAGTGAGGACTTTCTTTTCAACAGCAGAAAAAGTTATTTTTTTACCTCTGCAAACCTGAGTGAACAGGCAGTAGCAAAGAGCCTTTTGCAGTTCTATTACAGTGATTAAGGACATGGATGAACTAAGAAGGTGCTTACTATTTGAAGGGTCACTATCAGTGTCCGCCAATTAAAATGTTCCACGAAAAGAAGGGATGGTAGCAAACTTCTACCAGACATCATTAGTTCTCCTTAAAGGAAAGCAGTTCCTTTAAGGAGAACTAATTGCAAACAGTTGCAAAGTAGAAAGCTACTTGGAAGCTAAGTTTACAACACATGCTAAGCCATGGCTTGGTTCAACAGTGATTTAAAATCCCCCTTAATGGCTTGATCCATGAATAACACTTAACAAGCATCATGATTTACACATCAGAAAGGCTAGATTCCTACATCACAGAGAGAAGGAAAATGTCTACTTTGATTCCGCACAATACACATTATGCTAGATTTGACCTCTCTATCTACTAGAATGAATTAATGATATTGTGCCGTTATCTATAGAAAAAAGCCAAAATTGTTCAGGAAATACCTTCGTCAACAGTAACTATTGTTGAGTTTTACTCGGGCTTCATGGTTTTCAAGATAATCAGGCAACAAAGCACAAAAGACAGAATTCACTCTTAGAAAGCTTACAACGAACTGACCAATGGACACTAAGTACGATAGAAAGAGATTCAGAAAGATATCATGAGATACCTTGAAGAAAGGGATATGTCAAAATCTTTGTCTAAAACATTAATTATCAAGGATCTGGAGGCTAGTGAGCTGTCATTTGTCAGTATGCTCAACATTATTAGCCTGAACCAAAGCGTTTAATCAAGGATGACATATAATAAATAATGGAAACCAAGTTGCTCTTTGCTCATTGCAAGACTGAGAAGTTCTGCTATCTCAACCAAGGAATCCAGCTGTCATAATCCATTTATATCATATTCATAAATGGAATGTTTCAAACATTATTCCATGGATTCTGCCATCTCCCGAAGAGAAGAGAATAGATGTGTATTGAACCGGTATTAGGCATTTCAAAGGAAAGGAGAAGCCTTTTGAACTGGGGAAACAAAAGGGGGGGCTAGCATCTGGCTTTTGTCACGGAAGAGAGCAATAAACATGAAGGGTCCTAAGTTCCTTTTTCCCACGAGAGGGATGATACGAGATAAAGGATGGGGGACTGACCAAATGGGGTTAAGGGGGGTTAAACCGGGAACTCTTTATAAGGGTTTACTTCGTGGAATAATATTAAGTCCTGTCTCGTTTCCTACAACCAAGCATGTCATAGTAAAGATTCTTTTGGAATAGATTTGACTCCAAGAATTTTGTCTTCCTAAGACGTGGTTTGGGGTGGGTCCTGACACCAGCTGAGAATGAAAAGACCCCAATATACTATTTGGCAGTAAATCCAAAAAAAACCCCTTCATTTTGGCCAAGACAAGACAATAAAGACTGAAGGAAGATAAAAGGAAAGAGCTACAACTCCACTTCTTGAGAAATTACATTGTAGAGCTAAATAATCAGAATAATTGCAAACAGAAGCTTGATATCTCAAAGGGAGAGGAAGGAGAATGGAAGATAGAAATGCGTTCACAGGAGCAGAAGTTTCCTAAAAGGGTGTCAAAAGTAAAAGTAAGGTTTTTGCACTTAGGGAAAAAAAACTAAAGGTACAGGTACAAATTAGGTGAAACCTGGCTGAATAGCAGTGACTGTGAGAGGGATCTTGGAGGCCTAGTAGACAATGACTTAAATATGAGACAGCAGTGTGCAGCAGCTGCCAAAAAAGCCAACACAATTCTATGTTGCATTAACACAGGAACAGAATCAAGAGCACATGAAGTATTAGTACCACTTTATAAAGCCTTAGTAAGGCCACACTTCTATTACTATTAGTAATGTAGAAAAACTGACTTAGTAAGAATGTAATGGAATTTCTACGAAAGTCTAAATATACACAGTTGTAACACAAGAATATATTCCCGCACAATGATCATTTTTTTAAAGCAGACTATCATATTTATCTGCTTTTCTTGTCATAAGCAGCTCAGAGACCTTTATCCAATGCCCAGTTTGTGCCAAAATGAGAAATCATTGCTCAATGTCAGCTTAAACAGAGAATTAACTTATTTCCTCTATGGATTTCCCCTAATTGGCAGAACATAGCTGTTTTAGGCTTTGTATCAAAATCAAGTCACTTTTATTCAGATCTTATGGTCCAAATAAGCTCTTGAAATACCCCCAGTCTTCCCTTGCAAAGGTCAGTTCAGGAGAAAATAAGAAGATGCAGAATTCGAGCGTCAACTTTCTGAAACAAACCTGGCTGAAGCCATCTTCGTCATTCTCAGTTACCACACTGGTTGGGAGGAAGGGGGGAGGGGTGAAGAAAGCAAAAAGATTGCTAGACTAAACACGGAGCGGTCTCGTGGGAACCAAGGTCATTCCCAAAGATGCTGGAAGGTGGAGAGAAGTGTCACGGAGCCTGCCAATTGCCCCCATTGGGTAGCGTGAGTAGAGGGGAGGGAAGTGTTACATTTAGTTACATTGAATTCCTGGGGGAATTTTAGAGCTGGTTTCACTTTTGACCGTGCCAATATTATGTATTCAATAAACATGTTTTTTGAGGAAGCTTTAAGCCTTGGAGTTTTGATGTGTTTGGGTCCATTAGTCAGAACCTTGACATCAAGTCTATAAAAATAAATACATATCTCTCCATTTAGCTTCTGAAAGTAAAAAACAAACAAACAAATAGACAAAAAGCAACTTTCAGGGTTCCTCTGATAATCCCAATCATCAGCAGAAGCTATTGCATTGCAGAAGACTCTTCCAATCATTGGAACCATCAGTTGATGCTTGCAGGTGACATGGAGGACTTCAACAAGGTAAACCGTGTCACCTCTTTGCCTCAGTTAAGCAAATTGCCACTTTTTTGTAATACAAAGCACATTGTTGATATGAAGACCAGGCAGTGGGTTATCATCAGCCCAAGACAGCCCTACTAATAGTCCCATCACTTCATATCATGAATCAGGTTTTATTAAGGTAGACGTTCCTTCCATAATAGTTTGCAACTCCTTCAAAGAACTGTGAATCTGAGAAGTGGAGATGTTTTATGGGTAAACACTTTTAAGAATCATTGGATGTCCTTCAGAGTTGAAGGACAGTAGCAATTCTTGCATGAGTAGGGCAAGGGATTGATTTTGTGTCATCAACAGAGATACTGCCATAATTGTTGAAGGGTTAGTTCTAGGTTGTAACTGTCAGATGATAACATTAGTCTATGTTCTTGTTCATCTGTCATGGCTTTGTCCTGAAATAGAAATAAAACAATTTTGAAAGATTCCAGATGAGAAAATAGACAGTGTTATATGTCTCCCTCGTGGATGGTTTTTATAAGATAATGCTATAAGATATCTACATAAGAAAAGCTATAAGTCGTAAGAGAATGAGGGGCACATGATAGCTCAGTGGTTAAAGACACAGAGCTTGTTAGTCGGAGAGCTGAGGGCCTAGGTTCGAGACCTGAGCTCTATGCAGCAGAGTGAGTTCCTGTTCCTTGCCCAAGATCCTAAATGGAATTTTCCTCCAGTGGGATTTTCCCATGTATTTTACCAGGAAACATAGGACAGCCTAGAAAGGTCAGTGCCCTCTTAACCATACCCAAGCACTCCGAATTTGTTGGCAATGTCCATTTTGCTCTCCAAGTTCATGTTGACCTAACCCTAACCCTAAGTGGAATTGCTGGCTCAGGAATTCTGGGAGTTGAAGTCCACGAGTCATAAAAGAGCCTACTCCTGCCCTAGAGTCAACATGATTGACAAGGACACTTTTACCTTTTTAATAAGATAAACACATCTTCAGTTGAACATATTCTGATTATATTTAAGCAAGGTATGAGTGACGTTCTCAAAATCCCTCAGCCTGCTAATACATCAATTGTTTTCGTGTTGAATTGTGCAACATTTCTCTTCATGAATTTCTTCCAGCTATAAAGCAATAATCCAAGAGTTATTAAGGCTCGTTTCTATACCCATCTCTGCCAATTTGGCAGGCAGCTTTCACAAGGATGCCTTTGAACAAATTTAGCGTCCATAAAAAACCTGCTAGTCTGCATTGCCAGAATTTTTTATTTTTTATTTATTTACATTGTCCTTTTACATTAATGTCGGTTTCTGGTATGACAAATACAAGATGAAAAGAGCACAAATAAAGACACAAATGCAACATTTTAACTTGACTCACATACCAACATCTATGTATTTGTTTGTTTGTTTTTTAAAAAATACATACCTCGGGCATAGATGTATATTTTGGAGATTAATAGCTGGATTCCCAAGTAAATATGGAAAGACCATCATCTGAAACTTGGAAAACAACTCTAGATAAATAGGGTAAATTATACTGCTAGATGAACCAACGATACCAAGCAGATCCATTACAGTATTTAGGTTCTCTCTCTCTCTCTCTCTCTCTCTCTCTCTCTCTCTCTCTCTCTCTCTCTCTCTCTCTCTCTCTCTCTCTCTCTCTCTCTCTCTCTCTCTCTCTCTCTCTCTCTCTCTCTCTCTCTCTTCTTTCACATGAGTTAAAACTCTCTTTTTCTGTTCTTTTTGTTAATCAACCAATTACTTTTCCTGTGTTGGATTACAACCTTTTTTTACAGTAGATGCACTTGGAAGTCACTGCATATTCCATACTCTTTATACCTTAAGCATCACTGCCCCAGCTTTGCCTTAACCAGTAAAATATATACAATTTGGCTGCCAGTCTAGTTAGTTGATGTAGATTATATTTATATTATTTATATTTATATTTATTATATTTTTATACCGCCCTTCTCCCGAAGGACTCAGGGCGGTGTACAGGGCAATAAATATAAAAACGAAATACAAAAGTTAAAAAGCCATTAAATATTATGCCCGAATATAAAACAGTAATTAAAAGACAATAATTAAAAGACATATTAAAACCCCAACCCTACCCCATCAAACCAGGTCGGATTGTTCGAATAAATAAGTTTTTAGATTGCGCCGGAAGGAGCGGAGGTCGGGGGCCATCCGGAGCTCAACCGGCAAGCAGTTCCAAAGGTCTGGCGCGCCCAAATAATAATAATAATAATAATAATAATAATAATAATAATAATAATAATAATAATAATAATAATAAAGAAAGTCATAGAAAATGATAAAGTTAAACTGCTCTGGGATTTCAGAATTCAAACAGACAAGCACCTTCAACATAACACCCTGGACTTAACAATTTTCGATAAGAAAGACGTGGTAGTTCCTGGAGACAGCAGAATAGACGAGAAAGAACTGGAGAAGATAACAAAATAGAAAGACCTACAAATAGAAATAGAAAGACTGTGGCAAAGGTAAGAAACAAGGGTAGTACCAATAGTAATTGGTGTCTTGGGTGCAATCCCAAAACAACTGGAGCACCACTTGAACACCATCATCGGCATTGACAATTTCACCATTAGTCAATTGCAAAAGGTGGCCTTACTAGGAACTGCTTCCATCTTGCGACGATATCTGTAATACCATCAAACATCCACATCTGCCTATCCCAGGTCCTTGGTAAAGACTCGATAGGTAGACAAAAATGCCAAATCCAGTCTGAACATCTGACTGACTGTGCGATGATCATCATCAACAACAACAACAACAACAACTGCAGGTGATGTATACTGATTTCAGCCTACTGGGGGAACTTCTTTAAAAATCGAATATGCAGCAGAGACACTTTCACATGGCGGGAGAGAAGGGAAACAGACAGGAAATAGCATGTTTTGACAGGTAAATGCCAAATGCACTGAAGGAATAGGGAGGCTGATTTATTTATTCACATTTGGCCCTTTAAGTTCTCAGAGACAGGACTTTAAAGCAAATCCATTGTGGACTCCTTGATTTTTCCTGCCCAAGGTGAGAAAGGCCAATTGCCCTAAGAGACATGGTCTTAACCGTTAACCAGTCAGGCTTGGAGGATGAAAGAGAACTTGAGAATTACATAGGTTAGATGAACCAAAGATGGCCAACCAGTAGATTAACTACAAAAGGACATCTCTGCATCTTTCTGTCATATCTTATTACAAGAAAACATCCTTTTTCTTCCAGAAATTTTTTTTTAAAAAAAGAGAAGGAAGGGAGAAATTTTCACTCATCTGTATGAAATCTTGGAAGGATATATAATGAACGAATGTCTTCTTTCTTGGTAAAAGGTATTCCAACATCTTTTTCTACACACCCGCATACAAAGGGTCACCATTTATTCATCTTAATAGAGGATCAGAATAGAGAAACTGATTTCCTCTGCTTATAATTTTGGCTGGCCAGATGTCTACTAATGTGAAAACAAAATTGCAGACTTCACAAACAAGGCAATGATTGGTTGTTGGATCTTTCACCTTTCTTGGTATGCTGAGAAAGATGAGCACATAAATTAAACATGGTCCAACAGGCACCTGTGAACTTGCAGAATATTGATAGCAGCAGATTCTATAAAACAAAACAAAACAACCAGAGTGTACAATCCATTGTCTATGAATTGACTTCCAATTTGATATCGTAGATGAAAAATAAGAAATATTGTCTTGGCTGCTATCCATTCTCCCCCCCTCCCCCCTAAAACAAAAACAAAAAAGCTTCCAACTCACTTCTTGGCCCAGGAAGTATGAATTCCCATTTACAGAACCAACATAGCATAGTAGAGATGATTTATGAGACTTGGCAAAATCAACAAACTTTAGGCCTGCAATTTACTATCCCTGGGTCTAATCCAGAGCCGTTGGTCCAGAAGTCATTGCTAGAACATTACATGGCTGATATTATTCTTTTCTACATGGTAGTATAAAAATAAATGAAGAAGGTGCAACATTAGAACATCCTTCTAGTGACTTGATTTTTTTATTCCTTTGCTCTCACAGCAAGATGTACCTGGTCTGCTTAGAGCATAAGTGACAGAAATTGTGACTCAGGTGAATCTCTTTTTACTTTGTTCGCTAGAGAACAGCCTAGTGGACTGACCCTTTCTTGTCCTTGTCGCCAGAGTTCTCCGTGGAAGAGAGATGTATTCAAATCTTAGCTCTCCAGTGCTGAAAAATCTTGTGGTGCCTTTTTTGTTTTTCAGTGCTGTTAAAAAAAGATTGAGATGAGAACAGTCATAAAAGGAAAAGGGGACTTGAGATGACTTTCCATCTGATTATTTCTCTAAAACAACCATCTCCACTACATCCAGAATAAAGTAGGCTGACCGATACATATTTTTGAAAAGAAATGAAACGTTTTAGGAAAGAGGAAGAAAGATTTCAGCCTGGTATCCATGCAGAATCCTTATCTAGTGCAGGAACATGGAATAATAGAGTTGGAAGGGACCTTGGAGGTCTTCTAGTTCAACCCCTCGTTCAAATAGGAAAGCCTGTATCATTTCAGACAAATGGTTGTCCAATCTCTTCTTAAAACCTCCAGTGTTGGAGCACCCACAATTTCTGAAGGCAAGTTATTCCATTGACTGATTGCTCTCACCATTAGGAATTTTTTTTCCCCTTAGGTCTAGGTTGCTTCTCTCCTGGGTTAATTTCCATTCATTGTTTCTTGTCTGGCCTTTTGGTGCTTTGGAAAATAGGTTGAACCCTTTGCGTTTGCAGGAGCCTCCTCAAATATTGGAACACTATTCTTGTGTCTTCCCTAGTCCTTCTTTTCATTAGACTAGACCAGGGGTAGGCAACCTTGGCTCTTTTATGACTCATGAACTTCAAATCCCAGAATTCCTGAGCCAGCATAGCTGGCTCAGGAATTCTGGGAATTGAAATCCATGAGTCATAAAAGAGCCAAGGTTGTCTACCCCTGGACTAGACATACCCAGTTTCTGGAACCATTCTTTGTATGTTTTAGCCTCCAGTCCCCTAATCATCCTTGTTGCTCTTCTCTGCATTCTTTCTAGAGTCCCAACATCTTTTTTATATCGTGGTAACCAGAACTGGATGCATTATTCCAAGTATGGTCTTACTAAGGCTTTGTAAACCTGTACTATAACTTATGTGATCTTGTTTCCATCCCTCTACTAATGGAATTTGCGGCCTCTAGCTGTTGTCGGATGTGAATTCCCATCACCTCAACTTAATAGCATGGATGACTCAGGATGTTGGCATTTACAGTTCAACAGCTAATGGAAAGCCTCAGTTCTCTCTCCCAATCTAGTACCAACACATAGGTTCTATTGAACGGTGAACATAACCCTTCTATTCACTGCTCTTTCAACATCAATATAAGCTACTGTGAGTTAGGATTGAGCATTCACCGTACAGGAGAGAAACTCCCTGGGATTTTGAATTATTAAGAAGAGCAAAATGAACATCTCACATTATAAAACAGCCTTTGCTCCATATTAATACTGTAGACCATTCCTTGATTTATTATTTTTTTTAAAGCAATGTCTTAGGTGGAGAAGGAGACCCTGCAATCAAAATGATTTTTTCCCAATTTGCAGGAAATTAAACTTTGAGCAAGAACAAGAAAGGTTGTTAAGAAATGTATTAAGGCTACTTAGCCTCATCTATATGTTGATTTTTTTTCCCATGTAAGGAGCGCAATATTATTTTTGTTGTTGTTGCTGAACTTGTGATTATAATAGAAGTATATTTCTTGCCACAATTATGCTTTTTCTTTCTTTTCATGCACATCTGGAAATGCTCTTTATGCCTCTTAAAACTACTTTGACTAAAGATGCTCCTCATAAGCCAGTGAGCTTTTCTGGGATCTAGAATCTGATGCACCCAGCTTCCCTGATTCCTTCTGAGTTTTATCCACGCAATATCCTTGCTTAATTCCTGAAAAGTTCCAGAATTATGCAGAGGGCTTGCTGAAGATCTCAAATCTGAGAGACGGCCATTTCATGGACTTTGTATTCCGTTTTTCTCAATTATGACACCCACCTTGGGAATATCTTACCTTTAATCATTGGGCTTACCAATGGCCAATTCTATTTTTAAGGTTCTGTGAAAACACGGTACTTCAGGAACGCATCTGGGGATTTTGAAGATACTGTATATCCATTGGGCCCTTGTTTTTTTCTGTCAGCCACTTCCAAAGCTTTAAGTTTATGTTATCTGTAATCCACCGGGAGTCTTCAGAAATGAAATTGTGGTAAGCATTTTCGTGCATTCTGGAATTGTCCTATAAAATGTAGACAAGTAAAAACCCGAAGGACGACTGGGTTCTAACCTTTATGTAAAAGGATGCGGTTCCATTGAGTTCTGCTTTTTTCCAAGTACAGCCAGAAATCCGAGCTCTACCTCCCGATAGAGGGGTGGTTCTTGGATGGAAGTAGAACTTTGGTGATGACAGGAGACATTATTTTGAGCACCAAGGGGAAAAAAAGTGTTCTATTATCTAAGAGGCTGTCACAAAGAAGAGGGGGATGGGGTTGTCAACCTATTCTCCAAAGCACCTGAAGGCAGGACAAGAAGCAACGGATGGAAACTAATCAAGGAGAGAAGCAACCTGGAACTAAGGAGAAATTTCCTGACGGTTAGAACAATTAACCAGTGGAACAACCTGCCTCCAGAAGCTGTGAATGCTCCAACGGTGGAAGTTTTTAAGAAGAGACTGGCCAGCCATTTTTCTGAAATGGGATAGGGTTTTCTGCCTGAGCAGGGGGCTGGACTAGAAGACCTCCAAGATGCCTTCCAACTTTGTTATTCTACAAAACCATGTACAACATAGAAGGGAATGTGAAAATGAGCTCTCTGCTGCAAGTGAATGCTGCTAACGTGGAAATTAATGAACATATATTCTGCTGTGTTCCATTTTCTTGAGAAATCAGTTTTTTTTAAAAAAAGAAATCTCTTTGTTCAGAGCTTATTATTGCAACAAGAAGCAGTTCCTTCTTTAAAATGAACAAACAAATGCTTGGCCTTCATTTACATTCATATTAGTCTTGCAATTGCCTTAAAAACAGCATAATTAAATGCACAGTCATCTCAAGTCACCTATTCATTTTATGGCTGTTTTCTAATTTGCTGTCATCTCAGTTCATTGCATGTACTTAGCTGTTAAACCACAATGTCACATATTGTTCTGGACTTCAGTCTTCCCCATGTGGGCAGAACTCTGGAAGTTGAAGACCACATATCTACTGGGTTCCAAAGTTGAGAAAGGATGACCTGTCCCAAGAATAACAAAGCTGTAGACCTCAAGAGAACCCTGAACTCAGCACGTAGTGTTCATTCCTGACAGTGAGGATAATTAACCAGTGGAACAGCTTGCCTCCAGAAATTGTGGGCGCTCCATCACTGGAGATTTTAAAGAAGAGGCTAGACAGTTACTTGTGTGAGATGGTATAGGTTCTCCTGCTTGAGCAAGGGGGCTGGACCAGAAGACCTCCAAGGTTCTATTCTATTCTATTCTATTCTATTCTATTCTATTCTATTCTATTCTATTCTATTCTATTCTATTCTATTCTATTCTATTCTATTCTATTCTATTCTACTCTATTCTACTCTACTCTACTCTACTCTACTCTACTCTACTCTACTCTACTCTACTCTCCACTCTACTCTACTCTACTCTACTCTATTGCCATAGACTATGCACATGAGATAACAGTACCCCAAAAATGTACTTTGGTAACCTCTGGGGGCCCCACCAGATCCTCCATTCCTACTCTACGGCTTCTCGACCATGGAGCTGAAATGTGGGTTTTAATTGCACCTAGCTTGTCACTTGTCTACAAGATGCTTCCTGGAAAAGTAGTCTTCAAATCTCCAACCCTGGACCAGCATTCATAGCGGGCATCTTTTTGAGCAAACTATTTTAAGAAAGAGTTACTGGGTGATAATTAGATACTGAAATACACTTGGTTTCACATTTCAGTGCTCCCTTCCAATTAGAATGGCACTAGAGTGAAAGAGTAGCTATATAATTGTATGAAGAATAGATCTAATTTCCTCAATGTCATTGCAATATCACCTTCCAGCAGTGACAGTGGTGAGTGATTACGCATATCATTTAGCAATTGCATTTGATTCATTTTGTACAGGAGTCTTTGTTGTTTTTTTTAAAGAAAATAAGAGTAAAAAAAAATAAAAGGAGGGGGAGGAAGAACTGTAGACACAGGATTAGATTCTGAATGAACTCATCAGGAGTAGCCACACTGAAAAATATCACTCTGTCATTCTTAACACTGTCATGTCTTGAATTTGCTGTGAATAGCAGGTGACATTGTACTGTTAATATCTAGCAATTATTGTAGGTTTTGAAAATACAGTACTGGTTGTTACTGGAGGGGAAAAAAAAGAAGAAGATGTGGTCACCTTTTGTACCATCAAGTTAAGGGAAACATTTTTATGACTTGGAGTGTCAGAATAGGACAATAGAAGAAGACCAATTTTGGCTGAGCTCTGGACAGCCAGCACTGCATAACAAATGAATCATATTTTTCTGCCAATATTACCTCTAGCTACCTGGAGACTAAAGGAAATCATATCAAGGTGCTTATCTTATGAAGAGGCAGCTCATAAAATTCCAATATGTGGAACTGAAGGACCTCTTATATGTCATATGTTGCAGTTTTTCTTTTTCTTTTTTGGTTCTGTTTAATCAAGTAAATAAGAGCAATAAATAAAGATTCCAATAAAGCCATAATTTGGGTTTATATCAAAGAAATCTAAAGACTTTTGGGGATATATAGGTCTATTGGGGATTTATAGAATGATGTGTTTTTAAAGGATAGGCTTCTGAATCTATCTATCTATCTATCTATCTATCTATCTATCTATCTATCTATCTATCTATCTATCTATCTATCTATCTCTATCTATCTCTATCATTATCATCTATCTATCTATCATCTGTCTGTCTATCATCTATCATCTATCTAGCTGTCTGTCTGTCTGTCTGTCTGTCTGTCTATCTATCTATCTATCTATCTATCTATCTATCTATCTATCTATCTATCTATCTATCTATCTATTTATCTATCATCTATCATCTATCTAATCTAATCTATCATCTATCTATCTATCATCTATCATCTAACTATCATCTATTATCTATCTATCTATCTATCTATCTATCTATCTATCTATCTATCTATCTATCTATCTATCTATCTATCTATCTATCTATTCTATCTATCTATGAAGGTCACAAATGTTCACTTCTAGCAATGGCCATCAGAAGTCAATTGATATCTATTAAACCCTATCTAATTTTGCTAATCAAGGGATGCGGTGGCTCAGTGGGTTAGGATGCTGAGCCTGTCGATCAGAAGGTTGACAGTTTGGTGAGTCGAATCCCGAGTGCCGCATAGCAGAGTGAGCGCCTGTTACTTGTCCCAGCTTCTGCCAACCTAGCAGTTCGAAAGCACGTAAAAAATGCAAGTAGAAAAATAGGGACCACTACGGTGGGAAGGTAACAGCATTCCGTGCACCTTTGGCGTCTAGTCATGCCGGCCACATGACCACGGAGACGTCCTCGGACAAGCGCTGGCTCTTCGGCTTTGAAACGGAGATGAGCACCGGCCCCTAGAGTTGGAAACGACTAGCACGCATGTGCGGGGGAACCTTTACCTTTTTAATTTTGCTAAGGTCACTCAAGATCTCAGAAGGTTTTAGGTAAGAACCAAAAATCTTTTAAGATTTGGCCACCATGCCAAATTTCAGCCACTGAAAAGAAAATTAAGAACTCTAAATTAACTGTATTTCATCCTTCAGGTGCCACTGTGTCTGACTGCCAAGCTATATGATGACCTTCCAAATCCTTTGAGGATGATGTACAATAGTTGACCTGTATCAAAGGAAAAGCTGTGAAATGCTTCTTTTATTTTGGACTTGAGCGTGAGGTTGAAACAAGGAAGGAGAATCCATACATCTTTTAAGGCTCTACCAATCCCCCAACAATATAGAACAGAGCAGATAGAACAAAAAATTGCAAATGTTCTGGATTACAGTTATCTCTACCATTTGCTCCTGTCACTGGGGCCCAAAACCTACATCTCAGGAAACAACCTCTTGGATGTAAAGCACTGAAAGTGTGTCACTGCAGTCTTGCCAAGTCTAATAGTTGCAATTGTCATTTGGATCAGCATGGTGCCAAGCAGCTAAAAACCCAACCTTCACAGATGGTCACTCAGTATAAAGGCCAAGAATTTGGGGAGGTTGTGTAGGAGAAGAGAATTCATTTATTGTTTCATATTAGCTTCACTTTGCTCATGTCTACTTTGCGGTTGAAAACTGTGGCACGCATTGACAAACATAAAATCCATTGATTACTAGGAGGGAAAAGAAGGGCGATTCTCAATAGCAATGTGCCAAACATTTATTCTGTATTTTTCAACTGCCCTCATTCAAGTTATCTTCCTGTCTTTGCCAAAAGAAGAAGAAGTGGTAAAATTCCTAAAAGCACTCTTGGGCTTTTCAGGGACAAGATGGTTACAGAATAATATTCTGACCTGTGGTATACCTTTCCAAGAGTCTGAAGTCTCTTGGGCTTCCAGTATATCTCAAGGGAAGACATGAGGAGATGGTCTTATGGGGATATTTCAAATCTAGAAGTGCAAGCAGCCTGAAGGTGACAGATAGCCCAAATCCTGTACACCCACACAAAACAAAAACATGAGCTTGAAAGACATTCCAATGATATTCTGAAAGTGATTTAGAAAAACAGAAGCCTCTTTCAGGAGAGAAGACCATTTTCAAGAAGTCTGGCAACACACTGTGACCCAGTTGCAGTGCTTCACATTTCAGCTTTGGAGAGTGTGAAACATGTGCTTAAGACTTTTCCTCCAGGCAGAAAAACACCACCAAAAGAAAAATAACAGAATAACAAAGATGGAAAGGACCATGGAGGTCTTCTAGTCCAACCTCCTGTAGGAGACTCTATACCATTCCAGACAAATAGCTGTCCAATCCCTTCTTTAAAAGCTCCAGTGATGGAGCACCCAGAACTTCTGGAGGCAAGCCATTCCATTGATTGATTGTCCTAACTGTTGGGGAATTTCTTCTTGATAAGCTTCCATCTGTGACTTCTTGTCCTGCCCTCTGAGGCTTTGGAGACTAGGTTGACCGCATCTTCTCTGTGACAGCCCCTCAAATATTAGAACACTGCTATCAGGTCACCCCTAGTCCTTCCTTCTTCATTGTGCACTGGACTGAGAAGTCACTGCTATATTTCCCCCACTGTTCTCTTCTCCCCATCCCATTGTCTAATCCAAAGGTGCATTTTTCTAATGTATTCCAAGTATCTGCACTCTTATGACTTATTCATGGGCTGGCATCTAAAATCCCAGCCAAGGGTGGAGACATGTTTACTCGGTCACTCATACCTTGATTAATGCAGGATGGCTCTTAGCAGGTCACATGGGCTCAGCTGCTGTCACGCAAGGTTCAGAGCGATGGGTTCTTCGGTGTGGTTTCGGGTAAATTTTGTTTTGCTTCCAGGGGGCCTGGCACGCCCTTCTGCCCGGTGGAGAGGATGAATGGAAGCAGGTTTTGAGCAGCCAGGAGGCTGCAAGGATGTATCAAAAGCAAGCTAATGGACAGAAAGTGCCTGTTCACTGACAGATTAATTCCCTTCCCTGTCAACTTGCATCATTCTGGAAAGCATGTGATGGGAGCCAACTCCCACCAGGATGGCACCTGCTGCTTTCCCATCTGCTGAATGCAATTGCTTCTTTGATTGCCCATTTTTCAGCTTAATGACTTTATTCCCTTTCTCCCCCCCATCCCTCTCTCTTGGTAAAGGTTTCCTTTTTTAAAAAAATACAGTTTTCAAGAATGGAAAGGTTAATCGTCATTGCGGAAAATGTTTATTTATTGAACATGTCTCCTGCTTGTTGGCTAACAGTGTGTGTGTGTTTTAATTTTTTTTAAAAAAAACCTCATAGCCTTATGATCCCAAAGGTGCTTTGGGTCCTTGAAAAACCTCTGCTATTTATCCAAAAAGCTTCTCCAGCCTCAGAACGTAGAACTGAAGAAGCTTCTTGGATGAAAAGCACAAGGTTTTCAAGGAAAAACAAAACCCCAAGAGAGTCCCCAAGGGAGCATTTACCACTTCTGGAGGCAGGTTGTTCCACTGGTTAATTGTTCTAACTGTCAGGAAGTTTCTCCTTAGTTCTAGGTCGCTTCTCTCCTTGACTAGTTTCCATCCATTGCTTCTTGTCCTGCCTTCAGGTGCTTTGGAGAATAGCTTGACTCCCTCTTCTTTGGGGCAGCCCCTGAGATATTGTAAGACTGGTATCATGCCACCCCATGGCCCCCTAGTCTTTTGAAAAAGCACCTTGGGGACAATCATGACCTGGATGATGAAGAATCTCCATAGACACATAGCCTTGTTAAGATAGATAAGGAACGGTTGCTGGAATTGGGCATGTCTAGTTTGGCGGGTCGAATCCCGAGTGCCGTGTAACAGAGTGAGTGCCTGTTACGTGTCCCAGCTTCTGCCAACCTAGCAGTTCGAAAGCACGTAAAAATGCAAGTAGAAAAATAGGGACCACTCCGGTGGGAAGGTAACAGCGTTCCGTGCCCCTTTGGCATCTAGTCATGCCGCCCACATGACCACAGAGACATCCTCGGACAAGCGCTGGCTCTTCGGCTTTGAAACGGAGATGAGCACCGACCCCTAGAGTTGGAAACGACGAGCACGCATGTGCGGGGGAACCTTTGCCTTTCCCTTTAGTTTAATGAAGAGAAGGATGAAGAGAAAGATGAGGGGTGACAGGAGAGCAGTGTTCCAATATCTCCTCCAAGGTCCCTTCCAACTATTATTATTATTATTATTATTATTATTATTATTATTATTATTATTATTATTATTATTATTATTATTATTATTATTATTATTATTATTATTATTACTATTATTATTATTACTATTATTATTGTTATTGTTATTGTTATTGTTATTGTTATATTTTGGGGGTGATGTTGAGCTACTACCTGGTAGGATAGTTGTTCGTTGGATTGATAACCCAGCATTTTTTTAATCTATTGCAACTGCCTGGGAGTGAAATTGGGCTGAGGGGAACCCAGGGAGCTTCTGTCTTTGAAGGAAAAATAATGACTTGGGCCTTCCCAGTGCCTGTCCAAATTCAGAAGATTTAATTAACTTATATACTGTGTCTCTACCCTGTCTCTCCACCAATCAGTGTGTTTATTTGGAGGCAGGGATATCATTAACATTAGACTTTGTGCCAGTAATCTGGGTTTCCATTTGGAAGACCCGATAGCCCCTATATTTTGAAAGCTGTCAATAGCTATTATTTCTAAATAGGAGGGATGGAGGAAAGAAGAATGACCCCCCCGACCTCCGATGACTTTTTAAAGAAGAAACTACAGGTAGTTCTGGACCTACAAGGAGTTGCCTAGCAACCATTCAAAGTTACAACAGACCTTCCCCCCAAAAAAGGGCCCATGACTCAGTTTTGTAATTCTGAGGCCTTCCCTCCCCACAACCACATGGCCACATTTGGGCAGTCAGCAAGCAGCCCATATTTACAAATGCAATCATGTGATGGTGATTTATGACTTTATTACTGGAACTGTAATATGCGCTTCCAACTTCCGGACAACGGGGTTTGCTTATTGACTTCAGCATTCATTTAATGACTGCAGTGTTTGCCTAATGACTGCAGCAAAAAAGGTCAGAAAATTTGGGTCCAGTAACACGGTGACTCGCTTTATGATTGTCATAGAGTATGACCATCATTGTGGGGCTTAATTATGGCCATAACCCAAGGACTACCTGTATCTCAAAGTTTATCTCTCTGCGTGTATCGTGGGGCTGAATGCATGTCTAAATTTAAATCCTCCCCCCCCCCCCCGTATTTTGGTTCATGAATATTCCTGAGGAAATCATGGTGATAACATAAAGTCCCTTTTGCCTGGCTAAGCACATGAAATTGCAAAACCAGCGATGAATATTGAACTCATAGACCATCACAGTTGCTGCATTTAATTTCTTTTGTTTGCGTTGTGTGTATCTGGTCAGCTTTGTTACCGAGTCCCATTTTTCTTTTTCTTTCTTTCTTTGTTTTTTTTCAGGCTAAAAGGCTTTTGTTCCTTCAGCCGAGGGAGGGGATCAGTAACAACCAGAAACGGTCTTTGAATCCTACCCAAGCTGGTTGAGTTAGTGGGGATTCATCAAAGTGGCTGTATCATTGCATATTGAGCATCTGTCAGAGATGGAACTGGCAATTTACAGAAAGATATTATTTGTAATTTGCTACTTCACACTTCATGTGTGGGAGGAAAAAAAATCTTGGGGAATTTGAATGCTGACCCCACTCGTTCGAAATTTAAAGATAAATGCTAGAAATTTCAACGATTTTCTCTCCCCTGGATCGCCCCACTCCATGGGCCCAGCAAATTGCACAAAGGAAAAATGGGAAGAATAAAACAATCGCTTCTGTGAGGTACTTATGGAAATCTTGTCAATGAGGGAATGGGCAAGAATCTCTAAGGAGAAAACAAGC
This sequence comes from Vipera berus, assembly GCF_964194415.1. Taxonomy (NCBI): domain Eukaryota; kingdom Metazoa; phylum Chordata; class Lepidosauria; order Squamata; family Viperidae; genus Vipera; species Vipera berus. Next base: position 15,651,072 of record NC_138215.1, on the reverse strand, counting down.
CTGCAGCATTTTTGAAGGGGGGGAATTATGACTTTCTTTTATTTTTATTTTTTTTAGAAAACATATGTGAGTGGCTACCTTACACAGAGACCCAGTTTGATGTAGTGGTTAAGGTACTAGATTAAAACCAAGAGACTCTGAGTTCCACTCCCAACTTAGGCATGAAACCGTCTGGATTCTTTCTGACTTTCTCTCAATCCTAGGAAGCAAGCAATGGCAAACCATTCCACACTTCCTGCCCCCCCCCCCCCAAATAGCACAGACTAGTCCAGACAGCTGCTAGGAGTCAACTCTGACCTAAAGTGATAAAAAACGTAAAATTAACATATATGATTTTTTTAAAAAACAAAAAGTTTCTCTTTTGTCCCATATTCCCCTACACTCAGTCTGAGCAGAGTTTCCCCAAAACCAACAGAATAACAGAGTTGGAAGGGACCTTGGAGGTCTTCTAGCCCAACCCCCTGGTCAACCCCCTTTTCTCTCCTTCTCCCACCAAAGATGTATCCCATCCACTTTGTGAAGAGATCCTGTTGCTTATTCCTGTATTAAATAATTAAGAAGCCTGTCAAGCTATGTGTATGGACTTCTGAGAGTCATTTTCAGGAACCTAGATCCATAGTTTGTGGTCTTTTGTGAACCCCAATCCTGGCTTCGAACATCATCTTGATTTGCACCCATTTCTTTAGTTCTCTCAAAAGTCTTGTTGGCATGAGATGAATGTTGGATTGTCCCTCATCAGTGAACATGTGATGTGGTATACATTGCCCCTGTCCATACTCAAATCTACATGCACTCAAAAGTCAACATGTGCCCACAGCTCCTTAAAGCCATATACACTGGACCACAGGAAATTTCACCATAACTCCTCTGAATTCTTCTAAGCCTAGATCCTGGTTCTGATTTTTCTCCCTTCCTGTAAACCTCAAGCTAGGTTGAGCTTCATTATTTGAGTTCAGGTTTGGTCAAATCCCTTTGGAGTCCATCCTTCAGTGTCTCCTCAGAACTTCCTTCCTATGAATTCATGAAACGGGATTCCTAGGCAAGAAGGCAGAAGATTGAGGCCTTCCTAAACAGATCAATGATTCAGCTCTCTTGCTGAATCTGATGATGATGAGGAAACATGGATAAGGATAAATCTTCCCACCTGTGGAGGATAATATTTTCCACAACACACTTGGTGTTAAATTCTTTTTATTAAGGATAGCTCTATCTCTTCTTCATGGGAAAAGGGATGTGTCCTTTCACAATTTCCACATTTCTTATGACAACAAGTAGTATATCTAAGTTTCCTGACAAGGTTACATAGATGTTAGACTCAGAGGAGAGGGAAGGGAAAACTAAAAGGCGAGGGAGAAATGGGGAGGCAGAGGAAGTGAACACAGCCACTGACAAAGGGTGAAATTATCTTTAATGGGTGAAAGACAGCTGTGACCCTTGTATGGACAAATGATGGAGAAAGGATGTTTTGACAGCTTGTGTGCTGTCCCTTCCGATACAATGAGACAGATGGAAGCACTTGATTTTACTCCCAGTTTGTGAAGGAGCATTGCACAGTCGCAGAAGTATAACATTTTATTCTCCAAATAATACTGAGGATGTTACTTAGTCAAGCAATGAAACATTTGCAAACAAACAACCATGCTCAGAAAGCATCAGGGACTCCCCAGAAGCTTGAAAGCCTGACAGCACTATGCCATCCTTTCATCATATACTAAAAAAAGTCAAGGTAGGGCCATCTTGAGTTTCTTCCTTGCCCCCTTCTGGTTTCTCCAGATGTTTTGATGTTTTCCTACAAATCAAGTGTGTGTGTGTGTGTGTGTGTGTGTGTGTCTGTCTGTCTGTCTGTCTTCTATCTATCTATCTATCTATCTATCTATCTATCTATCTATCTATCTATCTATCTATCTATCTATCTATCTATCATCTATCTATCTATCTATCTATCTATCTAATCTACCTACCTACCTATCTACTTATAGAGATAGAGATAGATATAGAAATATAGATATAGATTATGTCTTAGATGAGAAGCGAAACATCTTCTCCCTCAGAGAAAAAAACAGTCCAGTTGCCTTTTTAAAAAGCACCTGTGAGACATTAAGTCAAGAGTTTTTATCTAATTTAAGAGAGATTAACTTGATTATAACAAATCAAACAAATCGGTCTAATATATTAAAGCTTTATGTTGAGAGAAACCCAAATTATGGGTGTTACTATATTATTTTATATTTTATTGTTGATCTAGCTTTCCTTTCTTGGTCTACTTTTTTGTGCACTATCCAGAGCCTCAAATGATGGGAAGTGTAGTTGCCTAGCCAAATCAGCATAAATGAAATCTAATATGGATTCACAAAATCTCCATCTTTTAAAAAATTGCTCCTTACCTTCCTCTCTAGCAAATGAGTTAAACATAGAGTTGCGAGAAAATTTTTGGCCATCGATCGTCTTATCAAGAGTATTGTTATCTTGTTCTTGGGCTGAGGATAGGTGGAATATGTGAAGATGGGTAGAATCATGCCATCCCATTAATTCCAGGGGAGAAAAAATAGAGTTTACGCATTCATTTTTTATTCCCTTGAATTTATTCCTGTCACCCACACAAACTCTTCCCCAACACGTCCGATAATTCTGCCTCCTATTTCAACTGGAATTGAGCTTCTAGCTTTTGGGAGGCGTCTTTTAGCTTGTTCGGTATTTCAGTTGCGATGTTTGTTGCGTTATTGTTTTTCTCCTTTTAGGTGAACCTCCCCGGGAGAGCTCAGCCTGAAAGGTGGCCTAGAAATCTCTTAATTAATCCAGCCAACCAAGAAATGTAAATGTCATAAATAAATGTAATGAATAATAAATAAATCAGAATAAGAGCACGCTAGCTGTAGCTAGGAAGCAATCACAGAATGTAATGGAGCCGGATCTCTTTTTTCACCTCCCTTGCAATCAATACCAACCTTTGGAAGAATGACAGCCTCTATCACAGGGAAGGGAATGTGCCACAGACCACCACTATTTGTGCAACAACAACAACAACAACAAAAAGAATAATAGCGGGCAAGAACGGAGAAAGGGGGAGGCAAAAGTGCCCTCTCATCTTCTCAAGGGTGACTTACAGAGGGGGTGTCTGGGGAAGGAGTCCCAAAGATGCTTTTTCAACTGGACTTGCTTTGTTTTTCCTTGAATACGTTTCACTTCTCAACCAAGAAGCTTCTTCATTTCTGACTGAATGGTGGGGAATGGAAGGATTTATCCTCCTTGCCGTTATCATTCCATTCTCCACCATTCAGCCGGCACTGGAGAAGCGTCTCGGATGAGAAGCAAAATGTCTTCAAGGAAAAACAAAGCAAGTCCAGTTGCCTCTTGAAAAAAAACACCTCGGGGACAACCCTGACCTGAATCTCCATGGACACGGGGAAGAAGGAATGTGTGTTTGGACCGGAAAGGAAAGGAAGACTAGAATTACTTTTATTCAGGCTGTCTATAATAACAGAATCTTGCAAATCTGCTGGAACTTAGTCCTCCTTTCCTTTTACTCCCGTTTCTGCATGAATTGCTTCTAAATATTATCTAATTTCTCAGGGCTTAATATATATAAAGGTGCTAGTCGTTTCCGACTCTAGGGGCCGGTGCTCATCTCCGTTTCAAAGCCGAAGAGCCAGCGCTTGTCCAAGGACGTCTCCATGGTCATGTGGCCGGCATGAGTAGACGCCAAAGGTGCACGGAACGCTGTTACCTTCCCACCAGAGTGGTCCCTATTTTTCTACTTGCATTTTTACGTGCTTTCGAACTGCTAGGTTGGCAGAAGCTGGGACGAGTAACAGGCACTCACTCTGCTACGCGGCACTCGGGATTCGACCCGCCAAACTGCCAACCTTCTGACGTCTGCAACATACTTGTCGTGTTGGCCTTTGTGTCTGTAGATTCCTGCTGCTTTCAACACAATGACAAAGGTAGTATGGGCGCATGGTGTCACAAGCCCATCCCCCTTTGAGTGTGATGTTTTGTTGCACCAAAGAGGGAAAAGGGTCCAGAGCTTTTATCTAACCTCCATTCACACACACAAACACACACAAACCCCGGATAGCATTAGATGTTTGGTATTAAATAGGAAGGCATTTTCTTCTAGTCAGGAAGACGGTTTAGAGATCTGCTGAATTGTTTAGTTTGATGTGAACAATGGCCCGATCCTTTTTATATCTAAACGGGTAGTCCTCTGCTTCGTTTAGTGACCATTTGGAGTTACCACAGAACTGAAAAAAAGTGACTCATGGGCCTTTTTCACACTTATGACTGTTGCAGCATCCCTGTGGTCACGGGATCAAAATTCAGACTCTTGGCAACTGACTCAAAAGGCCGTAAAATGTTAAGTTGAATATTGAGGGGAAATTAAAGCCTGAGAAAAGAGCTACAACAGGACACTGTTGTATATAAGATTGAATGTAAATGCAGTTAAGATATGTACAAGTTCAAAATTATTGATAAATGCAACAAAGATGGTTTTACTTAGTTGATAACAATAAGAATTATATTAATTCAGTTATGAGATAGTTGAAGCAGTAGGCGTGAGCTTAAATGGACTCCAGCAGATGGTAGGGGACAGGAAGGCCTGGAGGAACGTTGTCCATAGGGTCGTGATGGGTTGGACACGACTTCGCACCTAACAACAACAACAACAACGAGATAGTAGATATTAAGGGATAAAGAGAGGAAATATCTGATGTAACTTGAGATTTTTGGTAAAGATTTATGTATGTTATGGAATTATTGATTACCCAGTCACCATGTTGCTTTTTAAATTTAAATTGAAAAAAATTAGAAAATCAATAAAATATTATATATAAAAAAGGTCGTAAAATGGGACAAAACTCACTTTACAAATGGCTCACTTAGCAACAGAAATTTGGGGCTCAGTTGCGACTGTATGTTGAGGATTATCTGTACTCTCTTTTTTCTCACAATTGTTTCCTCTTTAAACCAGACATGAATGGAATAGATAGCCCTAAACCCTTTTATAATATCGAACACTGGATCAAACATCACACCAATAATTTTTTTTCTGCAGAAAGCCCCCCCCTCCCCAAACTGAGCTCATTTTTTTCTCATCCACAGTGGCAGAACTTTACCTTCTCCAAATGCAAGGAGAACGATGAGAATAAAATTAACTGTTATAAATGATTAATTTGCATATACCCCATAGAGTAAATGGAATAAATGGAAAGCAATTATGAATAAATAAAATAATATATATAATCTCAGAAAGCATTACACTGGTACACATTGGAAAGCCTAATTAATGCAAGCAGCAAATTATTATTCAACCGTGATTGAGTTAAATAAATCACGGGATTGAGGAAAAAATAGGATGTACAAAAAAAAAAAAGACTCTTTTGAGGAGTTGGCAGCTGCAGGGTACGAAAAGAAAAAAAAAGAAGAAGAAAGAAGAAAAACGAACCTGAAATGGAGTTTAAATAAGAAGCAGAAGCTATGAAGAGCTGTCATCATTCAAAGCATTTCACTTGCAATTAAATGCAATAAAAACATTTGCAAAGCAGACTTGACATTTTATAGGGTTTCCACATGGCACGTTGTGAAATGGACACATACTTTTTGTTGTTTTATTTTAACAGTGCACGTGTGAAATGGATCCTCTGCCAGGTGTAATTGGGAACCGTTTAGTACAGGTATAGTCCGACAGATGTCATGGTTCCGACAGATGAAAGTCTTCAAAGAACTTCGCGGGATTGTTTACCTTAAAGAATCTTTATTTGAGTAGCATAGCAGCAGCAGGTACATGGTTGAAGCCAAAATCTGAATTCCCCTCCCCTGAGCCCATAGTATCAAAGCACAATTCCCTCCTCTAATTAACAGCCCTAAATCACATTCTCCAATTAGTTTGAAATGCAGGCTCTCTCTCCAGTTCTCCAGCCCACCAATTCTTATCATCTCTTATTTCAATAACCTTGGTTCACACACTAGGTTCAGTATTGTTATGTCTAGCTAAACTCCCATGCACATTCTTCCTCCTCCTCCCCCCAGTATCATCTAATTCTAACTCTAATTCTAAGAGTGAAACTTAAGAAGGAAAATGGTTGCATCTCCATATGTTGTCAAAGCAAAAACATCCGATGTTAGCAGCGTTGACTATGAACCAGTTGCCAAGCATCTGAATTTTGATCACGTGACCCTGGGGGGGGGTTGCTGCAGTGGCCGTAAGTGTGAGAAACGGTCCTAAGTCACTTTTTTCAGTGCTGTTGTAACTTTGAACAGTCACTAAACAATGGGTGGTAAGACCAGGGTTAGCCCTATCAGTGCCCTTCCAGGGACAGTTATAAAATGGCAACATTACAGGCTTCATTCGATCCCAGCTCAGGGATGACAGCTCAGTTAATTAAATAATTTAGCAACATAATATACCAGCCTTCATTGAGTCATGGGGCAGCGCAGTGTGCTTACTGTTTTGACTGGGGTTGATGACCCATTTTGCATGAGCCTGTGACTTCCTCCCCAAAACCACTCGATCTGCTCATCTTCACTGGTAGCATAAGATCTGGGATGACTGCTGCCCAGAAGGTTGTGGCCTTGATGGTTTTCCTCTCTTTTTCATGAAGTTACGTGATCTGGATCAGCACCTCCTCCGACAAGGTCTGAGGGTATCCCCAACAGGCAATGGTACAAAAATGAGAACATAGAGTAAGAGATTTGAAAGGTAATTTGGAGATCTTCTAGTCCACCCCCCTGCTAAAGCAGACGTCCCTAGGCAGTCTCTTCTTAAAAGCCTCTAGTGACGGGGCATCCACAACGTCTGGATGCAAGCCGCTCAACTGGTTGATTGTTCTCACCATTAGGAAATTACTCCTTATTTCTAGGTTGTTTCTCTACTAGATTAGTTTCCATTCATTGTTTCTTGTTTTCTGGTGCTTTTGAAAATAGGTTGACCTGCTCTTCTTTGAGGTAGCCCCTAAAATATTGGAACACAGCTATCATATTTCCCCTAGTCCTTCTTTTCACTAGACTGGACACACCCAATTCCTGCAATCGTTCTTCATATATTTTAGCCTGCAGGCTCCTAATTATTTTTGTTGCTCTTCTCTGCCCTCTTTCCAGAGTCTCAATATCTTTTTTATATTGGGGTGACCAAAACTGGATGAGATTTAACCTCAGTGTCACCACTACAAAATAATAATAATAACTGGAGAAAATAACAAAGTACAAAAATATACAAGTAGAAGTAGAACGACTGTGGCAGAGAAAGCAAAGATAGTACCAATAGGAATAGCAACTTGGGCACCATCCCAAAACACCTGGAGCACCTCTTGAAAATTGACAAAAATCAGCATCAGTCAATTGCAAAAGGCAGCTTTACTTGGCTTACATCCTGCAACAATACCTTGAATATTGTGAACAACGGCTGCCTGTCCCTGGTCTTGGGAAGAATTCAATAGGTGAATAAAGATGCCAAAATCCAATCTAAACATCTGGCTGACTCTGCAGCCAACAATAATAATTCAAGCACAAATCTGACAGCTTCTTCCACTGTGGGTTAATACAGAGAGACAAGAGGAGGCAAAATCAAGTTTTCAAGAAAGACTTTAATATTCTCTGAGAAAATTGCAAGTAAAAAGCCGTAGTGCCTCACCCCACAAAATAGATTAGTGCGTTACAAGCTGAAAGGCTGTGTATCAGGAGACTGGCTTCATTGAACATAGCCTTCGGCACAATCCACCTTGGATCTTAGTTACCATTTCAAACCCCTTGCTTTAATTTGTGTTGTGAAGGCTGCAAACATTTTCTTTCAATTATGGAGAGAGGAGAGATGTGACTTTATAATCACTGGCAAACCTTACCTGAGCACCAGGAAATTGCGGTTTTGTGTATTATCAACTGTAAGAATCAAGTCACGTGGCACCTTGGTTTGCCTGGTGTCCTAGGAAGCTTGGAACATTTAAAACTAGTTCCTGCAGGAATTGAGAAGACAGTCTGCTGACAACAGCAGCCAGGCATGATGGCCTGATCTTTCCTTGCAATGCTTCCCTTTGAAAAGACGAATACCACATTCAGCTCAAATCCCACTTCTGAGCAAAATCCACAAGTTCCCTGCTCTTCCAGAAGTTTGTCGATGTTTAAAACAAATTTCCATGCCAAAGTGTATTTGATTTGGGGGAGGGGGTGGATGTTTAGTGCATGAAAGATCTCTCTTCATCTTCAGTGCTTTGGACTGAAATTTTGAAGGCAGTTCTCCAGCTCTGCTTTAGCTTTGTCTCCGGGAGTGCCCTTTTCTCTTTTTAGTTTAGTTCTCCCAAAAAAGGCAGTTTCTTTACTTTTAATCGTTGTAATAAGTGCCCTCTAATTAGGAAAAATTAATCGTGTTTGATCTACTATCACACATTTAGCCAGAAATGTCCACAAAATAAGTTATGTAAATGAAACAAGAGTGGTTATGAAGCCTACACTTTCATAGAATGTTCAAATTGCTACATCCATGTAGAAGAAGGATACTGGTTATTTTGCATATGTATCTGTCTGTCTGTCTGTCTGTCTGTCTGTCTGTCTGTCTGTCTGTCTATCTATCTATCTATCATCTATCTATCTATCATTGTCTCTCTTTCTCTCTGACAGTCTGTGTCTGTATGTCTAAGATTTATCTATCATCTATCTATCTATCTATCTATCTATCTATCTATCTATCTATCTATCTATCTATCTATCTATCTATCTATCTATCATTGTCTCTCTCTCTCTTTCTCTAGGACAGTCTGTGTATGTCTAAGATCTATCTATCTATCTATCTATCTATCTATCTATCTATCTATCTATCTATCTATCTATCTATCTATCTATCATCTATCTATCTATCATTGTCTCTCTTTCTCTCTGACAGTCTGTGTCTGTATGTCTAAGATTTATCTATCATCTATCTATCTATCTATCTATCTATCTATCTATCTATCTATCTATCTATCTATCTATCTATCTATCATCTATCATCTATCATCTATCATCTATCATTGTCTCTCTCTCTTTCTCTCTGACAGTCTGTGTATGTCTAAGTATCTATCTATCTATCTATCTATCTATCTATCTATCTATCTATCTATCTATCTATCTATCTATCTATCTATCTATCTATCCATCTATCTATCTATCTATCTATCATCTCTATCATCTCTCATCTATCTATCCATATTTTTTCCATCATCTCTATAGCTATCTGTCATCCATCCATCCATCCATGCATCTTATAATACTCTACTGTATATCTATTTCATGCACATGAAAAAAATAAGGTTTTGGAGCATCTTACACAATGGCCTATTTACTAATATTATCACAACCCCTTTGGATAAATCCTCACAACTGAGAAAGAGGGGGAGAAATGCAGATGATCCCCAATCCATTGGCTTTCTAACCCAAATGAGGGACAGATCTGAGTCCTTCAGACCCCAGAGCTACTGCCTCTGATTCAGAAGGCAACTCATAACTCCTAAACCCATGAGAAACTGGCAATATCCGTAAGTGAAAAAAATATCTGTAGAATAGTGCTGGTGATGCCCCATGAATAATAAAGCAAAGGAAATAAAATTAAGATGGATTGATCACTAGATCCAATGTTTCCACCAATACCAAGTCTAGATCACGCCAAGGACTCTGTTTATTTTTATGGTGATTGCCAGTTTTATTCTGCTGAAACTCAGTGCCAAAGTAACCACCAAGTAGTGTGACTATTCGGATGCCATCCATCCTTACTAAAGAAGACAGAGCTCTAAGACCTTTAGAAGAACAGTCTAAAGAGCCAGGGATCTCTTGACTGTCGCTAATAGGAAGTAAGGGCAATGTCAAAGGAGCTTTGAATCGGACAGCCGTTGCTTCATATTTTTGCCGGTCGAGACCATCTGCAAAAAGAGCCAGGGTTAGGTCACAAGCATCCTTACCATCTTAGGCACCAACTTGCCCCCACTCACACACGCACAGGTGAAAGAATCAAAGAGAGCAAACAAAGGTCAGGTTTAAAATAGAGAGAGATGAGGGGGGGAAAGGGGCTCTTGACCTGCCGTTACAGATAGAATTTCCTCCGTGGAGTTTCCTCTAATCAAACCGTGATAACTTTGAATGCCTTTCCCCTCCTCCTCGCCCCCCCCCCCGCAACTGCTGTCAACCCCCAATTTGTTCTACCTTTCCTTTTCTTATTAAAACATCCTAGTTAATCCCAGGAGTTTTCCAACTGATGCTGGCTGCTAATTTAATTCCCTGTCCAGCATCCAAGTCTTTTGTCTGCTTCGCAGTCAGTCGTCCGTGTGGCCTTTAACCACCCCAGCACGCACCTTTCCCTCTGTTACATTTTCTCTTCCTCCCCCACCATTGAAGTCTCTTTTATACCTTTTCAAAACAAGATTCCACTCATCCAACCTACAGTTGGTTGCCGGGTCCTTTGAGAATTCTCGCTATTTTTCCCCCCTGTGGTTTTTCCTCTTCAACCCTGGCCTGTTTCAGGTTTAATTCTGACTCCCCACCCGATCATATGCACTTTGTGAGAGTTATTTCATTTCATTTTGTCAGCTTTCTTCATCAGCACGTAATTCATTAGTAGCAATCCATTCTCTTGCCTTGCTAACACTTTACTGTTGGTTGAGCTGCTATGATTCCCCCCCTCTCCATGTAGGGATAATCTTATCTCCTGATTGACCTTGAAGGCAATTAAATTGCCCTCTTGCCGATATACTTATTCAGGGCCAACAGAAAGTAGCCATGTAGAATGGAGGTTACTATTATAGTTTTATGGAAAACATACACACTGCCTGAAGAGATTCTCAGCGACTACGAACTGGTGAAAGTAGTTCAGTCACTAATTTGCGTCCTATTTTTTGTGATTTCATGGACCATAGCATGGCAGGCTCCCTTGTCCTCCTCTGTCTCCCGGAGTTTGCCCAAATTTATGTTCATTGCATCAATTACACTATTTAACCATCTTGAGCCATGGTGGCGCAGTGGTTAGAATGCAGCATTGCAGGCTAATTCAGCTCACTGCCAAGAGTTCGATCCTGACCGGCTCAAGTTTGACTCAAACTTCCATCCTTCCGAGGTCAGTAAAAATGAACTCTGACAGCAAAAGCCCAGTAGGATGATAAACTATTCTATTTCAGCATAAAAATTAAGGGGGCAGGGGGGGAAAGCAATATTTATTTTGGATTTGTTTTATATACATGTTATTGTTGTTAGCTGCGAAGTCGTGTCCAACCCATCGCGACCCTATGGACAATGTTCCTCCAGGCCTTCCTGTCCTCTACCACCTTCTGGAGTCCATTTAGGCTCACGCCTGCTGCTTCAGTGACTCCATCCAGCCACCTCATTCTCTGTCGTCCCCTTCATTTATTGCCCTCCACCTTTCCCAGCATGAGGCTCTTCTCCAGTGAGTCCTTCCTTCTCATTAGGTGGCCAAAGTATTTGAGTTTTAGCTTCAGGATCTGGCCTTCTAAAGAGCAGTCAGGGTTGATCTCCTCTAGGACTGACCGGTTTGATCGCCTTGCAGTCCAAGGGACTCGCAGGAGTCTTCTTCAGCACCATAGTTCAAAGGCTTCAATTCTTTGGCGCTCAGCCTTTTTTATGCCCAGATAAAGAAAGGTACACTGATCTTAAAAATAACCATAATGAGCTTTTATTAAGCATTAAGTGCACATGCTGCATGCCATTATTATTTTGTTTTATGCTTTATCTGTAATCCTTCATTATTTCCGAACACAAGAAAAACAATGCATTAGGAACTGTCACAGCAAAGGAGCTAGTCTTCCCATGAGATATATTATTACCTTACCAGCCATATTCTCAACCTACCCATGGAAACATTTCTTTCTTTCTTTTTTTGTATATGTACTGGATTTATTTATTTAGCGTAGGGCGACGTTACATAAGCCAGGAGACAACAAAGCTAACACAGAGTACTGTGTTAAGACTGCTTAAGATTGCTAGCTTAAGACTGCTTAAGACTGCTTAAGACTGCTAGCCTGTTGGGTTCACACTTGTGTGCTTTCCAAGGTGCACCGCAGGGGATGGCCTAGTTCTGCACTAGAAAGAAACGTGGATGACATCTTGCAGTATCCCCCAGAGTTCCTCTCCCTCCACCGAAGCTGCCTCGCAAATGGGCATTGCATGTGGGAAAGTCCAGGATCCTGACCATCTGTACAATGACTGGCTTTAAGCCAACAAGCCTCTATATGTATTGGAAATTATGTGAGAGAGAACGTGTTAACTCTAGGTGACCTCATTCGGCTTCCTCAACCTGAGTGTTCTCCATGTCTATGGATTTCAGCTCCCATTTCTCCTAGTCCACAAGGCCATTGATGAAAATTCTGCAAGCTGAAGTTCACACATCTAGTGGAGCGGATGGAAAATGGTTGGGTTAAGGGCTGCTGTTTTTAAATCTAAGATGCAAAAATGACCACATTGACAGAGATGTGGTTTCTTAAGAGAAGGCCTATTACCTTGGATCATGTTAGTTCCCACAACTAACCCAACCCATTCCACCACGGTGACATGCTTAGTGGACCTTCTTTCTTGCATCTGAACGTTGCTCCTATTGAGATGTGCCTGGAGGTGGTGCTGCTAGTTTTCGGTTGCTCAGGTCTGGGAAAGGTAACCCAAGACTGGAAATCTGGAGAAGAAAATTCAGGACAAATCTGGAGTCATCAGATCCTGGCCTTTTTCTGGCTGTGTAAATTTTGCTAGAGACATCTGAGGGCTATACGAGGCATCCTATAAACACGGGAGACAATTTGTCCATTTATTCAGTATTCTCTACTCTGACTTGGAGCAGTTCTCCAACCATTTTAGCAAAGATGGGTCTACTCATCACCTGTACCGTAATGCAGGCACTCGGACTGAACCTCTTGAAGTTTTCTGGATGCAAAGCAGGTGCTAAAACAAAGAATCAACAATACAAAGACCAGCAGGGAATGATATAAAGATAAAAGTTATAAGCACTGTCTGAAGGAGGTTAAAAGAAAAAGTAACCAGCCCCATGATCACGGTTACACAGCTGAGCAAGGATTTCTCTGTCAGCCTATTCTGATGGTTTATTCTCTAGAACACACTGATTCTCAAGACTTTCCACTGGGGTCCTTCAAACAAACGCTTAAATATCATCTTTAATCATTAAAAGCAATTCACTAGCAACTCTGCAAGGGTCCAAAAAATAATTCGGCAGGTAAGGAGACTAGATTAGGGGGGCAATGATCTAGACGATCGCTCGATAGTAGCAAAGCGTGAAGAGTTTTCTGTATTTTTGTTAATATCTTGTGGCCACCAAGAATTTTGTAGCTTACATATGAAATGTTCATCATCTACGTTTTCACATGGGGCTCACCCAATTGAATAAGGAGCAGGGAAATTTCTAGCTGGGAAATTACCTGCCTTTTTTTTGAATTAAATATTTAAAATCAGGATTTATCTCTAGCACCTTAATAGTCCAGCCATTTGTCATCTGTATCAGACTTCATTTGGACTGCTTTCATTAAAAAACACACACAAAAGCCCATTATGCTTCCAACAGCAATGTGTAACATGGCCCTGAATGAGAGCCTGAGATATGAGTCTTTGCCTTCGGATCTAATTGGATTCCATTATCCCTGATCCTTGGTCATACTGACTGGAGGTTTTGGGAGCTGGGCTCTAATAGAAACCAGAAACTCACAACTTCCCAACCCTTCCTATAGCTGAGTGCAAGACAACAAAGAGACGGATAAGGTCGCAAACCTTATTTTTAGTCTATTTAAGTCAGATCTGTTTACACCAGCCCTCTCCACTCTGGTACCTCTCAATGCATTGTTTAGTACTCCAAGTAGCATCCTTCCTGATCCCAAAGGTGCTTTTTCAAAAGGCAACTGAAGATGTTTCGCTTCTCACCCAAGAAGCTTCTTCAGCTCTGAAGAAGTTCTAAAGACGCTCTGAAGAAGGGAGCTGAAGAAGCTTCTTAGATGAGTAGTGAAACTTTTTCAAGGAAAAAAAAGAAAGAAAGTCCTGTTGCCTTTTGGAAAAGTACCCTTTGGGCTTCCAGATTCATCAAGGCCATCCTGGCTGTTGAATTCTGGGATCTGAAGTCCTCTTACCTGCAAACTGTCAAGGGTGGGGAACATTGGTGTAGTCTGTGGTCTCACTAATCATTCTCTTGGATTTGATTTTGTTCTCCCAACAATCTTCATAGGACTCCCCCTTCATTCTGTTTACTCTCTCCCTTTTCAGAGCTGTTTGTGCATAATAGATACAGATGATCATAATAAGCCATAACATTGCCATCCATCTCTCTGATGCCATAAAAATCACAGTCCCACAGCCAGACATCCCAGTGATGGATTATTACTTGTCTAATGCTACAGTTAGGAAAGAGTTCAGAAGGTTGAGTTTTTTTAAAAAGGATTAATGGAGATTAAAATAGTTGTACAACAAAAGAACATGCAGTTTGTGGTGCAAATAAACCTCCACCTCTGTATCGGTGAGCTTTTTCGTTTTGGAGGTGATGGGAAGAATCCATACTGACTCAAAGGAATCCCTGGTTGGAACCATATTGGACGATTCGGCACCTCAAGCTTAAGGTGCCATATTGGACCCCTTGAGAGCATCATTCCTGGTTAAATTGCTTTTAAAAATGGGCAAAGGGACTCTCCATTTCCACGATCTCACAAATGAAGGCTCTAATAGAGCAGCTTAAAGGCTATTGCTATCCGTTCATTCTTGCTAATATTTAGCAGGTAAAACAGTGATTTCAAGAGGAGTGAAGAGGTTGGGGATAGCAACCCTGCTAAGACTTTTACAGGAAGGGTCCTTGTAAATCTATTTTTTTAAAATTGCATCCAAAACATCGCCCTTCTGGGCTAGCACTTTGCTGCTGTCCACATGCGATGCACAAGAGTCAAAAGCATCTGGCAATTTGTCTTTATGTTTTAAGAGGGAGGGGGAGAGAAGGAGGAAGGAGGAAAGAAGGAGAAAGGGAGAAAGAGGGGGGCAGAGAAGAGGAGGAGGAGCTGGAAGGAAGGAAGAGAAAGAAAGAAAGAAAGAAAGAAAGAAAGAAAGAAAGAAAGAAAGAAAGAAAGAAAGAAAGAAAGAAAGAAAGAAAGAGAAAAGCAAAATTAATCCTGATCTCCACTACTGGTGTGACAAACAGGTTTTATCTTCATTAAGAAATACAGTCTGGGGGAGGGGAAAAAATAACCCTTGAATCCATTTATGTTTTCAATTTGCTTTGAACTGTTTTTGAACGACTCGGGTCAGGACCTAATTTCTGAAGCAATCTTCTCAGTATTTTATTGTTCACCAGTGACTTGTACATGATTAAAGAATCTGCCAGGAAAATTCATGTCCCCCACCCCAATTCTCTCTAATGATATTATTCTTTTTCAAGTACACCCCCCCACCCCCAACCCTGTATCTCATGTATTGGGTTTGTCAGTATCGGTAAGCTGAATGCAATTTGAGGACCAAGAATATGGATTCTTTCTCTCTCTCTCTCTCTCTCTCTTTCTCTCTCTCTCTCTCTCTCTCTCTCTCTCTCTCTCTCTCTCTCTCTCTCTCTCTCTCTCTCTCTCTCTCTCTCTCTCTCTCTCTCTCTCTCTCTCTCTCTCTCTCTCTCTCTCTCTCTCTCCTCTGCTTGCCTCCTCTTTCCTTCCAGTATTCAGTGGCCACTTTATATGCTGAGTTGTTATGGATGCTTCTGTTGCTCTGGAAAGCTCAGTCCCAGGATCTGTGGCTGAAGATAAATCTTTACTACTATGGACTCCTTGGTGCTCTCATACACACTGGCACTGAAGATATTAGCTAGCTGAGTAATACAACACCTGCAATTAAACAGCGAGTTCGGAGAACACCAAAGACCCCACAGTCTTCTTCTTCCTCCTACTTGCAAACCCTACTCCCTTCTAGTACTGAAGATTGAGCCTTGGTGGAGCAGTGGGCTAATGCCTCCTTAAGTAACACCAGCTGCCTGCAATTATTGCAGGTTCGAGTCCCACCAGGCTCAAGGTTGACTCAGGCTTCCATCCTTCCGAGGTAGGTAAAATGAGGACTCAGATTGTTGGGGGCAATAAGCTGACTTTGTAATAATGCTGCTGTGGTGTGTGTGAAAGCCCTAATAAGCAGGCATATACAGAGAATGAAGGCTACTGCTAAGCTTGTAAGCCGCCCTGAGTCTTCGGAGAAGGGCGGGATATAAATGGAATAAAAATAAAAATAAAATAAAAAATGTTACCTAGTTGGGTGATGAAACATCTGCAAGAAAACAGACAAGCTCAGAGAGCACCAAGGACTCCACAGTTCAACCTTGAGGTACGATTATCCTCTTCTCTTGGCCGTCACAAATACGAGTCATTCGTCAAGGGTCTGAACTTTGATCACCTGACCATCTGGACGCTGCGACGGCCATAAGTGTGGAAAGCAGTTGTCAGTCCCTTTTCCAGTGCTGTTGTAACTTTGAATGATTGATGGGAAGTCAAAGACTACCTGTACATCAACGCATATAGAATCTGATCCCTGATTTGACTATGAATTCGGGATAGGCTTGTTTCGTTTTCCTGGTCGGCAGTATCCCGTCTGATTTTGCAATGCTTCAAATTTAGATGAGCTCCTTGTGACAGGGTACATGTTGCGCTGAGGAGAGGCAACCGGTAATTAGATTTCTGGTGCTTCAGCAAGAAGGGAGAGATGGGGGGGGGCAGTGCAACTATGAGATTAAAACTTGCCCTTCTTCTCTCTCTGCTCCTGACTCAATGCTCCCCCTCCTCACCTTGAAACCTCTCCTTGTGCAGCCAATGTGACCTCAATTACTGCTTTCATTTCTCGTTTTTCCTGTCCGTTCCTCCCTCCTGCTCAGCCAAAAGCTCTTTTTTCCAATTTACATGATGACTAAAAATAAGCGCCCTTCCAGCCACTTTGATGCCTAGATCCTAAAACCACGGCTCACTTTTTTTGTGTCCTCCTTTCGGTTGTCTCCTGGGTGCTCAAGGCTGCTAGTGTCAACGTGTCAACTTTGGGCTCCTGGGGAGACATTGAAGAGAAGAGGTGTCCTTTCAAAGGATCTGGTGTCCCAAATCCTAGAGATCGGAATATTCTGAGATTCAGAATGTGCTCCAACTTAATTTTAAAGGGCTGCAGTCAAACGAACTCAGATCTACTTCTTCTTCTTCTTCTTCTTCTTCTTCTTCTTCTTCTTCTTCTTCTTCTTCTTCTTCTTCTTTCTTCTTCCTCCTCCTCCTCCTCCTCCTCCTCCTCCTCCTCCTCCTCCTCCTCCTCCTCCTCTTCTTCTTCTTCTTCTTCTTCTTCTTCTTCTTCTTCTTCTTCTTCTTCTTCTTCTTCTTCTTCTTCTTCTTCTTCTTCTTCTTCTTCTTCTTCCTCCTCCTCCTCCTCCTCCTCCTCGTTCTTTGCATGCTGGACATGAGACAGGGATGAAGAAAGTGCCCTTGTTCCTGGTCAGTAAAAATCCTGCTGCTGGTTCTGTGCAAGTCCTATCATACTCCTAAACTAGCATAGTGGAACTGAGAGTAATCCATGGCAACAGTAGTTTAAATACAACAACAACAACAACAACATGCCTGGCAAGTGTCTTTATGAAGGGGTTATTTTCCACCGTGAGAGAACATGGCAATATTTCTTTATAAAAACACCCTGAACTTAATCAAGGCTAATTCAATCAAAGTCAGTTCTCTTTAGCTGAAGTTTGCTAGACTCTTTCCATAAATTTTAGCAAACTAAGGACTGTTATAGACCACCTGTCCTATCTCTGTATCGTTAATTAATATCCCCAAGGAGAGTTCTGGAGGCAGGGAGTGAAAGAATCAAATTTCTTCAGTCTATACATTATTTCATTGTTCTTGTTTAAAAAAGAAATCATTCATGCCTTTTTACTTTTAAGCTTCTATTACTACATTTGGGATTTTTTATTTTGCCAGAGAAAGTGCATCTTCAAACTTAATCCATTGACTTGGGAGAAAATGCAAATCCATCTTGTTTTTGTGGGCAGATTCTAGGCACACAAAGGCAGGCCGTCCTTAAGGTGGTTGGATGTTTGATACCCTCAGTTCTCAGTCCTGAAAATGGAATTTTCTTCTGATATTTTGCCTCAGGCCAGTAGTTAGGTATTCAGGCTCCTTATTTGAGGGAAAAAAAATGCATTATATCAAGATAGGTTGGAACGAAAAGAGAAAAATTCTGCTCAAATAAAAACTGTCTTGTGCACCAATTCTACTCAAATTGTAACTGTTTTAGGCCAGTCTGACTATTATTTTTCCCCTCCACTTGGTGACAGTACAGAAAGGATAAGTTGCGTTCCAAATGCCCAATTCTTTGAAAATGGATGCTTAGACTAATTTTATTATGCTATGTTTCTTTCTTAGGAGATTTGAATTCCTGCTTCTTTTGCTCCAGGTTTTTCAGCCACTCCATTGATTAATTGTTCTCACTGTCAGAAAATGTCTCCTAGTTTTGGTCTCTCTTTAATGAGCTTCCACCCGTTACTTCAATGGAGTAGCTGGTTAATAATAATAATAATAATAATAATAATAATAATAATAATAATAATAATAATAATAATGATGATGATGATGATGATGTTGGAAGGGCCCTTGGAGATCATCTAGTCTAACCCCCTGCTCAGGCAGGAAACCCTATACCATTTCAGACAAATGGCTGTCCAGTCTCTTCTTAAATATTTCCAGTGTTGGAGCATTCACAGCTTCTAAAGGCAGGTTGTTCCACTGGTTAATTGTTCTAACTGTCAGGAAGTTTCTCCTTAGTTCTAGGTTGCTTTTCTCCTTGGTTAGTTTCCATCCGTTGCTTCTTGTCCTGCCTTCAGGTGCTTTGGAGAATAGCTTGACTCCCTCTTTTTTGGGGCAGCCCCAGAGATATTGGAACCCTACTATCATGTCACCCCTCGTCCTTCTCTTCAAAAGGTTTTATTTCTTTGTGATGCCCAACTGGATTCAGCGCATCTTCAAAGTCAGATCTCCTTTCTCTGTCTTCTCATCCACACCAAAGTTGGCCCTGTTTTGTTTTTGAAAGAGCTTTCCTGCTAATGGACAGATAGACAGAGCCCTGAACTCTTTTCATCCTCTCTTCACTCTGTTGTACTGAGTTGGAAAGGAAAAAAAAAGCTTTGGCTTGATCACCAGGTAGACCTGGCCCCTGATGTCATGTCTCATATGTCACAGCAGTTTACTTAGAATTCGATCTTAATTGAAAGGGACGTTTGTCTTCAGGAGACATTATTGACCCTTCTGTCAAAGAAGAGTGTGTTCGGCAGAGAACTTCAATAGCTCAAATGCTCTCCAATCTGGCTGCTGTGGCCCTATCCTCAGTCAGAGAGGTGAGCTGTCAACATTGATCAACTCCTTGAGGAGTTATAATAATGATTGTTCTTTTCTAACTTAGAGATATCACTTTCAAAGTTCTCGTATTAAGAAAAGAGTTGAGCTTGGAAAGGTCCCACATTTTAGCAGGATCGACCCTTCTGCGGGAAGGGTTGGCTAGATGAAAAAAATAAAACAAAATCAAGGACACTAAGGTAACAGAGCAAAATCCCACTGGAAGAAGAGCTGACAGGTGTACTTCACAAGGCCAATAAGTAAAGATCACATAAGCACTGTGTCTGTGTCTTTGTAATATATAAAGAACTACAAATCAATATAAATAACTGCATAGTCACTGGTGATATGGTCAACAGATAGATAACATTTCTCAACAGATGGATGGTTATACTGCCTTACTGACATGGGCTGTAAAATGGACTGGTTTCCTATGGATTCCAGCAATTCCTTCTGTATCCACAGAACTTTCATACAGGTGTGAGCATGGAACAAATGGTTAGAAAAGCCATGCCCTGAACTACACACAAACCATTACAGATCTGCAACGATCAGCACTCAGCCCAAGCTGACAGCCCATAATTACTTCTGTCTGCTTAAAAGTCAGAAAGGATTGCTCTGTTTTTACAATGTGGTCCTCTACTACATTTGACCAAAGGTCTGTCTCTCCGAGCACAGTCTAATTCAACAGCCAACAACTTTGGGCATCTCAAGTCAGGGCGTTTTCCCAGTGATGCTACCTGTCAATCTCTAACTGGAGACATCAGGTGCTGAAAGCGGGACTTGATATATGAGAAACATTTAATCTACACCCGATTGCTCCAAAATGCATTCAATCCCCTGTGCGGTCAAAAAGCAATATTCACTACCCACCGCAAAAATGGAATGAAGTCGTCTGTTGACTCATTTGGCTTTCTATGTTTGTGTCACCATGAAGCTCATAAAGTGTCATTCCCAGCCACCTGCAAAAGATTCTAATTTATATTAACAATTTGACACCAGTCTATTTTAACCGGAGATAGATTAGATCAGGGCAAAATTTGGGAGCTCTCCAGCTGACAGTGACATTAACAATAAATGAGAAATCGTAGCCTTGTGCGGGATTACATTTCCCTCCCCCCCATCTCATCTCTTGTAGTGACTTAGTACAGAGGCTAATCTGAATGTAGCCTTAGGCATCAATGCCACGCATAGAAAATTACCTAACTTGGAGCTGCAATTATAGTTCCTCCATAAAATCCTTTTTTCCCCTAACTGATTCTGAAGGGCCACCACCAGCCAACCAATAATGCAATTGGGCCTCCTGGTGGCATCTTGCAGGAATCAGTTTAATGGAGTTGCCCTCTCCCAACTTTTATGCCTCTAGAAAAGTAAAAAGGTAACAGAGGCCCTGCACATTTTACTCTGCTAGTCATTGCTGACTCTAGGTGTGTGTGTGTGTGTGTGTGTGTTTGTGTGCTCATCTTGGTTTCAAGGCCATTGAGCCATCTCTGTTTGAAGACATTTCTGTGGTCATGTGGCCAGCATAATGTTGCAGAGCACTGTTACCTTCCCACTGAAGTGGTACCTATTTATCTATGTGCATTTGCATGCTTTCGAACTATAGGTGGGCAAAAGCTGGGATGAGGATGGGAGCTCACCCCCTTGCGTGGCTCTTGGGTCTCGAACCTGGGCTGCTGGCTTTCCAAACAACAAGCCCAGCATCTTAACCGCTGAGCCACCGCATCTCCCCTAGAAAGCAAGAATGTATTTGTTAACCTTGCATGAATTTCACGGAAACATTATTCATAAGAGAGATGTACCAGCAAAAGGTGGCCTGGGTAGCAAATTCTATAAAGGGCAGCCAAAATAACACAAGGAATTCCCTGCTCATTGTGGCCCAGAATAACCACACAGGAGCTCTTAAATTCAAATGGTCATGCCTCTGGATCAGAGCAAGCAAGATGAGAGTAGTATTATCAGGATCTTCTTGACCACTTTAACATGTTTCCAGATTCTGCCTGACAGGATCTTAGCAAGAGCAGAATTCTAGAATTATGTGATCTTTCCTTCTGGAGTTCAACCTTTCTCCGGTACAAAGTCTCAACTTCTACTTAGATATAAAAAAGGGACAAATTCCCTTTGAGAAGGTTTTGAATAGGACCATTGGGGAGTTGAGGAAGAAACAAAAGTGAAGAGATCTTTCAGGATCAAAAATCTTGTTGCATCACTGACTTAAATATTGACAATCCAGAAAGCGTTTTGGGGGGAGCTAATGTGTCTTAGTAATTGGATCCTACATGAATCCAACTTGGATGACATTTGCAAATCCGTCCTGCGGCTAGTGGTATTTCTTTTTTTCCCCAGAATTAAAATTAAAAACACATTTCCTTCTGGAGTTCTGTGCCTTCCCCCAGGGTTGCTGGAGGTGAAACAATAAATGGCAATTGCAATTCAAACTCAGTGCCTAAGGCCAGTCATGTTATATTTTTGTAAAACAGGCAGAAAATATCTTAAGTGGCATTTCTCCCCTCCCTGACCATGAACTACAATAATAAATAAAACGGGGAATCCTTTCCTTTTCATAACCATGAAAATCAGACTATTTTATGGAAGGACCAGCCTAGACGATCCTCAATCCATTCAGGAATTTCTCTCTGATATGACTTGTCTCTGCTTTTCATTCCTTCCTTCCAAAATCCAGTTTGGTCAAGGTGGTAGAACAGATACAGGCCAGGCACAGATTCCTAAGTCAGTTTGGAAAATGCCATTTTTGCACTTAGATATGCACAGAACCATCTGAATCTCTCAAGCTAGAATAGTTAACAAATAATTAGAAGTTAGAACAGTTAACCAGCCTCCAGAAGTTGTGAATGCTCCAACACTGGAAGTTTTTAAGAAGAGACTGGACAGCCATTTGTCTGGAATGGTATATGTTCTCCTGCTTCAGCAGGAGGCTGGACTAGAAGACCTCCAAGGTCCATTCTATTCTATTCTATTCTATTCTATTCTATTCTATTCTATTCTATTCTATTCTATTCTATTCTATTCTATTCTATTCTATTCTATTCTATTCTATTCTATTCTATTCTATTCTATTCCATCCCATATTCTATTCTATTCTATTCTATTCTATTCTATTCTATTCTATTCTATTCTATTCTATTCTATTCTATTCTATTCTATTCTATTCTATTCTATTCTATTCTATTCTATTATTCTATTCTATTCTATTCTATTCTATTCTATTCTATTCTATTCTATTCTATTCTATTCTATTCTATTCTATTCTATTCTATTCTATTCCATTCCATTCCATTCCATTCCATTCCATTCCATTCCATTCTACTTGAAAATCATTCCATTTGGTTCAATAATCTGAACCAAAGAAATGATCCTATCCTATGGTTGCAATCATAATACCAAATAAGGAGTCTCTAAAGCAAAAGGCCCTGGACGTTTAATAGCCTTAAACTCTACACATTTGACAGATGAGAATTAACTTATGAAAATTACAGTAATTCATAAATAAGTAAAGAGTCCCAGTTCCCCATCAACTCCTCCAGACTTTTCCTTCCTTCTAATGTTTGTATGTACTCTTTGTTGAACAATTCCCTTTGGGATGTAGGCTAACATTCAGACCTGCTCATCTGAGTTTAAGCTCTGCATGATCTCCTGCTCAACAAGGGTGCACTAGATTTGGGTGACCAATAAATTTAACTAACTAAATAAAGAGGATAACCTTTACTGCAGTTGGGGAATTTCCCCAATTCATAGAGGAGAGACGGGCAGCGGCTCAGAACTTTGCAGATACCTCCATTCTAAGCCATTTCCCTTGTCTTTTGTTTTGTTTTGTTTTGTTTTGGGGTATGTGACTCGAAAGAGAGTTATTGAATTGGAAAAGGTTCTGGAAACTCCAAACTTGGTTTGGAGAAGAGCAAAATGCTCTGGTCTTTTTTGCAAGTGCAATCTTCTTCTTTGAGACGAGAAAAGGAGTTTCTAACTGGCATGAATTGAGTTGCTGCAGCCTAATTTCTGTTTAGTGTTCATTGATAGGACAAGTTCAAAAGAACCTTAAAATCTTTATGCTTCTAATTGACGAAGGGTGCCCCCAGGTGTATATTTCATAATAAACGCATGCTCCTTTCTAACTTTTTTTTTTTTTGATTTTGTGATTTTTAACCCTACCCGCGAAGAGATACATAAATGAAAATAATTAAAGAAGAAAGCATCTCCTGACAATTTCTCTTCTTTTCAGCCTATGTAATTTGTGCATTGGTGGTAACTTGCTGGGTATAATCAGCATCTCTGTTTCCCCATATAATCAACTAATTTCCTCCTTTGAAATAAGGCATCCAGCTTCATGGTAAACAATATAATGAATGAAAGTTATGCCGGGAAGCACAGCACTTTTAAAAACAGAGCAGAGCCAGATAAATATGGAGAACGAGCTTTCTGGAACTATGGTATTCTGAAAAAGACTCCGTCCTATAAGAATCGGTGGTTTATTCCAGAACAGAGGAACAATTGCTTTTCCAAATTCTATACCAATAGATGGATGGTTTCTCTGGAAGAAAGGAAAAAAAAAACAACACAAAACGTTTTCCACCAATTTTGCAAGGGCTGCACTTGGCTTGAATGCTAATATAGCACCCCTGCTGATGAAAAAGTTCCTACCTGACCCCCCCTTGGGATATGTTAGGAGGGCAAAATAGGAATACAGAGGATCCTCAACTTACAACAATTCACTTAGTGACCGTTCAAAGTTACAATGGCACTGAAAAAAGTGACTTTTTTCACACTTTTTCACACTCACACTCATCCCCAGGGTCATGTGATTTACATTTGGATGTTTGTCCACTGGTTCATATCTATGACGGTCTCAGTTTCCCAGGGTCATGTGATCCCCATCGTGCAAAGCCAGTCGGGAAGCCAGATTCGTTTTACAGCTGTTTTACTAACCTAACCACTGCATTGATTCACTTAACAACTGTGCAAGGAAAGATCACAAAAGGGGGCAAAATGCATTGAAAATAAGTCTTGCTTAGCAACATAAATTTCAGGTTCGATTGTGGTCGTAAGTCGAGGACTTACCACTTGCAGATTTCTGCCCCAGAAGCGATACGGCCTTCCCATTTGCACATCCCTTGGGCACTTGGTAAGTGAATAAAGTGATGGATACCGCAATTGAACTATGAGAATTTTCTCACCATTCCTACAGCAAAATCTCTTTCATTTAATTGAAGGAGAACTATGCAGATTTTCATTGCTGGGTCTTTATTAATTCCTGTATTGATTAACTGTAAACCGGGCTAGAGAATCAGTGCCTGATGAATATGTGGCGAGTTTATCAATCTGTGAGGTTAGAAATACGGCATTGTTAATACAAAAGCTGTAGCAAATAAACCCTCCTGAAACTGGACAGTTTTATAGTCTGATAATGGCAGCAAAGAGCGATCCTTATGACTTTCTCGGTTTATCACCAAAGTCATATTAATGGCTGGGAATAACGATTCCTTGTTGACTTAAGCATTTGGCTCTTTCAAATGATGTACTTACTTCCAACCAAGGCTTGTGTTTGCTTGCTTTATTTTGCCTCCTAGGATGAGGGTCTGTAGCTTAAATGAGAAAAAGGCCTAAAGCAGATCCCATTATCTTTCTACGAGATGACCAGGCTGAACCCAAGGGAAGGGTCAAACACATCATCAGTCTTGAATCCCTTCATGCCCACAAGAGATCTAAGTCCACCTTGCATTCCTTCTACCTTTATCTAGTGCCATTTTCCCTTGGCCTTTAGTAGTTCAGATTCTTGTAGAGAGCTTAAGCTTGCAATAAGTCTTTATACCCCTTCGAACTTCCTGGATCTTCTGATTTCCTTGGCACTTGACATTTACCCCCTTAGATTCAGATTCAAGACACTATCTGCAGAGTCTCTGCAAAGGCACCCCCCCAATGGCTGAACTTTAATTCACTTCTTTAAGTAGTCTATTTTGAAATTCCAAACCCAAATGAATGCGGCTCTTCTCCTAACACCCCCCCCTTCTTCTTCTCCCTCCCCACCTACTTCTTGGAGTGCAACTACTAGCTTCTACTTAAAAGCCAAATATGGATGCTGAGGGGGGAAAAAAGATGCATCTCTTCTTGGCCTAGAACCATGCTTGGCACTGACGCTAAGCAGAGTACTTAGCCTGCCAAGAGAGCTTTTATAGTTTGCCATTGCAAGTCGTTTTCTTGCCGAGCTAAAAGTTAAAGCTGAGCCACATCTGGTTGCAGTGCTAGCTGATTGCTTCAGATTGCACAGCTGCCATCAGGAGCAAGTAAGGAGTCAGTCTTGATGGGAGTGAGATCAGATGGTAAAGGAAGAGCAAGACTATAGTCTGAGCAATGGGGAACTGTCAGACCTAGCTGAAGAATGATGTAATTTGACCATCTCTGCTAGTTCCATCAATATCTCCAATCGTTCATCCATTCTGGGAATTGATATATATTTCCATAACAAGAAAGTTCCATTTTTTTCATGTATCTAGTCTTTATTTCATGAGGTTTTTTATTTTTACATTTTCTGTCATTACCAGAAAATTTAGAAGAGCATAGCAACAGTTTATTTAAGGTGCTACAATAGTGCAAGAATTTCTTATGTTCCTTAATCTGGGTTTATTCATTGATACCATAACTGGAGTCAATGGACCTTGACTCGATTTCCCCCCCCCCAAAGTTCTGTTCATCCTCAGGAATCATGGCAGATGTAAATCTATCTTCGGTCCATTCTTACTCCAGAACAGAGATGGAATAATCTCATCTTTTTCCTTGCTTCCAGAAGTTGCCTCTCTTCCACTGGCTTTCCACTCAGACAAAGTGGGGGTGTGACATGGATTCTAACGCCTTGTAGCACCTATCCATCGCCAAAGGCTACTACGATGTGGACCCTGTAAAAATGTAGCTTTGAGATGAAATGCTGCTGTTGAATGAAATGCACCTTCTTGCAACAATGTAGATAGTAAACACATCTTTCTGATTTCAGCAAACTGCTCTCGGTTCACCTTATAAATATTTCAGGAATATGCATTCTTGGCTGCCTTGGTTGAAATTAACCTCTCCTGCCAGTGCAAAATGCTCACGTGTCGTGGACTGACGAAAACTTCATTTGGAAGCACTTTGTAATAAACCTCCCAAGTACATCATTTTATTTTCCGCTCCATCTAAAACACCGATGTTCTTTGCTTGCCTTCTGCAGAAGCACAGTGTGATTTTATATATATATATATATATATTTCCCCTGCTAGAAATAGAACTATTGGGAAATCAGTTTTTAAAATGGCTGCCAAATAGGATCTGCTTTTTGAATTTATATTGTTTCTGGTGATTAAGTTTACTTTGAGTGTTGCCTGGAGTGTTTCATTCATGAAGAATGATTGAGAAAATAATTATAGTGGGCCAGCTCATTGAGAATATTGGCAAACACTGAGACAATTAGAATTATGGTGTAAAGAGCTGTCACTGTTTGAGGCTTTGGGGTAGCAAAAAAGTATTCTGATATATGTAAAAGAAGTCAGCTTCCCAGAAGGAGGTGTGAGAACAGAGAGGAATGCAAAGGGTGCCACATGCCAGCAACCTGCCCAGGTTTGGTTGGGTTAATAAGTTTGGCCAGTCCTTCTATTGAAAGAAATGAAAGACAAGATATTCACAAACAGTCCTTAGAGACTATTTCATTGTATAAATGCAAGAAAATCCTCTTCCACTTCCAAGAATTCTTCTTCTTCTTCTTCTTCTTCTTCTTCTTCTTCTTCTTCTTCTTCTTCTTCTTCTTCTTCTTCTTCTTCTTCTTCTTCTTCTTCTTCTTCTTCTTCTTCTTCTTCCTCCTCCTCCTCCTCCTCCTCCTCCTCCTCCTCCTCCTCCTCCTCCTCCTCCTCCTCGTTCTTTGCATGCTGGACATGAGACAGGAATGAAGAAAGTGCCCTTGTTCCTGGTCAGTAAAAATCCTGCTGCTGGTTCTTCTTCTTCTTGTCCTTCTCCTTCTCCTTCCTCTTCCTCCTCCTCCTCCTCCTCCTCCTCCTCCTCCTCCTCCTCCTCCTCCTCCTCCTCTTCTTCTTCTTCTTCTTCTTCTTCTTCTTCTTCTTCTTCTTCTTCTTCTTCTTCTTCTTCTTCTTCTTCTTCTTCTTCTTCTTCTTCTTCTCCTTCTCCTCCTCCTCCTCCTCCTCCTCCTTCTCCATTAATTGTCTTCCATCCAACTGAATGAAAAACATTAGGAAAAAAACCCACAGAATTTCTCTGCATTACATTATTTCTCACCTTCCCATGGAAAGACATAGCCTGGAACAACAAAATAAATAGATTCAAGGAATGGGGGCTGAATCCCTGTTAATTTAAATTCTTGGCTACTTGAAAGGCTGACTAAATTTCCTTTCTTTGCCTGGGAGCAGAAAGAGCCCAAAGATGTGCACTTTTATCATTGTTTTTCCCATCCCTGTAATGCAGAGCATGCTCTGCATCCAAGCCAAGCATGTTCTGCACCCACATCAACATCGCTGACTCTCAGATGCTGAATTTAGCACTTCTACTTCCTTTCCCTTGTCTTGATTTCCTTAGGACTTTTGCCAAGGTGTTGATTAATATGTCAAACAGAATATTTTGAATGAACGGATGCCTTGTGAAGTGTGAAATGCATCAGCACAAATTACGGAGAGCAACAGAAGTTACAGCAAGAAAAATCAGGTTATTTATTGGCTGCAGAGGCCAGATTGACAGAAGCTTTGCTTGAAGGAAGTCAGCTTGGTAGCCAGGTTGAAGAAATGTCAACTTCGGTGCCTCCCTGGCTTTAAAGCCATTCTGTGGCCTTCAGAACCACAAAATAAATTGAAATGTTCTTCTATTCATGATTCATCCATTCTATAATTTCAAGACATCTCTATGTCTTTTATCTATTGGTTCTGAAATGAGTCGTTTTAATTTTCAATTTTCATGTTGCTTCTTCTTGCTGGGAAATTCTTGTGAGGGTCCAGCAGCCTAAATGTGTAGACCAGTGTTTCTCAACCTTGGCTGCTTTAAGGCCTTTGGGTTTCCCCATTGCTGGCTGGGGAATTCTGGGAATTGAAGTCCACACTTCTTAAAGCTGCCAAGGTTGAGAAACACTGGTGTAGACTATTTAGTTGTGACAAAGTCATGTTCCCCAGGGTGGACCACGAAGTGACTAGTCTACATTGCACCCTCCATAATTTAACTTTATTCATAATTTCATTCATCGCTCATACTGTGCATTTTAAAAATAGTTTGCTGCCCTGGTGTTTCATATTTTGGCACACATTTTATATGTTGTTCCTGGAAATTTTATGCGCTACGTTGCACTTCACTACACCATACGAAATAAACAGACAGCATCCATTGTAATGGTTAAAATAAACCAAAAGAAGAAGGAGAAATAAAATTCTAAATGGAAAAAAGATCCATATAATGTACAGTGCATTTCATACCAATTAATGAAGTCATTGTGAAATCTAGACTATCTGGCAACATATTGTTTCAGATTATTTTGAGACAATAAAGACTTTTCCGAAATAGACACCAGGCATATAAGCTGAATTCATTCCTTTGTCTCAGGAGGGAGGGCAAGTTTCTTTCCCTTTTGTGTGAGGTTATTGTCAATGCTGCAAATATTGACATGTTTTTGCACTGACAATATACAGTAAGAGACAGCCTGTTATTTTAATTGCTTCATTTGGGAGGGAGGAATCACCCGGAAGTTGTGATAAGATTGCAAAAGCCCGCGTACAGAATGGGAAATGAAACCTCATATGTAAAACTAATTGGATAATGTGATTTATGACGTGTAGAAAAGGGCGGGGATTGTGTGTGTGTTACGATGGGTTTGGGTGGGGAGGAGATTTCAGATTCTGGCATCGCTCCATGAGTGCCGATGTTTCATTTCATTACTAAGACTTTTTAGATAAAAATATGCCTGCAATTTGTTTGATTTGTCTCATTCATCAGAACCATGACAGTTATTCTTGTTGTTTAGCCCCAACTTACAGTTGAGATGCTAAAGATGTTTGGCTAGGTTTAATTAGGTTTCTTCCAGCTGGATATAGAGAACCCTGTAATAGGAGTAACCAAGATTTATTGGCGGAGTGAATGGCACCTGTCCAATCTACAGTGGCACATTGGCACTCTAAGAGAAGGGTCCCCTGTTCAAACATCCGCACGCTCAAGCTTAGCTGGCAAAAAAACCCCGTAATTGAAAAACTAACCTTCCAATCACACTTGCCAACAGCTGATCAGAAATTCCATGCGTGATTTGCAATAACAACCAACGCTGAGATTTCACACTGTGAGGAACGAACAGGGAATTAGTTTCAATTGCAAATGAAAAAAGAAAAAAAAATCCCGGCTGCATTTTGCCCAAAGGAACAGGGGAAGGAAGTTTTAAAATAATCCACCCAAGTGAAAACTCATGCTAACTTTTCACTTTCCAAGAAACACAACACTTTTGAACCTGGGAAAACTTGATCACATCTCTGCCAGTTGAAGAGACAACATCCGCCTGCATGTAATGACCTGCACTGAATGTCTTTTCTCAAACAAGAAAGCAGTCAAGTGAAGAAAGTGGCAAAGAAGCATAATAAAATAGGAAAAGAACTGGTCTGCTGTAGTGGTTAGGGTACCAGGCTAGGAACCCAGAGACTGGCCCCATCTTAATACCAAGTTGGGTAACCTTGGACCGGTCTCTCTGGGGACTTGTTCAGGTAGTCACCAGGAATCAAGACTGATTTGAAGGGGAAGGTAAGGAGAGAAAACAGGACAGGAGAGGACAGGAGAGTAAGAAAATATAACATGGGAAATTGCAACTTACATTCAGTGGCTTGAGGGGAGAGATCACAATTTTCCCCAAAGAGCTTACAGCAAGAGATTTTTTTTATGAACGAACTGCATGCTTTCTGTGTAACAGGGTTAAGCAATTTTCTGCTCTGCAGATGTTTTAAACACCCAATCTCTAACAATTGGTTATAATGTCTCAGGATTATGCAAGGCATAATGCAAAAGAACTGGCTGGTCTTTGGCATCAAAACTAGGAAAACAGGTCTACTATCTTAACAAGGGATGCGGTGGCTCAGTGGGTTAGGACGCTGAGCTTGTCGATCAGATGGTTGGCAGTTTGGCGGGTCGTATCCCAAGTGCCGTGTAACAGAGTGAGTGCCTGTTACTTGTCCCAGCTTCTGCCAACCTAGCAGTTTGAAAGCATGTAAAAATGCAAGTAGAAAAATAGGGACCACTACGGTGGGAAGGTAACAGCATTCCGTGCGCCTTTGGCTTCTAGTCATGCCTGCCACATGACCACGGAGACGTCCTCGGACAAGCGCTGGCTCTTTGGCTTTGAAACGGAGATGAGCACCGGCCCCTAGAGTTGGAAACAACTAGCATGCATTTGCGGAGGAACCTTTACCTTATCTTAACAAAAATGTGGGGCCATTGTTCTCAGAGTTAGATTTGGTTGATGGAGGGGGGGGGAAACCATTGCTGTCTGGAAGTCCAAAAAGGCATTCAAAATTGCTTTACACGTATCTGTTTGTAGGGTAGACCTAGTTACTACTGGGATTTGCCCAGTGGTGGGATTCAGCCAGTTCGCACCAGTTCGGCAGAACCGGTAGCTAATTTTTTGTTGCCCAAGGCCCCAAATGGACTTCCGGAAGTTGCATCCACACAGAGAACTGGTTGTTCACATATTTGCATCCCACCGCTGGATTTGCCTTGGGTTGGGTAATTGAACCAAACAGTGGACAGAGCCTTACAAATGTATGCCCCATTGATTTACAAGGAAATCAATAAGCTGTCTATCATGCAGATGATGGAGAGGATATTTGTAAAGCAGGAATAAAGGAGGGAGGAAGGACGCACAGCCTTGCGACGTTCTACATTTAACTCTAGAAATATTAGTGCACTTGATTTTTTTTTTTTACAGTTTACATGGATGCCAGACTGTTATATTGGTAACTTAATACAACTTGTTACTGCTTGGAATTAAGTTAAAGTGTGTGCTGGGTTTCTCCCTCCTCAATGGAATTGCCATTTTAAATACATTTTGGACTGCTGAAAAGAGAACAAACAGCTGGGAAATAGAGGCAACTTGTCTCTTTGCCACTCCAAATTGAATTTAAATAGATGCTTTCAGACGGAGTAAAGCAACAGTAGAGTGGGTACTCCTGTATGGCTTCAAACCATGAAGAGGTGGTCAATAAAGAACTTATTGTTTTCTTAAATGTTAGTATCCCCAGAGATTTTTTTCAAACAATTGTGTTTCCAAGTGTGCTGTAGGTCTCCTTGTTTCACCCATAAATCTTAGCAAGATCTTATCTATAGGTTGGCCCTTACTGCCCTTTAGCTTAAAGAATCTCAGTTGAAAGTAGGGAACCATCGTCTTTTGAATTTCTTCCCCAAAGAAACTGGGTAAAGATATTGTCAGTTGTTCTGTACCAGCCTGCTACCGGCCCTGCAGAAAAGGCAGGGACAACCCCTTTTACAAGAAGGCAAGAGGCTGGAACTAAGCCTACCAAATTTATGGTTACAAAAACAAACAAGACACGAACCATGAAAAAGGAGCTTTTCAAGCGGTTGCCTTCAGCAAACCAGCCCTCCCACGCATTCCCCTTTTATACAGTTCAGGGCGTGGCTTCTCTCTGCCTCCTTCTGAGGTGCCCCATTGCCTTCCTCTGTTTACTCCTGATTGACTGCCTCCTGCGTCGGGCATCCTTGAACAGGGCCAGCTGTGGGTCATCTTCATCCACGCTGTCAGGCTCACACAGCTGGGTCTCCGTCGTGACCAGGTGGGAGGGGCCTGGCTGAGGGCTCTCATCAGCAAGCTCTTCAACACCCCCCTCCTCCTCTGAGTCATCCGACCCAACTGCCGAACCCACAGGCTGACCCTGAATCACAACATCGGTGATGTCTTTAGAAAAAGGGGACTGTAGCACTAATACGAAAAAAGCCAAAGGAAAAATTCCTTCCTAAAATCAGGAAGCCAGGATAGCTAGAAACCTAAAAAACATTGGAGAGAGCACTGTACTAAAAAAAGGACAGTGGATGCTGACCAACTTGTCACTATATGAATGCAAGAACACCATCTTTGGTCCATGAACTTTTCTGCCCAACTTCTTCCTCTGAAGCAAATCCTCTTTCATCAGGTTAAAATTGAAAGTGATTCTGCTTCTGTTGTTGTTAGTTGCGAAGTCATGTCCTGTTCTGTTCCAGCCTACGACCGGACCTGTTTGAATGTCAGGGACAACCCCTTTTTATAGTCAACAGGCTGGAAAAAAACCCAACCAAATTTATTTACAAAGAAATCAAAAATTCAAACAAGAGTTAAACCAAAAGTTCAAACAAGAGTTAAACAGGAATAACAGACCAGGACTCTAGCAGAAGATCTTCAAAAGGTTGCCTTCAGCAACCAGCACCTCCCACACCTTCCCCTTTTATCAGCAGTCCCAAGGTGTGGCTTCTCATTGCCTTCTCCTCCTCTCACGGAGTTGCCACATTGCCTTTCTTTGTTCTACTCTGCTGGATTGCCTCCTGCTCCTAGCGTCCCTGAATAGATCCAGCGGTGAATCATCTATGTCCAATACCTCGTGCTCACACAGCTGAGTCTGATGAGGAACATGATGGGAGGAGCCAGGCTGAGAGTCCTGCAGTGCATCAGAGCCTCCCTCTGACACCAAAGGCTCTCCAAACCCCTCCTCCTCCTCCTCCTCTTCAGAATAATCAGACTCAGCTGCCGGTATCACAGGCTGATGCTGAATCACAACATGTCCGACCCATTGAGACCCCATGGACAACGTTCCTCCAGGCCTTCCTGTCCTCTACCATCTTCTGGAGTCCATTTAGGCTCACGCCTACTGCTTCAGTGACTCCATCCAGCCACCTCATTCTCTGTCATCCCCTTCTTCTCTTGCCCTCAATCTTTCCCAGCATTAGGCTCTTCTCCAGTGAGTCCTTCCTTCTCATTAGGTGGCCAAAGTATTTGAGTTTGATTCTGCTTCTATCCCCCTGCAAAATTCATATTGATTTCTCTACCCATCTGTAATCTGAATTTGAAAGCAAACATTTCCTTTAAAAAAAGGGGGGCACATGGAGTTGAACGCACTGCAAATTAATTTCCCCAAATCCCAAAGAGTCCATCAATGTAGGGTGCTTTCTGGGAGCAAGCAGAGCAGTTACCTATCATGGATTTTTTTTTAATTAATGGCTTCATTTTAAATAGTGCAAAGCCATAATTCAAAAAATGGAGTTTTTAAAGAAAGCATTTTCCATTACTTTTTCATGCTCCCCAAAGGGAGATAGGTTTTGCTTACTGCAGAAATGACCTCAGGTCCAGTTGTCAACAGCTGCCAACAACTTCATCAAAATAAAGGAGGGAGGGAGGAACATATACAAAACACTACCTTTTCTTCCAATGGATGGTTCATTCACTCCTATGTCTTTTCCAGATGCTGTGAACAAAAAGCCAGATGTTAGGCCAGGAATTCTCCAAACTGGATGTCTTCAAGAGGCATGGTATTCAAGAGTTGTCAGGAATGGTCATTCTGGATGGAAAATCCACAGTTCAGTGAAAGCTGAACAGTTGGGTCCAGCACTAGTCTATTCTAAGAAAACTTCTATTCAATTTTCATTCCTTTCATTCAAACTTTCTTGTATCAGATCTTTCAAGAGAGGAGAGCTGTGCCCAGAGTTTTGATTGTTTCCAATTCATCAAACAGCCTCCACAGTTTGCGCTTACAATGGACTACTTTCGATATCATAGATGTGATTGATAAGGATAATAATTGGATTAACTAATTTGCAGCTTCACTGATAAAATTCATTACCTGTGTTTGTCTTCAGCAGATCAGATTCCAAAAATAATGAGGGGAAGCTAATGTCACGAGAAGATTCAAGGTTACATTTGAAAACAAGGCGATTATTTTAATGCCCGCAAATGATATTTAAGTGAGGAGGAGGGGGAAACATATACAGGTTGTCTTCAACTTATGATCTCAGTTGAGTCCAACATTTATGTTGCTAAGTAAGACCACACCTTGAATACTTCAGATGTTGAGAGTTTGGAAAGAATTCAGAGAAGAGCAACTAAGATGATCAAAGGCCTGGAGACTAAAACGCACGAAAAACGGCTGCAGACTAGTCTAAAGAAAAGACAGCAGTATTCCAATATTTGAGGGGCTGCCAAAAGAAGTAGGGGTCATGTTATTCAACAAAACACCAGAGGGCAGGACAAGAAACAATGGTTGGAAACTGAACAAAGAGAGAAGCAACCTAGAATGAAGGAGAAATTTCCTGACAGTTAGAACAATTAATCAGTAGAACAGCCTGCCTCCAGAAGTAGTGAATGCTCCAACACTGGAAGTTTTTTAGAAGAGACTGGACAACCATTTGTCTGAGCAGGGTTGGACTAGAAGACCTCCAAGGTCCCTTCCAACTATCTATTCTATTCTATTCTATTTATTCTGTTCTATTCTATTCTGGCCTGGCCTGGCCTGGTCTGCTCTGGTCTAGTCTAGTCTAGTCTAGTCTAGTCTAGTCTAGTCTAGTCTAGTCTAGTCTAGTCTAGTCTAGTCTAGTCTAGTCTAGTCTAAGCTCAACACTAGTCAAATTTAGCCTTTTGGTACACAACCTTTCTGATCAATCTGTGAATGTAGAAAATGAGATATGGATTCTGGTGGAGAAATGGGAGATACATATGGTGTTGGTGTTTTCACAAAGCAGACGAGTTTTAATATTATGTAACACTGGATCTGTTCAGGGTTAAATTGAATCCTTGGGTTAATAGAGGTTTCTATGTCACATTAACAATGCACACCCCCCCTGCACTGCCTGAGCTAATTATGTTACAGGACTAAACTGTTTACATTTTCCCTCCATCCAGAACAGTTCTTTTACTGCCACCGGAATTAATGTTCCTTAAAACTAGGAGTAACCAATAATTAGTTTCCTCCGAACCAAGAGATATAGGTAACCACACTAAAGGTGAATGCCTTAGCAGGCTGTAATGAATTTGAATTTGCTCTTAATATCACTGTCAGCCATTCAGTCATGTCCAATCCTTGACCACTCTACATTGCACAACATAGGAAAACAAACCCATTAGGACAAGGTTCATAAAAAGAGCCAAGGCTGCCTACCCCTGGCCTAGACATTGATATCTGAACATTAGATCTTTTTAATATTTATATTTTATTGGGTTCTACTCATCTAGTTGAAATTGTTAGTCCATGTATAATATGGCATACCCTAAATAAGTAATAATAAGACGCCAGGAAGAGGAATTCCTTTAATTTTTCAGCGGTTTTCTTGTAGTACCACTCCCCAAATATTATAAGTTTCTTAAAATAAAGTTGCCCAAAGTCCAACATATCAACTGCAAGGAACATTTTATTCACATGGATTAATTTTTTTCCTGCTTCTATTTATGGGCAGAGTACATAAAACAAATGACTGCTTCCTTCCAATTTTTTAATGTAAATAAATTACAACAGCACTTGTTAGCTGCACGAAAATGAAAAATCTGTCAACATTTTAAAAGGACATTTTTGAATCCTATATCCAGCTGTTGTTTTTTTTTTAAAAGCCACATATGCACACACAGACCCTATCTTCAGAATTACGAGGCATAAATTAAGTTGGCAAACATAATATTTTCACATGTTATATTTTGCTGCTGTTTCACAATGATCTGGGGAAGCATGATTAATTAATGCTTGCAAATTAAACTCCCTACGAGATATTTACTTGACAGAGGGGATATAGTTGCAAGATGTACTCATTATTGCGTGCAATTAAGACAAATTCATAGAGGATGGACACAACTCCAGCCCAGACCACTTATTTTCTTAGAAGTAAAGATATTTAAAGCAAAGGGTCACAGATTTCAACAGGAAGAAGGTGGTATGATCTACTCAAATAACTTCATTTTAGCAGAGGTAGGTTACCACAAATGGAATCAAATAGCATACATAAAGCAAATATGGCTATGGTGAACCTTTTAGAGACCGAGTGCCCAAACTACAACCCAAAACCCACTTATGTATTGTCGGGTGCCGGGTGGGTGTGGCCCGTTGGGTGGGTGTGGCCCATTGGGTGGGCATGGCCAATTGGGTGGGCATGGCTGCAGTGGTAATGGCAAACTGGGTGGGACTAAAAAGTTCAATCAATCAATTCCAACTATGCGAGATCTTTTTTTTCCTGTGAGAAGTTGAAATTGATGATTGATTGAACCTTTTTTTGTTTTTTGCACACGGTGGCGGAGGCCTAAAGCAAAAAGGTTTTATAAAACCCAGCTGAAGGCCTAGGACTGGGGTGACGGCACATGTGCCTACAGAGAGGGCTCTGCCTGCCATCTGTGGCACACGTGCCATAGGTTCGCCAACACAGGCCTAGTCCTTAAATCACCAGAATTGAAACCAGGTGACTGTGAATTCTAGTCCTGTCTTAGCCATGAAAACCAGCTGTGTGACCTTGGACCAGCTATTCTCTTATGTTTTAGATATGTTTGCCACCTTGAGTTGCTTATAAAAGAATAATAAAGGCCTTTCATGCCAAAGGTGGGATTAGAACTCATAGCCTTCTGATGATTAGCCCAAAGTTACAATCTGGCTTTTATGCCAAAGGTGGGACTGGAATTCAGAATCTCCTGGTGATTGGCCCAAAGTCATCCAGATGGCTTTCATGCCTAAGGCAGGACTAGAACTCATAGCCTTCTGGTGATTCCCACAAAGCTCTTGAAGGAAGGACAGGGCATAAATCTAACTAATAAATAAAATAATGTGATGCTGTTCACTGTTTCTGTTTCTGCTACAGTCAGATGGTTGTACAAAATACCACTTTTGCAGCAGACTATTTAGTTGCAGACCCAGTTTTTCTGCACTTAAATGGCTTGTTAAACAGGTTACACTTTAATATCAACTTCTGGTAGACTTCTAAAAAAAGTAACTCACACACCATGTAATTTATATACTGATTTCCTCTGTGGAAATTGGGTTAAAAACTGTATTCAATGTTTTAAAAATTCCATTTAGCTTTAAAATTTTGCCAAATTGCTGTGCATTCATTGCACTGGTTTTTGAACAATCTCACTGGCAGAACCGAAGGCAAAAATTAGTCTCGATTTAGCTAAGATTGTTTCATTATCTCTGAGATCCGGTATAATTTGATGTAGCTGCATGAATCTCTCATTAATAGAACAAGAAACACTTGAAATAGCTTAATTGTGCCACTGTCTTTCTTATTTCTGGTTTTTGCTCCTGCCTGATATAATGCAGATAATTTTAACTCTCTCCTGTATCCTTTAAAAAACAACAACACTCATTTTTGGAAGTGGGTCGATGCTGACACACAGCCAGGATGAAATCCATTTATTGTGACTAGCGATTCTGGAAGATAAGAAGAACTTCACGCAAGCATAAACAGCTTGGTGTGTCATTTTGGCCTCTTGCTCTCCATGAGTCCTTTCTGTTAGCCATTCTGGGTCTGGATTTGAGGTTGCAAACATCTGGAGGGCAACAAGTTGTCTTTAGAGGCTCTTTCCTCCTTGTTGGCTAAACGTCTATGGAGTTTCTCAACAATCCAGGCAGTTCCATCTCGTCTAAGGATGCTTCCCTCTGTATACAGAACTCATTTCAAAGATTACTCCATCAAGGATGGAGAAACTCCAGCTGGGACTTCTGCTGACTTCACAGAGATGAACATCTGGGTAAACCTATTTTCCTTATTTATGGTACCATATATGTTCCTTCCAGGAGCCCAAAATCATATGTATGGGGAGGGGCTGGCTTTCCTGATTTTATCTCCCGAGGGAGATGGTTCAAACTCACCTCGTGATCAGAAGTTGCTCCAATCCGGCCCTTAACCATTACACTGCAGTGGCTCTCTACTTAGGGAATATGGCGCAGTTCCTATTTTTGTTATCCTTGCAGCATGCAGCAGAGGTCTACAAAGAGAAGCCCATAGAGGAAGGTTCCTCAGTTCCATATATAGGGCCATCCTAGTTGGAAGATACCATCTTGATGTTACCCTTGGACAGTTTATCCAGCCAAGCAGCTACTACCTCTAGTCTTGAAGAAATCTTGGACTTCAGACAGAGGTGACAACTCCCAAACCCTCCAAAGGTCTCCTCCAGAAAGAGTAGCACTGACTACATTATAGATCCTGTCTACATTATAGATCCTGTCTACATTATAGATCCTGGATATTAGAGATTGCATTCAGATGCATTCAGTCAGCAGCTTAACCTGGTTACTGAATCAACTCACTTTCAGAGCGGACCTCTGAGCATAAACATTACCCAAAAGATCTGCAATTTATAGGATTTGGTAAAACACACATACAAACACCTAAAAGACCCTACAGTTGGTAAACATCCCAAGCTTTCCATGTCATGTGAACACACTTTTTAATCTTTTAATCCATCTGATTACTGGGAGAAATTTGACCATTGCAGTAGTCCTAAATCACCTTGAAGCCTTTCATTTAACCAGGTCACTGTTTGCTTCGGGAGCTATCCAAGGACCTGATCCCCCCCCCCAAGTTCCTTTTGCTTCTCTGATGATTCTTTTGACCCTCCCTACTGTTGCATGACTCTCAAGGAATCAGTAAACAGTAAAAAGGAGTCTCAAAGGAGCAGCAGGTAATGCTTAATATGGCAGTTTCATTGAAGGAATATATCTGTGCAAGGCAGAACTTGATGAGCCATGGTAAACGTAGATAAGGCAAGGTTCAGAATCGACAGAGCATTGGGAAGTGAAAGAGGAATTGTTTGAAAAATGTGCTCTGCAGGCTGTCCCAGTTTTCCTTCTGCGGTTATCTGTAGAACATCACGCCGTCTTTGCGGGCCCATGCAGGAGGAATGGATGGTACTGATGAAATGTGCCTTGTGATGTTGCCATAGAAGCTCCATCCTTTAAAGACTTGTATGTGAAGTGACAACATATATACCGGGGGTTTACATGTTGTGACATCACTTGCCTCTTTTTCATTGGGGGGCCACTCTGACCTTGTTACCAGATGGGTGGCTATATACATGTAATTAATAAATAAATAAATAAATAAATAAATAAATAAATAAATAAATAAATAAATAAATAAATAAATAAATAAAGTGTTTATTTTAGTATCAAGCTGATGCCTAGAGCATTGTTGTTCAGAGTGGAGGGGACACCCATCATTCTTAGTTAACAATGTATATCAGTTTGATATATTTTTTTTAATCCCATTTATATCCCGCCCTTCTCCGAAGACTCAGGGCGGCTTACAATCTAAGAAGCACAAGTCAATGTGCTTAGCAATAGCCTTCATTCTATGTATATGCCTGCTTATTAGGGCTTTTCCCCCCCCCAAGCGGCATTTTTACAAAGTCAGCTTATTGCCCCCAACAATCTGGGTCCTCACCGAGTCACCTTATTGGAGCAGGAAAAAAGAGAGTAAAATAACATAAGGTCAGTCTAAATAAAAGAAAAAATAGGGGAGAGATGATAGCAGTGTTCTAATATCTGAGGGGCTGCCACAAAGAAGAGGGGGCCAAGTTGTTCACCAGAGCACCAGAGGGAAGGACGAGAAACAACGTTTGGAACCTGATCAAAGAGAGAAGCAACCTGGAATTTAAGGAGAAGCTTCCTGACAGTGAGGACAATCAACCAGTTGGAACAGCTTGCCACCAAAAATCGTGGGCACTCCATCGCTGGAAGCTTTTAAAAAGAGACTGGACAATCACCTGTCTGAGATGGTATAGATCCTCCTGCTTGAGCAGGGGGCTGGACTAGAAGACCTCCAAGGTCCCTTCCAGCTCTATTCTATTCTAAATTCTCAATGTTCTGAAAGATCAGAGTCTGTTTTCTGTGAATTACTCTGTAGCTCTCAACCATTCTAAAAAAATAAAAATAAATTAAGCCCCTCAAAATGTTATAACACAAGCACACACACATGCATGCACCTCCCCCCCAATCAGCAACCCAAAGATATGGGGAGGGAACAACATTTATCTTACTGCAAATGTTTGGCTTTTTACGTAAGGATAATCTGTTTTGTGTCATTGATCAATGTGAAAACACCATGTCCCACTTGCACAATCATAACTTATGTTTAAGCCTGCTGTTTGTAGTGCCATATAGTTGAAGGTGACCTTGTATAGATTTCCAAGCCAAAATAAAAAATAAAAAATGATAACACGTAGTTTGCGTTTTCCAACATGCAGGGCTTTTTTTGTCATAGAACGCTCAGAATGGAGTTCCGGCACCTTTTTTGGATGGAACCTTGTAGGGTAGGCAAGGCGGTTTGTATGACATGTGTGAGTTCCGGCACCTCTTTCTTTTACAAAAAAAGCACTGCCAACATGTATCTGCTTTTTAATTCTCATTGGAAAGGAATGTTCATAATCAAGAGGGTTTACTGATCTCTGAAGCTAGCTTTTTCAAGGAAGACAGCAGGAATACTGTTATTCATACTATGACCCTACCAGGTATCTATAACAGGGGTGTCAAACTGCCGGCTTGCGGGCTGGATGCATCATGCTGAAACCGTGCCCACCCCATTGCTGGCAATGGGGAAAAAAAGTGGCAATACGTCGTGACACGTCACGTGACGTTGCGAGTTTGACACCCCTGATCTATAACCTCCTGCATGCAGATTAACCATGTGAAGCGGCATGCAGATTAACCATGTGACCCAAAAATTTGAGAGGGCCAAACAATTGCACAGGCAGTTGTGAGTAATATTGGGTCAGGAGAGAGAAGATCATTGCTTCTACCACAACCTGGAGCCACCTGAGAACTTCAGCCATTCAGCCACTATTCTAGCGGGTCAAACTCTGCACCCTCTAAGGAAAACTGTTGGGAAGATATATCCTAATTCTAAAGTCCTGGCCAAAGCATGTTAGGGAATCTCTTGATTCCACACATGGAATGTTCCTCAACGCTGCAGGAGATTCCAATGTTGGGCATGCTGAATCAGAGGTAGGGCAGAACTATTTTCCTTAAAATGTAGTAGATAAGGCACTGCTTAGCTCTGGGCTATCCTCCCAAGAAAATGTTTAAGGAGGTGTATGCTTCAGAGTTTGTCTCCAGGGCAGGCAATTTAACCCAGATTTCTTTATAGGCAACCATATTTCTCCTTCAAAGAGAATATTACTTTCTTTGAAGGATTGTCAAAGGATTATCAAATAGCAAGCGGATTATAGATCTGTCATTTTTCTGAAAATCGGCATCCTTTTGTTTTTTTTGTCCTTCTACTTGCCAATGTCCAATGACTCTTCATCCCTATTTTGTAGAGCAGGGGTAGGCAACCTCGGCTCTTTTATGACTCATGGACTTCAACTCCCAGAATTCCTGAGCCAGCTTGGCTGGCTCAGGAATTCTGGGAGTTGAAGTCCATGAGTCATAAAAGAGCCAAGGTCATTACGGCAGCAAGACTTTCAGTAGCACAATATTGGAAGAAGGGAGGATATGCCTACGATAGAAGAGTGGACTTTGAAAGTTTCCAACTTGGCGGAAATGGCAAAGATTTCAGCATATTTGAAAGAACAATCGCAACAGAGAGATATTGTGGAATGGAGAAGATGGATCGAATATATTCAGGATAAATATGGGACTAAAAATTTTCATTTAGCATTTGAATAAGTATTAGTTTGTGATGTATTATTAGTTATTTATTATTTGTTAGTAATATAGTTATCTTTAAGGGGAGTTAAAGTGCAATAGAATTTAATGTTTTCTTTTAGCTCGTTAGCATATTTTAGCTTAAGTTTGTAAAGTTTATAACCTGTATTCAGCTCTGGGAAGTCGGGGGGGGGGAGGGGAGGGTAAGGGAGGGTAAGGGGGAGGGGAGGGGGAGGGAGTGAGTTTTTTTCTTTTTAAAAATGTATTGTAAAACTTTTCAATAAAAAATAAAAATAAAAGAGCCGAGGTTGCCTACCCCTGCTCTAGACCCTTCTAAGCCATGTTATTAGATATTCTTGCCCCCCCCTTCCCCCACGGGACTGATTTTGATCACTTTCAAACTGTTGGGTTTTCTTGGGGCCATTGATTGATTGCCTGCCCTCAAGTCAGCATTGACGGTTAGTGACCACATAGATAGAATTCATCCATTACTGTGCACGGTGGGGTTCCCCCCCCCTTCTTCACTTTCATCCTTTTTATAGCTCAAGCAAAACTAATGCCTTCCTGTAGCAGTATATATTTCTATGGCTTTAAAAAAAAAGCTAAAATGGATTCTACAACTTCCACAACATCTAATATTTCTAGTGCTGCAAATGAACCAGATACATCTGTTTGCAAATTACACCACAAATTACATTGCAAATTACTTAATACAAAACGGCAAAAGAGTGGATAGAATTTCTGTAGAAAAGCTCTAAAGCTAGGGCTGAATACATCAACATGGGTAGTTGGCTGTTGTATCCAATAAGCATATGCACGAGCTAATTGGATTATCCATTTTGTTTGACTTCACGGTTAACACTTGCAGGCTTAGGAGATTTTAGTCAATCAAAGCAACATTTATATATGGTTACATCCACGGATTACCAATGATGTCATCTGTATTTCTCCTTTTAATTGAAGAACAAAAACGGGCCGCTATTTTTGAATAATTCTAAACCATGATTTCTTCCAGTCTAGTTTTGGAATTACTGGTAGTCCTTGATTTACAACATAGTTTATTTCGTGACTGTTTGAATTTACAGTGGCGCTGAATAAAAGGACCTATGACCGCCTCCAGACTTACAACTGTTATAGCTTTAGATTTTTAACCCCTTCAGTTTCACCCCTACTCATTGCTAAACTCAATCTTCACAGAGAACTTTGAGATGTGTAGACAGGATTGCAAATGCTCAGAAAATTAGATTATTTCTTATAATCCAGCAGCACCACCATCTTTCTTTTCAATTGTACTCATTCTATGGATACACTAGCGTGCACCATCAATCAAAGAAGTGGGGATACATGTTTTGATATGCAAGGGGTATAGCCAGAACAATCTCCTTCCCCACAAACAACTAAAGGGCAGAGATATGGAAAGTTGGAGAAAAAGATCTCTCCCACAGTCTAATTATCTTTGGAATCAAAGGTCAGCCCTACGTTCCTACAGACATCAATTTTCTTCCCGAGAGTGAATACGATGGCATTGTTCATAAAGAGAGAAAGAACAAGAAGCGTGTTTTTATAATGCATCTCCCCACCTCCACCCTGCCATCCAAGAATTAAAAGAATA